>NC_089980.1:125296939-125911835 GCF_036417845.1 Apteryx mantelli
CTGAGTAATCTAATTAAAGTTGGCACTACTCTGAGAGAGGGCTAGACCAGATGATGCAGGAATAAATCCTGAGGGTGAAAGGGTAATGAAGTAGTCTAAGAGTATATGGGATTACCAGGGACACAAGACTGTCTGCGGGGCTGGTGAGGGAGTGACTGGAGTCACACAACTGGAACTCGGTTTACAAGTGAAAAATGTGGGAACTGTTTTGCCTTTGCAGCCATCAGTGAAGGGGACATGAGCCAGAGAGTAGAGCTTTTTAAAATCTGTATATTAGCTTGTGTTTTCTTCAAATGTAAATATGATAAACTGTTTTGCAAAATGTCCCTATTAAAGTCATGTTTCAAATTCAGACTTTAAAACACTTGCAGAGGAGAGAAAATAATGTTTGAGATAGAATGTTGATAGTTTTTATGTATTGGAATGCGGCTGCATTTCTAATTCTTTGCATTCCTATAGAGATGTCTGGAAGATTTAAATATTTGTTTCAGTTAATAGAAAAAAGATCCAAATAAGCCCCTTAGGTGCTTCCCATTTAGACTTCATGACATCTAAAATTAGCCTCATGGGTGATTCAGTGAATAGAATCAGACATCTAAGCTCTCTAAAAGGACACGAGGAAAGAGACATTCTGCAAAAAGTGGAAAAGCAGTCCACTGGCACCCCGACTAGGTGAGTTAGGTGTTCTGAGCAGATACACACGAGGTCCACAGCTGCAGTTCTCTTCTGATAAGAGACATTGCATACAACAGGACTCGCTTGCTGAAACACAGTCAAGGGAAGAACTGCTAAGGGAGCTGTTGACCACCTCTTATAAAATACTTTAGTGTTACAGAGGAGTATGGAACTCTCCCAGGGAGAAAATGTCTTGGATTATTATCTATTTTTTTCTCAATATTACCTCTAATGGGTTTTGCAGCTGCTGGAGCAGGAGTGTTCAGAATTGCTTTCTTGAAAGAAATGCTTGAATTCCATTAAAATGAAGTTAAATAAAGTTAAAAATCAATTTTATATTATACCTTATTTTTACTACCTTTCTTGGAGAAAAAAGTTTTAATTGGCAGTACAATATAGAACTACCATGATTATTGTGCCTTCCTTTACAACACAGAGCATAGAATTTAAGCTACTAAGTCTTACATCAATAATTTCTGGCTGAACTTCTTTAAAGAAAAACAACACTTTTAAAAATTCTGAGCACATTCCTAGTATTCTGAAGTGCTTCTATTATAACAGTTATTTAATTTGCCCAGCTTACATTTCCAGATGTTTGACATTCTTGTCCCTCAGTGTCACATAACTGGGGAGGGAATGGTTAACCTTTGCACCCTTTGCCACCTTGCAGATATGAGTACTATGATTATTCTAGTAATTTCCAGGGCACTGGAACTCAAATTTTCTACTGTTAAAATGTTAGCATGGTTCCTGGTAGGTTTTTGGCCTGGATCATCTACCACTTTACTAAACAAGTCCTTTGCATAATTTGAAAGTTAGTTTGTGCCAGCAACATTTCCCAAATGGCTTGACCACCAATTAACACCCGGATTGGATGTAACCATCTTGTATTTTTGATCTTGAGAGCTTACTAATGTTGATTTGACAAGGCTGTGTATTGGTCTTGGAGCCAGAAAATGAGTCCATACAGATTTACCCCTGTATTTAACTGGCTGTTTTAAAAAAACAAAACAAACACTTCTTGCATCAGTATTTATAGACAGTGTTCAGTACTTCTCTTCCTTGTCTAAACAATGATTGTGGATAGATGTAGTTAAATACATAAGCTAAATTGCAGTGCTTGGCCCTCACATAAGTGCATGCTGTAAAAGTTTAACAGAGGTGGAATAGGATGAAGATGCATTTACACCATCTGCACTGTCACAGTTAGAGGGCTGTTTGGTCCTCATGAACCTCTAGGTCTTACAGTAGTCCCTCATACATCATCTCTATTTTATATTAAGCTGCAGAACTTGCCAGCCTTGCAAATAGCACATATTTCAAATAGACTCAGTCCATGGGCTGTCAGCAGTGCATCCAGGAGTCCAAGAAACATTTTGGCTCCCTTTAGGCCTCACATAGCATGAGATGAACCTTTTCATGGATAAACAGCACAATCTAGCTGTTTTAAATTGTGTACATGATTCATCCAATAAATACAACGGATTTTCAATGAACCTGTGACTAGCTCCATTTCAGCAAGCAAAGTCTCCTGTAGGATCCAAACTCTTTGGATTACTACAACTTGGAAATAAAATTGTGAGAAGGCAGATGAACACTTTTAATCAATATGCTGTCACAAGGTTTTTGAATAAATGAGGACATTGTCAGACCCCCAAATGTACTGAAAGGGTGTAGAGTTTGACAAATGTTTAATGCTTTTTATTATATTCAAATTCTTAATTCATGAATGAGCAGTATTGATTGAGAGTGTTTCTTTAATGACAATGCCATGCATGGGGTGGAGGTGACATGTAAATTGTCTTTGCTTTACTTAATCTGAAAATGGATTTTGCTATTATGAGGTATTGTTTCTATTCAGTAGGCAGATCACAACTGAATACATTAAGAACAGAGTTGTCACAGGTTGATAGTGGCATGAACAAGCCTCACCTTTGTAAGACTGTATATTTAAGTTTTTCTCTGAATAAATGGTGTTGATTTAATATATTTCACAAAAGCTCCAACTTTGAAAGATTTTCATAAGCAGTATTTTTAAGATATATGTTACCTGAAGACTTTTGCTGTCAGAATTACAGAAATGACCTTTGGTTTCATAGACGTCAACTTTTGAGTACCTAATATGAAATACAACAGGCACCTAATAGGTAGAATTTCATTTGGCTGTTTGGCCCCTAATACTTCTGTCCATTGACTGGAATTTTGCCCATTCCTTTGTTTATTTCTCTCATTTTATGGAAGGTTTGGGGAGGCTTTTTTAATTTTTATTTTTTTTAATTAATTAATTTATTAATTTATTTATTTATTTGAACTAGGATCAAGGACCGTACTATATCATTACTTGTACAGAGTTAATTTTAGTGCCGGAAAAAGAAATATGGTTTAATTAACTTCCAATTATAAGCTCTGACCACAAACAAATTCTTCCTGTAATAAGTACAGAAATACTAATTAACACTTATGTTTCTCTCTCTGCCTCTTTTTGGAACATTTTTTTAGTGAAAGACACAACTTGCTGTATATTCGGAAGTCTGGTATCAAAAAACTTTGTACCCCTACTTGAAATAGGATACTGCATTTGCCACATGAAGAAGAAAATCTTTTAATTTCCCATTTTCATCTCCTCTTGCAACTGCAGACTCAGGTCACCGATAATTGTAGTCTCAATGTGTGTCAGTTTTCCCATGTGTAAACTGAGTACAAATTCTGTCATATCTTTGCAGGGAGCAAAGTATTTTCTGGGAAACTTTTCACAGTGTGAATTTGAAAAATGTAATCAGTTTCACAATCTATTATGATCCAATTCTCCGGAGTAGTGAGCTAAACCATGCTAGATCGAACACTGTCTAGTATTAGCTTCCAAAATTACTTATGTTTAGCCTCCTCTGATCATTAAGTTCTTCAGGCCAAACGAAATAGCAAAACAACTGGACTTTTCATTTATCGCTTGCGTTCATGATGAGTTACATAATGAAATCTTGTATTATGTTCATTGTATTATAAGTATTGCATGTAATCATGTATTATGTATATCCAAAGAACAAGGAAGAAACCAAGGTGTTGGGAGCCTTCTTTGCCTTAATCTTTATTGGCAGGGTCTGCTCTCAGGCCTCCCTGCTTCCTGTGGTCAAACACTGGAGTGGGCTGCCCAGAACAGCAGAACAATATCTATCCTTGAAGGTATTTAAAACACGACTGTGCAAGGCCCTGAACAACCTGTTCTAACTTTATGGTTGGTCTCTCTTGGAGCAAGAGGTCAGGTCAGATGATCTGTGAGGACCTACACTGTTCTGTGATTCTACCCTCAAAAACCCTGCTCGCTCAGCAGAACTCTCATCTTCTTCTATGCACTAGTCACATATCATATCATCCAGAAGCTGTTCCCTTCTGATTCCCACAGGAGACCCTGGATCAGCAGTGCTAAGAACTAAGCTAATGACATAAGAAAGCAGGGACCAAAATCTCCTTTGGAAAAGGAGCCTGGAGAGCCAGACAGCCAACATCTAAGAATTCCCAGTGAACTGTCCTTATTTTCAAAATAACCTCCTTGAGAATTAGTCATATCCATAACGTACACTAAATTAATGAGCACCCAGCAAAGGACTGAGAGTCAGTTTACAAGAAATGAAGGAAGGAGAATGATCTGGAAGAAAGGAGACAACGTGATAAAAAGTGAAGATGGAAGTTGAAGAGGTGGAAAAAAAAGGGGTAAAAAGTGAAGATGGAAGTTGAAGAGTTTAGAAAAAGGGAACGGAGGGACTTGACAAGCAAAAAAGAAAAGGAGTATGAAACTGAAAAAAAGATGATAAATAATAATGCCGAGCTAGAAAAGAAGAATATAAAGCATTGAATGGAAACTGCTTACTGTTATCACTTTGGCTTTCTAATCTTTGTAGCTGCAGAACCTAGAATTACAGTACATTTCCCTACTGCCTCTATTAACATCATTCTTTTTTAATCCACTCTCTGCCTGCCTATCTTATTACCCTTTCAGTCAAAAACTTGGCCTTTGACTGTCTAATCTGGCTTTGTCTCACTTAATGTGACCCTCTACCTTCTTTTTCATCTTTTCCCATAGATCAGATATGTCAGAATGTATTGCTGCACATAAGGAATTATACATAGTTACTGGTATTTACCATTACCTGCCTGTACTAAATTTAGTATGCATATTTCAAAATCTGAAAGATCTGAGACACCACTATCAGGACTGTCTGATTCCTTAATGATGTTCACAGAATATGTATGAGATGAGATTTAGGATGTTACTGTCCAGATAGTTGAAATATTACAAATCCTAGAATGCACTACATTCATTTTCTTTACCTTGTTTTTTGTTGTTGTTGTTATTGTTGTTGTTGTTTTGATAGTCAAAATATACCAGATGCATTCCCTGGGTATATCTCCAATTGCTTTAAACTTAAACTGTGTTAGAGTGGGATTCATTCTCCCGATGTATTACATAATCTTAGATTATCACATGCATAGAAATAAAGGAAAGAAAAATGAGGACGTGTATGTACCTATATGAGTAATAGCAGACTCAGTGGAAATCATAGTTTAGTCTTATTGATATAATAGATGAAACCTAGACCTCCAAGAATTTTTCTTAACATGCCGAGGCATAAACATTTATTCACAACAGCAGAGCTCATTAAAAATAGGTTTAAAGACTCAAGTCTTACTTAAGAAGAGAAAGATAGTAAGACTGCTACTAGAAGAGAGAGAAAAATACTAAAATTTGATTATAACTCTAGAGTTTTAGTACTGTGTACTCATTGCTGCTATATTTCTACTTGGTTCCAGCTAACAGAGTCCCTTTCCAGAGCAGAACGGATTCTTTTTACTTACTGGCATACAGTATATATAAGCTACATCCATAGTGGTAAACTAAATAATGTTGGACTTGCTGTCTGGCCCTTAGTTAGGCCAGCTGGTGGTACCTGGGGACACAGACTCTCTTGGGGCTCTGTAGGTGTTGGGGTGGCTGCACCCAGGCTGCCTGCAGGCAACAGTCCCTGGCCATGTGCTGACTCCCACACTGTGCCAAAGGACTGCGTGGGCCCCAGACATACCCATGTCGGGGACTGTTTGAACAATTTAGGAGTATGGAGGCCAAAACTCCTCTACCCATGCATGTCACTGGTTTAATTTACTAATAGTTACTAATGTAGGCATTATTTTAGAGTGTCCATAGCTATCTATTTAAAAAGAAACTGGGAGATTCTGACCAAATTTTTTTTTTTTAATGTCTGAATTAGTTTTCTAGATTCTCTGAGTTCTTCATAATGAACTGAGAGAAATACTCAGGTATTGCTTTTCTTTCTAGGGTGTGACCTAGCTCATCTGGAAGTAGACATATAAAAATACTAAACAAACTGGGTTCTAAAAGTGCTTCCATTGACTGCAAAGGGACACCAAGTTGATTGTCACAGCTGCATATGTCTACATGGCTGATTTCTAAAGTTCAGTGAAATTAAACCCATTCTGGCTGCTTATAGGTGCTATCATATACATTTCAGCTAATTCAAAGTTGGAAAGAAATTCTATGAGATCATGAACATTTGTTGTTAATTCTGGGAAGTTTGAGACAAAAGTTTTGCTTATTTACATTATGTAATGCCTTGCTGAATTTAAATAAGCTGTCTGCTGGGAAAAAAATCAAAGTGAAAGGGGTTTATAGTATCAGATGTGATAGAATGAAAGAAAATGACAACTTAGGAAGGAGCACTGCTATATTTTAAGAAGTGCTTGTCAGTGAATTGTAAGGTGTACCCCTTCTGCTCCTATTGACCGACATATACCACATTTGCACTGGCGTGACCCTGTCAAAAGGGTAGTTTATGTTCTTGCCTATCCTTTCTGTGAGAACAGTTCTGCAGGCTACAACTGTCGCAATTCTCCCAACAAAATGTTTCTGTACAGATTTGTTGATTACATTCCCCAATGTTATACCAACAGTGCTTAAATAATCTTCAGAGTGTAGAACAGAATTATATTTTGTATGCCTAGGGATATTCACTAAGATGTCCGTGCTGTACATTGACAGCCAAAGATCCTTATTCCTCCAATTCTGTTCTACTCTCAGGAAAGAAATGGATGAGAAGCCTACGCTGGATTGCACAAGCAAAATTAGCATAGGAAATAAAATTCATCTCTCAAATAGATTATGAAAAAAAAATGAACATAGAACTTGGTGAATCAGAGAAACATGAATTTCTTCCATGTTTTGCTCTCATCAGTCTTCCAAGTTAAACTAAGCAGTCCAGAGAACATCTAAACACTACATAGGTAATTCTAAATGTTATTTGCCATCTGTTTATGCAGAAATGAAACTCATCCAAAGAGGTATGGCAGTTATTGTACCCCAAACTTGTAACACAGATAAAGAAACTGAGAGAAAGAGCAGGGAGCGAAAGTCAGAAGTGAGGAAATGTCAATACTACAGTTTCCAGAGCAAATTTAGTGAGACCCGTTTTATGTATATGGAATGTGATGCAGTCTTTAATTACAGGATCACACAGTATTTTTTTCCATACTGCTGCTGTCAGTGTAGAGAATGGCAACTGCCCATGTAATGAGCAGCTATTCAATAGCTGTTTTCTTGCTTATGCTCAATGAGTGGTTCAATGCATTACTTACTGCACACTATTTAAACCCTGCTCTGAATACAGAGTTATTCATTTCCTGTGGCTTTTCTTCTCGTACTCATCAGTGTAGTTTCGGAGTGCTTTACTTAGACTAATGACTTCCACAACCATCTGATGAAATTATCATCCCCATTTTACAGATTGAGAACTGAGGCACAAAGATACAAACATCCAAAGTGCCCACTAATTTTCTCATTCAGTCAGACATACAAAAACCTGATTTTGTGGAGTACTAAGAATTATATAGCACATTAAATTTCAAAGCAGAGTCCTATAGACAGCAGTGGCAGCTGTGAGTGCACACAATTTCTGTAAATCAGACCCTAGAGTCTCGATCCAGGCAGCTCGAAAATAAGGATCACACAATTATGCATGTCTACACGGTACATGGCAGATCTGAGAGAGGTATCTGGGCCAGGAATGAATGACTTGGGTACTAGAAACAGCAGAGCTGTGTTAATACAACAGCCTGCCTTAACTAATTAGCTCTGAGAAGCAGGATATTTCAAACCTTCTGTGGCAATGTGCTGCTTTACTCTCAAGACCTCTCACCCCGTCTTGCAGCCTCCTGCCTCACTCGCTGTACACCTTATGTCTTCTGCAGCAAACAAGTCTGGGGGGCCTACAGACAAGGAGGGCTTTGTGCAACTGCACAGTCCCCATCTATACCCAGAGGTGGGTCCTTCCTGCGCGCTGAATGAAGCAGTGCTCAGTGGAAAAAATAGCATGTAATTATGTAACTGTATCAAAAAGCCTAGGCACTAGGAAGACAAATTAAGATAGCTCTGCCATTTCTTTGAGTGCTTTATGGGCAGTACTCCTGAGTGAACTACTCTGGTTAAAAAAATAAAAATTCTGCTTTCTTTTCCTATCGGGGGAAAAAAACAAGCAAACAAGCAAAAAAAAAAAAAAAAAAAACAACAAACAGCCAGCTGCAAATACCTATGGAAGATTTCAGCTCAAGTGGTTAAAGTCTGACAAAATTACAAACAACTGATTTGGAGTCCTACATCTAACAATCTAGAAAATCAATTTAATTTGGTTTTTAAGCATTAAAACTGTAGCTGGTATTTTGGCATATTAGATGTAGTCATTTGGTATGGAGTGATACCTATTGAGACACAGTAATAATCATTAGAAACTGAGAATATGAACAATGTGTCTTTTGCATGCAGTTAAAACAACACATTTTATTGCTGTGGTTAATAGTGATCTAAATGATAAGTGTAATTAAATATTGTACTTTCTTAATTATATTTGGATAAAACCCCAAAACATCATCATCTTTGTATTGTAAGCAGTGCATATTCTCATAATGAAAGAAAGAAAAAAATTTTTTTTCACCTAGAATTTGGATTACAAACTTACAGAAATCAGTGGAAAAGGCATTCTTCTGTGCTTTAGTTGTTGATCCTCATTTATCTCGGAGACTTAAGGCATACGAGTCTCGAGTTTTTAATCCTGCTGATCCCCTCCCCCCCCCATCTTAAATCAGGAAATTGGTAAATGTGCAAAGCAAATTCATGGCTTTAAACATGAGATAAACCAGGAGCTTAGATAAGGTGTTGGCCTTTTCATTGTTTGAAATTCATCAGGTATCTATTCCAGAGCAGTTTTAGGCATAAGGTTCATAGGAGATTATCTAACTCTAAAGAGCGTTAATAAAACAGAAGAATTTTTGGCACGTAAAAGCATTGTTAGCTTCAGAGTTTGGTATCATTAAGAAGTATTTGAAATATGTGTTAAAATATTGTTAATTGTCACAAAAAAGTGTAAACAATACCAAGTAAACTCATGTTCAAACATGAAAGAAGTCATGGGAAATACCACAAGGACTAGAGACCAAAAAAAAAAAAAAAAAAAAACCCACCATCACCAACAAAAAAATCTTGCACTACAGAACAAACTTCCTTTTGGGTAGAATTCAGGCCAGGTAATTCAGACACCCTGCACAGCATGCAGCCTTGAAAAAATTAGTATCTGTCCTGAAGGAGAATCCGGCCAACTTCTTAACACTTCCATATCAAGTCCGCAAGGTGCTCAGATTCAAAAGGAGGGTACTTTGGGGGTATTACATGGCCTGGTGGTTAGGTCATTTCTTCTGGAACTTGGAATCCACCTTTGGGGCTTAGTGGAGCCTAGAACTGCATTATCCTACATCCCTGGTACGTGGTCTAGCCAGCAGGTGTCTATTGAAGGGATGACCACTGTCATAGGCCACGTATGAGTAATCAAAGTTAGGTTTCAAAAGGTTTTTTAAGCTAAGTAAATTGATAAAGGTATCTAGAAAGTTAAGCACTTCTGTACCAGCAGGTTAACTACATTATCGTCTGGAGCTTGAGTGGGTTTTACACTTCAAACAAAGTTTGGACAAGATTTTGGTAGACACCACATTTGTTTTCAGTTAGAACCATTTATTAATAATTAAAATGGAGCCTGATAAATAAAGAGAAAGATTATGTAAAATAGCTGAAATAACAGACAACTGAACCGAAAAGGTCCAAACAAGGTACTTAAATGTTGGTGTTTATAACTCCTTAGTACTTCCGGGAAGCCTCTTAGGTCATTCTTTTTGATTTTGCCCCCGCTTTTGGGGATTTAGTGTACAATAGCTAGTATCCAATTTCTTATTTCTTTGCATAACATCTGGGAGTTGAGGAGCTTAACTGCTAGAAACTCAACAGCAGTTATGAACAGGCCTGGACTGGCTTCCTCAGTCAGAAGGTGAGATGGAGAGAAGTTGTGGGGGCAGTTTCATGACTGGAAATTTGAGGTATTTTGTAACCAATACAAGAAAAAAGGCATCAAAGTATATTAGAAGAACAGTTAAAATGTGAGTTTTAGAAAGATTGGGATGCCTAGAGGAGCAGGGTGGTTGTTAGAGAAGAGAAGGTGCGCTTTTCACCTCCTTCCACCTCATTTCCAGGCATGTGCTGCTGCCGTTGTTCCCTGATGGCAACAAAGAGCCAGGAGAAGGCAAATCACCAGTGGCAGATCCAGCCCCTGGGAACAGGTGTCCCATACAGCGGAGCTTCTTTATGAATTAAACCCTTCCCAGCCCCATGCTGTAGAAAACGGCTCTCAGATCTTGAGAATCTTCTGGATGCCTGCCTTCCGCCCAATGTTTATGACACTGTGAAAATGTTGAGGAAGTGCTCATTTAAAACTGATAAGTCTGTGAGCTCATATTTGGCATGCAGCAGTGCTAAAACACATTCATTCATAGGCATTAAATATACAGAGATAAGGAAGATATGAGGTGCATTGCATGACCTATTAATCAGACAGAAGAGCCATGATTAAAAGCAGGAGGTGGTACAAGCCTGGCCCAAATACTGCAAGAGGAAAGAAAGTTTAAATTACAAAACTCAGCACCACTAATCTGGGTAAAATTGAACCTTACTTACTCCCAATTTGCTCATGCAATTTTGGAAATTCTGCTCTCGTGTCTGTATACATGTTTACATTCAAATAAATAGAATTTTTATCACAGTGAAGGGGGAAAAAATCAATAATTAGAACTGAGCTCTCTCCTATTCCTGCAGGATTTTTGTGTTTCGTAGATACCAGCCATATGCCTTATGTAATACAGATCAGTGTAAGTAAACATTCTTTCTAGATTCCTTGGGACAATTCAACTCCTTTGTGTAGTTCATATGCTAATGAAAAAGGTCCTAGTAATTTGCAGCTAAAAAAAGCAAGACAGCATTGTAAGTTAAAATTCAAAATGAAAGTGTATTGGAATTGCTCCATTTTTACTCTGAAATTATTTAGACTTCATGTAGTAGAATTCTACTGGAAAGGTCATTATAGGTTAAGCAGGGTATCAGCAGTATCAGGGGATGAAGTTATACTCCACCTTTTCTTTATTTCTTTAATCTGTAGGAGTTTTCCCCCACACAATCTGTGCTATAGTTAAAAAAAGCAGTATGTTCTCGCATGTGATAGTTTGAGCAGACAGTTGTTTATTGAGCTGCGCAGCTTTCCTACAGAAAGAGTCCAAGACATGAAGTGAAATTCTTCAAAACTTGAAAAACTCTACAAATATATTTCCTTCAAAATATATTTTTTCCAATACTCTGTGGGTGCCACAGAAGAAGAAATACCACAGCTAACTACCTAAATGATGTGTTCTGTTCCAGTTTCAGACCACATATGAATTTTGCCTTAGTCTCAAACATGTGGTGGCTTGTGCAGTCCTAAGAGAAATTTTGTATGTCTCCCAATCTCTCACAAGGCTGTGAAAACAGTAGAGCAAGAGAACTGTTTCTTATTGAGTAAGACTCAGTAAAATTAAACCTCAGCTATGACTCCAAGGCCATCCTGCTTCTTCAGGGCCTTGTAGACAGTGATTGCCCTACATGCTGTTTTTACCAGGACCAAGAAAAGGACCAGATTTTTTTTACAGATCTTCCATCCTCTAGGCCAAGTTCAGCACTGGAAACTTAGAAGTGGAACAGGACATGGGCCAAGCTTTTGGTGTATGTTTGGCCAACTACATAGGCCAGCAACTGCTCTAGTGCCAGGAAGGACTCAGAAAGTTAGCTCTCTGAAATGAAAGAAATAAAGGAATTTTTAAAGGCATCAATCACTCCCTGCTCTACTAAACAATGAGGTCAGAAGTCCTCTTATATAGCTGGGCTGGCAGGTTCGATTCTTTCATTTACATTTGTTTGCCTCATCTAGCTGCAAGCATTACTAAGTCCATCCCAACAGCAAAGTGTTGTCAATGAAGCCTCATGGATATATGGGGCTCTTGAAGATACTGAATTGTCTTCTGAGTTCTGCTAGGATAGCCTGGCACCAGCTTTGGTATTGATGTGACCCTTTGACATTTCTTTGGCACTGCAATAGGACAGACACCTTATAATTAAAATGAAGAACATTCATTAACTAGCTTGTTCTCCAAAAAGTGTTCCTCAAGTGTTGTTGGAAACTCTTGCTGTAAGTAGACCTATCTGTGTAGATGAAATTGTGTCAGCCATTGATCTAGGAAGTCAATGGAAGGTCTGTTGATAAATGTTAGTTGAAACTACTTGAAAGAAAGAAATATATAGTTGATTTTGAATACTATTTCATTAACCATATTGATGTACTGATTTTAAAAATAAATAAATAAAATAAATAAATATCAGTTTGCTTTCCCTTAAATGGGAAATGCATAGTTTTGTTGACTTGGGGGCTATAAGATTAAAAAAAGGATTTTCATTGAATTTTTTCCTGACTGTGCAGCTGTTACTATTGTGAATGATTTTATACATGCTCTAGTTTTTTGGCTTTATAAAGTGCCCTCACACATATACCCATGCGCATAGCCAAAACTGACCCTTGTAGTTGTAAATATTTGGCATGGAGGCATTTTATGACTGGATGACACATTTTCGATACATTAAAAGTTCATATTAGATAAAGCTCTAATTCATAATTTTAAGAGACTTTTTTTTCTTATTCTCTAGAGAAATAAAATGAATAACTTTAAAATTTGACAATTAATTTTTCTCTTTGTATTTATAAAATAAATGCAAAACATGAAGTTTACAAAACCAATCAGTGAAACCAGTAAGAGACGAGTGCAGCTCATAGTTAGGTCCTACTTTGTGGGTTTTAGCCACCTCTACCCATACTCTTAACAGAAAGCTTTTCGCAAATTGAGGACATTATACTACCCTTAAGTCAAAGATGTTCTCATGAATGCAAAAGTAGAGAGGGAGGCAAGAAGAGGCTGATACATTGAAGCAAATTGGCCTGATGATCCACTATGTGATATTTATTTTACACAGCACAGCTTCCCAGATATTTGTTAAAGTGACATCAAATATGCAATTTGTGAAAAAGGGGAAAGGGTGTAAGTGGATCTATGCTAGATGCATGGATGTACAGACATTTATATACATTTGCCGGTATGCATCATATATGTGTACATACAATTCATATGGATGTTTATGAATATTTCACATAACGCTAAACATAGTTGCAGGTTCTGGCTCAGGAAGAGTCCGAAGTCCAAAATTCTGAAAACGTAAGAAGGTATTATGGGAAAGTATTACTGTATGTTCACTCTATTCTTATAATCTTTTACTAAGCATCTGCTTCTGGCTGTTCTCAAAGACAGGATATCAGTAGATATTTGGTTTGACCCAGCACTGCTGTTCTTATGTTTGCATGTAAATCACTTTTATTTTTAATACCTCAAAGTAAGATCTTGTCTTATAAGCTCATATTACTTGCTGCATGGGCTCTCCAAAGCCAGTCTTGCCATGAGAGGAATGCCCCAAACTGCCTGGATGCCTTACATTTCAGTTCTTGAAGCCAGACTCTTGCTTATGTAGGTCTGGAGCAAGTATGAGCGCTCTTCCTTTATGGTTTTAATCAGTCTGTGATATTGATTCAGCATGTATGAGGTGCAGTTACAAGTTATTTTATTTGACTATGGGACTTGCCCTTTCTTTCCCACTGATGTCCTTGCCACAGGAACATGTCCCTACACGATCGTGAGATGCTATTATTCTTGCTTACAAAATGGCCTTTCCATAAGGCTCTTCCTTATTTTCACTCTCATCAGATAAATATTGCTTTGACAGTTTGTCCATAATGGTCTCATCTTTTGTTTGTTATTTTAGCTGCTTATGAGATTGCTTGTTGGCCTCAGACTGACACTGTTCATTATTTAAAATAGTTAATGCCATATCTTTGAGATTAGGTTCACTGAGACACATTTGCGTGATTGAATTCCGTCTTTCCGTACTGCCTGCTACATTTTTTTTCCCCCCTCATTTCCTATGGTCTGGTCTTTTCTGCTTGGATTAAGAATTTTCAAAATTTTTCTTAACTCATTAATAATTTCACTCCTAATATGATGAGTGAAGATGGCCATATAAAGATGATATTCCTCCAGCTGAGACATGCTGAGTGCTCTATAAATCATATCTTTTATACTTCAACAAGATCATTAGTTAGAACTAAGTATTTTCCAGTTGTCTGTTCAGATTATACTTCAGTAAAAAAAGTTCATACACACATACACTATATATAATATATATATACTCACAAATAAAAGCATACTTTGTGTGTGAATGAAACTGTTATAAAGTTATTGGCTCTGCAACAGTATTTTTTCCAATGTTTCATGCACATTCTAGTTCATTAAGATGAATAAACTTTAAAAAAGAACTTTAAAATTGTACACACAAGGCCTTCCATCCATTTTAACTAAATTTGAGCTCTGCATTAGAATATATGTATACCTTTCAGCTTTCAATATATTCCATTCCTTTAAGAATGAGTCAGCACAGTCATGCTGTCTTCACTCAGTGCTGCAAACTTGTAACTTCAATATTCTTAAAAGTTAGTAAACTGAGTAGAAATTACTTTGTGGATTTATAGGCATTGCTAGGTGATCACACATACTAATCAGAAAGAAGTAGATGTGATATTAGTCTTGAACTCTACATGGATACAAGAAATAAGATGACATCAGAGGGTCTTCTACATTAAACTTGAATAGCATGTTGCACTGGTACAGGTAGCAAAGCCTAGGTTAAAGAAGGAAAAGATGCTGTTGTAGTAACCTGGCTGGGTAGGTGTCGCTGTCTTCTGTGCTTCAGAATCAGTACAGTGTTACTCAACACCATGCTAGTTATGATCATTCCAAGATAAAGATGTGAGTTGCCCTGCAAGTCAGATTTTAACATAGTAAAGACCATTTAACTTTGCATTACAATGCAGTAAATGATTGTGTTGAATATATCATAAAATTGTAAGTGCATTGTTTCAATCCTGTTGCTTTTATTAATTATACTTGTCATGTCTTCTGTAAACCCATGTTGGCTGGTCATCCTTTCTGTGTATGTGCATCACATACTCATCACATTTTGCCTGGGTGTGAGGTCAAACAAACCAACCAACACTTACATGCAGATTCCATTTTACTGTTTTAAATAATGTTATGGATTTTGACTTTCACTCTTTCTGGTGATGTGAGATTAGTAAAATTCAAATTTATATATGTGTGTATATATATATACACATATATATATGTTACTTCTTATGGGTTAAGTTTTCAATTTGGCTGACTTTGGCTACATTTTTAAGTTTCCATTTAACATGCAGATGCAGATTTAGCAGCAAATTTAATAGGGTTATAGTCTTCTCAAAAGTACCACCCAGAGCAGCATGCTTTAAATCATATGACACACCTCTGCAGCTCTCTCTTCCAGTGGGAGCTCAGCCCTAGTAATGCTGAGGGACTAGGAAAGTAATATTCAAGCACAATATCTTACTTTTACCTCATCCTGTTTTTAAGCCGGAGAATAACTGTTTTTTCCTCTTTCCTAACTGTAATATCCATAAAATATATTGAAGAAAGAAAAATATCAGACCTTGTATCTAGCTGCAAACTTCCCAAGAGAAATATTGACCATTCAGAAAAAAGAACGTGGAAGTTTTCCTATAGTGTACTTTCCATCACTTTTTAGTTATACTTTATTAATTTTTCTTGTATTTACCAGAACATGAAGAAATTAATTCTTTAAGAAGATGTTTCTGCTCAGAGCTTCATTTTCTCATATCAGCTCAGTATAGAATAAATTAAAGGAGCTGGTCTCACTGATGTCTGGAATTATACTGAGATGCTACTGACAGAAAAGTCTAATCTTCATTAGGCTGAAGGAATACAAAAGCTCTCAGCTGTGGTGTCTGGGTCATATCTAACTTAGTTCCACAGTGACCTTAAGTCATTATCACTTGGCAGGTGTCTTCTGACCTATGGGAAATCAGTTTGTTTTCAAACTCCATTTACTAGAAAATATGTATCTGTATCCCACCTGCAAGGCTTGTCAGCTCAGCAGACAGGCTGAGAACTGAGGGAGCATGGACACTGACCTACACCTCTGTTCTATTAGAAACGGCTTCTTCATATCAGACATGAAGCATGGTGGCGGAAGCTATATATGAAAAGTGTACCAAAACTCTGGACAGTCCTTTCCTTTGGATAGGCAGGAGATGCACATTTCTAGTGCTGTCATTAAAAATCACTCTAAAAATGTCATTGTATGAAGGAATGGAAATTCAAGGCTTGAGGGGAGAAGCGAGAACTAATTGTCTTTCTATTTGTTTTATCCCCATTTCAGAAATGTTAGGGAACTGCTTTAGAATTAAATTGCCCCATCCTAAAAAAGCTAATAATCACCAACTGCTATTGAAGCACTTAACTCTAATTAACTCCTCATTAACACTCAATTAGGATGCCACTCCATATATACCTAATAGGAAGAAATAAATGAGATGAACACTTGTTATTCTGGGATACTGTATAGGCTTTTTTCCATGAGTCTGTTCAGTATCAAGAGTGTCCGATCTGAGTGTGTCAGAAATCCCCTCAGCGTCCTTCCAGTATTACTCCAGGATAGATTATTCTGACATCTTTAATGCATATTTTATCTCAAATCAGGATATTTTCACTTTATGAAAGAGTTAGGCATTTGAAAACTCATTTTAAACTCTGACAAAATGTTATGAACGTAGGATGATAATGTAATCATAGTCTAAATTGGAGGGGTACTCCAGCAATTTGTGTTCCTCGTGTTTTGCCTATGGATGGAAAATAAACTGCTTTTTTGAGAATGAGCACTGAAATTACACTGTTAATTTAATGAACTTTCACTTCTGATACAGAATTTGGTATTTTCTGTATGTGTCTCCACAGTATTGGTAGCTCCAGTGATTTTACTGTGAATGTCACAAAACATGGTGTTTTACATCCAAGCCAAAGCTGCTGGAATCAAATCAGCTTTTACTTGTAAAATTAAATTTCTATCCCTCATGTTGGCAAACAAGAGCTTTTAGACCGGGGTGGGGGGAGGTATTTTCTCTACATGTGCATGTGTGTTTGTGCATGTTTGTGTGTCTTATGTTCATGATCTTTAAACCAAACTTTTATATATATATATATATATATATATATATATAAAGGGTCACTTGTTGTGGTATATTTGGATTGATAATATTTGTCCAATGTCTGCACTGAGGTGGTATCTACAGATCATTTTTGCTTTTGTTTTTGTTTTATTTAATATTAGCCATGCTTTTAGAACTCTATGGATGTTACTTGGTTCAAGTTTACATCAAGTTAAAAAGAAAGAATTTTGTTCTGGATTCAGCATTGCAAAAATCGTGATGCACTGCTTGAAGTCTTTTGGACCCATCACTTTCATATAAGAAACAGATTCTAATGGTGGTACATGAATCATATATATGGATAGACGATCACACATTTCATAATATGTTATATGGATGTTTCACTGTTAAATTAGACATATTTCTATATATCTCTCCATATAGGCATATGCATAAAACCTGTATATAACTACCTTGATAGCTACAGACACACATACATTTGCATGTCTTATTAAATTCATGATAACTATTAGAATATGGAAAAAATCCTAATTCCTCTTGCTCAGGAATATTAGTATTATTAAAATGTTTAATTGTTTTGTTTTAGTTATTTAACTCAATGATCACTAAATATTTGTCCCATGAGCCACAGTTAAATTCAGAATTTCCCATGATCCACCACACACCATTATTATCAAATCCTTAAATTAAATTAAATTAAATTAACCACATGATTCTAGATGTGGGCACTTTGAAAACCATACCATCAGACCACCAGAATCATCAGGGAAAAAAAAAAATGTAGGAACCTCTGGCTTAGCCAATGTTTAAAATGTGATAAATCTGATGGAGAATTCAGATATATTTCATTCAAAGTGTTTGTTTCATGCTACACACTGTACCTGGAGGTCCAGAGATGTGGTGCATGCTAATAAAGTGGGAGGCGCTTCTCGTTTCTTTTATGTTTTTATCATCATTCACCACCACAACTCTACTTACCCTGTTTTAAATACTCTACTAGCTTTTAACAGAAATAGGTCTTCTTACAGCAATCCTTGCAATAACGACAAATTTTCTAACCAGATGGACCTTTCCAACAGGCTGGAACCACATTTTACAAGGATTATTAATCAATTGAGTCTGTTGTGATTAGATAATTAATACAAGGGAAAGTACTTGACAAAAAGGGTGGATTTTAAATTTTTAATGATGTATCATGAATTAGCTAGTAGAATTTAATGAGGAGCTCAGCTTCCGACTATCCATATTTCCTGATGAAAAAATTAACAGTCCAAAGATTTTCAGTGGCTGTTGGAACATCTAAATGTATAATTTCCTGATCTTAATTTGAAGCATAATAGAACATTTTCATGGGGTGTCAAACATAGAAATGCATTAGTTCTCTCAATAGATATTGTCTCATGCTAAAAACAAACAGACAAAAAAACTAGCAAGATGTTATTTTTTCACAGTTGCTGAAATATTTCAATACTATAAGATTTCTTCTTTTCCTCAGAACTATTTTAAACTCATTTACCCATGAATCTCTCAATCTGATTTTCAGTGGTCTGAGTTACCTACAGTGGTGCAGACCTGGAAGGTGGTGTGATGAGTTGGGCTACTGTTAGCTTTTCATCTGGAAACAGCCCAAATGTTATGGAGTAATTGCCCAACCATACGGCTGTGACCATATCACATGACAGTGAACTACCTGCCCAAAAGCCAGTACAAATGGAAAGGCCTCTAAGGATCTAGGAATTCTCTAAGGAATTCTCTAGAATTCTGTACTTCTGTGAATTCAAATCTTTTCTTACTATGTTTTTGTTTTGTCTGTACTACTGACCTCTTTAGAAATTGTAGGATGGGTTGGGTTTTTTTTACATATTTAAATATAAATGTTGAAAACTATCAACCCCCCCACACACATTATTTATCTACTTTTATACTTTGTAAGGTACACTTCCTTATGATAAAAAATGGTGTAATTTATCAACCTACAGTCTGGTGCTGTCACTATTTCAGAATGGACCATTCGAGGCAACTACTTTATAATTCTATAATTTATTATCCTATAATTTGCTTTATTTATTTATTTATTTATTTATTTTCAATCAGTAAAATTTATAACTCAAATTCTTGTCTCTGTAGCAGAAAAATATGACCTAGCAGAGGCTGGAAACTCATGGTAGACAATGAAGTGAAAGGATTAGATACTGATTACATCTCTTTTGGAAAACAGCAGAGACAGTGCTGCAAAGGTCTTGCACGATGTATAGACTGCAGGGGCATTTCAGAGTGTCAGGTGTGCTCTGGAAGCACAGCCTGCCCATTTTGTATGTGTCCTTCCAACCTAAATTATTGTGTCTATGCCTCTATAGCTTATTCCTGAAAGCTACAGCTCAGCTTCCAGCCCAAGATACTGAACTGTGGGAATTAATGAATAAGCAGGCACAGCACACACACAGAGACATGGATGAAAAGACATATGACTTCTGTGGGGTCCTTAGTTCATCTCAGAAACAAAATTACAGTTTTGATGTTGTTCTTTGGTACATCAGAACATTGTGTCTTAATAAAAGAACACAACTTTGTTAACATGGCATGTCATGCATCATATGATAATAATGACTCATTTCTATATGTAAATAATGAAACAAATTGACCATGTAATCAGACTCAGTACATGAGATTGTCCTTCCTTTCCTGAATTGGACAGTGCAAACATGCAATATGAGACTGTCACTGACGTCAGCATAAGACAGATAGAGTCTGTGCTGTCAAATACCAGGAAAGAAAATCAGGAAAAAAGGCCTCTGGGAACTGTCATCTACTCAGAGCTGCTCAAAGGAGTGGTGCATGGTTTCGAGTGGAGCTAGGGCACCTGTCCTCCCTTCTCCTCCAAAGACTGTTTCTGAGAGAATAAGGGTGCCTGGGTATTGCCAACAACCCATAAATTAAGTTTCCACATGAGGAGTGACATGAAATACCCCAGACCCAACATATAAAAAACAATAGAATGCCTCGTACTAGCCTCACTCCTATCAGCCACTCTGTAGCCTGCCCCTGGCAGCTGCTTTTCAGGGGTCCACCAGAGCACAAAGTATTTTTGGGAACCATCTGAGGATTTCATGAACAAAAGCAGGTCAGCTTCCAGCTCTCACCTTCCTACAGTCCCTGTTCTTTCCACTTCACACTTGCTGTACATGTACAGTATCTGTGTGTCTTCCGCTGCTGATCTGATCATGTGCAGAAACAAAAATGCCTTCTTCTCCACCAAAAATAGGGCAAGTAGCTTACCCAGGTGGAAAGTCTGTGTGTCACTGATCTTTATCACTCTGAGGTTTTATGCTTTAGACACTGTAATCAAATGTGCTACAAGATCATAATCTCCTCTTCGCTAACACACAGGTTGGAGTGTGTGTATGTAGTGGGAAGGGTGGAGACACGAGAAATTCCTTCTTGGGCTTCCACAGCTGGTGGAGCTCCCAGGGCTTCACAGCTCTTTTCCTGTGAACTGTGTTTTTCTGCCTAATGTGCATTGCCTCTACAGTGCTCCAAACTTCTCAGTGAATATGTTGCCTGAGTCAGCAGCTCATTCCTGTTGGGGCTTGCACTGCAGAAAAGTTGGCTATACTTTCTTAACAATATATTTATTCAGTTATTTGGGCATCTGTAATTTCTGCAACCACATAATTTTGACCTATCATCCTCATTCAAGAGTCAAGTGAAGTTTTCATATTGCAAGGACCATAAGAGACCTGAGATGAATAGGAAGACTGCATTCCAAAATGTATTCTGTAAAACAAATGGCAACAAAAAAACATAAAAGTAAAAAGTTGATTTCAAGTCTTTGATTAACATGACAGAGACATGTAAATTTTCTACACTATTTCCTTGGTCTTCATCCAAAAAAGTAGTTACCATGGCAGCTACTTATTTTTCTCATTAATGCTATTGCACATTTAATACTCAAAATATCTTCAGTTCTCCTTAACCTCAGGAGAAATCTGTGTTTTAACTGGGCTTACTTTAAGATTCATTTGGCAGGATAAAATCCTAGATTTTTTTTTTTTAATCCCCTGTGTGTTTTTAAAATAAGACATAAAACTAACAGAAATGGGAAGACAATCATTTTGGGGAGACTAAGAATCTCTCGGGTCACTTAAGTGTAGGGAAAATCTGGAGTAGTTTTTATTTGAAGTTTTATTTCGTTACTTAAAATGACTAGAAGTACAGTAGAAATGAAATTTATATGGAACGTGGACTTCAATTCAATTTCAGTGAAAACAATAAAAATCAAACCTATTTGATTTAAGTGGATTTGGGGGTAATACACTTTCTTTCATTTAAAATTGTTGATTGATGGTACACTGTCACTACAAAAAGTGCTCATATCCTTTCAGAATGAAAGCTGAGCTACAAGTCTTAACAGGAATCTTGACAAATAACATACAGTTAGCTGTTGCTTAACATAGAATAACCATGCCCTTGTCCATCGCTAATCTGCCTTTGCAACGTTGCACAACTGAGCCTGGGAAAACACCAGAGCACAAGGCAGGCCCAGGCAAGAAATAGAAACACAGTGAGTAAATAAGCGGCTGCTAATCATCTCACAAGAGCAAATTTAGAAAGCCTAATGATTTAAACTGGTCAAAGGAAATCTCTGAAACTCTTTTCTCTTGGCAGTGGAGAGGAGATGGATATATGAAAAAAAGATTTAGAAACCCACCTGTGTATAATCCTTCACACTGCGGCATAAATAACACTAGGGGACAACAGACAACTGAGTCAGTGCGACTGACCCAAAGGCGCTTAATGAACTTCAGAGAAGGGGACTCACACAGGTATCATGAACTTCCCAAGCTGGAAGGACTAAGCCATATAGATCATACAGCTCATATAGATCAGCTGAGTCTCCAAGGCTCCTTGCTACCCACCCCTCAGGGTCTCTGCAGCTAGAAAATACAAAGTTAGGAACATCCTGGGCATTTACTTCACACAGGGAGCTGAGAGAAGCTGCTGTTGGAGCTGACTTTCAAGTGGTCATTTCATCTTCTGCCTGCGACACTGTAGACAGTAGGCTCAGGATTAGGGAAATTTTTAAAAAGTAGGAGTACATCTGACTGTGGTCATATGAATATATACCCTTTTCATTACACTTCTCCTTGGCAAACTTGTGGATTTGAAGGTAGGATATGTATTTAATATAAAACACAATGACCATCCACAGTGCCTGATTCAACTTAGTTTAAATGAGCTTCCACACAGCTTCAAAGCTCCGTGAGACCTCATGGATGTATAAGTGCCTCCACTGATTTGGAAGCAGTACACAGAAATTGTAAAGGAAGTGCATGCATATGCAAATACAAGCACAAACCACCTCCCCCAAAACTAGCTACCTTAGTATTCTCTGATTCAGATCAATATAACTTCAGCCAACCTCAGAGAGTTATTTAGGAAATGGAATCAGTGAAAACGGCTTTCTTGAATCCCACTTAGAAGTGAATCTAAGGCAAACACATCTGACTAAATGCAGACATACAGTAGGAGTCTACATTTAAGCTAGTCGTCTAGACTCCACTTACAGTCAGTGAAGAGAAACAGGTATTTCTAGGTGTAAATCACTATTTCCTAAGGTAGATTTACAAAATAATCCTGAGAAATTGTGTCTTGGTAGTGCCTTTTTTTCTCCATAGGGTACAACAGAGTAGCTAAGGCTACCAGCTCAAATGGAGGTACCTTTTTAGTGTACATCTAACATTAGGTGATATGAATTCCATCCCCAATTAACTAGGCTTAGTTTGCTGACCATGCTGTACACTTTCTCTTTTTTGTAGTGTTTGTGTGCATCACTTGGGAGTTGTTTGTTTGGATTTTTTTCATGGCATATTTAAATATAAAAAGTTTCAAAATTTTATGACTTATTCTGTAAAAAAAGAAAAAAATGTAACAGAAGAGTCATTACATTGATCTGGGGCATCTAGGATTATTTCATCCAGAGATTACACTTTCCTGACTACTTGATGTTCACAAGCAATACACAGCTATTGTACTCGGCTCTGAGCTGTGTAACTCTCCTGTTTGATTTACACATTTATTAAATAAATAAAAATGATAACCTTTAAAGATACATGAATAAATGCATTATAATTGAAAGAAAATAGGCACACAGAAATCGCTTGTACATCTCCACTTATCTAAAAGAGTCATACAAATCTCAAAAACTCTTTATTGTTCAAATCTTTGTGGCTGTAAAAAATGCTGAGTCTGGTAGCGTGGGTTTTTTTCTGAAAATGTGTCCAGCAACAAGCAATATCTTTTCCCAATTAAGCTGTTCAAAACCAAGCATCAGACTGCAGTGAATTTTCACAACCAAGTATAAACCATGAAAAGATAGGTTTAAAAAGGAAAGTTGACATGTACTAGCTGGCACTGCTATTACAACTTTTGAAGTATATTTAAAAAACTGCTTGGAAATGACTACATCATTTCATGTTTTTTCCTTTTTATATCTTTGAGCTGAGTTATTGACAGGCATGTTAACATTTCCTTTGTTCATATTTGAGTGCTGAATTATCTTTAATTGCCATGTACATTCTGCCTGCATGAAAGAATTAATAAACCACCACTGTCAGCTTTTGCATAGATATGTTCTGCTTACACATGAGGTATCAAAGACTGAGAAGAGGGGGAATTTACTGTAAGTAAATTAATATAAATGGACCCAGGAGCCTTTTAGAGTATTGGGTGGAATGTAAGTTAATAAAAGATATTCATTTCCCCCTGGGGCTTTTCAGCATTTGAAACCTTATTTCTTCTATCATATGTCTAAGGGAAGAAGAAAAAAAAAAAGACAGATCTAAATTAGCCACAACTTGGAGAAAATCCTGTATTATACAACTTGATACCTTCTCTGGGACAGAAACTCTTCTCCAAGCTGGATAATAGAGGGGAAAAGAAGAAGAAGAAGAAGAAGAAAAAAAAAAACTTGCAAATTCCCTAATGTTATCATGAGCAGAATATTTTTGAAAGAAATTTCTCTTGATCTACCAGTAAATATTTTTATTTTTACTGGTTCTAAAAATAGCCAATGTTACACATCATTTGAAGTGCTGCCTCACATGAAACTTGCATGGAAATATAAAATACAAAATTGGTTACAGGATGGCCTGACTCTGCTGACCTTTTTGCCTCTCAGGAAGAATTTGGTTTAATGTGCCACTTCCACAAGTCACCTCAAAGAGCAAATATAGCCCTTGTAAGCCCAAGCTAAAACTCATTCCTTACTTCCAGATACAGCAGAAGCAAAACTGCAAGTAGCCACCCTACTGCATCTGCATATTAGTAGGTTTCAGTAGCCACATACTGCACAGGGTAGGAGGTGGAAGGATGTTTGAAATCTGTGCAAGAGACTATTTTAATTGTACTAGAATCAAATTAACCTTTGGTAATAACTTTTACCTTATATTGATTACTTTGAGTACTTATATGCCATGTAACTCTGTTAGGTTTTTGCTGTCATGACCTACTCTTCCTTAAGTCCAGACAAATGATTCTTATTTTACAATATTTGTCCCAAAGGGCGATTTTAAGAGAATGGAAACTATTTATGAATTTAGCTAAATTATAGCCAGTAATCACCCTTAAATGATACTAAATGATTTCTCTGCCCTTTTTTTTTTTTTAATCCAACTGCCAAAAAAGCAACAAAAATTGTTATTTGCACACTCAAGGAGAGTACAGAATAGCTTTGCACACAGGAAAGCTAAATATTTTCCTGGCGGAATTACATCTGTGCATCCCAAAGTGTCTAACTAGCATGTGTCCCTTCTCTCCGCCTTCGTCCTCTCCCCCTGCCCTGCGGTAAGAACACGCCGCGGCTGTGGTCGGAGAGTGCCATACGCATAGCTGCCCTTGCCTTTCCCTCAGTGACAGCGTAAGTGGTACATGTGATAATAGGTTGCAGCATGGCCTTCCCAACATCTTCAAGACATCCCTGTAAATTACTCCAAGATATGCTTCGCTGCTCCCTGATAAGCCCCCAGACAGAAAGCTGATGGAGGGATGTCTTGAGCATTGTCTGTCAGACCTTCCTGTGCTGCTTAGCACCCTTTTCCTAGACAATTACTGCCTTCTGTAACCATCCTTTTCTGCGCAGTACAGTCTCCAATGTGCTGGGGAAAAAGCTGGGAAAAAGTCCCTCCAACACACCAGTTTCCCACACATCAGAGAGGTGACCTCAAGGATTATGCTTATGCGACTGGATAAACCAGAGGGAGCACAGAGACAGATACTGGATATTCTATATTAATCAATTGTTAGCACTGTCACCAGAACAGCTTTGGTCCGTGCCATCTAGCATGCTCCAAGAAAATGCCTGGACGCTTTTGGGGACAGAAGATAGCACAGGCAAGGGACTTTTCCCACCGGCCAGTATGGATGAAACCATCCTGCTTCAGGCAGGGGCACAGTTTAGTCATGCAGGTATGATCTGTGCTTGCCACTTGCCCTCTGAGCCCAGCTTGGGCCCTAGGCTTGTCTAGTTTAATAACACAGACTGCTCGGCTATGTACTTACTATCTCACAAAAAACAAATGTGCTGTTAGACTCACTCATAGCCAAAGCCAATAAGGGCTTCAGTCTTTGGAATGTTTTTTTTTAAGGGGAAAGGGGAAATGTTTTGTAAAAAATATATAAATTCTTTCTGTTTTTATTCATTTTGCTTTCCTTCCTTACACTGAAACCTTTCCTCTCTTTCCCTTTGTAGGTGAGTAAGTGCTAAAAATATTAACTCTTGAATGATACTCATTTCATCTATATTTAATACTCTTTTTCCAAGTCCCAATCCCACACTGAGATTTGCTATTCGAGAATTTTACCTGTGATTGCAACAGAAGAACAGGGCCTTAGGCAGAAAATGAATGGATATGTCCATCCAACTCAAAATGAAACCTGGTAGTTTTACAGATTTTAAACAGAACAGAAGAAGGCATTAAATGTAGTCACTTCTGAGCATGGAAGCCAAGGACATACAAAATGCTATCGTTGCAGTCTAGAATATGGAGTTTTCTGTAGTTAGGTTTTGCCTGTCTGTTCAAGTCTGTTTTTTTTTTTCCCTCTTGTTTCCCTCTGTTTTGTGCTGTTCCTAAGATGTGCATTTTCTGTATCCCTAGCATTCACTGACTTTCCATTTAATTCCAGCTCTCCTCTGAACATGTATATTTTCTCCCTTGACAGAATATCTTAATTTCTTTGAATCACTATTATATTAAATTCTGTAATTGATATGTTTAGTTCCAAGAGGCATATTGTGGTGCGGTATGGATGAAGACTACTACAGAGACTTAGCAAAAAAAGGAGCCAGAAGAGCAAGCCCACAGCCACTCACTGCTTTAGAGTTGTTACTGTACTCTGCCCAATAACTTTAAGACATTAGCAAGGGTAAATTTCATATGTTTTAATTGCAAGTTTGAACTGTTCTTAAGTTAAAAGGGAATCATCACCAACTGTTAGTAAAACAGGGTCTCTGAAACCTATGATTTTCTTCCCGAAGCGTATAGTGCTGTGCACTGATTTACTCTCAACAGTATTATTTGCTAGGTAATCAATTATTTATGAGAGTTGATACTTTCTAATGTATAGTCCACCACTAGGTAATTATCAAATTTAGGATGCATTTCTACAGACAGAAACAAAGTTTTCATGGAGGATGCATAGACCTCCTTGAGTTTAATGTGACTACAGATACTTGGGGAAGATGAGCCACAGCAATTTTGGAAGATATCCACGCTGGGCTAGACACACACCTCCTTCACAGCAAATGCCTCCTTGGTAGTTTTGTGGTTTTCATGCAATTATTCTTTTCTATTTCTAGGTCAGTCTATGTAAGTTCTTAAGCCATCTTCAGTATTGCAGTAAAGCTGATCTTGATACTGATTTTATTAATGTTATTGTTATCAATAAATTCTAGCAAAGCTCAGCTTATAAACTCTTTTTTTTTTCTTCTTCTTCCAAAGGTGTTTTAAGCTAAAATGTATTATAAGTTGGCGGTAATTACACTTGGCTCCTAACACACACGTGCACACATACTTATCTATGCAACATGTACACAGTCATCCAAAATGACCTCCTTCGAATTAAAAAAAAAAAAAAAAGTGATAACATTCAACCCCAATTTTGCTTCTCTAGTGCTTGGTTGTCCTGAGAATTTATTCTGTCTGAATTTTTCTTTATCCCTCAGTGCTCTCAGACTCAGAAACTTTGCTGCATTTATATGTCTGGGTTGCTTGCCAAAGGAAGTCAGCATATTAAGCGTGCCTCTCTGTGAAAGCACCTAACACCTATCACGCAGGTGAGTCAGCAGCAGATCTCTGAAGCTCCGTGTGACATACCAAGGTCTGATGTGGGACTATACTGATGGTCTACTGAGTATTGCACCTGAACAAATGAGCCTTCTTTCTTTCACAAACAGAAGCTAAAGACCAAAGAAGAAGATAACGACAAAACAAAAAGCCTCAGTCTAAACACTGTAAAGAGTCAGAAAGGAGAATGCTGAGAGAGAGGAAGTACTCTAAACATCAAAAGAGTATTTATGTTGTTTTTGGCTCTGCTAACACAAACCGGTCCCTGAGGTAGACACTGCACTGCACTCCAGTGCAGCCTGTAATACCAGTTATACAGTCCTGGATTACCACGGATTCTGCACCGGCTGCACAGAGCTTGCTCTAAAATCTTGCTGTGTCTTTGCGTGTCGTGCTCCAACTGTTCTAGTAGTGTCATTATTGTTATTAGTTCTAACATTTCCTAAACATTTTCACTGCCTCATCTATTTTATGGCGCTTGCAGTGAATATAGTCCATTATGATTAGTAAAGTAGAGGTATTTAGAGAAGTATTTATGGAGTATATTCATTACATTTTCAAGAAGAGTATATTTCTAACAGCGCTTGTTTATTGCATGAGAAATACCAACCACAACAACAAAATCAAGAGCAGCAGAACCAGCTCCAGCTGCCTTGTACTTATATTTCTTATTAAAAATCTGATAATAACGCTGCTGAATTCTGGCCTGAATACACATGAACAAGGCTGAATGCACATACACGCATTGGAAGCAATGGAGTTATAGTCATTTACACCACCACGTCAGGATTTGTCTCACATTATGTTAACGTGTCCCCTAGTATTTTTCAGCCCTGGCTTGGAACAGCAGGTGTTGTTGCATGAATCATGAGCTACACCAAATTATATTTGTTCTCTGTTGTGAAATACTTTTCATAGAGGATTGTGGTCAAAGTCTAAATAAAACCTTAGTAGACAATAATCACATCTCAGGTAGGGTGGTTTGAAACAGAATTGAGTTCACTGAAACCAACAGCACTGATCTCCACTGCCCTAAAATGTAAGTGATATCTTTCCAAAACAGAACAGGGACATTTTATATACTCATTCAGCACTGTTCTGTGAAACAAGTTTATAACAAACGGGATCTGCTGCAGTCTTTCTCTTAATATGAGTTTCAGTAATTCTTCTGATTTCATCAGATATGTGCTGGTTTTACAATAACTGGTGTGTGAAATAAGAATTCTGTTCACGCACTTCAATGCTTACCTAATGTGTTGCTTTTTGAAACTATGTTGCTTAAACTATGTTGCTTAAAAATAACTAAGCTATTCTCTCTTCTCAGCTTAAACTGCTGTTAATCAGCTTCTTAAGAATCAACTTTAATTGTCAAATTGTGGAAGAATTATCACTTTAATAAGTGTTCCGAATCATCCTGGTACTTTTTGTAGGAAAACTAGTCAAATGCAGGTAGTGATTTATTAACTGTATGCAGTGTAATGAAACATATTGCAAATTTATTTTCTGCATATCCTAACATCTCTAAAAACAATTCTTGTGCTTTTAGATGAACACACAAGTTCATTAGGAATATAATGTAAGTTAGTTTCTGAAATATTTTTGGAACACGGAGTACCCTTGATAGTGTCGTGCTTTGCTCCAAACAACCACTGGCTGGGCAACCAGAGCATTGCCTCTCCACAGGGCAGTCAGGTCTCACGGGCCCAGAGCCCTCCCAGCTGACTTCACACACTTTAAGACAAGAGCCACCCTGAGAAGAGAGAGAACTGAGAATGACCATGCTTCTAGGAAAGGTCTTCCTCATTTTCAGATAGGAAAATGAATAGGAGATAGAAATGAATTAGTGCAGTTTACTGGAAAAATGGACCCAGAAGCTAAGAGTGGCAGTTATGGTTGGTGTGGACACAGGGCTTTCAGTGCATGGCAAGTCTGCTTCCAGACACTAACTGGGTTGTGTGGAGCTGGCCTGTTCATAGGCGCCTCAAGTAATTCATGCTGCTTCCAGCTGCAGGGTTAACTCACGCAGGAACAACTGTCGTGTCTTTACACCTACGGTGTCATCAGTGACATCTGTTTCAGGGGAAGTCCAGTGGGAGAAGTCCTGCGGCAGGGAAATCAGTGTTGCAGATAGCACTTAGATTTCAAACTGCTTACAGATTTTAGGAAACATTAACCCTTGCAGTGATCATTGTTTTTAACAGAAGAAAAGAAGTCAGCTGTAACAGCACTATGCTACCTTACATAGATGTCACCTTTCACCAGCTGACAGTTGAGCCCAAAATACTCCCTTAGTATTAATTTTCCATGTAAATGGATTGTTGTTGTTTTTCCCAGGCTTGAATGGAAGCCTTAATGTCCATGAAATTATTTCACTAGCTGCATTTAACACTACAGAAGCCCTATGAGTTACCTTTTATTGTAGTTATGTAGAAATATTATGGCCAAACTTTCACTACTACATGCTGAGCCTTTTTGACTTTTTTTTGGACTTTTTTGTTCATAGTGCAGCTGTAAATCTGTCTGCAGAATAAATAAAGCCATCAAAAGAATATTACACACATTTTAACTCAAGGTGAGATAGCATTTGTAATCAATCAGCTTCCCCCTTCCCCAAAAAACAAAAAAATTCCAAAGCCCAAACTAACAGTTGTTCCACTATCCCTTCATAATCCCTTACTCCCTTTTCTCTACCTCCCTCTCTCAGTCACAGGCATTATAACTGTACCATTCATATTTCAAAATACATTCTCTAATTGGTCCCATTAACCATCATCAGTGAAACATTTAATTGCTTCTTCTGCAGTTCATCAGAATAGTGTTTCATTTAATCTATGTCAAACCCTTACAGAAAGTCCAGCTACTATACTTCACATTCCTGTTTATTTTCCAATGCGGTATGTATTATAATGTGCTGCATGCTGAGAATTCTCAGGTTATAAAGTACACAACAAAAATCATTGCTTAAAAGCTTTTGGTGATTGCTCATGCCTCTCAGCCTTAATGCATCAGTGAAATATTTGGAAGAAAATTATAATGCATGGAGATTTCCGAAAAATCCACATTGTTTATTTGTTTATTGATATACTAAATGTAGAAAATAATCTCACACATTATTATTTCTATTCAAGCCAGAAATCTCTCATACTGTGCAGAAAAAGGGAAGCTAGAGTTACACGGATTAATAATGCATCTAATATGAATCTCTTGGTAAAATTAAAGATGAAAGAAACAACATAAAAATAGCATGAAAGCTGAGACATCAAAACACAAAAGCATGGGCATTTTGAATTCAGACTGCCATTTCATTTTTATTACAGATCTGTTGTGCCTAGGTGTTATAACAACTCCACAAATCCAAAGCACTTTTGAAACAACTTTGTGCACCCATTTATAAAAAAAGAAAGAAAGAAAAAAGGAAGAAAGAAAAAAAATGCTTCAAGAAGTTTATTAAATACACAACAACATACCAGCAACTTACTGATACTGCAAGGCAGTAACATAATGTATCACTGAGGCCACCTGACATTTTGTATTACAAATTCCTGTTTTCAAAGCTTAAAATTTTACAAAATATTAATGATTTAGGTTGAAATTTTCTATGATAGAAGCCTGCCTCAGGCTGTTTCTTTAGAGGACAACATTCAATCAAACCATTCAACTGTTTGGGAAAATTGAATCAGGAAAAAATGACATTAAAACAGTTAGCAGTCTCATTTTAGAAAGTGATACCATGCTTTGAAGCCAGACATGTTATTTCCAATGGGGTGCTTCTTACTATCTCTTTAAAATATACATATACATATATAAATACATTTGATCAGTTCTAAGTGCTTTAAAAAAATGTCATGCCTGTATGCTCAGAAAAAGGCTTGCTAGAACATCATTCTTAGTGCTGTGCGTGCAATCGCACATGCTCTAGGCCCCACAGTGACTGAGGGTACTGCACATCGCACAGCTGCATACATGTCATGCCAGCTGAATGAGTGAGCATGCTTTGTCCCTCATGGTTCCCACACATCACAGGTCGGCAGAGAACTTGCTATGGCTCGCCCCGGGCTAATGTGGAAAGGCTGAACCAGGTTGGCGTTAACCAGACACCACCAGGATCCCCTGTATAGTTAATGAACACTCCACTGGCAAAAGAAGTCACAGAGAGACTAATGTCAAGTAAGTATTCAGTAAATTTAGGTCCTTAATCTGAAATACCAGTCTCTCAAAGAACAATATAATAGCAGGGTCATTTTTAGGGAGCAGCTAGGTCATTACTCATAAGGACATGCCACATCTTGCAGTAAGTAGTAGTGCAGCACTCAATGTCCTTAATGACCTAAGCATCTGTTTTGGTGACAGATTAAAGGGTAAAAAGGAAGTCAGCAAATGAATGAATGCTGATGAATGGGGCAATGAACCTAGCAATGAACAACAAAGAAAATTGAAATACTTTGTTTTTGCCTCAGACTTAACATGCAAAGCCTGCTCCCAGACCTCTGCTCATGCCAGCGTGGTTTGGGAAGAAAAATGGCAGCCAACAGTGGGGAGGAACAGGCAAGGAATTACTTATAAAATTGGATTATACAGTCTATGGAGCCTGAAGAGACTTAATGAAGGCTGTAGAAGCATTGGCTGATGTGATTACAGAGCTTTTGTTACATTTTAAAAATCACTGGAATGACAGATCAGGCCCATATTTAAGACGGGTAAGAAGGACATCTGTTGGTCAGATTTACTGCAGTCCCTGGCAGGATGGAGCATGTCCTCCTGGAAGCCATTTCTAAACGTGTGCAGGACAAGAAGGCAATCAGGAACAGACAGCACAGATTTACAAAGGCAAATCATACCTGACCAACCTGATTGCCTTCTATGACAAAATGACTGTGAGGAGAAGGGGATAACAGTTCCTGTAATTTTCACTTCAGCAAGGCATTTGGCAGCATCTTCCACAGCCCTATCGTTTGGAAGCTGAGGAAGTATGGCTGGACAAATAGACTTTTAACTGGACTGAAAACCAGCTGCATCACTGGGCTCCTGGGCAATATTTAATGACTTGAGGGCTGTCTGGTATTTGGTAATGAACCAAGTACCCCAGGGCTGATACTGGGGACAGCGCTGTTCAGTATCTTCTCCTGGATGCTGAGGCAGAATACCCCCTCAGAAAATCTGTGGAGGAAGTGTCTGACACCCCAGATGATACAGATTCGGTTCAGGGAGCCTTGAGAAACCAGAGGACTGGGCCAACAGAAACTCTGTGAAGGTCAGCAGGGAGAAGTGTTAAGTTCTTCATGTGAGGCAGTATAACTCCAGGCAGCGGTACAGGCTGGTACAGCAAAAGACTGGCTGAGTAGCACCCTGCTGAAAGGACCTGGGGGTTACAGTGAGTATCCAGCTGAATATGAGCAACAGTGCACTGCCATCATGAATAAGGCAAAGCACATTTTGGGCTACATGAGTAGTAGTGAGGCCAGCACATATGAATTTGCTCTGCACAGCATTGACAAGTCTTCAAAGAGAAATGGAGGGAACAGCAGGTGTTTGGTCTGGCAAAGAGGAGGCTAAGGGATAATCTAATAGCAGCCTACTACCATAAAAAAGGCAAACACAAATGACAGGGACAAACTCTTCTTTGTAGTGGCAAACAATTTAACTAGGAACAACTGCCACAAATTGAAGCTTAGGGAATTCAATTTGACATTAGGTAAAACTTTCTCACTAGGCAGGTAGTGCAGCATAGAAGCAGTCTGAGAGGTGATGAAATCCCCATCCTTGGAGATTTTCAAAATACGGTTAGAAAAAGCCACAGTTGAAACGGCTGATGATAGTCTCACTTTGAGCGGGAGGTAGGACTACATGGACCTCCAGAAGTCCCTTCCAACTGGTACTTCTATGATTCTATAGCATTAAAAAAAAAAAAAGTGCTGTCAAACCTTAGTTATTCCAAATAGCATGCTTCAGAAAATCTGAAGTGGCTAGGAATAAGGATACAGCCAGGCAACTATATTACCAAGAATTCCCATGAATATATATTCCATTCTTGAAAACATTTGCACTGATTATGTTGACACCTCCTTTTTTGCTCCGTTCCCACAAATGAGTTTTACCTGGAGAAAGATTCAGTGAATTCCAAGTGCTGGACATCAACCATATCATGCAAATCATTACTGTGCAGAGGATCATGTACTATAATAAATCTTATTCAAACTCTTTCAGTGGAGTTTGAATTTTATTCAAGGTGTTTCAGTTTACATAGACGGAGTGCTCTGTGAACAAAGAGATCTAAGGATGTAGAGTTCTGCAAAGAGGAAATAATTTGCAGATGTAATCACTAGGGCAACAAGCAAGTTGTAGCGCTTTACAAGAATTTTAGCGATTCCAAGATTCAAGGTCAGAAATAGGCTGTGGGAAATACCTGTCAAGGTAACACAGTTTCATTGAAAAAACAGGTAGGTGCATTACAATCTAAACATGAATCAACAATGTCACATTATTGCAAAAAGGCATACACCATACTGAAATGTAAAAGACAGATAGCCTGTAAACAATTCTACTCTGCTCTGTTAACGCCTCAGCTGGGTTTCTTTCTTTCAATTTTGGGCACCACAGTTTGTGAAAGATGTAAAATTGAAGAACGCTCAGCAGAATAATAACAACTGGGATTCTGGAAGACATAATTGGAGAGAAAAGACTGAATGAATTAGGATTCTTTAGTCTAAAAAAAAGGAGAAGACTAAATGGGGAATTTCTTGAAGTATATAAAAGACTGCAAGCAGGAGGAGGGGAATAAATTATTTTCCATGTCATAAGAGGTAGAACAAGAACTGATGGGTTTGAATTGCAACAAAGATTGAAATTAGGATTAGAATGTTAGAAAATGGTAACACGGCACTAAGAACAGTGAAGTGCTGAAATGGATTTTCTGGGAGATTATGGCACCCCCAACAGTAGAGCTCTTCAAAACAAAATAGATGAAGAACTATCTGCACTCATGGAGATATTGGTGAAGAAAGAGGTCGATTAGATAATGAATCTGTGAAAGTCTGTTTCCTTCTATTTTTTCTTTGACTCCGGCTTTGTTCTAAGTGGAACCCAATGACTTTTTTTGACTATTCCATATAAGACATTCAGTTTTGATCTATAGATAGCATTACTATCTGTATTTTGTTCTAATGGTTAATCACTTGCTTTGTAAAAAATAGCAGTTTATTTCTACTTTGAATTTCTTTGGGTTTATCTTTTTTCCAGACACCTGTACTGACCTAATATACTAACTTCATCCTGGAAACCATAAAAATTCTCACTATGGTCTTTGTTCTTTCACTCACGCAGAAGACTCATTTGAGTTATGTGCTCCCAAGACATTTCATAACCTAAGTCTTTGTGACAAGCTTCTGCTCATGAGTAAAAGCAATAATCAAAAAAATTAATAAGAAAACAAGAAGCAATTGCTGTTTAGAGAAATTACTCAGCAAAATAATTTTGCCCAATCAATACATTTGACCAAATAGTTTTCACTTCATAAGCAATTTGTGAACAGAAAAAAATGAAACAATGTGCAAATAAATGATTCATTAAGAATTATTTGCCTGGTTAAAGCTGAGAAGAACTCATGGATTTATGCCATTTTTGGTTTAATCTACTACAGCTGTTTGTATGCAAACTGTTTCATCTGTATTAGCTTCATTTATCTCTGTACCTCTCAACTAGCCACATACTAAGCCATAATAATATTTAGGAGAGGAGGTTAACAAAGCTCAGTTGTCCTGCACAGGTGTCTCTGCAGTTGCAAGGAATCCTCTCTGGACTTGGTAAAGCATTTTGGGTATCAATACCTCACACAATTGTAGTCATAAGTCCAGCTCACATACTGCCGTCAGGATGGCTTATTAGAACAGCTACATTCTTTTCTTTTGGCAAATGGTTCATATACCAAGAAATATATTCTAGAGCCATACAAACTATTTTTCAATTCCAAGTTGGATTCAGTTAAAAGTTTCAGCCCCAAAATCTTCTTCATTTTTTTAAAAGTTTAAATATTTTGTTTTGACATTAACGTTTAGTCTTTCCAATTGAGGGAGAAAAAGGCCCTCCTCTTCCAAAATAAAATTTCACCTTCCACCTATCTATGCTTCATATTAAATTGTCTATCTCTTTTTCAAATTAAAAAACAAAAAACAAAAAATATGATTAAACAAACCCTCTTTGGATCAAAACCATTGCACCCAGTATGAAGTCATTTTTTCCCACAAATTTGGAATTTTATTTTTTTTTTAATATTTGATAAAGCTGTGAGTGTAGCACAACCAGTAAGCAGCTTTTCTTGACTTAGCTAAAAGAGTCACTGGCGGCATTAGGGTTCCATAGCTGTGAGCTTCACTGTATCCTGGACATCGCAATACCATTCACCAGCCTCAGGTGAATATCTCCTATATCACATGTCACATGGCAGCAATCACCACAAGTTTATTGCAGAGCTCAGAGTCTTAGAAGGCCTCTTACTGTTAGCAATTCTCTGTTACTCTGCAAATAGTACAAAAGGGCTGCATGGGCTGTGCTTTCATATCTGGAATTTCATTCATATTGTGGATTATTGTCCCTCAAACTTCATGAGATCGTAAATAGCATAGTTCGTACTGTATGTGTAATGTCAGTGTTGGTCTAGGGAACATGTAAGTAAAATGAAACCACCATGCAGTTATATTATTTAAATTCATTTATGTTTGACAGTATCTTCATAATCCCATGTTTGTTGCCTTTCACTTACATATTCCCTGTAGAGATTTATCAATATCATTTTGTTTCATTTTAACAGAATTACATTTTCTCCCTAGACCAGTACTGACATTTTAGGACTATTTTCTTTTATGACTTAAATTACCATTTCAGATGCCACAGATTTTTTTTTCCTTTTTCCAGTTGGAACAGTTATGTTGCCTATATTATTTAGCACCTCATGCCTAAATCTTCTGCTACAAATTTGTATCCCAGTTATGGTCTGAAGACTCCCCAAAAGAAAGGGGCTTGTGAGAATTATTGTGAAAAAAATAGACAGCCTTTGTCCTATATGACTGGCAACATAGACAGAACATAAAGGGAGGAGAGAGAAGTATGAATATTTCCATTTACATAGGGGAGTAAGGAGTACTGAGATTAAGGGCTAGAGCCAGTAAAGGATTTAAACATCTAAAGCAGAATTTGGAGAAAATAGAGATGTCTGGGTGGAAAGCTGTAATCTAAAAAGCCAAGCAACAGCTGCTGCCTAAACTTGGAGGCGCTTAAACCCAAGAGAGACTGTAGCTTTGACTTTACCAGAGGTTAGCATTTTTCATTATAGGCATGCCTGGAGTTTCCTGAGCCTAAGCACCACAGCAGCTGTCCAGAGTCTAGCCCAGGGGGATGCAGCTAAGTCCCTGGCGGTCCTCCCTGTGCTCTAGGATGCTGACCATCCACCACAGGACTGGGCTCTACACAAAATTACATTCTTTTGAAACACTGCTGCCACAAATGGCGATGTGCATGGCCACCCGTTTTATAATCAGTAGTCAAATCAGTAATCAGTTATCAAGAAAGCAGGATCCAGTTCTTTTTTTCTGCTTTGCAGGAGAGAAAGAAGGGTCTATTTTTGGAGTAACAGTCTCATCTCAAAGCTATTTCCATTTTTACGTTAAATATTCTTTGAACTACAGGAACAGAAATAGGGACCAGGTTTCTTTGCCTTCAGGTGAGTACTCTAATCACTTAGTTAAAAGCTGTGTTCATGTTTCCTTGAATTATTTTTTTTGCAATGGCAAGGTTATGACATGATGACTGGAGAACGGCCAGACAGCCTGTAGTGTGTCTAACTGGTAGGTTTACCTAAAGTAGATGATAGAGATTTAAACCTCTGTGGCTACTTAGGGAACTGAACCCAGATTTTTCACACCTAAGATGAGCAGCACTAGTCTATTATATAACATTTGGCCATGTTTTAAAACAGAAGAGTGCTTCCAGTTCTTTTACTTTAAATAACGACCGAAGGCACCAACTTAGCCCTCTGTCAGAGACGTCCCGGATCACTTAGAAAGCCTCTGAAGCACAGCCAGGAATGAAACAAACATATACAAAAATCCAACCTTGCTTCTAATCAGAAAACCTTTTTTTCTTTCGGTACAATTTTTTTTCCAGCCAGAATCACATTCATTTTCGCTTTGAAAAACATGCTCATCTAAAATACTTTCATACGTTGTGTAATTTATCCTGAGTATATTCAAGACCTACTGCATCTTCTAAATTTAGGAATAAACATAAATTTTACATGATTTTTTACTTCTGTTATTATTGAAGAAAGAGCACAGCTAAGTAAAACAAGCTGTAGTCTACACTCAGTTCATGCATTATACATAAAATAGTTCATTAAAGTTCAGCATGTTATATCGCTAAACAACTTCTGCAAACAGGTGTGTATGGACATCATCACGAAAAAGAAACATGAATAGGGTCAATGTGGGAGTCTGATTAGGTCTGCCAAACTTTTAGCTGTGAAAATGATATGCAAGAATAGACCCTACTTGTATTTGAAACCCAAGGCTGAGTATAGAGATTGGCATTTGGAAAACTTAAAATGTTATTTGTAATTTTTGCTAGATACAGTAATGAATTTACAAACTTAGACTACTCAAAATCATTTTTAGTGAGCTGAAACTTATTTCTAAAGGCATCACTGTGCAGTCTCAATGGTTTTATTCAATACTTATACACTTTAGCAAACTGAATGAATCCTAATGATATAAAATTATCATTTCTAAGCATTTAAGGATGTATGCTTTCTTTGAATGCACAAAGAGATCTCACTGGCTTCAAAGGAGATTGTGTGCATGCCTCTGGTAACAGGCTTTTCTGTATTACAGGCAGGATGATGCTGACCTCGCAGCAAAACTGTCAATACAACTTTTGAATGACTTAGGTCTCCAGGATTGGGTCTGTATTTGAAAAAAGAAAAATAGAGACTATCTCCAAAAGATATTTATATATAACAAAGAATGCTTCCCCTACTGAATCTAGTTCTGTAACTCAGTCAAAAGGGTTCTGCTAACATCATAAACCATGAGGTTGAAGCTCGAACAGTTTATGAATAGCAACTGTCACACAGATGATTGAATTTCTTCTTTGCTATTCAGTCAAGGGGTATTTGTTATTACTTACAAAATTTAGAAAGTCATTTTGGAGTTGAGGTATTGAAAGCCCCACAGATAAAAATATTTTATAAAATATTAACTGGCCTAGCAGAAAGAAGTGTTGGGTGCTCATTTTGTTTGCAACATTTAATTTTCAAGGGAGTCCTTCAGGGCAGCAGAAATATCATGCATATTATTACAAATGAGAAGAATTATAATACAATATAGTTACAGAACAATGACTTAATAAAGTATCGCAAAACACAGGAAAAGGGCCAAGCAAACAAATAGCCCTGTAATAACACATGCAGGAAAATTAAGTTTGCCAACTGCTTTTCAATAAAAAAAAAAAAAAAGCATATAATAGGCATTCTCTCTACTCTTAAAGAAGAAATACATGAAAACTTCATGAATTATGCTAGAGAAAACATTCTGACTTTTCTGTCTCAGGGTCTTGGAAAATGAAATAGTAGTCTAGTAATAAATAAGTAACCACTGTGCCCTCAAATACATATTTATTACGGATTTCTCATTAGGTCATTTAGGGACAGGCTTAACACACTTTTAATGAAGAGTGATACATTGAAAATGTCATTTTAATGAAGAAACACTACTTTATTCCTTATGGCTAGATATTTCTAAAAAGGTTTCTAATCTACAAAACTGATATATTTGGTTAGCTTTGCCTAAAGTTATAGAATGTTAGTGGAGGATAGACACCAAAAAGTTAATTTACCACATGACAGCAGCTCTTTCTCCTCATATCCAGGTAATAAGATTGCATTAGAAGACAATTAGAAACACATAAAATATTCTCTTTTCTTTTTTTTTCTTTTTTTTTTTCTCCTGTCAGCTTCTTTTCTGAAGCTACACTAGTTTCTGGGGATGTTTTTTACTGTGCAAAAGTTCTGATGTCATTTGTATTTTACAGCTAAAGCTAGTGGAGACTGTGGGAATTTTCCTGTGGGCCACCATTATCTTCCTCCTTTTATTGTAGTAAATTCAATGCAACCACCTTTATTAAAGTCATTTCAAAAACATGTATTAAGAAGTGACCGATGCTCGTGACTATTTTAGTTTCAGTGCACCCAGCTGTGGAGTGCCAACGCCTTTAAAAAGATCTGTTTTTCATCTGGCACCTGAAGTGGTCCTGCAAATTTAAACTCTCCTTGTGACTACATGATCACAGGATCAACTGTAAAGGAAGCCAAAGGAGTGTGTAGTTGGAATTAAGTATGCTTGCACGTGGAGACCTCTTATTCATGATTACATACAAATAAATCCAAATCTTTATTGAAAAAAGCTACCAATTCACTTACAATATTGAAGCTACTTGAACCAATATAGGATTGAATTTGCAAATTTGAGAGCAGGGTTATTTTACTGAGGAGCTTAGCCACTGAAGTTACAGCCACTGAAAAAGAGATTCTGTGGCTATAATCAGGTGGTTATGCTTACCACATGGTCAGGCTATGTTGTTTTTGGTTTCCTAAAAGAGATAAAAAGTAAAACAAAATTTACTTAATTAATTTGAACTTTTAGACTATATTCCTGATCCAAGTGGACTGCATAACTATAAATATTTTGTGATGAATAAGCAAATTTTCCCTATTGGACTGTGGTCATGATCACTTAGAGAGTTTTTGTTTTGTTTTGTTTCCTCCCTTCATCTCTATATGAAAATGGTGAGATGTCAGAGCATTTTAGAATATTTAAAATAACATTTAAGGGAAGATAATCTTGGAAATACACGGTTATAGAAATGAGATTCACTGTTAATTGATCTAACCTTATGCTTATCAACATCTGATCCTTCAAAAGTTCCTAGAGATAAAGCTCATTGTCTAAAATATCGTAATCCCAGGGAAGGCTTCTTTGCAAAACACAGTAGCTAGTTTAAGAATAGTATCCACCACCAAAAAAATAAGTGCAATTTCTATTTAGTATAGAGAGAAAGACATCTAAATGGAAATCCAGTCCTTCAGCTAATGTCTGTCCATACTTTAGTGAATGACTGTGATGCTACTTCCAGGGCCATGAGTGTACCAACAAGATCTACGACCTCTTCCCCTGCTTCCTAGGGGTTAGCTGCCCGTGTTAAAGAGCAGCTCTGACGCCTTGCTGATGTGACCTCCCAACTCAGCCTCGTCCCTCCAGAGGTGCCTGGCCATAGCAGGACCAGGGTGGCCCCGGCGGCCACACCAACCCAGCTGGGCAAGCACCAGGGATGAGGGCACAGCCCTCATGGTCACCTGCGGCACCTGCTCCCCTGCCCTGGCTGCCAGTCTGCCCTGCTGCTCCCTGACAGCTAGCTATTAGTATGAAAAGTGATGAGGCTGCCCCATTTGGGATGCTGCCTACATAACAGTCTTCTAAAGACAAATATGTTTAAAAAGAAGGTAGTGTCTTCTCACCCCTCCTCAAACTCTTTTCTACAGTAGGTTTTTTTATTGTATCACTTGACCAGAAAGCAAAGGCCTAAGTTTTAGATCTTTACTCTGTGTGCTCAGACAAAAATACCCTTGGTCATGCTTCACCTCTCCTTCAGAAGCTGAGCAAAGTCTAAATATTTGACTCTACAGGGCCAGGTCACAGGTCTAAGCACTGGCACAGTATTATCAAATTAGCAGCATACAGTTCAGGAATTAAAACAGTTTAGGGGTAATTCCTAATAGGTAGCTTGTACATTGTTGCCCAGTTTTGGAGTTTAGAGAGTTTAGCCATATGGATGTATGGTTATACCATACCTTGCAACCAGAAAAACAGTATCTGGCCCATTTTAGCTATGGGTAAAGCGATCCTAGAAAGAGGAGAATCATGAAACCAGCAGAAGCCAGTAGAAGAGGAGACAAGAGGCAAAGGGCAAAACTGCAGCTACGTCTATCTTCTCCAGCGAGTTTTCCTATTTTATATTTCACTACGATTGGATAAAAATGACAGAAGCAGGCCAAAGCATAAGGAGAAAAATCACAAGAAACTCTCGGACTAGTTACCCATAGAAACTGTACTTGGTTGTAAAGTGCCCCTGCTGCTGTAGGGCTAGCAGGGCACGTGTCTACCCAGAACATCCCAGATGTCAGCGTTACGGCCTTGTCTTCCTATGTGGGCGATAAGTATTCAAATCTCTCAGCTGCTTGCAAAAAGTGAGCAACCCTGCCAGCTTCATCAATTGTGATCAAGACCACAGTTTATTTTGCAGGTTTCTCACAGGACTAACATTTTTTGTTTCTGAGGCCTTAGGTACACTGAGATTGTAATGAAGGTATGCAGGAGGCAGTTGTCTGTGTCCACAAACATGTACATCTTGACTTTAGATAATTTCAGGCCAAAAAGACCCCTCCTGGTATCTTTTATGTCTAGGTGCCCGTGGGCAGACCAGATTACAATCTGAAACAGAAGAGAGTTTCTGGAGATCTGAGATTCAGCTTTAACAGAATTGTAATGGACAGACATCTATTGTCTAGAGAAAGTTTATAATACATTGGCAAGTTCCTGCATTTATTGTCAATTTTTTATCTCTCTGGTTGTTTACTGAAACATGCATTCCTATATTTTTTCTGCACAAACATTCTCCAATCATCGAAATCAGTGGAGGTTTTAGCTCCACTTTTAGCAACGGGGGCCCAAGTCTCCAAAGCTCAGCTCAAGACAAGATGATGAGAACGTTTAAAAAATAAGCTACCAGGGATCTATTTTGTTACATATTTTAAAGGAGTTTTCACTGTATTAAATTATACATAAATGCAAAATTGAGTGACAAAATGCCAAGGATGGAAAAAGACATAAAAGGAAAAAAATAGCAAAGAAAAATGTAAGCCCACTGCCTTGGAGTAGTTCAGGATGGAATCAGATGATGACTTTGTCAGACATCTCTCCTATGCCTAGTCTGAGAAAAAATATTGTTAGGGTCAGTAACAATAGACTAATGGCACATTCCCATGTCCAAATGTAAGGAGGTTATGACCCCTGATTAATGAGGCTGAAGCTGGTGAATGTGAATGTGAACAGCATGACACTATGCTGCCAATGCCATGGTCTAAGAGAGCAGCCAAGTCTTCATTCACTGCCATGCTAAATAAGCCTCTGCAAGCTTCCAGAAATAAAATGTCTAAAAGAGATGATAATCGTGTTAAACAAAATGGCTCAGACAAAACAAGCCTCTCCAGTAGGCCAAGGCAATATGTGGACACTGTGTAGTGCTTGTAACATCCTCTAATCTCAGCAGAAGCCTCCAAACTGAGAGAAATTGGTTTACATAATTTCTATGATTTTCTGTAGTGTCCTTTAATGAGTTTTATATAACTATGCTTATAAGATTTTTTTTTTTTTAAGGAAACTTCTTGACACTTTTCATAAATTAAAATTGAGATTGGAGAGATACTGAGGGGATAAGTCCTTCTTGAGGGATAGAGGCAGTGCCTGAAGCACTGATGTGACCAGAATACACAGCCAGGAGAACTAAAATGTAATGAGAAAATGGACTGGGAAGGTGTGTTGAACAGAGGTCATGGAAAGATGTGTTAGGAAGTTGTAAGTGGAGCAAGTTTCAGCAAAAGCCAGGACAGACTCTTTGTGCAGACTTGTAAAAGCATGGGAGACATGAAGAAAATGGTTAGAATTTGGGAGGAAATAGACCATCTAGTTAGATGTGCAGAGCCTTTCTTAGACCCAGACTCTTTCTTTCTGCATCATGCAGTCTACTGAAGCAATCTGTTCTCCACTATTTTGCATGGAAAAGATGAAATAATGTTTTGTTTGTTTAGAATTATCTAAAAATTACTCCATGTAGCCTTGATGATTGGCAAATGTGGGAAGTGTGAACTGTGTGAATGCAACCTAGAAAGATACAGACTTTAAACAGGAAAAATGTAAAGTGTTTAGAAAACAGAAACTGCTGGTGCAAGATTTACCTACAGAAAATGGCCTTTAAATTGGACTAGCTTTAACAATGAAGCATATCAAAGTGATAAAAAAATCAAAATATTTAAACACTGTTTTACAACCTTAATTATAAACCTGTTAGAGTGTCTTCATAACTTAATTTAAAAGGTTGGAGTTGATGAAGGTTATGCCATAAAAGAGTGTATAATATCTAACAATCAGTAGAAGAGGATTTACAAAATCCCAGAGACTAATAACATCCACCTGTTATTCTTAGTCCCATGAAAATTTTAAAATGCATATTAGAATAGAATCCCTTTTTTTAATTCATTTTTCTTTCAAAATCACTTTCTGGTTCAACAACCCCCTGAATGCTACATCCTTAACTGCTGTAAATCAGTTTAATTCCTGTGAGTGAGGCTGTAGTCCCCAAGTCTTTGAGACATGCAAAGTCTGTAACCATCAACAGATTAGTATAATTACCACAGTGAAAAATAACTGATGTCAGTCTTAGAATGACATATCATTAAAAATAAACATAGCCTTTTTTCTCTTCCATTTATGATTTGATGCCTTTGCATATGTTAAAAAATTAATGAGAAAAAAATGCTGTTCTAGACAGATATATAAATATTTGAATGGAGAAAAGAAAAACGTAAACACATGTCTATCTAAGAAACTCGATATTTGACCCATATGAACTTAGGTATGCAACTTGTATCATCAGAAACTGAAATTCACTGTAATTCACTGTATTTATTTAAGGTTGATGTATGTTCTCTACTATAAGTCATGGCACTGTTGTTCTCAACTAATTAGATGCAAAACTTGAAAAAAAAGTTTAAAACAGGGACCCAGCAGTGAAGATGGACCTAATCCACAAACACTGAAAGAAAGAATACTTATGTTTATGTGACAAAAGCTGTTAGTAATCAAACAGGTAACTGAGTGAAACAATTAACTAATCGTTCATTTCCACTGTGTGCAAAATTATGGGTAAGAGTATGTACTGACATTAGCTAGGAGGTGATTCATGGATTTTAGGAAGGGATGGATGGCTACGATCGAGACATCTGATCTTTCACGAAACACAAGCCATAGAGCCTCTTCTAGTCAGTGCTGAGGACAGCCCGCAACCGCTGCTAAAGCCAGACGCGGAAACCCAACCACTGTTGGAGTCATCACACCTACCACCACCCGTCTGTACTGTAGGATATTTAAGTAAATATCCCGTCTTGGCGGTGGCAAGACACAGGCGTTTCCTTAGGGCAGTTCATCCCTTCCAAAAATAGGTTCTGCAATAGGTGAGAGGAATTGCCCTCTGGAAACGTCTGCCTCCCCTGACTCCAGGGAAACCCAGAGCACTAGCTTCGGCTACACACGCACAACGCCAGGTTGCTAAAGTTAGGCGAGGGGGCTCCCTGCTCCCGTTTGGAGGGACGGAATAACCCTCCAGCTGAAGCCCGGGCTTTTTTTTCAGGAAACGACTCTTTTTTCTGGGCGGCCTCGCGGCGGAGCACCGAGGCGCGCACGCCGTTTAAGCAGCCCCCGCCTCCGCGCCAGACCTCGCCGCAGCCCCGGGCAGGAGCGGGCGGCGGCGGCGGCAGGGCCGGGGGCGGCGGGGAGCGGCGGGGAGCGGCGCCCCGGCGGGGAGCGGCGCCGCGGAGCCCCGCTGCTGCCGCCGCTGCTGAGCCCCGCCGCCGCCGCCGCCGCCGCCGCCGCCGCCGGGCGCGGCAGCGCGGCCAATGAGCGCGGCCGGGGCGGGCTCGGCGGCGCCGCCGCCGCTACTTAGGCGCGCCGGAGGGGCCGCGTAGCCCACAGCGGAGCGGGGCTGCGCGGGCGCGGGGGCCGGGGCGCGCACCGCCGGGGACCCAGCTCACCTCCTCCGCAGCACCCATGGGGACAGGACGACTTTAAAGGAGTTTTTTTTTTGGGTGCTTTTTTTTTTTTTTTTTTTTTCTGGAGCTGGGCGACCACGGGTACGGAGCGGACGGGCGAGAGGGACCCGTCGGTGGCGAGGCGGGGGCGCTGAGCCCCTGCCCGGCGGCTGCTCGTCGCCTCATCCTAGAGGAGTGCTGGCCGCGCAGCAGGGGCGGGGGCCGGGCAGGCAGGCACGGGGGCCAGCGCTGAGGCCGTGCGCTTCTCCAGCCGCCTGCCCTCACCCAGCTGCGCGGCTCGGCGCGGCCGCGCGCGGAGGGAGCCAAGTGCTCGGGACCGTCTCGGCCAGCCCTGAGCCCGCGCTCCGTCTCCGGGCAGAGCGCGGAGCGGAGGCACCGGCGCCAACTCCGCCGCCCGCGCCGCGCCGCACCGCGCTGGCAGGCGGCGGGGAGCCGCCTCCTCCCGCGGCCGCGGGGCCGGGGCCGCGGGGCTCGGGCAGCACACCGGGGCAGGGGAAGGATCCGCACGGGGAGTTTCTCCCTTGCGCGGGGGGGAGGGGGGGGGGTTAGGGCGAAATCGCTGAAATCTTTTGTATGTGTCTTGATTTTTTTTCTCTCTCTCTCTCTCTTTCCTTCCCTCTTCTCTCCGTTTGCGCTTTCTCCTCTCCTGTTCTTTCTTTCCCTGCCCACCCCACCCTTCCTCCAGATCCGGCGATTCCTGCCCTCGCCTCGCCCTGTCATTGATGGGAAATCAACTGGATCGCATCACCCACCTGAATTACAGCGAGCTGCCGACCGGGGACCCCTCGGGGATCGAGAAAGACGAGCTGCGCGTCGGGGTGGCTTACTTCTTCTCGGATGAGGAGGAGGACCTGGACGAGCGAGGCCAGCCAGACAAGTACAGCGTGAAGGGCTCCGGCAGCCCTGGCCAGGAGACGCCCACCCACCACCTCCACCACCAGCTGGTGCTGAACGAGACCCAGTTCTCGGCTTTCCACGGCCAGGAATGCATCTTCTCCAAGGTCAGCAGCGGCCCCCAGGCTGGGGACCTCAGCGTCTACTCGGTGTCAGCCCTGCCTGCCCTCTGCAAGCCGGGAGACCTGCTGGAGCTGCTCTACCTGGGGCCGTCGGAGTACCCGCCGCCGCACTGGGCAGTGTACGTGGGCAGCGGGCAGATCATCCACCTGCACCAGGGGCAGATCCGCCAGGACAGCTTGTACGAGGCGGCCGCGGGCAACGTGGGCCGGGTGGTGAATAGCTGGTACCGCTTTCGCCCGCTGCTGGCTGAGCTGGTGGTGCAAAACGCCTGCGGGCACCTGGGCTTAAAAAGCGACGAGATCTGCTGGACTAACTCTGAAAGCTTCGCCGCCTGGTGCCGGTTCGGGAAACGGGAGTTCAAAGCCGGGGGGGAGCTGCAGGCTGCTGCCGGCACCCAGCACCAGCAGCAATACTATCTCAAGATCCACTTGGCCGAAAACAAGGTGCACACGGTGAGGTTCCACAGCCTGGAGGACCTAATACGGGAGAAGCGCAGGATCGATGCCAGTGGCAAACTGAGGGTGATCAAAGACTTGGCTATAGTGGATGGGAAAGAATAGCGAACAGCAGGGGTACGTGGCTACATTCCTCATCCCCTGCCCGGGGAGACCAGCCTGCCACAGACAGGAGGCTGCACCCTCTTCCCGTGGGACGCGACTGGAAGCAGGATCCATGGCAACATTCCAAAAAACCAGCATTCTTTACACCCATAGCCAGTATTTTGTTTGGCTTTTAATAGCATTAATGCTGAAAGAAAGAGAGGAAGAAAAGAGGGGGGAGGTGCACAAAAGCGTTCTCTGAGTATGTGGACAAAGTCTCTCCTGTTGATCGATGTTGACCATTCTAGCAACACGCTAAATAAAATTTCAAATTGAAATTTTTTTTATTTTTATTTCATGGCTTTAATCCATGATAAGTTTTAAACATGGGGGGCCATGGATGTGAATTTAGCTAAATGAGTTTTTAGCTAACATTTGCCTTGAAGCCAACCAAAAGCATCAGTCATACTTTGCTAGCTGGGAGGGGGAAAGGGGTGGGGGTGGGGGGAAGAGAGCAGATGCTTATTTGCTTTGTTTCTCAACACTGTTGCTTCAGCCTGTAGCTGCAACCCAAATTTTGTCCCAGCCAACTCTAGTAAGATATTAATGGGGAAAATGCTGTTACATCTCTGGTTGAAACTGATCATGTTTAAAATATTTGTCTTTTTTTGCTTTCTGTTTGCAGCCTTCTGCTAAATACCATGATAATGCATAAGCTCTTTCCACCACCACCACCCCTTTTTTTCCTTAAAGTTGGCAAGCAGCTGTCTTGACACTAAATTTATTTGTTAAAAGAAGTGGTGTATTCTGGAGAAGGATATGCTCAGTGTTGCTCAGAGATCCAGCCTCTAGCATCTGCAGCTTGAGCTGTGGATTTGTAGTGATTCTCATTGCACAGGTCAACAGAATCCTGCAGGAAACAAATAGGTTTGAATTCTGCATGTTGCCTCTTTCAAACAGCAATTTGTTGTGTATTTGCAATTCCAGTTAAACAAGAAAATAGATGTAATGTGACAAAGTTCATCTTGCATTTCAAATTCCAAACAACTAAAAACCCCATTCAGCCTAAGTTTAGAAATCTAAAGCTGCATAAGAAGATGCCTTTTAATGTGATGTGAACAATGCCTTGTCTGTATTTCAGATCCTATTCACTCATTGCTTAATTCTCAGTTTTGAAGTGAAAGATCAGAATATTAAATATCTTAAATCTTTAAAAATTAAATATACTGGGACATTTCTAAATCTGTCTATTCTTTTATTATTAGTCTGAGCTGCATACGACTTGTAATAAGCAGTTTGTGTCTGCATGTTTCAGTGCTGGAAAGAAAATTAATTTGTTTTTGACCTCTCTTCCCCCCTCAATATCAGATGTCGAAACAGAAGTAAGAACCCTCTTCTGTATGTACACTCCACCTCCTATTGATGTACTCTTTCCTGGCTCCTTTTTGGCTTAACCTCATAAGCAACCCTGTAAACAGTAATTTCATTCCTACAAAGACTTTGCCTTCCATAGCTGAAGCTGTGAGAATGGAGTGTACTTCACTAGAATAAAAGTGTCAGTATACACATTTGTGGTTTTAAAAAAATACAAAACTAACTAACTAAATAAAAAAAACTACACCCTTTAAGCAAAGGTCATCTAACTTTGTGTTTGCTGATACACTTGGCAAAGTTATGTGGCAATAAAAATGAGGCAGTGTCCCTTCTGTTCCTTCCCCCTCCCTTTAAAGTACGGTGGTTAGTACAATATGGGGCAAACATTTTTCAAATATGAATTGCCATTAGTGTCAAACAGCTGCTGAAATAGCCTCAGATCACAACATACCTTTTAACAAGTGTGTAATATTTTAGCTTTATATTGGTGATAGTTGTCGTCTGATAATGATAGCTTTTTTCCATAAAAAGAACAGGATCCTCTATATGATATTTCTGTATTTTGATAATTATGCTGCATTACATCCCCAACTTGTCTAATAGAACTGTGTTCTCCATAGCACTTGGTGAGAGTTCTGTGAAACTGTAGAAAGACACTGACTTTACACCCAGGCACCTATAAAAAATTGAATATAGGGAAGGAGAAGGAAGAATGGGCAAAATGAACTTATTTTAAATTTCCCTTATAAGAAATATGTATCTAGGAATTGAGGTGGGAAGAGGGAGGACTAAATGAAGAGGGAGTAAATAGCAGGATGTTTATGAAGACGGAAGAATGAAGTGGATTCATAATATACATTTTGAATTTTGGAAAGCTTTTTCTTCAAATTGGTCTGTGATTAATAATATAGGATTAGAAATAGGATCCTTACAAGAACAGCATTGCAGATCCTTAATAGTGAGAATTTAAAACATAGTAGCTTTAAACTTTTCACTGTACTTTCCACATACTCCATTACTCTATCTAAACAGCCATGTTAGCTCTATTTTTGGTAATGCTTTACTAAACTGGTTTATGAACACAATATATATATATTTTTCCTAGTTTACCTACCTAAATGCAGACAGAGTGATAACTTTTTAGTATATAAAGGATGGCATAGGATCAAGTTGAATGCTTATTTATTCAAACTCTGTCAGAAGTCTTTGGCATTGCTCCAAATTTATACAGATAAAAGTGACAGCAAAATTAGGCCCTTAGTCCTTTGCATAAGGTTGGGAAAAAATGTACTGGATTAACTAGTAAATTAACCTAGGATCTAATATGATTATGACTATATTCAAGTGGCAATCTGCTATTAATAGCAGGGAAACGTGTCCAGATCCTTTTGTTTTTTCTTTTGCTAGGTTTTACTCCTGAGTTAGTGACAGCAATCTGATCCTGATTCATAGTCTTTTGAAGTTAATGGAAAGGCTCTTACTGACTTGAGTGGGCTTTGGATCAAATTTTGTTGTTTAGGAAGTGGCTAAAATTTGTGAGTCTTGCAGAAGAGGTGAAATTTAAGATGACATTTCAGAGACCAGAAGGACCACCTTTCCGGGCTGGGAGAAAAAGTGGAGGGAGATAAGACCATGTGAATAAGGGAAGAAAACAGATTAGTTCTGAAACAAGCAGCTTTTATCTGGTAAGGCAGTAGGGAAACAGTGAAAAAGAGAAAATGAAAAGTGGATGGGTATACAAAAAGTTATTCAGTGCCTTGAAACATGGTATGGAAGGCGGGGGGCAGTCAGCTGCAAGACAGGCAACCATGTGGATGACTGACAGGTAAAGAAGGTAAATGGTTATACTCCTCTTTCAGGATCACTGGTCTGCCTGAGCTAACATTTCCATTTCCAGCAGTAAAGATATTGACATATATTATATATGGGGAATCTGTTTACATTCTTCAGTTTAGCTAGGTAGGGTAAATATTTGTATCTAAGTAATTTGTTGTTCCTGAAGCAAGCACTACCTTGTAATATGACTGCAGTGTTAGGATACTTTTCAAATCTTGCTTTTTTGTCACATTTCAAGTTTACTGTTCGCTATCTGGGGAGCAGTTTTATAGAACCGCTTTTGTTTAGGTATTATTGTCCTTGTCTTTTCAAAATGCAATCTTCTGAATTGCTTTGAGGCTTACATTTTATTAAAAGTTCAGTTCATGTTCTCTTGATGCATAGAGGTTCTTTCTCTGTGAATTGTTTTACTGGCATGACCAAACTGTTGGCTGGTTATTGGCTGTGCATACAGGTAGAGAGCTATAAGAATGTGTGGCAAAATATATTTTGTCTCCATCAGTCTTATGTTTCCAAGTTGTTCTGTTTTTTTTTTGTTGTTGATTTTCATTTGTTAGGATCTTTTTCCCTCTCTATTCGTTATGGCTGTATAAAATGAAAACAAAGAAACCCATACTGTGTTTTTTAGGGCAATAGTATGCTATTGATCCATATGTGGATTTCAGATTGAAATCAGGGTGTAACAAGATATGGCCTTCAGTCTGTGCTAGAGTGTGCACAGTCTTAATTATCTTGCCTCATTTAATTTTAGTGTCTTTCATATTCAAGTAAGTGATGTGCAAAAATCCGTCAGAGTTTGTAGACCTGTTTATGTGACGTGTTGAACATCCATAACTCCCACCAAAGTTGGTTGAAGTTGGGAGAGCACTGGATCTCGCTAGAGACACTCGGCATCTGCAGGATCGGGTACCTCAGTCACCCTGCTCCCCAGCCTCTCATAGTGGGCTGCAGGAGCTAATGCTAGTGTTAAGAGTTAATTCTTCATTATGAAAGATTTCTACTAGAGTAGTTTAACAGTGTTCTGTCCATAATTATATCTGGCTGCGACTAAAAAGTTGTAAATGCTGTTGCTTATGCTGTGCAAACAGTGTGCTTTCTGCTTTGTAACCCAGGAGAAAGATAAAAGTCCCAGTCCCAAAGAACTAATCCAGAAATATGTAAGGAGGTATGATTGGGCTACTATGTTGAGGACAGTTTCAGCACAGAATTAGAGTCTAAAGGATAATAATATATGGCTAGGTTATGATCAAGTGCTGCTATTAGTTCATGAGTGTCAGTGTTGCCATAGCAAATTTGGAATTTATTTGGCTGCTTTATTATTAGGAAAAGTTTAATTTCTCTGTACTTTGAGTTCAAATTTGATATGTAAAACTGCCCATACACTTGTGGGTCCTCTGACAAAATGTTAGTTTATTATGATGGATTTTTTATGATAAAGAAAATTAATGAATTGAATACTGATACCATATAATTTGCTGAACTGCTCGTAAATCAAAAAGAGGGAAGTGCGGATGTTATGTTGGGAAAAAGACAATGAACTAAGATCCTTTTGTTACTCTGAATATCAATGGATTTACTCCAGATTTATACAGATATAAACTACCAGTGATGTATTTTTTTTTTCCCCTGAAAAGTGGTTGTTGCACTCTGCATCATCTCTTTTGCAAACTAATATTACCTTATCGGAATAATACAGATCCTTTATGAAGTTACATATTTTGTGGATGCTGTAATGCCTCCAAGCCATTGCAATGAACAGTTCTTTTAACCATGTTTGCCTTGAGAAATAAACTAGAATTTGACTGGTAGCGTTCACACTTGAGCAGATATTAATATGCACTTTCATTACTTAATTTTAAATAGTGTGCATCAAGCACAAATTTATTTGGGTGGATATGTCTAAAGGTATCATAGCATTTCCATTAGCAGAGGTCATTCAGTCTGAGATTGTTCTCTTTCATGGTGTCAATTTTATTCTTTGGCTTTTGGGAGAGTCTGATCTGCAGATAATTCGTATAAGTAAAACTACTTGCCTCTTCAAGTTTTTACAGGATCAGGCGTTTTAAAACAAAACAAGATCTTTCCCCTTCATGTGGTATTTACTTTGGGCTAAAATCAAGGATTAGGCCTAGCCAGCATCAGGATCTCAGCATCCGCCTCCCACAGAATTCACTGGAAGGCTTGTGTGTGATGTCTACCAGAAGGGCCTTAACAACATCTTCTTACTTGCACGTAGAGTAATCACCTATGCAAATATGGCATTTTCCTAGGTAAAGTGGGTTAATGATTTTCAAACATCCCTTTGACTTTCTGTTGTGTGTTTGTGTGGTACATGTGTTCAGCATGAGTACAAGATGGGAATTTAGTGTATGGGCTTGGTCCTCTTAAGTGCTGTAGAGTCGTTATCTCCAGCTATTTTGATAGGAACTCAGGTGGAATTTGGAACCAATGTGGGTACAGCTAGGTGGGAGATATGGGATTTCAGTTAAACTTCAGACTTTTCAAGTAAGGCATTCAGAGCTAAGCTTGAAATCCTATTCCTTCTTTCTCTTCTCCAAGGTGCGTAAGACTGAGTAACTGTGCACCCCTCATATATAAAACCTTTCACACTTTGGAGACGCATTCCACTGCCTAGGCAAAATAGGGTGAGTAAAATACATAGTGTCTCATCAGCCTTAACTAGCAAATAATTTCTATAAGTACAAGCATTATTTGAATATCAGGTGGCACTGGCAATCCATTTTGAAAAGTCATATTTTAAGTTTATAAGCTAAGCAGCATAAGATAAGTATACATGGAAGACTGAAGTACCTCATTAATCTTTCTTGCTAATTCTTGTTAGTAGAGGTAAAAGCTTGTTTCTAGTTTGTGTAAATCAGAGAGTAACTCCATTGAAGGAAATAATCATGGGGTGGAATTTGCAAAAAAATGACATCAAACCCCAGATTCAGTTCTGACATGACACTGTCACTGTTGCAGGTAAAGAAATGGCAAACCTATCTACAACTACACGAGCAAATATTAGGTGCCAGATTGTGACACTCTTTCACAGCCAGAGTACTTTATGCCACAGAAGGAATATTCCTCATATGTTATTCAACATGAGTAAACATATCACAATCTGGTCTTAAAACAGAAATATTTTTTCCCCCATATGTTTCTATTGTTTCCATATGCCCTTTCAGTCAGCTGAAAGCAATACAAAGACTGAGTTTGAAAAATATACTAATTGTTTGTAAATATCTAAGCAGAAATTTATTTGCATATTAATATATAACTAATATATATACTTGTATATACATATGCATACAATGTGTTTGTATATATTAAAGATACACACACACAAGGAATCTTGGTTATTTTATTAGTATTGGTAATAAATGGCAGTCATTTAAGTATGTATGTTATGTGTGCAACAGATGGATATCCAAGACTTCACTGATAGGATTTTAACGCTATTCAAATATTTGTTCTTTAGGGTATGCCATGTTTTTTTGACATCAAAAGAAGTGAATTAAGTATGTGGGTTTTGACATATTGCTGCTTACTGGAGGAGAAATATCAAGAAGCACTACACTTGCAATAATGAAATACCCTTTTAGAATGAACTATGCTGCTACTGACTTGTGTGTTTATAAATAAAAGAATACTCCAGTGATGTATCCATCCATCTTTCTGTTTGACATATTTTAATGGGTAGTGCCACAAGATTTTTTTATATAATTTAAATGTTTTTTTCCCCTCACCATAATATTTTGGAAGCATAACACTGAAATTATCTGTGTTCTGTTGTTTGAGCATGCTCAACTGTTGTTGTATAGATGTTCCTAAGTAAAGAGGTAGCTGGCCTCGATATTTCTCGACTTTTCTCATTTTATCTTTCTTTGGATTGATATGTTTTATTTTAAGAGCTCAAATGACGCGACTTTGAAAAGCACTTAATATTGACTCAACTCTTCCCATCGAAGTCAATGGTGAACTTTCACTGAAGTTACTTAGGCCACAGTTAGACCAACACTGACTACTTTTAGAAATCTTACTCAATATATACAGAGTGAAAAGCAGCTTGATCAGGACCAGTGAGTGCTTCACATGGACTGGTTTGCTGAGAGTTATAGTTCTGGGTCTTTGACAGATAAAATTTCATTACAAGAAGTAGAATAGTCCAGCTATCCCACCTCCTCACCCATGAAGTTTTATCACATCTGATAAAAGATTATGGATCTTCTTATCTATCCAAAATTCTTCCTCCTCAACAGGCTGTCTGTGAGTGGTATAAAGCTTTCTTCCACCGACAAGCCCAGCACTAGAATTCACTGTTCACAGAGACCTTCAGAACTGAATCCTTGTCCAGAGAAAACTGCCATTTTTGGAGGCTGTAGAAGAAAAAGAATACATTCACCTATCCTGGAGGTCCTTTCATAGAACACGTTCATTGAAATATAATGCATGTGTTGCTATTGAAAATAGATCCAGTAAAACAAACCACGGATCATCATAACATTGCTGATAATTAAAATATCTGACTGAGCATTAGCAGCAGTTAATTTTAAGAAATTTAAATTATGTGTTAACTACAACCTTAGATAAATGCAGGAGCTGTTAATGTTTTTGACAGAACTATACGCTACCACTCTGTTTGCTATATGACACAGCCCTGCTTTAACTTTAAATTCAACCCTTGTTATAGGATATGTCTGCCTAGCTGACAAGCTGTTTGGATTAGCCCTTTCCAGCTCGTGCTGACTTTATATCATTGATTCATCAGTTAGGTGTAATCAAAGGTCATTAATATTGAAAAGTTCACTTTAATTGACCCATTGACTCATTTTAATTATGGCATTATAAAACAGTGTCAAGTGCTAGACCCCTACACAAAGAGTCAGTTAATATGCGAATTCATCCTGGTAGCAATATCGCCTAGGTCTCACTACCTCTAGCTGAGGACTGTAAAAGAGCTTCCTACTTCTTTATCTCTGTTTCACATTGAAGGAATAGTGGAAATAGACTGGCAGAAGAAAAAAGTTCTAAAAAAAGTCATGCTCAGCAGGAATCTTGGGCTGTTCTTTTATATTTATGCTTTGTATACAGATAAACTCAGAAACGTGCAGATAAAATGTATGTTTACTTTGTTAGGAGCCCCAGTTATAGAAATGATACCTCCTTAAATTTTGGCTTAGCATAAACTTTCGTATGTATGCTTAATAAAGAGGATAATCTTTTGCTTTTCCATTTCATAGTGTGCTAGCAACTTGTCTTAATCCATAGGAACCCAAAATTAAGTTTGCAGTGTGCTGATAAGGTACCCCAAGAGCAATAGAAATGTCAAATGTTTAAATACTGCAAATTATATCAGTACAGAAAAACTGTCTTCAATTTCATTCTCCTAAAATCCTTAATCTCATACATATCTTTGAGCTTTTAATGACTTTCCCAAGAATAATATTCAAGATAACATGAATGGAAATAAAGGAACATAAAATGTCAAAGGAAGAATTTGTTTCATGTTCAGCTATGGGCTGCCATATATTTCTTATTTCCTTGAAGCAGGAATAAGATTTGTATTGATATTTAAGAAGCTGTTCTGTTTGCAGGATCCAGATCACTAATACACCGTTTTCAAAATGCAGGTATTTTTTTAATTAAAACAAACAATGCTAGTCTTAGTAAGGAAAATGTACCACTGTGAGTTAATAGGATGGAAGTCTTGGAAAGAAAACTGTAGCCTTATTCTTAACCCTTTCAAATCTTAGTTCAACTTGTTTCCAACAGAATAACTTAAACATATCTTCATATGTTTAATTGAGATTGGTATTAGTTTTTATTCATAACAGTTAATGATTTACAGATATGATTAGCAATTTCTGGTGCCTCATCTTCTCAGTACTGCACTGGGTACTCCACTGAAGACCTTCCAAACTGATAATTTTTTCCCAAAATTTCAAACACCTGCCACCTGAAAATGAGGCCCCTAAGGAGACTGCAGTTGGAAACTGAACATTGAGGACAGCATAAACAGCTCTTGGAGCTTGGATAATGTTACTCATATATTTTAATGAGCTTTGATAGCTGTAAAATCAATCTTACAAAACATAGTACTAAATATTGCACCCCATTAAACATTAAATATATTAGGATTTTTAAACATAATGTATTAAAGTATTAAATGTGAAAAAGGTATCTGCTAAGAAGTTTATCTTTAAAATGAACCTGCCATATCTTGAATGTAAGATGCAGGGGTTGGACGTGTATTCCTTAAATGTGATTTATGAACTAACCTACGCCCTTCTTGATGAGGTTTCCCTTATCATTCAAACAAGTATTTGTATGCACGTGAGTGGTTGTAGGGTCTCTGTTATTGCTTTTGTTTGTGAGCTTTTGTGCATGAAAATGGCTGTGTGATCACAACCAATTGCCACAAGTATACTGACATCTCTATTATCTGTACATTGAGTGTGGTCATTAAGTGTTACTCAGGAAGAAGACAGTAGAAAAATCAGTGAAATCTTGGTCAGAGGAAAAATAAACCCGAAGTGATAGTACAGAGAATAATCCTTCTATGAATGTCATTTCATCCAGTATATGAATGGGGGAATGCATATCTGAATGACAGTGCAAGAGAGAATGTAGATTAAAACAAAACAAAACAAAACAAAAAAACAATTCTAGCCCTTGACAGACATACAGAATAGTGGTTTGGAGATGGCACAATGCAGCACATAATGGTTCTCCCACTAGAGCTCTGAACATCTTATGAGCCTGACAAAGGATCATCAAGGAAATTATGTTTAGAAAAGTCCATGCAATTCACATGATATCAGTGCCATCAGGGGATATAAACATAAAATGTGCAATATATCCAGTCAGCTTTGCTTCTTATCTCTTTTGATTAGATAAGAAGATTCCCAGTTACTTTGAGACCTGGGCCAAAACGCAAACTTTTGTTACAGTAGACAGGAAAGAACTGATCCACCTCACTTTAATTATCAGTATAGGCTTAGACTCTTTCAACAGTTATTTGCAACTGGTTGGCCAAGCCCACCTCAGAGACACATCACTCTCTGAAAATGCCTATGTCTCCCTTGGCTATAGAGGAGCCTAGAGCAGCAATGCTCCTCATTTACTTAAGTTAAGTAGGACAGAAACAGACAAAAAAGACCCCAGTCTCCCAGTCCTCCAGTTTTTCACCTAAAAGTTGTATGTCCGGTCTAAGTTACTCATGAAGGCTACCTTTTCAGTCAATGGAAAGAGAGCCATGCTTTCAGGGAGCAACTCTTCCTATCTCAACACGTGTAATAAAATCACGCATTTGAAATGCCTTTCTCTTGCTAGTGCTTACACAATTAGGATTAACCTAATGTAGCTAAGAAAGATGAGATGAACCAAGAACTAAAATGTCCTGAAATTACATGCTTTCTGCTCTCCCAAGAAGAGCTCCAGTGCTTTGTTCAGTCAAACTTCAAACTAATAAAGCTCAGTTTACTAAACTGTAAAATGCTATGTGATCCCAAAAGAATGAAAATCTTAGATAGATTGTGAATAATTGGTAAAGTGTAACATTTAACAAATAGGTAATTACATAGAAATGATTTCATAACTGTAAATAATGTATTAATAGAAAAAAGGTAAAAAAAAGTTGGAAAATGTCTGTTGAGTCATTTGCCCAATTCTAGGCACACATTTAGGAAAGCCTGCTGCCCTCTAGTAAGTTTACAGAACTCAGTCAATTATTTTAAGAATTTCTCAGGAAATGAATGCCAGAGCATCTGGACATCTTACAATAAATTAAAAACAAATATTAATTACACAACTATCCATTTGGGTGGCTCGGTGCACTTTAGCTGCCTTTTATTTGTCTTACAAAGGACCAACATACTGACATGTTAGTTAATTGAATGCTTGATTGAACAAGTAAACCTTACACTACACTTTGCAGCCTGCCAAATTTAAATTCTGGTGGCCTGCCAGAAGACTAGATTTCTAGTGTGAGAACCCACCACTGATATCTTAGCTGTACTCCTTAGAAAATATGAATCTGATGGCTCATTTCAGGATATCCCCAACTGATTTTGACCTTTTTGAGAGGAAATAGTGGGTGAGGTGGTCCAGTTGGACCACCTCTGGTAGTCTGGTTTCTATACCATTTAAAGTTTTAAATGTTGTTACTGGCATCTTAGTTTATTTTAACAAAAATAAATTATCACTACATGTTTATGAATTCATATTTTTATGCTAGTTGTAGCTGATTCTGTTAAAAAAGCAAAAACAGGTATGTTCTGTATTTGCTGAAACTTCTCAGGTGATTGTCAAGGTGACCTTTAAGTAGCGTACAGATGGACAGAAAAGACATGGATAATTAATGCAGATTACATCTGAGAGAATGTCTTGTATTAGTGAGAAAAATAAGCATTAGGGATCTTTGAATCCTGAAACACTAATGGGTCCTTTAGGATCTCAGCTGGGTAACCATACTAGTAAAGGCTTTTATGCTTATTATGTTCTCTGTTTCTAGAGGTGACAGGTTTCTATAGGTGATAGGTTCTATATTCCTGTCAACCAGAAATATATTCACTTGTCTTCATCAAAACTCTTTTAGCTAGTGCTGGTGATGGGCAGTCACTAGAACAGCAGAGAGACAACAGCCTATACATTTCAGTGGAATGAAGTGTTAGAAATGCATGCAACCGCTTGTAACTGAGTTAACATATTTTAAGATCACATAAACGAACAGTTCAGCTTAGCTGTTATGCAAAACAATGCAAAAAGATGGCTTGAAAGTGATGCAAGAGGTTGTAAGAGAGCTCTGAATAATCTCAGAATAAATTCTAAAGGCTGAGGACCGGATGTCCTCTGCTAGTGTAAGCTGAGGAAAGCTTTACTGATGGTAAGCCAGACCTAGAGTCAAGCAGAAGACTCAAGTTTAATACTCTTATTAGCATTCTAATTTCTCAAGTGCATAATTGCTGTATTTTGTTCATATGTTCAAAAGCGTCTCCACTAACCAGGTTCTTTTTTAGTCTTTTGGGAATGGAGGAGAGAGTTTGCCTCCTCTGCAGCATAATGTGTAGTCCCCTTTCACATGGAAGTTTTATTTAACATAATTCCTGCAATTCCCACAATCTCATCTGCTTTATTCCTGTGACAGGTGGTTTTTAGTCTTTTACTGCAAGTCTGAAATTCACTGTGGGGTATTGGAACATAGTCTGTGGCTTATGAGGGTATGGTGACACCTGGAGCAGATGTTCTATGAAATCTATTTATGTATAGCAGAATTACTTGCATTTATGGAGGACTGGACATGGTTATTCAAGTGATGCTATTCTTATGGTCCAAAAATCAGTTCATTCTAGCTGGGGATTTGGCACTGAAAAATGTTGTAAGAAGCGCATCTTTCAGTGTTTGAAACTGTCTACCAGTATGTATTAATGGTAACATTGAATTCACTTCTCCATCTGTGTCTAGTACTTTTGAACTAATTGCCTTCCTGTCGTCGAACTTTGAAGTTAGTATAGCTGTTACTTTACTTCAAAGGCAAGATAATCTTATATGTTTTGATGGTAATGCCATTTCATATTTTGTCAATGAAAATCTCTTTGACAAGACTGATGACCTATGGGTGAGTGCTCAATTCAGGCAGCAGGTGGTAGACCATTTGTCCTACTTGTCATGCAGTTAGATGAACACATTCAACTGCAGAACTGGAAATAAAGGCCACAAACTTTCAAGGACAACTTACACAAAAACTCTGGTGCCTCTCTTCAGCTTCTGCCTAACACAGGAAAGCTGATACCTCCCAGGTACCTTACTCTTCTAATGCAGTTCTGCCTTTTCCCACTTGGGACTCCAGTGGCAATGCAAGGAAAATTGTTTTCTGCTAGAGCATGAGATGTGCAAGAGTGAGAATTTTTACTCTAGCACTGAATAGTTAGAGAATTCATTTTGGATGTGGACTTTAGTTCTTTTCCTCATTTGTCTATGAGTGTTCAAACTTATCTGCCCTGTCTAATCACCCCGAGATAATTCTGGGGGGATAGAAACTATTTCTAATACAGAATTTGTGTCACTGTGCAGGAAATCATGGAAAATTCAAAAGCAGTGCAAAAAGAAAAGGATTTTCTTGCCTTTAGTGTCAAGCATTATCCTGGAAGGGGGAAGTCCTGTAATCCTGGACCTGTTCCAAATGCCCTTTAATGTTTGAATAAACAGCCATTGAGTAAAATACAAGAACATCATCTGGAGTCGGGGTCAGAACCCAAGAATGCTTGTGGAAGCTGGAAGAACTCAAGTCAAAGTCATGGAAGACAATAGGCTTCATCCATTTTAAAGGGTTTTGGATAAGGGCCAGACTTGTTTCTGAGGCTCTCTCTAGATTCAGTTTGTTCATCGCTATAGTTTGTCTGTAGCTGCCACGGCACACAATATGAAAGGAGTTACTTAAAATGAAGAGGACACTGAAGTGCTAATGTTACACAGTTCTCTAGTATCAAAGGTGAACTTATGTGTTAGAAATGCTAGCTGCCTTTCTGTAGGCTCTCTTCCTGACCTCTTGCTCTCTTGGTACTGCATTTTAGGTCTAGCTGACAAGTTTACAATGTAAGACAATGGCAGAAAACACTTGCATATCCATATTTCACCAGTTGTCTCCACTTTTACAAGTTTGCTCTGCTGGTTTTAGTTTTGATTGATCAGATTCCATAAATCACTCTATCAAATGCCATCAAATAATGGCATTTTCTATCTAGAAAGGCAAATGAATAAAGGATACCCAGATTAAAAAACGAGATGCACAAATCTTAAATGTTCCCTTGGTAAATTTCACACTTGACTAAAAACTATCTAAGGAAAATGGCTGCTTGTGAAATTCCAACCCCACTCTGTTCCTGCTTAAGTAATTCCTTATGAAGCATAAAAAGTAGATTAGAGATAAAACAGGGAATGAAACCAAAGTATTATTTACAGTAATATATGGACACTGGCTCTTTATTCTAAGGAATAAAATAAATTTTCTAACTTTACTCATTTTTTTCATTAATGGAACAATTTACAAATACATTTAAATACTCCCATCTTGAAATAAAAAGTGATAATATCTACTCTTGGAAAGATGTAATAGTTAACACTTGGTGTATTAATCTGAACTATTTATCCATTCAGTTATAACTGGTGCATTTTAGAATAAGTTTTGAAAATGTGTATGAGAATTCAAGTACTTCTGAAATCTTCATCATTTTGATGAAAACAGTTTTTCAGTTGTAAGCAGTAGATGTAATTAATTTTACTTTCTGCTTGCATTTGAGAATTACAGCATTTTAAGAGAGAACCAAAATAAATCTGATAGATTTTCTCCTGCCTTCAGATGTCAGGCTAAACTTTTGCTAAACAAATAATTCTCTCTCCATAGTATCTACTGAAATGTTATTATAACTGGAGCTGCGCAGATAATGGTTTTGGTTCACTGGTGATTCTGGTCATGGTAGCAAAAATTAGATTCACTCAACATGCTCTTCAAATTTGTCCCATTTTCCTCATTAAACATAAGCAACAGTCAATGACCAGTTAATTGGATTTGTATTTTAGGATATGTTGTCTCTTAATGCCATGTGGGAGTAATCTTGTGCTAGGAAGGGTTGTAGACACCCAGAAAAAGCTGCACAGTTGCTGTAGGACTGCTAGTTCCTAGGGTTTACATAAACAAAAAGTAGTACTCTTACCAAAACTTGGTTTGTCCAGTTGCCTATTCTCATGCAGTATAATAGACAAGTGTGAATAGCTTCCTGCACGTAGCATAGCAGTCCGCTTGAGATTCTGAAGATCAAATATCAGGCATACCATCTGCTCACCAATTCAGCAAAAAAAACAACCAAACAAACAAAAAAAACCCAGAATACATCTTGGGATTTGTTGTAAATCCACTCGCCCACCAATTCTTTTCAGAGGGCTGTGTGACCTACCTGGTTCATTCTATCCTTTTGTCAGTGTGTGTGTGCAACAGAGATTCCTTATCTTTAATTCTTGGAAAACTCTTAAGGAAAAAAAAGAAAGGTTTTAGGCTATAAAAATATGTAAACTTGAATTTTGTTTTGACTCCTGGGTAGATTGTTCCACACTGTCTTAGTATATATAACTACTGATCTCTACAACAAATGAAAAAAAAACTGGCTTCCATTTTGGGGTTTCCAGGGACTACTGCTTTTCCTGATAATTTTCAATAGATCAGAGAGTCATCTAGTGGCCAGTCAGAGGAATTTTGGAAAAAAAAAAAAAATCCACTCAGGAGTTCTATGCTGTCTCAGGAGAGCTATGGCTCTCATGGGTTGTGTCTCAGACGCTGATAGCTGGTGGGAATCAGGAATCAGTGGATGAAATTGTCACGAGGATAACATAAGAAGGGAGATAAAATCCATCCTTTTCACTGAAAAACAAATAAACCAACAAACAATGTATTCACTCATGGTCATTTTACTGTTAATGATGTCAGCTGAAAATTTGGATTTGAACATGGCTATTCCAGAAACATGACTGTTCCAGAGCATTGAGAGTTAGGATCCTAGTTTTATCATAGACAATACCCATAATTTGGTGGCACCAATGGTTTTATTTAAATTTTATGTAGCCATTTAGCTAATAGGCAGGTACTATCCAGGGCTGGGAAATAAAAGTCTCTTGAATATATTATTTAATATTTTAAGGTTGTCGCTGTAAGTCCACAAAACAAATTAACAAAAAAGCACTAGGCAATTCCCTGCGTAATTAGTTTTCATGCTTTATCGTAGTTTATCCACTAAACTGGGCATTTTTTCCCTTTGATACATTACCTGATCAATGAGCTATTGATTCTTTAAACTGAGTTTATCATTTTATGTCTTAACAGCCAAATTTAATATTATTTACATTTCAAATTTGAAAATATTTTTCTTACTGGATCAAGCTGTGTGTTCTTCTAACCCACTAACCAGTCTTTTTCAGGTGATCAACACCAGATGCCATAAGAGGATATGGAGGATACAGAGAGGATCTTCACCCCTTCTATTAGTTTTTAAAAGGCCTAATATTCTTTCAACAGAATTTATTAATTAATTGTAATTCTTAACAGTCTAGAGAACTTATAAATGTCCACTCCTTTGTTTCCAATTAAGTTCATCTCAACAATTTCCACATTCTAATTTCCTACTTCTTATTTTCATGTAAAATCAATTTATTCTTGTTCTATGGTACAGCAAGAAGTTCCCAGCCTATCTTCTCTATATTAAAAATGACTATCTTTTTTCTTTTCACCACTCTAAGAAAGGAAGTCAGTGTGTGTTTATTTCTCTTCTTTTAATATGAGTTTCTCTAGGCCTCATTTTTGTAAGTCTTCTTCTGAGGCCTTCCACTTTAGCAATACTTTTCTTGAGACTTCTGGATACCTGAGACTAGTCTCCAAATACTGGGGGTCTGTCCCAAGGCATGCTACTGCCTGTCCCAGCCCCTGTTTCTCAACACCCTCTTGATGCTCTTAACTGAGTGTCCTGCTGGGCCCAACACATTTACTTTGAAAAAATATTCCATATTAACCTGCGCCATCATTTTGCATAAAGACATCATAAAGTTCCTTGTGTTGAACACGATGATTTTTTTTATGCATCTTAACATTGTGCTTGCTTTATACATTGTCCTGTCCACAGCCATCCTTGAGATCCTTCCCTGGTTTTATTTTTCTCCTGTAGAATATAAAGAAAACTGGCAGGTCTTTCACATTATCTGACACAAATTTAGGGCCAGTAGTAAAAGGACAGATGAAGTGGTTTGGAAACGTAACTTACACAGTAGCTCTAAGCAAATTGTTTCTCTGTTCTTCGAGTCCAACTGTCAGATCATGTTATAAAACACTGAACTCAAGAACTTGGCAAAATACAGCTGAAATTTCAAATTAGCTCCAGGAAGAATTTTTTTTTTCCTCCCATATCATTTTAAAATATTTTAAAGCTCCATTTTCAGAGGAAAGCAATAAATGAATTGCAGGTTTTCAATCATTAAAGGTTTAAAGAAGCTGTTAGGCCTCAATCCAAAATGGCAGCAGTAATTCAGTATTATAGTGAATTTAAGATGATTACAGCTCATAAATAAGAGCATAGCAAATTTCCCACATTAATTTGAAAAGTTTTCTGCAGTCACCTACACGGTACTCAGCCAGTTCTATTCTAAAAGCATCTGAAGTTTCAGTTTTTCTTTTGCAAAATACTGTATACAGTGTTTTAATATACCTGCTGTCATTTCCTCCTGCCTCTCCCCTTCCTCCCAAAAGTCAGAGCAAAAGTTTGTCTTATTGTTGCTTTTGATCCAGCTTAGGCTTCAGCTGGTTCACACAAGCTGAGGAGCTTTTCTGTTATTTTAGCAAAGTGCTGGCCCAGAGCCTAACAGACAAAAGTAGGTTGTGCTTTGGTGCTTCAAGGGAATAGTCTGGCTACAAGAAAAATGCAGTGTATGTTTTACCCTACCATTAGGCATGTCTGCTAAAGAAGACGGAGTAAAGGTGCTACTTTATTGCTCCTCTAACAGTGGCAAATGATGCTGACTTGTAGGATGGGGCATTCAGGGTGTTACTAAAGTATAAAGAGGACAAGTTTGGCTAACATAGAGTTAGTGTTTCATTCTTTCCCGCTTTTCCTATCATCACGAGTTTGTCCCTCTGTTGAAAAGCCATGTGGTCCCCTCTGCAGACTCCCATCCAGAATACCTTCAGCAGTCTCACCACCAGCAACGGCCACAGCATAACTGTAGGTAAATGCAGCTTTGCCAGACAGTAGTAATGATGTGATGTCAAATAAAAAACAGATAAGGACCCCTGCTTGCTGTTTGAGCCTGGACAGTGAGACGTGGGAAAGGCCCATTACACCCAGATTAGAAATTATACCTACTTTTTCATTACACTGCTGGCCCAGCAGAAAGGCTGTCCATAGTTGATTTCTGGAGCTATTAGGCTGCAAGCACTTGGGGACAAATCTTGCAAATATTTCAGAAATGGCATTCTACATTATGAAATCCCAGTCCCATCAAAAGCCCCAAATAAATAACACATTATCATCTTTATGGACCACACTGGCAAAACTTGTCATTTAATTTAACCTTCCAAACATCCTCCCTCTAAATGCAATTTGTGAGTTCAGCAGGGAATATCATTACTGAACAATGAGTGTTTCTCAGAAAAAGCCAACATGGTGAGCTTGGAGAATAAGCAGCCTTTTCAGTTTTCTCTCAAGAAAGCACCCTTGAAAATTTACTTGAACTCTGACAAGAAAAAGACAGCAGCATTCAAGAGGAGTAAGGCAGTGTGAGTCACAAGGAGCATTTATTCCCTGAAAGCAAGACCGAAGGCAGTTCTTTTACTCTGTCATCAGGTAGGGGTCCAAAATATTGTTGGTGCTGGCAAGGACCTAACTGCTTCCTAAAAAGTGCTGCAGCGAAGATAATCTGGTCTTGCCATAGACATAAAAACACTAACATTTCAGAAGCAGCATCACTGTGTGATTTCAGTCTAAAAATGATTTCAAAGAGACTGCTAGTATCAAACAGCTGGTATGGAAAGACAAGTGGCTTACAAGTGTTTCTACAGCCTGCTCTGTGTAATTCTTTCTCCTGGATTCTTGGGAAAATATATTCTTTGTGTCCATTTTTAGCATCTAACATGTAACTATCCCTAAAGTGCCAGAGGCAATTGAATCAGGCTGTCTTAAGCACACACACAAATAAATAAATAAATAAAAGCCTTTTTTTCTAAGGAGCAAATTGACAGGAGAAGAATGACGTGAAAATCAGTAATTAGGGAAATAAATAAATGAGGGGCTACATTTTCTAAAGATTTGCTGTGCTCAGCAATATCTACAATTACAGAGTGAGTTTCTCAAAAAGTTGTAATGGCTAGAGGACTAAAAGAGCTCAGCATATGATATACAAAAGCTGACAATTTACTTTTATGCTTCAGTGGGAGTGATGCTCTCACAGGTAGTGGCTAAACGCTTTGCTGATGAGCCATCAAGACAACATGTTAGCTTCTTCACACAGCATGGGCTGAACATCAATAAAATGGGACATTCCTATCTGCAATCCTTGAATCTGATGTAGGTAAAATGTTTCCCTTTCAGCAGCCTCTCCCTAAGCTCAAATCCAAAGTTTACCATTTCTGAGCCTTTTCTTATCAAGGCACAGACTGGAACTTTGGTGTAAAGAATAGCAATTCAAAGCCCTGTGTGATAGAAACCTTCCCCCTTATCGCAGAGATTTGTTCCCCAGAACCTCCTTGAGGAAACAGCTTTTGTTTTCACTGAAGTTACAGAGTATCCCAGTCTAGGCAAGTTTGTAAAAATCAACATTGGCTCGCTTCATACTCTGTTCATCCATCTATGTTCAGAGAACTGCCCATTTTGGGGGTTACATTGGTCTTGCTTTTCCAGGCAGATGTCTACTTCGATCTGCTGGCAAAGCATTTAGCAGGCTAAGCAGCTCATAAAGAGAGGAGTTCCCAGAGGTTTCTAAGTCATGAAATAAGAGTTAGGGAGAAAAAGTATTTTTTTCTAGATTTTTAGTATTTGGCCTCTGAAGATGTTAAATATCTTCTGTGGGAGTTTGGAGGAATTGAAAAATCTAGATCTTCTGCAAATCCATATGGAATCAGTAAGAGAGCAATGACCATAAAACCATTATTTTAACTTTTTCCCTTATTTTGTCTCTCAGCCTGTTGGGAGAATACAGACTGAAGGCCCAGAGTAGCTAGCATCTCGACCTACGGAAACTAGCTTACTTCGGCAACCGCACAGGGCCACTGAGCATGAAAAGTGCTCGCAGAAAGCACCCTGGAAACAATGGCTTTCAGAGACTCAAGTTTTCATCTTCATTACCAAGAGCGTTTCTGTTTCTCAGAAGACAATAATTTGACAGATATGACTCATTTTAAAAGCTTCAAGAGGTTTAAATATCCTATGCAAAAACCTCAGGTAGGGAATGACATCTTAGTGTTTTTCCTTCCAAATTTGAATGATGCCTGCAGGATTTAAGGGGCAAAAGATTACATGGAGAGTTATATGTCTGGGTGATGATTCATGTTAGTGTCTGACTTGAGAGTCTGTGGTTTCGTTTTTAATTTTTAAAAATGTGTTTAGCTTTAAACGTGTTTCTACTTCAGGTGCTTTTTACTGATGTCCTGTTTCTTCCTATACTCATTTATGAAGATTTAGTATCATTACTGCACGTTCTGAAAAAGTTCTTTTCTGCGAAACTTACATCTTTCCATAACAAAAACATAAAAAATCAGTGGAAGGGAAAAGATAAATACCCAATATTTAGAAAGTGTTTGAACATGAAAAGTATCATCATAAAACCAACAGCTTCTAGTGACAGGTAAAGGAACACAGGCATTGCCTGTTTAAATTAAATACTTGAAGTCTCTAAAGCTCTTTTCCAGTCTTCTTCTTTTTCTGCATGAATATGGTGGATGTTTTTAGTCTTTGTAATTTTGGAATACACCAGTTATGTTTTTCAATAAAATGGTATACTAATCTGCAGAGAAGTCTATGCTAGCCATTTTTTCTGAAACCAGTTGAACCTAGATGTAAACTGCCCTGTGTCTTATATTTTCACTGGGAGAAGGGAGGGAAATCTATCAAGACCTTGGAGACCTGATGTTTCTAATTGTACATGTTTAGTATTTATAGAACATTTTTTCAAAGAAATTCCAGTTATGACTCTTTTTCATCTACCACTAGAAGTGCGCAAATAACTTTCTCCATGAATTTAGCCTTGTAGTCACTTGGATAAGGTGCCACTTAAATCAGCTATTAGCCTCAGAAGGGTTATGATCATGTTCTTACAATTCTCAGAAAATCTGCAGCATTATAAGCAGCTAAAATGATTTCATAAATCTTTTCATGAACACACGTATACTTGTTGGGTTTTTTTGCTATATTGTGTGCAGACACACATTTTTCTTTCATTAGTTTTGAAATGTTTCTGCGCCAAAGATAGTTCAGTAATGTAAATGGTGTGATATTATAGAAAGCATATATATATTATATATTATATATTATATATATATATACACATATATGTAGACACAGTGTTTTCTCAAAGGAGCTTAAACTTCAGAAGTAGAGGACAACTCTGAGCCTTCAGTCCCTCCATTATCTGTGAGACTCCTATTCACTTCAGTTGAATCAGACACTATGCAGTTTCTTAGTAAACAAAGCAAACAACTTTCCATAATGAAAGTGTGCAGGCATAGACTGTGTGACTGTATAATGCAATCATGCACATTTCTTTTTAAAACCATGTGGTTTTGTTCTGTTGATTAGAAATAAAATACCTCTAGCAGTGAAACTCCAAACTGAAAAATTGTACAATTCACTATTCACTATTCACTGAACCAACTCGACTGTTTGTCTTTTTATATATATATATATATATATTTTTTTTTTTTTTTTGCTAACGCACACAATGCCCAAGCCCAGCTGGTAAGCTTACTTAGTGTCCTTTTTCTTACTGAAAAATAATCATACATTGCAGTCTCTGGTCCCTACCATTTTCCAGCAAAGGAGATTAAAGTTATTTGTAAACATTCTCTACTGTCTTCCTACCTGTCTACTCAGGTATATTTTTTGTTAATCTGAAGCCCATGGGAGGTAATGGTCTGCACCTGCACAACTAAAATCAAATCAATTTTGCTAGTGACTTCAATGAAAGTACGATTTAAAGTGGAACAAATTCCCTTACCTCTACCCATCACCTAGTCAGGGGGATAATTCAGGTGTCTAGGCATAGTTGTCTACTGCTATTTCAGATGTTGTAGGGCATCTAAGGCCCCAGCATGGTGTTGGTAGGTAAAACAAGAGCTATGCAAAGGATCCACTCTCTTCTGCAGTGATGGCTGGAAGCCAAGAGGAAATGGCATCTTGAACAGCACAACATGCCTGTGTTTAGGCACGTGGTTCTCATCGCAGGTGGGAAAGATTGTCACCTGAAAGAGGGAGTGGTATTTCCAGCAGTGATCCTCTTCACTAGAGTAAGCAACTAAGATAGCGAGATGAAGAGTTTTCCCTCTTTCTCTCCATTGACTATAAAGGGAGCTTAGTTGACTGGTTTCAATGAGATACCTAATTTCACACAGCTCAAGATAAATGCTGGCTCCTATGATTGGAAGAGTAAGCCTTATTGGAAGTCAGTGAAAGTCATTTAAGGGTGCCTGCCATTTTTATCCGAAAAAGCTTATTTGTTATTTACAAGGAGTTATGCTCCCCGCTATCCCAAGGGAATGAGTAAGCTATTTGAGTGTAAATATGTGAAAACAAAGTTTTGTTTGAAATTATGTAAAATAAATCAGAGCTGAGCAATCAGAGCAACTGCAACATACTAGTGAGCTATCCACAGAAGATGTGACAGTTACAGCTCCCAGCTACAGAGGGTTGGTTTTTTAGCTCAAACTGTTGATGTTAATGTTTTTAGTTCTTGAGGTTCCTGGCTCAGTTCCTGTTGTATTAACCAAGATTTCAGCTGTCACACAAAAGCTTGCAAAAGCAAAACAGAGAAAGTAAAACTGAGTTCATTAATGATATATCAGGGTAAAAATCCCTGTGCTAATGTGCTCTATGGTAATTTTCTGCCCAAAGGGACCATGTTAGGTTTTATGCACCCTATTTCATGAAAGAAGAACCCAAGCAGGAGATTCAAAGCGGTCACATCTCATAATCACCAGAATACAATCTTCTTACTTAGGACAATATTTCTAATCTCACTGGTAGAAAGGTAAACCATATCCATACATAGGCACACTGACTTTAATAAAACTGGCCATAGAGTAAGCTATTACTCAGCATATGATTTTTGGCCTTGTGTTTATCACTTTTGCCAATAAATCGGGGTGTGATTGAAAATGTCAATATCTGTTCCTAGCAAAATGGCACAGTAAATCACCATTATTTTTGTAATACCCCTGGGATCTACCTGAAGGAATTATACAATATAGTATGATTATTCCTCCTACATTTTTGTTGGAAGTGGATAAACTTAGGCAAGCATAATATACACACAGAGATGTGTATAACATATACACATAATAACATATATAAAAATAACATGAATCTTCTGGAAGAACCCCCCCACACCCCTAAATCTGCAGTCCAGGATTATTCATATTAAAAGATTCTTCCACCACATTTATTTTTTAGAATCATTTGGGGAGATATTTGTTAATAGAGAGCAGGAGAGGGAAAGAAACCAGTTTATTTTGTGAGAAAATAAAGGTGTGAACTACTGCAGGAAAGTGGAAATAAAGTACCTGTTTCATGTAGACACCACTCTGAGGAACAGAAGATCCTGTGAGCCTGAGCCATCACACTCCTCATCCACTAGGTCAGAAGTGTTGTAATCCTTAGAAAATATATATATGTTCCAGCAAGGGTGGAATCAGCTACTGCTCCTGCCTTAACTGACAGGCTGTGGAGAGAAGTCTACAAGCAGGTGATGACTTCTCCTTCCACTAATCATCTATTTCTACCTACCTGAAACTTTTATTAGTATTCATTGCCTCCATTACACTACGGTTCACCAATACCGTGGGGCCCTTCTGGGCTAACACAAAATAAGAAGCATGAAGAAGCATCCTGAGGAATTTGCAATCTCAGCTCAGACAGGAAGCAACAAATTGATGTGGAGCTGGTTATTTGACCTTCACCAGGTCGTGGTGGTCCTTGAATGGAAGAGTGCAAGTGATATTACTCCGAATGGCAGCAAGACAACTTACTGAAAAAGCCAAAAGGGCAGCTATAACCGGGGGAGGTAAAAATGGCAATGGGCTATGTTTGTTTTCAAATAAGACAAGGAATGAAAATGAATGGAGTCAATGTGCCTGTGTCTATTCTCTGGCACAGTTATATACTGCTCCTGGAAAGAAGTAAGGGTTTGTTTGTTTGGTCATTTGTTGTTGTTTTGTTCAAGTTCAGCTGTAGTGTCTTGTTACTTGCTAATATTTTCAGTTCATTGCTTTATGTGTGCCTTCCGATTAGCAATAAATAATACCTCACCCTTTTGTTATTCACTTGTTTCACAGCTGCCACCCTAACTTTGTATGTTGCAAGTATCTGGAAAAATGCCATGATCTTACATTGTACAGTAACAGGTTTAATTTTGGGTTAAAAATATTTCTTTGAGGAGCATTGTACTTCTCTGTTTATGGTCTGTTTATGGTTTATTCACTGCCAATGCTGGCACCAAACACTTATTCTATTTTCATTGTTAAGAGATGACATGATAGAAATAACAAGACAATAAATCACAATTATACTGCCTGAGAACATCAGAAGTGTTGATTACAGCACACTGTTGGCTGCCTCATTCTTCTTTGCTGAGACATGTTAGCCAGCCACACTTGAAATTATGTTTCCACTTTTAAATTCTTGTATAAACTTAAAATAGGATTATTTGGGGATCTTTTTAAGAATGAGTCATTGTTGGAGGAGGGGAAAACAGAGGTTCTAGTTTTTGGAGTTAAATAACATTCTGCAAATAGATACTGCTGAGACGTCTTAACCTAAATAAGAAGAAACTCAGCACTGTAAAGATTGTTTTGGAATCCATTTTGCTCAGCAACTGGACCTTGCAAGATTCTGTGATTTTACCTGCCCAGAAGATTCAATGGACCACTTCAGCAGTTTAGCTAAATGTGCCATTATCAAAAAAAAAAAAAAAAAAAAAAAAAGATTCCTGTAGCTCCTTATTGACGTTTTTCTGGGTAGGAGGCAGAGGAAAATCCGTGAAATAGATCACAGTCCTCTGGGAAAACTAATTATGTACATTTAGTTCTAATTATAATTCACACATGCAATGGCTTTAAGGTTGGAGGACACTCTTGTCATTTCTGACTTCTGATTGCTCAGTTAGTACAAATTTGTTTCTCTTTCAGCTATTTCAGTTCAGATTACTTTTCCTTACCTTATTAATCAAAGTTGTAAACAAATTCCATTGCCAGAAAAATTTGAGTTGACACCATCAGTATTCCATTTCATAGATCAAGACTATGCTCACTGAGGCCTCTAAATAGGATGCGGAACATCACTGAGAGAAGGTTTCAAAGTGTGTGCTTCCCACTTTTACTTGATGAGTCAGAGCTCAAGAACAACTGCATTTTTATACAGTTTTGTTATGCAAAAAAAAAAAAAAAAAACAGAAACTGTACCTTTGATTAAATTAGTAACACATACAGCTCCAGCTGAATCCAACATTTAGTGTTAATAACTGCCATAATAGTCTTTATGCATTGAACAATGGTTTTAATGGCCTTGAACAAACAGAAAGCTACTTAATATCTACTACGTACTTTAGAGAGGATAGTTATGCAGCCCAGCTTAAGGCACTGAAGTTAAATGCCTGAATTAGGAGTTACTATTAAAAAAAAAAAAGTATATAATTTTGGCAAATTTGAAAAATCATAATAAGTTAGAGAAATGAAGATTTTGAGATGCAACCTGCCAATCACTTAGAATTTAATAACAAAAGCTTTTCCTCCAAACACATCATTGATATGAAGCTCGAAAGAGAGTTTGCAGCACAAATAGAATATCAAGCATAGTAGAAACATTCACAAGGCCTTTCAGTAAAATTAAATATATGTACATTTTTAGAACAGTATCCACTACAAAATAGCTAAGGGAATTTGATGAACTGGAGTTTGTTTATACGAGAGCAGAACTGAGTAACTGTCTGCAAGTGAAATCTCAGCAGTGGAGCTTGATTCAGAATCAATTAATAAATTTAATAAAAAAATAGAAGAGAAACAAATTTCTAGGACCACATGGAATCACTCAAGAGTTCTAAAGGAACTTAACTATGATGAAAAACTTTATATTTATACAAGTAAAGTACATAACAATGATAAGTAACCACTATTTTCTGGTAACTGGATTTGGTAATAGAATAAGAAAATGGCCTTTAAAAAGGGTTTTAGAGATGATACAGGGACATACAGATGAACAAGCATAGACATGCATGGATAAATATGATATACAGAAAAGAGTTAACACAACTCGATATCTTCCTTAGAGAGGAAGGGTAGAGCTACTAGATTTCTCTGAAGAAGTGAAGTAGTACACGAATATGGGTGATCCAAACAGAGTTGTGCACACATTGCTCTTACAAGTTTTTGGCAATAGTGCTATCAGAAGGCTCTTAGAAAAAGTTATCATGGGTAAGAAACAAGTTTCACTTATGAATTAGCAATGTGTTAAAATAAAAAATGAAGTTTAAGCCTAAAAAAAATCAATATTCACAAAGGAAGGCAGTTATTGGAATTCTGACATAGGTTTGTTGTATCAACAGAAATAATCTGGAAAAGACCATGAAAAGTGAGATGGTAAAGTTTGCTGATGATACATAGTTATTCAGAAAAGTCAAAGCTAAAGCTGATTGCAGAGTTGCATGGGTAATAAAGTGAATGGGTAATAAAATAGGGTAGGAAATTCAGTGTTGACAAATGCAAAGTAATAAGCTGGGAAAACCAACTATGTATATAAAATGATGGGTTCGAAGCGAGCTATTATCACTCAGAGGAGATTTCTGGAGTCATTGTAGGCATTTCTATGGAAATGTCTGCTTAACAAAAGTCAACAAGGAAATAGAAAGTTAAGAAATTATTAGGAAAGAAATTGAGAGCAAAACAGAAAACATCGTATTTCCCATGCGTGCAGCTGCATCTTGAACTCTGTATTAAGTATTCCATAAAGAATAGTCCAGAACTGAAAAAATACAGACAAAAAAATACATAGAACTATTTCAGAGTCTGTCCAGATTCAGACTCCTGTTCAGGAGCTACCTAAAATGCTACTATATTGGGGGAGGGCCAGACTGCCTTCGGTATTTCTTATACTCTCTTTAATTATTTTCTGAGGGGGCACTAGCAAAAACAGGATACTAAAACAGAGGAAATGTCTGATCTCATAAGGTTACTCATATTCTCCCTGTAGAGTCAAGGGAGAAAAAGTGAGAGGCTGAGCCAGGGGTGATCCAAAGCATGTAAGATAGGCCTTTACATGGAGTCATGCTCAAGAGGGACTTCACCTTCCTCCTGCAACTGTGCGGACAGCCTGGGAGGGCTGCTGTCCTACCTGGGGCAGCTAACTCAAGCTGCCCAAAGCTGGGCAGTGTGGAGAACTCCCTTTACCCTTCCTCAGAGCCCAGCTGAACTTGTAAACAGAAAGTTTTATCTTTTTAATTAAAGCAAACAGGATTTTTTTTTCTTTTCTAGTTCAAGAAGTGGGCAAAATATATGCTCCTATGTTTTCCAGACTTCCTCATACAGCGAAGGGACCGACTCCTGAATAAATTGAGAGCTGCTTTATACTAGCAATACTAAAGCAAGCTCAACAGAAGCATCTCATCAGTAGATGAATCGCTGGCTAGCATCAGCTCACTATAACCCAGAGCAAAAGATCACCATGAGTATTACTTCAGTTTTCCTATATTTCAATAAATAGCTCTAATGAGAGTTGGACTGGGTCCCAGATTAGGAATATTATTGCAGTGGAGGCCATTAGTCCAATGGAGTGACGAAAGTTAAAATTTTGCAGCACATACTTGAAGTTGGAGGAAAAAAATCTTTGCAGCACAGAAATGAGGTAATCCTCAGATTGCTAATATTACTGTTAGAAGTTCACCTGTGCTCAGCAAAAACAGATGTTCAGTGGGTGCAAATCACAAAAAGTGCTTTGAGTATGATAATTTATACAAGGTCTGACCAAAAAAACCCTTTAACCTCTTCCAATGAAAGGTTTGAATTAAAATGGCAGGCTTTTTTCCTCCGCAGATTTGATCAGTGTGCCATTCAAATTCTTCTTGGACACCTGCAGGTGATTCTTGAGTCCGTGCACTGCTCCATTTACCCACTCAGGAACTCTGGGATGTCAATAAGCATTTGGTACCTACCAATTAAAAGCAGCCGGATGGATACAGAAGTAGAAACTTGCTTTCAGAGACCCGCTTGACCTAGAGAACAAGTGTCCTAAAATTCTGATCTGCCAAGAAAAAGAAATTCCAGGTCTTCTGGACTGACCAGAAACAATTGAAGCAAAACATAGAAGCCTATTGTATGTTACGGAGTGTCTCAATAACCAGGAGTGCTTGTTAGTGGCACTGTACTATGCAGCTTACTGAGGTAAATAAAATACACTCATTTGGGAAAGTACTGTGAGTATCTAAAGGTTAGAGAAAATATTCCAGGGGTTAACTGCCAGACTGTTTGAAGATAAGGTGTTTTATCACACATACCATTGTGGATATAAGTGTTTGAGTAGTTGACACAATACAAAATGATTTCTGACAGTTATTCCTGGAATGGAGGGGAAAAAAACCAAAAAACAACAACAACAACAAAAACACAAAATGTTACTGTGACATTCACTATAGCATAAGGTCATGTTGCTTTAATTGTACTGCTCAAGCTGACACACTGTATCATGATGAGCACAGTGTAAAGTCAGGGTCATCATTGCAATGCCACACATCTGATCATACCTCAAAAAAAAAAAAAGAAAAAGACATGATAGTCCAGGGAGATTTTGGAAAGCTGCAATCAAACAAATATTCTCCTTGAAAAATTGTATTTGGTTTCAACTAAAAGAGGAGTGTGAAGTCGCAGCTATGCGAAATTTTGCAGCAAAGGATGAAACCATACAAACCACACAGTGGTGGTGTCTCTAATCTTTTTGTCCTCCAGAGATGCAAAACTGAATCTTAATGGCCAAAACTTTCTCTTCTCTAAGGCAACACAATTGTACTGGGAGCTGAGTTGTTCTTAGCAGCAGCAAGGTTGGCCATTAAACAGCTAGTGTCAAAACAGCCAGGACCCATGACCCCCCGTGTCTTTCCTGGAGCCCTGGAGAAACAATGCTGACTCCCATGGCTGGGGGTGAGATCAGAAATTTGGGGGTTGCAGGTGCTCAGTGAGAGTATTTTCTCCTGTCAGCAACAGCAGTCGCTGAGGCAGAGACTGCCAGAAAGACCTGAACCTTTAGGGTTTTCCTTCCCTACAGCTCTCTCCCCACTGCCAGGAGCTTTTATCACTCTTCTGCCATTTCCTTTTAACTGGCAGCTTCACCTTGAGGAGGTGGCAAGATTTGGTTTTGCTCACACTGTTTTGAAAACTTGAGCCAGCTTTTCTGAGAGTCACTGAAGAACTGATGCCTTTCTCGGGAAAAGGAGCACTACTAGCCTGGCCTGTCACGCCGTTACCTGACATGCCTTGGTGTAATTTCATTGATTTCCACCATGCGTGGGCTGTGCCACCTGACAGCAGCTCAGTCAGAGCTCCACCACTTTGCTTTTACTTTGACAGCAGTTGGATGGCCCATGAGCACTTTTAAAAGTGAACCTGTATGTGTAAGATAGCCACTGTGTGCACCGTCCCCTGCTCAGCAGATGTTTGTCTGGGTTGATATGAGTGGAAAAAAAGTGTGGTCATGGTTCACGTCAGGTAGCTTCTGTCATTTAAAAGTTAGGCCACAGGTTTAGGCATTTAGCTTTCCAACATAGTGTTGCTGTCATTGACCACTTTGTAAATCCTGATATGGAAACACCTGTCTGAGGGTATCTATCAAACCTTTTCTGGTAGTTTATCTCAAACCCTGGGGTTTGCCAGTATAAGTGACTCTAGGTTTTGCTGGATAATATGTAGATGCTGCTATATTTCTATGCAGGATTCCTCTCAGCCCGCATAGCAGGGCTTGCAATTGATACAGAATTTCACCTCACATGGGAACTGTCCTCAGACTTTGCCTTTCTCCCTCAAGCCCAGTTTGCTTGCAAGTGGCAGAATCACCAGATGGCAACTCTTTATTAAGCTTCTTGACAGGAAGCCTCTAAGCATTTTCAACATAGTTCAGATCGCTGAGTGTCTTGCATTGAGAGACATCTGTGATCCAAGTGTCTTAGGAGAGATCCATTTCTTACACCCAAAGAAGGCCAAGGATTTTGGAGTTATCTATTTTTAAATGTGGCTTCAGTACCTTAAGTTTACTTCAGAAACAGTCCATTAACCATTTGGAGGAGAAATTAATAATATAGTCATCTTGAACATTTATATATGTTAAATTATTCCTCAGGCCCAGCTGGCCTCTTCAGGGAAATTAAGCGCTAGAAAGAGAGAGAGAAAAAAAAAAAGATTAATTTATTTCATCTGTTTTACTAGAAATAATCACAGTAAATTAATTTGTGCTGATTTGAAAAATCAGCTAAAATAACATCAGTTAAATTATACCAATTATTTTCAGTTCTGTTTTATATATACCACATCACTTTGGCAGACAATCCAGGAAATAGAACAATTTGAACAGCTAAACTATTGGAAACTAGTTAACAATATTTAGAGGTAGATCTAGCTAGAAAGCAGAAAATCTGCTTCACAAATAATACAGTTGTGAAATGTGCTTTTGTTCTGTGTATGCTGATTTTTTTTTTTTCTAAGAGAAAACTTTTAAGAAAGAGAAGGACAGATTTCAGAACAGATAATACTTAGACCTTTCACACTGAGATTAGTAAGTACCTTTGTAAATCCTTATTGTGTCTATTTGACAGCATAGCTACACAGTAGAGACATTAGAGCCAGTTTTAACACCAGCATTCTACTCCAATGAGCATGGAACCCTACATAGTCTCAATATCTAGACTATTTGGAACTTTATGCAACTACAGCTTAATTACTCTGTTATCTAAGCAAGCTCAAATACCTAAACCCCATGTTACAGTCTGTAGACTGTAGTCAATCTACTCTCAGTCTTGGAATTTAAACCTGGATTTCAAAGTTTCAGATGATATTTTTAACCACAAGGGACTGTTTTGGATGTTTTTTTGTTTGTTTTTTTTTTCCTAAAGTTGATGCTAGAAATCTTTACTAGATTCTAGCAGGGCTTTTTATTAAATGTTATTGAAAAGATAGGAATCAAGAACAGAAAGATAAACAGCATCCTACGTCTTTAGGTCAGATTCACTGTGTTGCTAAGCACTGAAAGTCTATGGTCATACTGCTAAAAGGAAGAAATTAGCTCAAAGCCTCAATAGCTTGAAATATTTCTTTTCTCAATTTTGAGGTCTAGAAAGGCTTGCTTCCTAACTTCCTTCCTTTCTTATGAAAGATGAATTAAAATGTATGAATGTATAATATGATAATATAATAGATACAAATATATTGCAGACTGAGGAGCAGGTAGTCAATACGCTTGAGGGCATAGCTGCTATTCAGAGTGACCTAGACAGGCTGGAGGAATGGGCTGAGAGGAACCTCGTGAAATTCAGCAAGGAAAAATACAAAGTCCTGCACCCGGGAAGGAAGAGCCCTTTGCAACAATACAAGTTAAATAGTTAGCTATGCAAAGTATTGCTTTTACTGACCTGTAAACATCCACTTTGGTTAACTAGAAAGTGTATTAAAATTATAGTGGAAAGACAATGAAAAATTTACATTTTTTAGGAATGCAAGAAGTTAGCCACGTGCCCAAGTACAACATCCATAACTTCAAAGGTAAGTTGGAAAAGATTCTTCTACCCAAATTTTCATGTCTAAGTAGAGTGTGCAAATGTTTACTACAGATCTGAGTAAGCCACCTTGGACTACTTTCATAGTCAATGGAAAAAAAATAGGCAATTTTAGGTACAATTCAGAATCATCTGAAGTGGATATCTAGGCCGGATGAAGTATGTCTTAGAAATGATTATTACTCTCCACTGATCAGGAAGTGAATTTAAAGTGATTAATTCAGACATGGGAGTTTATATACCACACAACAAAACCAGATGTGATGAATCTCAGCTATGGTCCCTAACTCATTGCCTCTAGGAAATTATACGAACAGATCCAGACTATAAAAACAAGGCACAGTGCTGAAGATGTGAAAAAGAGGACTCATCCTGAGATCTGAAGAATCCAGCTGTATAGCGTACAAACATCTCTTAATCTTCCTGTTAGGGTAGGTCAGAGTTTACATTCTGTAAGGTGATTTAATATTTGATTCTAAAGGGGGGGGGGAGAGAGAGAAAAAGGCAGAACAACAAAATGGAGAAAAAAATCATTCTGCCTCTTTTCATTAAATATATAAGGGATCAGTGGGAATACTAGGAATCACCTACCTAGAATCGGTTGTCAGGCTGGCTAATTCTTTTCTTAGAATAGAAGCCTATTGGAGTTAGGGTTATAATATAATTATAATAAAAAGAAAATGATGGGTAGGAAATGCAGTCTTTCAGTTCTACAGTATCCTACTGCTTAGAACACTAGCCAGGAATGAGAAAACTGTAATTCTAGAATATCCTCTGTCTGAGCAGGTTTAAACTTACCACTTCTACGCCCTAAGAAATTACTTTGCCCCTCATGCTCTAGCATTTCTAGGTGATACTCTCCACTAAAAATTATGCAGGTCAAATGTTTCAGATACAAGGTTGCAAGATCCATGATCTCCTGAAAGACACCAGGAATCATAAACCTGATTTTCACCAGGAGAAGGGGTGTATTTATGACAAAATGGGTGTCCTTAGAATGTGCATTTTATACTAGTTTGTTACTGGATTAAAAATAAATAAATAAATAGAAACATCTAGATAGAACAGTAACCAAAATAGTAACTAAGTGTTACACCCTCATTATATCCTACTACAAATCCTTTTTATGTCTTCTCCTTCTGGCCTCTGTATAACCAGTGCACTTAACTACATAAGCTTCAAGGATATTTTATTTGTGAAAATGCTTACATGATGGCTATTGTATGGTTTAGTGTTAAAAGAACTCCCTGGGTTGCTGAATGAGGTGGATTTATCTCCCTTCAGATCAAATGTTTCTTGCTTCTTGGCTAAGAATGCTCTTAAGTAATACGTCACCACTCTTTTGTCTCTTGTATCAGATGTTATAGTGATATTCAGGATCATGATCACAGTCACAGAAGTTTAGACTTTCCTAGGCAGCTGTCTTAAACCTGGATTCCCATGGAAGTTTAGGCTGAAGAAAGGTATCTGTCATTTCCAAAACAGATCACTTCTACATATCCTTAAGTATCTATAGTTAAGTACGCAGGGAAACTACAGGCTTTCTAGGAAAGCATAGATTATGTATTTATCTAGACAGTGTGGGAAAACAGGTGGTCACACTGGATATAGGCAGAACGTGGGTTTATCATCTCCAGTTTAGGCAGGATATAAGATAATATGGTTCAATAGTTTTTTAACATTGTGGTGCACTAGTCAAAACACAATTTAGTAAAAAACAAACAAACAAAAAACAAAAAAGCAAACCTTTGCATGCTAATCACTTGTTTTGAGTCAAACATTTGTTTTTTCGTTTTGTCTTTTTTTTTTCATCCTTTTATTAATGTTTTTCATCCTTGATGTTTGCCAAAGGATAAGGCTGTTTGGAGAAGTTTCAGTAAAGCAGTTTGATTGTCTTGGGGGGAAATAAAAGTGAGAAAATGCAATTTGTCCATTATTGTGGCAACAGAAGAAAATAGCAGTGACCTTTTTTGAAAAGCTGTACAGTCAAGAATTATGCAGTTTGAAAGATGCTATTCTGTACAAAAAAACTCTCAACAATTACCAGTGAATGACCTTTCCCTCATAGAAACTGTTTTAGGTTTGTTTTGTTTTGTTTTGTTTTTAACAAGGAACAAGCATTTACAAATCTCATAGTGAGATATGCTACATATTTTTTATTAAACTATATAAAGGCCTGATATAAACCACTCTGGAGACAATCAAAGCCATTTTTACAGAGCTAAACCATCAAGGCCTAACTGAGTACTTATAGGCTCAATATCCTTTCAGTCAGCCAGCTTGCTCTAACTGGTACATAGACCTGGTACTGAAAGATTTCAGGACAAGGATTCACCTACACTAGACCAAAGATTGATTCTATTACAGTAACTCCAGATCCCCAAAGTGAAGCAGCAAGAGGATCTCATATCATTTTAGCTAGATCCTTGGATTCAAAATGAGCATTAATATAGGTTTTTGGTGTTTGGTCTTTTTTTTTTTTTTTTTTTTTTTGCAAATCTAAAATTCCTTAACTCTTAACCAGTGAAATTTTTTCTATGGTTTTTGTTTTCTAAGCAAAGACTATCCAGAAAGTCCATTAACTTCTTACTGAAGAAGTGTTAATTCATGCTTATGTAGATTATAGGCAAGATTATTCCCCCCAAAACATCTATTCCTACAAACAGTTGTTATTATTTATGGAGTTTGGTTTCAATGTGTCTGTTCACAGAAACATACGCTCTGCCAAGGTGCTGTAGCTCACAATATTAAGCTCTAAATTTGCATACAAAAATTCATCTCTGCTCCCGGTTTTATACATGTCATGTAACACGTTGAATTAAAATTTTACCAGCTCTCTCCTCTTCCTTCCACCCTAGTTTTCCCATCAGAACTATTTAAAACACCAGACAGAATAATGCTGGAGATTCCCCTTTTCCCATTTTCTATTCCATGTATTATCATTTTTGGTTACTAAATACCAGGAGAATGACTCATATTCATTATTTTCTTTGAAATTTTATTCAAAAAGGTTCCCATATCGCTTTTAGTTGGGTTTGTAATAGTGTTAAGGGGATGAAGAATGTTACAGTTTAAAACAGACATTCATTTCTTGTCAAGAAATGCTTTATATAAACATTATTTAATCTATTTTCTCTAGTTCAGAAATCACTTGTCATTTTATACAAGTTCAGTTAAAGATTGTAATTAACTTCTGCTATACTTCAGTCATTAATGATCCACTGAATTTTGCTAATTTCATCATGTTAATTTGCAGTGAATTCATTTTTTTAAATCACACCAGACTTTGCTGTGTTACCATTCATGAAATCATCTCTTGCTCTCCTGTCTCTTCTATCTGCAAAAAAGTAGAACACAGAGTAAGGCACGAGGAGTTGTATGCACTGAAGCAGAAGTATGTAGTCCTCACCCATGGTCAGAATAGTTCAAAATTAAATGTGTTTTGTTTAATCTAATCAAAAAAAAATCATTACTTTGAAGACACTTCCCTCTCAGCTGATCTGAATTGCTCTTATATCCTTACTCCATCCATCGCTGCTTAAAATAGATAATGTTGTGGTAATCTACAGTTAACACATTGACAAATCAAGAGGAACCTGTCTGTCTTGCTGAAAGTTGAGATACTGTATTGGTCTTGCTCATTTGAGGCAAAATGTCCTTACCAGAAGTTATATGTAGTTGGCACAGGCTTTTAGACTGTTTATAGAACAAATGCTTCAGTAGACTATTACAGTCATTATAGGGCAGACAGATAACTGTGGACCTGTTGGAAGTCATGTCTGCTCATTTCGGCTTGAACCTGCATCTCAAGCCAGTCTCAGCCGGATATATATCTCCATAATTTGTCTATTGATTGTTCCCCCCCCACCCCCCTTTTCCTACTTACTCTCATTACTTGCATGACACATTCAGCCTTATAGTCAGGTTGTCTGACACTTCCCCTAAGAGAGGATTTTTTAGTTACATTTTTTGGAATGTTTCCAGTATTTTCTCCAGGGTTCTGAAACTCTTGGGAGGGAAACCACAATTACATTACTGAATTTCCATAAAAGTCTTCCTTCATTCATTGAGAGACTTCATGATAAGAGGTACAATGCAGCAGAATGAAACTTATCTGGTAGATAGAATTACACTGACATTTTCTAATTTTAAAATTAGCAAGTTAAGCAACATCCTTCTAATGGACTTCTGCAATAGTGTTTATGGCAACTGAATGAAACAACACAAGCAGAGTATGTTGCATCACTAATAATTTAAATACAAGATTTCCATTTCATTTCCTTAACTTCCTACCCTCACAGGCAGGGGTTACAGTCTCAAAAATGAAAATTTATTTTTTATTAAACCCTGTACTCTTCCATTCATCCTTGCCGCAGGATCACTCACATCCTAAAGCTTGCTGTGACTCATCTTTTTCTTTCAGCTTCTAAAACTCAGTCATGACAAGGGTTTCCAAACAAAGCTACCTAGATGAGTATTGCTAGTTTCCTTGAAAGACCATTAATAAAGCAGCTGAAAAAGCTGCAGTGATAAGCTATGCAAATTATACCTTACTACTAGAAAAAAATGCCAGAAAATGAGAGAAAATCCCTTCCCCTCACTCTCCACCTACCAAGCATACAAACAAGGAACAAGGTGCTTAACAGCAAAATCCACTTTATGCAGTGAGATTTTGTTTTTGCTCCCACCCAACTGGCAATTTTTAGAAGGGGGGGAAATCAGAAGGATTATCCAGTTCACAGCACAGTATATCCAACAAACGAAACATCAAAAGCTACTTTCACTGGTAACAGATCACACTGTAAAACTTGCAATATACTGTTACTCAGTGATTTTGGACCTAAAACTTCATTAATCATTCATGAACCTGTGCACTGCTAAAGGGAATAGCACAGTCTATAATCTTCAGGAAGTGTGTGGGGAAAAATCTCTTTCTTATTGCAATAAATCAGAATGACTTTAACCCCTAAGTTGCTTATGCTCTGCAGCTTTTCCCCAGGTGGACAGGCAATGAATTTTGAAAGAGGGCACCTGGGACTGAGCTTCAGAGATCCCTTCGCACTGCTTTAAACTCTACCACTGTCCTGGGTTGTGCTGGATACATAACTTCAGCACAGCTCACTTTCCCTACAGGAAAATTGGGAATAATAATGTTTCTTTCATAAAAGTATTCATAAGGTTTAGAGTCATAGTGCTTTTTAGTCCTGTAGTCTTAACACGTGTGTACCACAGATCCTTAATTTTCAATCAGTTACTTTTTATGCTCAGCTCAGTACCTTATTTTTGATTAACATGTTTTCCATAAAAGTTTGTCTTAACCTGTAGACACTAAGGGGTGAAAAACCCAGTTTCTCTTAATGATATGCTCCAATGGCTATAAACATCCTTACATCTTGCCTAAACATATCTGTTTTTATCAGCTAGCCATTGGAGTATGTTCTCTCTTTTCCCACAGGCATGCCTATGGGATACTTAGGCACTTAGCGTTAGTCAAAGGAATTTTGTCCCTTCAGGTATCCAACCTAACACACAAACGATCTGAGATGTTCGGAGCTTTTGACTCCATCTACACCCCAGGCTGATGTTCTGACCCAGATTTGCACACATACAGTGAAACTCTCTTTCCTTGCTGCCCAGAATGGAGTGGCTTCATCTGTATTGTCTTCTGGAACCATGCCTGGCCGTGCTAACCTAAATTAGGCATTGCTTGGGAGGGTGCTCTTTGGCCTCAGCTGAAACCATGGCAGGGAACATGCTGACACTTAGTCATTTCAGATGGCTGCTGGCCAGCAAACAAACCCATACCCTGCTTCTGTTCAGTTTATTGCTACAGAAGTAGCCCTCATTTCTATGAATAGCATCTCTAAGTGCTTACATTACCGGTGATGGGAGTCCTGAGCTTTATCATCTCTATCATGTTCAAGTCCTCACAGGACTGAAAGGCTAATAATTAGGGTTGTTCGAGGTGTATGTAGAGCCTCAGCAGTTAGTCATCCTGGCAAAACAAACAGATGTTCATATGTCTAACAGCAGTGTAGCATATAATCATGAAAGGCTCACCTGGAGAGCAGAATTATCTCTGTGAGTTCTGGATACGGTTTATATCCAAACAGAAATTAGATCCACATTATCTTTACCAAAAAAAAGAAAAAAAAAAGAAAAAAAGTGTTTCCTTTCTCTCTCACACGCACAACCCACATATTACACATGCAAATAAGCAAACTCTGGATCTCAGGGATGCAGCCATCATAGGCTTAGGGTTTTACTATAGAGAGTGAATGGATGCCTTACCCCAAACAGAGATGAAAATATCACTTTTAAAAATTTCTGAAAGATGAAACAATATCTATTGGAATACCATAAATCCACAAACGTCTTATACATTTGGACAAATTGGAGTACATCTGGATTCCTTGCTTCCTTAAAACAATGTAACATACACCAGCTATTCTGATAACAAATAGAAATCTGTTTTATGCTAGCTAGATGTTAAATAAACCCAGACATCTGTGTGTCAGTTCTAAAAGTGTACTGCTGTTGTGGTGTTATCCATCTGTATATATGCCACACTCAGGTTCCTCTACTTAGAATGAGTAAGAAGATGAATCCATTAGGAAAAAAAAAAAAAATCACACTTCACCGTTTGTAAAGTATTCTTGTTATGTATGTCTCATTTTTTCATTTATTCTCCTCCTTTATCCAGTTTCAGGGGCTTTTCTTTTTATATGGAAAGTTGATATCAAAGCTTATTTATACTGAGTGCATAATAAATACTAGTGAGGAATAAATGGCGTATATCATTTTCAGGCCAGATTCACATGCATTTGGATGCCGACCCCTTTACTACACCTTCAGGAGAAATGGAGAGCTGCAGAAAGGACTGTAAGAGAAGCTAAAAGTCAGTGTGGGGAGCTGCAAGGAGTATGGCCATCCCAAGAGGCTGAGAGAGGGCAAAATGTTAGGGCCGTAGTTCGACCTGAAGTGGTGAGCAGGGGAAGGAATATGAGACCAGAACAGGCTAGAGGTAACAGTGCTAGGAAGGGAACAAGGGAAGACAGGGACCGCATCCACCGTGGGAAGAGTTGTCTTGGATGTCTGTCGCTCTTCCTCTAGAGCCAGGCCGTAGGTGGGGGCACGCAGGGGTGCTGCACTCGGAGACATGTTGGAAAATGTAGAGACAAACCCCCGCCCTGGGAGTTTTGTCCTCCTGGCAGCACCAAAGGCCAGCCAGGCCATGGTCGGGGCGGGCGGATGAAGAGCTCCTGTGACTTAGTGGGGCCTCAGACGGGGTGGAAAGCTGGGAAAGGTATGAAAGAACAGGTGAGGAAACAGCACAAGATGGAAACCAGACATTATCGGAAAAAGGAAATATTTGAGAAACTCTCCTGTAGATTGTGATTAATCTCTGTTTGCACTGTATTTAAATCTCCTACTGCTCTTAACTATACCTTTTTCTGTGAGATTTTTGGCAAAATCAGGAAGCTATATTTTAAGGCAAATAACTGAGAAAGGCTCAAGTCCTTTTTCTTCTCTGTCCCCTACTCACATTCTTGAAGCACACATGCTTCTGAGACTGAATTGTATAAATTTTAAAGAAATGTTTTTTAAAAAAAAAAGCAGAGTGACATGTTGGATGGAAACACTGTGACACAGAGGCAATAAAAGGAGCCCAGTAACTTTCTGCTTAACCCCTTTTGCTGCTCTACTGCAGGTACCTATGCAAACATGCAATTGCTGTGGATTTTACTACAGCCTTTCCAAAAAGAAAAAAACAATCCTCTGAGAGTGATAACCTCGTGAAAATATTCCTGCTTAGCATTGCACCTTTCATTAAAAAAGAAAACAGCAAAATTAGATTATTTTTTATTTTAATTTTTGAAAGAGCATTTTGATGTTTATCACCCTTGGCATCCATTTCCCTAATTTTCCCCTTAACTCTATTTTTTTGAAGATGACAATTCACAAATACTGTTTTAAAGTATTAAGCTGTAAGGTTTACCCTCATCCAGTCATTGTAAGAAATATAAAGGTCCAGTCAAAATCACATTACATCAAGTTTCAAAGATCAAAGATCAAATACAGAGTAGCCATAATAAATCAATTACAGAGAATCTATAACTTTTATAGATATGTACATATCTTATATAAATAATTCCATTCATGAATAATTTATGTAGAAATTAAAATCTGCTTGTGATATTTCCACCATCAGAAAATATGACCATAAAGGTCAACTAAATTATTAACTGAGCATTCTTCACTTAGTCTAAGTAATTAATGATATAGGATTTAATATGAGATAAGAAATGGATAGCTACATCCTGTAGATGTTCTTTAACACTTCCTAGTTCCAAAGCGGTGTTGCTATGATGCAACTCACATTTTGATTTACAGAACTGAAAAAGCTGCATTTTTTTATTAATTATACCCACAACAGAATAAAATTTTAATACAATATACAGTTATGTAATACAAATTCAAATCCCAAAGATGAAAAGAGGGATGTCAGTCTATTGACACTCTTTCAATGCTGGAAAGTTATCTGGATTCCTCTAGTACTGGAATTAGCCATTGTTAAGTGCCTACATCTTCTGCCTGATGAATGGAGAGTTAGACACCTGCAACTAGAATTCATATTAGCCACCTCATTTTTATGGGATATTTAGCCAGTAGGAATTATTAAAGAAAGCAGTATGAGAAAATCTAAAGTTATTGCCATCTAGTTCAAGGTTCAATATCTATGAGAAAGTGGATCAGAATATGAAACTGCATCAGCAAGTTTACACATGTAAATGGTACAGCCAAAGGAAGAGGCTGTGTGGCTTTTTGCCTAAAAATTGGGTAGCTGGAGTGTTCCCACTCTAGAAGTGGGAAATTCCTCTGCATGGAATTATCCTCATCCAGCCCGGAATCATCCATCCTCATATAGGGCCTCATTTAACCCTAATTTTTGTGAAGACTTGATCTCTTCAGCATGTATTAGGCATACTTCTAACACACACAGTAACCTGAGTCCCTCAGCAGTCGTCCCATACTTCCTAGGTACTGGAACAACAGGAGTCATCAGGTCTCAGAGTGCTCTGAATAAGCATTTCTACGCATAAACATAAGCAAAACTACCAGATACTGAGCCGCTGCTGGAGATGGAGATATTTTAGTTGCAATTTTCACAGAATCACAGAATCACAGAATCACTGAGGTTGGAAGGGACCTCTGGAGATCATCTAGTCCAACCCCCCTGCTCCACCAGGGTCACCTAGAGCACATTGCACAGGATTGCATCCAGGCGGCTTTTGAATATCTCCAGAGAAGGAGACTCCACCACCTCTCGGGGCAACCTGTTCCAGTGCTCTGTCACCCTCACAGTGAAAAAGTTTTTCCTCATGTTCAGATGGAAGTGTCTGTGTTTCAGTTTGTGCCCATTGCCTCGCGTCCTGTCGCTTGGCACCACTGAAAAGAGTCTGGCCCCATCCTCTCGACACCCTCCCTTCAGATACTTGTACACATTGATAAGATCTCCTCTCAGCCTTCTCTTCTCCAAGCTAAACAGGCCCAGCTCTCTCAGTCTTTCCTCATAAGAGAGATGCTCCAGTCCCCTAATCATCTTTGTGGCCCTTCGCTGGACTTACTCCAGTAGTGCCACATCCCTCTTGTACTGGGGAGCCCAGAACTGGACGCAGTACTCCAGATGTGGCCTCACCAGGGCTGAGTAGAGGGGGAGAATCACTTCCCTCGACCTGCTGGCAACACTCTTTCTGATGCAGCCCAGGATACCATTGGCCTTCTTGGCCACAAGGGCACATTGCTGCCTCATGCTTAACTTGCTGTCCACCAGCACTCCCAGGTCCTTCTCAGCAGAGCTGCTTTCCAGCAGGTCAACTCCCAACCTGTACTGCTGCATGGGGTTATTCCTCCCCAGGTGCAGGACCCTGCACTTCCCTTTGTTGAATTTCATGAGGTTCCTCTCTGCCCACCTCTCCAGCCTGTCCAAGTCTCTTTGAATGGCAGCACAGCCCTCTGGCGTATCGGCCACTCCTCCCAGTTTTGTATCATCAGCAAACTTGCTGAGTGTGCACTCTGTGCCTTCATCCAGGTCATTTTATGTATAAATCTGACTAGATTTGATTTTAATGTTTTTGTTCGGGTCCCCCCTGCTGCATCTTTTGCTGTTCACCTAAGGTGTCTCCAAGTTCAGGGAAATGATTTTAGAGGTTCTTCAGCTCTTCTTATGCATTGTACCAAGGCATCAAGTATATTTAAGGCTAGGTATTCTAGTGGATTCCTATCCATCCAAATATTAAACACAACAGTATTCAGCTCTACATGCTCATATTCTATCTTAAATCAAGCCCTATGCCTCTAAAAGGACCATTTCCATCAGAAGAATAGAAACCTGGGATAGGAGTTTATGACAGTAATTTTCTCATGCCAAATCACTCCTCCTTCCTCCCCCACAAGTTCAGTGTGGCCATCCTCCCTTTCCACTGCCTGTGAAAGGGGAACGCACAATTCACCTATTTGTTGTATGGGCATGTAGTGAAAGTGTAGAAAGGTCATGCAAAAGGCACACAGTTTTATGTCCTCTTAAATTCCAGTGCAGTTTCTTCAGCCAGACCCCAATGGAGTCATACAAAACTCCATGCAGAAAAACAGCTGTTAATGATTTGAATAGTCCCATTGAAACTTAGTTCACCGAAGACTACTTTTATGTACATGGATTTTTACCACCTGGCTTTTCAAATTTAAGAGTAAAAAATCTTTTATTTCCATAATTATTGTTTAAAGTCTTTACAAAATTTAGTGGCCATACCATGTTAATCTAGACCAACATGGAAAAACAAAAGAAAATTTAAATTTCATGAATAATGTCTCAGAGCTATGAACAGTTTGGTCTCATCTTGGAGGGCCTGAGCTGGAAAGCAGGGTTATTTAGATTGTGCAAAGTGAAGGGAGTAAGGACAGAAGTGTTAACTATAGAGGAAGTAATGCCCAAGGACAGGCTAGCTGATCTGGTATGTCTTTTTCATCATTCACGGCTAATTCTCTGGTCCACTGTCAATTAGTAATCTCTGTCACAGTATTGACAGCCCAGTCCCACCAACATACTAATTAAATAGTATAGCCTCTCAGGCTAGGTTTTACATTTCTGTAAAGCCTTATTTTTTTTCCTATGCTTCCACTATGGAAGAGTAAGTACCTGGTGCCCTTCCTGCTTCCCCAGAGCTTCCCAGAGGTTGACGAGCCTGAGGTCTTACAGACATTGGGGTTGTAAGTCGTGTTATCAGGGGAGGACACTATGGCAAGTTTGAGACAAAGGAAAGGTAGCTAAATGCAAGCTAGGAAATGCTGTAGTAACACAAAAACACAGTGCTGAGCCGTATCTAAATGAATGTACTGTGGGTGGGAGAAGAGCAGAAGATGACTGATTGTCCGTTGTCAGCCCATTCTCCAGTTCTGCCTCTGCCTTGCCCCCTCTTCATCTGCCCCACGAACACCTCCTACTTGGCTACCCAGAGGAAATGTGGGAAGAAAGGCTGGAAAACAGAGGCGTGACACTGCTCCTACACCACAGGTAGGGTCAGGCAGTGTGTATGGAAGAGGGATGTACTCACTGATTTCAATATTTGTACCAACTTTTTTCCACTTCCCCCATGCTGCCAGCCTCCCCCACCCCCAGACTTCTCCGGCTCCTTTCCATCAGACACTCTAACTCAAAGCTGTGGCCAATGCTCAGTCTTTCTTCCTAACATGAAAATCTCATTTTCTGACTAAGACTCAAGCAAGTACATTTTTGCTACAGATAAAAAATGAAATAACAATTCTAAAATAACAATTATACCCCAAAAGGATATCAGTGTCTCAGTTAACTGTAATTACTCCTTTCTTTATCCACAAAATATGTTTCTTTCTAGATAAAAATAGTCTAAGCTAGGTAGCTTAGACTGAAGTTTTAAAATTATGGATCTCTGAAAGCATACCAAGAAAAAATGTATTTCCATAAAACAAACAAAAAAATGTACTGCTGAGTCCTTTACAAAATTCTCCAGTATTTATTCCCTGAGCAGTTGTCCTCCAGCATGTTTCCACACTCTCCTCTGCATTCTTGGGGGGGGGGGGGGGAAGTGTTTTAATGCTGAGGCTTTATTCCATCTTCACTTTTGCATTTTATGCTGTTGAAATTACCAGATGTGCTAAGAGCTAGAACAGTGAAAATTCTCTATGTCTGATCCGTTCTATTCAAATATGAATAATGTCAAGCTGGAGAATATTCGCTTTAATATTTTTGCCAGCCAAATCACTTTCCCAGTGCTGCCATCTCTTTATACTTCTAAACACAGCTTAAATAAAACAAATGTGATACCCTAGTTTTTCTTCCAAGGTGAACAAACACACTCAATATGTTCCAGCTGATATTCCTGCCTAGCTTAAAAAATAACTGCCATCTTTTCATTGAGAAGTGTCCCATTAATTAAAAATGAACATCATTCTGCTGCATCCTGTAGACATATGTATATCGCCTAAACCTGTTCTCTGCACCACTAGCATGAATTTAACTTACCACCAGATTCACAGAGCATCCTTCTTGCAGCTCATGAGCATGGAGTTGTCACAGAAATGTGAGGCTTTAGGAAAAAACAAGATAATAGAACTAGTGTATAGTGATAAAAAAAGGACAACATTTCAAAGCAATCCACAAAATACAAAGTCAAAGCAGCAGCTGCACCTCACTGGTGATGAGCCCAAGAAGAGTAAAGCACATCTGTTAGTTGCTGTTCCTTTTTTGGCAGGCTTAATATAAAGCCCTCGGTTGGTAATTTTTAAATACAGATAAAGCTGTCAGCCTAAAAGATAATTAAATTACTGACAATGTTTTTCACTGCTGTTTTGTTTTGAAAAAGCCAGTGTGGTGGTGTTTGGGGTTTTTCATTTTCTTTTCTCTGGGAGAGCAGAAAGAATAAAATGCCTGTTTACTAAATGATCACTCATATAATCAGTCAGCTGAGCATTTAAAGGCTGCTTGAGTACAAGGTATCTGTGCTACACAGTGCACAGGATTAGAAAATATGGGAGATCAGGCCCCAAAGAGGAGAGCAAAGCAAGACTGCAACTTCCCTTCCTCTCCAGAGAACAGTGACTTAACCATTGGGAATAAAAGGTTTGCTGTTCTCACTGATAGCTCTAATAGACTCCTTTCAACTTTGGATGAACCACTGTTCATAGCATTTTCAGTTTAGAGGGGTTTCCATATGAAAATTTGAGTCACTTTGAGCTGCCCCAGCAGAGTGTTTTCAGGTGGGTGGCATCTGGCCCATCCAGTCTGATTCTGCAATTTGCTGAGTGCTTAAAGTACTCCCTGGAAATACACACTTCCCCGGTGCTTACAGCCTAAGCAGTCAGGTAAGGACATACTCAGACCAGCTAAGTGGCTACCTAGGTGTTTTGACGATGACAGCTCTTAAAGCCAAAGAGTTATGGGCAACTTAAATGACCTCCTATTTGATTCTGCCTGACATGTAAAGTCATTGAAGAGAAGTCATGACACCTAACTTATCAGAAGTGGCTACATGTATATTAAAATATTAAACCATGCCAGGGAATGTTCCTAAGCACCAGCATGCTGTTGTTTACAATTATAAACAGTCAGAACTGTTCTTGGCATGGTTTCAGCCCATACCAGCTAGCACTTTTTTCCAGACTATTCCCAGGCGCATTTCAGGATCTAGCACGGCCAGCATGTTCCCAATATGCTGCATGGCTGTGACCATCATCGCAGGCTAAGAGAGTATAAAATACTGAAGGAGTCAAATGGTGTCAGTCGACCTCAGGGCGAAGAGCAGTTAATTTACTACGATAGATATTCCTCTATCATCAACAGTCTGTCAAATTTAAACATCATTTTCTCCACTGACTGTAAGGAAACCATTGTTTGACAGATCTGCCTAACAGGGAATTGGAATCTCTCACTGTGGTTTCGCCACCAAATTTATAGTAAGCAGTCTAAATACATCTCTTAGTGCAATTCAGATGCAATGTTCCCTCCCCACATATGAAGATGCTGAAATACCAGGTAGGTTGGTATTTTTAATACCAGCATACACACGAATTGGGATAAACAGGCATTTTAGTCATCTGGCCATTAAAATCATATGAATGCCTCCCTCTCAGACATTTTCTAGAGAGCTGATTTTGCAATTTACAGGAAGAAAAAAAAAAGTTCCCTTAAACAATATTTAAGAACGGTCATGGTCTTGTCTCAGGCCACGGAAAAGTTAATTTGTTGAAAGATAAGTACTTCTAGTTACATCCATTACATTCCTCTAAAAACATCCATATACCTCTGTACTAGTAAAGAAGCATAATTAAAAAGAAAAATGGCTGCTTCAGTACATACTAATTTCATAACTACTTTTAATTGGAATATAGGGCCACATATTTTATCTGGATTTCCAACAGAAGTAGCACCTCTTGTATTATTTGTCAACCTATATGATAGGATCCGGTCTAAACAGATACATGCACACATGCACATAGCCTCTCTCCTCCATTCCACCCTGAAACTTATATTTAAGCTGAAGTAAAATTATAATGGAAAATTTAAGGAAACTATTTCCTCAGCTTCTCAGGGGGATACATCTTTTAAGTAACATCAGTGATATAACTTATATGTCATCGTTGTTTCACGGAGAGTTAAGAGATGTCTCAAGAAAACAATTTCCAAGAACATAACTTGATGATTGACTAAAATACTTCAAAAATTCATAACAAGTTAAAGGGTTGTTCTGACAAGGACAAATGAGAAAAAAAGTTGGAGTAAATCAAAAATATTTTGCTCCTACCATTTCCAAATGAAACATTTTAATTTGGGAAAAGTTTCTCCACATACAAAACGTTCCATCTGGGGGATGAAAAAGAAAAAAAAAAATCTTTTGGACCTAATTTTTTAGAGTTCTGGGGTTTTGTTTGTTTGTTTGTTTGTTTCAGTTTGATTTGTTTTGGATGAGATGTGTTCCTAAAGGGAAAAGTTTGGACAAGAAAAACAAAATATTATAGTTTGAATTTAAAATAAACACTTTTTTTTTTTAATTCAGACAGTAAAGCAAAAATTCTTTGCACAGCTGTAGTCCTGATCCTTCAATGTTATCTATATAGATGAACTATTTTAGTTCTGATTATGGCATGAAAGTTTGTAGAGTGTTTTTTTCTTTTTTTTTTTTGCTTGCTTGCAGTTTTATTGGTAATGTTTTGTTACCACTTATTTGGTGATTGGTAATATGAAAAATTGTAAACAATATAAACTAGAAAATAGAAATTCATAGAGGTTTGAAGACCTCTATTTCTTTTGCTTTTAGCTACTGTAACTCAGCGTATGTATTATTTGCTCAAAATAAATCTTTCTTTTTCTTCTTTCAGAATCAACCCCCCGTATAGATTATGAGGTATTCTGAATAATCTCAGCTCTCTAATGAAACTTAAAATTAGTATTTAGTGCAAATTAAAGTGTGGGACTTATAATGGAGATACTGTATCTGCAAATAGAGAAAATGATAGCGAAAAAATAATATTTGGGACCTTTTCTTCCTTAGGGAAGAAGCAATAAGTTGCTCACAAAATGCCATGTTATCTACTTATTTTAAGTCAACAGAAAGTCTCTCATCAGCTTCAGTGGAAGTTGTATCACACCTGAAATTGATTTCTTATGGATAAGTAGTGATATTTCCTTAAACAGAGTCTTAAGCATTAAACAATAATGATTCAATATCACAGAAACTTCAGTTCATTTCTGTTGAAACAGATTTCCTCAACACGTAAGTAATCCATTCTCCACGGACCGTGACTTAAGTTATATTTTGAGACTGAAACAAGCACAAGTAACACGAACTACTTACAGAACATGTTAAGTACTCAACTGAGTGTAAATGGAATAGTTTTGGAGGAAACTATAGGTAGGCAAGTTATTATCTTGTACCACCAAACCAACCATCTCCGCTCCACTTTCTAGCAGTAAAAAAAAGTAATTAATTTAGTGTCAGGCTTCTGCTTCCTTTAGGCAAGACAGCACAAAAGGAAAGATGCTGGGCAAACTTGGCATTCACAGATGAGTGAACTACAGCCAAGAACCAAGAGACAGTGTGAGAAGCTGCTCATGAGCAGGAAGCCTTACAGGACCAGAACAAGCACATTTGGCTTCTTAGTTGGCTGATACCTAACGGACCCCCAATCAGGAGGACGTACAAACAGATACAAGGCAGTTAATAAGTCATTTGGTGCAGAGAGAGGCCTGGATGACTCTGAGGGCTAGGATGAAAGGAACAGGAGTTCAGGCACTGTTCTTCCCAGTCCTCCTGCTCATGCAGATTGACTAGGGGAGGAGAATGTACTGCAGATCAACACCTGGCTGAAGGGCTGTGGTCACCAGAAAGGCTTTAGCTTCTATGACCAGGAGACCATCTGAAGGTGAGAGACAGAACCTATTTGATAAAGTGGTCTAGGAGCACTTTTGCCAGCAAGCTTGCTAACCTAGGGAGGAAGGTTTTTAATTAGGATTGTCAGGAAATGGAGGCCAAAACCCAAAGAAAACAAGGGAAAGAGGGAGTAAGGGGGGAGCACAAATGGGACATAGCAAAGAGGGAGGCTTTCACAGTCTCCTAGAGAAAGTGAGGAAACAGGTAGTTCGTCTGAACTATGCAGAAATGCATTGAGCCTGGGAAGCACACTGAAGGACCTGGAAGTCCGTTCACAGACCTGACACAAGTGGGATTATAGAGATGTGGTGAGATAACCTGCTTAGCTAGAGTGTTCCCATGGACGGATGCAGGATCTTATGAAAAAAACAGCAGGGAAGTCAAGGAGAAGAGGGCATTCTTTCCAAAAAGTAGAGGTTCAAATACATGGAGATCTGCTATGAAATGGGCAATGGGTTGCTCGAGACCTATGGGACAAGACCAGAGAGGGGGACAGCAAGCAGGACATCTGTTGCAGACCTCATCGAGAAGATGAGGTTGGAAAAGCATTCTTTAAACAACTGTAGGAAGTCTCACAATTGCAGGCTCTGGTTGTCATAAGGTACTTTAAGCATCCCAACATCTACTGGAAGGGCAATGTGGTTAAACACAAACAATCCAGGAGATTTCTGAAGTGCACTGGGGGCAGTTCTTTGACCAAAGCGTTGGATGAGACAAGCAGGGGATGTGCTCTTCAGGAGCTGCAACTCACAGCTAAAGAACTGGTTGGAGAAGTGATAGTCAGTGGCAGATTTGGCTGCAGTGGCCATTAGATGGAGGGGTTCAAGATCCGGAACAGAAGTGAGGAAGGCAAGTAGCAGGACTTGGACTTCAGAAGAGCAGACTTTCTTTTCTTCAGGGAGCTAATGAGCATGTTCCTATGTGAGGCTGCCCTGAAGGAGCTTAGGAGGGCCAATTGTTCTTCAGAGACAATCTCCTGAAAGCAAAACAATAGTCCATTCTGATTTGCAGAAGACAGAGTAGGAGTGGAAAGAGACCATCTTGGTTGAGAGGGAACTACTGACTGAGCTCAAATGCAAAAAGAAAGTATATGGAAAGTGAAAGTGAGGACAAGCTACCCAGGAGAATCAACTAGATATACAAGGATGGAATTAGGAAAACCAAAGTTTGGCTGCATCCAAAGCTGTAGATGGATAGCAAGTGTATCATGAAAGGTTCCTATGGTTATGTTAGCAGCAAAAAGAAGAGCAAAGAAAATGTTGGCTTGCTGCTTGCTGCTGAGAGGGATGAGTAACACAGTGACAAAGGACAGAAAATATTGAGGATTTTTTTGCCTCAGTCTTCAGTAGCAAGCTCTGCTCTTAGTCTTCCCAGGTCTTCATTCCTAGTAGCAAAGTTCAGGGGAGAGTCCTACTACATGTTGTAGAGGAGGATTGAGTTAGGGACTGACTACATAGATAGAACATATGAACAAGTTCATAGGACCAGATAGGATGCACCTGAGGGTGGTGAGGAAGCTGGTCAATGTCATTGTGAGACCATCCTCCAAAATCTTTGAAAGGTTGTGGAGATCAGGGACTTTCCCTGATGATTTCCCAGGTGCTTGCAGCCTAAGCAGCCAGGAAAGAAGAAAACTGGTTGTGTTCCTTTACGTCATACTAACAAGCATGGGGAGGCCACTGGGAAGTGGAAAGTAAACAGCCTGAAAAAAAAGTGATGGCCACCCCCACAACATTTTTAGACTTAAGAGTTGTTTGCAACACCAAATTCCATAGTTCAGTTTCCAAAGCAATTTTTGTAAGTCTTCTACTTAGTAAATCCATTAACGATAAAGAGGCTGGTCATACCTTTATGTAATACATTTGCAGTCAGAGTGATCTAACAGGAGAGCTGTAGTTACTGTTGTGTACTAAAAAAAAAACCACTTGATAACTTGTTCTGCTGACACTTCCTTCTGCTGGAAGTACTCAGAGGACATTCAGGCTCCTGCTCTTCAAATCATGACCTAGGTAGTTATAAGGTTGCTATAGCTACCACAGATTTTGTGCATTTCTTCTGAAGGACCTAAGAGATCAGCCAGCTGATCCATATAGTTGAAGATCCATGTTCTGTAGCTTTTTCCCTGTCATTAACACAGTAGAATAAATGTTACAGTTTGGTGATAATAGTGGTTATGGATCACTGACATCATTTTGTGTATCCTAACATGTTGCTTCTTACGTTGCTTCTGCTACAGTCCAAGCCTTCCATGATCACAGAGGTTATGTGAGATAGGATTTGTCTGTCCACAATTACGTTACCTTGAAAATCTTTTTCATAAAATTGTTTAGGACTAGATGACTCTGTAAAACCTAAATAAAGTTAGAAGCCTACTTAAAAATACTGATATCTGCCTGATCAAGCATGGAACAAGTTTATCCATCTATCATTTTCCATTGATAACTCCACAAACTTAGATCCATGAAAAAAGTCAAGAGATTCAATTCTCTTTAGGCTCTCATTATTCAAATCCACAAAATCTAGGGAATGCCATCAAAATTTTGCATTAGGCATTTTCAGGACGGTCACTGTAAAAAATCCTATTCATCCACCTACAAACTGAAAGGAAGGAAACCTACAGCTCCATAAAGGTGACCTCAATGTACATCCCATTTCAGATACAGCTGAGACATCTGCACTGCTCCTCTGTCGCAAATTTTAAATTCCTTAGATATGCGAGCTGCTCTTTCCTTAGAATGTGGAGTGATAAGCAGTTTAAGAAGTAGGTTTTGACTAACCCAGCTCGTTGCGTCTGAAACACATTAGGGCTTGTTCCCTCACTGCCCAAAAGCAGGTTAGTTACTTAGTGAAGTGACTTTTTACACAGGGGTATGGAGAAAAATATCAACGGAGGGGATGATTTTATTATTATTTCAATCATCTCAGACTCATACGGAATAGTCATAACTGTATTCTCAAGTCCAGTCTCATCTCCCAGCTAAGGTTATCATTTAATCAAACCACCTAAGTCAGGAATGCCATTGCTCTAGGTTTCTTTTTTAGTCAGTGGAGTAAACAAGCATCTCCAGAGGATGAGTTATCCTACCAAAGATCTGAATTGCCTTGTTTGGACATAACATATTTCTCGCTTAACTATAGCAGGAATCAAGGATATACAGGTTCCTAATTTAGATGCACTAAGTTTAAAGATATATTTTTTAAAAAAAGATAAAGTATTAAAAGATAAAGTATTTAAAGATAAACTGTTTAAAGATAGGGGGTTGAATCTGATCACCTAGAGCAGATCCAATTACATGAAGTATGTAAGATTAAAATTCTGGAGCTCCTGGCAATCAGCTTTATCCTTCTTCCTCATCCTAGCATTTTAACAGCAGTTCTGTCAATCAGCTTTTAAACATAGGTCATGCTGAGTCTTTTGCATGGCAAGGGCATTTTGTTCCTTCAGAAATGTCTTTTCACAGAGTTGGGCACCCTCTGTCTTTCATAACAATCTACTGCCCATGTGCAGCAACACGTGAGGATGTTTGTGATGAGATAATTGCAAAACTGCTAGCTGCATGGAGAATATTTTCAGGAATGTCTGGCTTCCCAGTGTCATTTTAGTGACACGTATTCCAATAATTATTCCCCCTATGCCTGGTTTGGAGTAAACAATTTTCTACAGCTACCGGCAATTTAAAAAGTAAAAATAAATAATAAGAATTATTTTGTTTAATTATGTTTAATGTTTAATTATGAAAGAGTGAAATTAATGCTATTCTCTAGATATGCCCACAGTTAGTAATCACTGAAAGAACAAGGCGATGTGTTAGGAATTGAGATCAGAGTCACTGCTGCTCTTGTGCCATATTCTCTCAGCCTCCTGGTTCAGTGATCTATCCTAGCACTATGCAGCCTTCATCATCCCCATGAAACAAACACAGAAATATCTCCCAAATATTTTTTTTGCCTTCAAAATCAAAAGTAGAGATAGTTTAATTTTTATTATGTTCCAGCCAAACTCACATAAAATATATGCATCCCACCTCACTCAGGTTTCCTCAGCTCAATCACTCTTGCGCTCAGCAGCCTGTCTAGGAGACCGGCGGAGGAGCGGTGCTGCTCAGTTGGTCTCCGTTTGGCAGCCTGCCTGGTTGGCTGATAAGGAACCAGGAGCCTCCGATTCTCTCATGGCTCCTCGAAAGCATGACCCTGACTGCAGCCCTGACATTTGGGCTGCTTCACACCTGCAAGTAAATTAAATGTTTAATCATTAAAGGACTTCTTAAAAAATAATTAGTTTTCTACTTGTTGTTCTAGGCCCTATTATAGAGGGTGTTTTTCAGAGAGTGGAAAATAGCTTTGGCAAAATACTAAGTTTATGTATGATATGACATTTAATTTTCTGCTATTTTCCCCTCCCTGATGCATCATTTTCCTCCTAACTTATTCTTTTTCTTTTTTATTCTTGTCTTTCTGATTCCTGCCTAATAGTCTGGCTCAGACTGTGAAATCAATTCTATTTCTTATATTACTGCTGGGAATGTATGACAAGAAGAGCAAACAAAAAGCAATGACTTAAATAGACTGGCACTGAAAGAAGTTTGTCAGGCCTCAAAGTAGCTGTTAAGATCTTATGCTGTGTCAGTAATATCCATCAATACGGTTCAAATGAAAGAAAAGCATATTCATTTTCTGTCTCCGATACTGTTCTTCCTAACATTTTATTTAAGTTCACCTTTCTTTCTTTTAGAGGGAAGTTCAACAATAGATCAAGACTAGCTAAATTGACTTTTTGTCTTCATCCCCCAAAAAGAGGATAAATATGAAATTAAAAGATTACCAAATACAAGAAGAGCTTTTTTCCTGCTAAAGGGAAAGTGAATAATGGATATGGTTAACAAAAAAGATTTCCTTAATTCTTTTAAATACAAATACGTTACCTATTTTCTTTCCTCTGTCCCCTATCCCCTCCATGTTTAATGAAAGATTTAAAGAATGAGTACGAGTAGCTGTTACAGTGAAAGTCTTCACTGCCTTAACATGATATCCCAAACCAGATCTCATTATTTAATTTCATAACAATGAGTAAAGATCTTATTAATCTCTTATCTCAAAATTCTCTTTTATGAACACGACAAATAAAAGAGCTCCTCAAATCCTCTGAGCAGGCATGCAAAAAGATCACAGTTGAGTGCTTTCAGTAACACTTAACACTATAAATATCATAGTAGAGTATCTGCGGACATGCAAGGAAAAAGAAATATTTAAGGTGAGCTTCTAGACTGGAAACTTGGTTCAACAAGCACTACAAAATATATCTTTTGCCCTACCAAAGGTTACCAAATTTAACATTGATTTTTAAAAAGAGCTTCAGTAGGATTAAATGTAATACATGAAGTATCAGTGAAAAAAATCTAACATCAGACAGGCCTTGATGAGGAACCATTACATACAAATTAATAGCAATAATTAGCTAAATGATTAAACTCTGAGGTTCTCAAAACCAGAACTCTTTATGAAAAGTGAATGATTTCTACATCACTAAGAAATTAGATTGACCTCATCTCAAACTTTTATAATTTTGTACTATTTCAGTACATAATTACCTGGAGAAAAAATATTAATGGAAGATGTGTTTGTGACAGATGTCAGTATGCTGTGTAAAATTCCACTTATAATCTATGAGCCCTGGGAAAAGCATAGCGTTAAAAGTGAATATCTTACAGTACAATGAGATGGAAAGTTACACATCTGCACCAGCCCAAAAGCTTTAAAAACACATACTTTTTCTGATAAATGCCACATTGATATTTTATGGTACCTATGGAGTATATGGTTTATGGAATTTGTATTGCCATGGTACCCATAGCAGAACAAACACTGTGTAAAACAGACCTTAGTATCCTTCACTGGATCTGCACAGGAGAACACCTTTAGGTAACTTTAATGGTAACTTAGTTATAAAGTTACATACATAGACCAGTGGGATTTAATGATACTTCTACAACCATGAGAACATTTTTATGTAATCAGAACTTTAAACTGTGAATAATTTCCCCGTAGTAGCTTGTTTTGTTTTTATGCATTTTGCTCTCACCTCATCCACAAATCCAGTGTTTTTATGCTGTCTGTGGAGAGCAACCAGGTTGGTCAGGCATGATTTACCCTTGGTAAATCCATGCTGACTTTTCTCAGTCGCCTTCTTCTCCTACACATCTCCACAAAAGGCTTTGAAGAGGATTTGCTCTATGCTTTTCTGAGGGACTGAAGTAAGGCTTACCAGGCTGTAGTTTTCTGGATCATCCTTTCAGCCTTTTGTGAAGACAGGTACAATATTTGCATTTCTCCAGACATCAGGGACCTCTCCTGATTTCCACAACCATTAAAATGTGATAGATAGTGTCCTTGCAAGGATGTCAGCCAGCTGTCTCAGCACCCTGATGTGCAGCTCATTGGGTCCCATGGACTCAAGTGGGTAGTGTTCTCTCAAATAATCCCTGACTGGATCCTCATCTCCTTCTCCTCCTTGAGTCATGTCTTTACACACAGAGGCCTGGAAGACTGAGTCAGTGAAGGCCAAAGCTAAGAAAGCCTTGTCTGTTCCTGCTGTCACCAAAACATACACTACATTCAACAAGTGGCTCACATTTTCCTTGTTCAGCCTTTACAGTCTTAAATAGACTGTAATTTAATTTGCTGCCATCATATGACAGTAAGGTTTGGATACACCTGACTAAATGAGGATATGCACATGTGACATATGGCCAATCTTCATAGTGAATTGAGAGAAATAGACACTTTTATGACACAATCCATCTCATCTTAACAGTGCCTGTTTCTTTCCATTCCCTTTAAAACCCCATTTCACACCATTCCCTAGGGTAACTAATTCATATTATACAATTCTTACAGATAGATGAGATGAGTCTTGCTCTCAGCAAAATGATGGTCAAGCAGGAACAGAAGAAGTAAAAACAGCAGACAGTTGTCTGAAAATATGTTAAGAATAAGAAGAAAAGAGAAATCCAACAAGCAAATGTTGCAGTGAAGAAGCTTATGAACTATTGTGAAGTCCTATGTATGTCCTGCAAAAGAGCTGAAAGTCAAAATATTTCCTTTCCTTTCTTTGCACAGGTTCAGCCTGGCTAGTATCTCACAAGGCTCCATTCCCAGAATGATCCATCTGCTGTCAAAAGCCTTTTCTGTCTGTTTGTTCTAACTCTACATCCACCAAAGACTTCTAGTTTCCCTTTTGGCTTATGCTGCTTCTCCCTTCATCCTACTGTCCATGGCAGTTTCCCATTTACTGATGAATATATATCTACTTCTGATTGATTCAATTATTGCTTTCTCTTGTTGTCTTTTGGGAGGGATAGATTGCATTGGTAAAGGAGAGTTAATAAGTTTTTGTTTGTTTGTTTGTTTGTTTGTTTAAGTGCATCACCAATTTGGTGGGAATAATTGGGGTACTTTTGGAGGACCCAAGATGCCTGTCTTGATCTGCTTCTACTATCCCTAATGTGATTTTCTTTTTATGTTAAAAGTTGAAGTGTAATGGTTCAAAAATGCCTTTTATTTAAAGTGATATAAAGAACAAAAGACCTCAGATCATCTTCACTCTACTTCACTCTACTGCAAGTTAAAGGAGACTCCGTTTGCAGAAACACTTGAGAGTAATGAAGCTCTGTGATGTATGCTAGCATCAGTTGGCCTACCATCAAGAAAAGATTTCTTTATAAACGAGGACAACCAGTCCTCAAAGACCAAACAGCCATGTATAGAAGCAGCCTCATAATCCAGTTGGAAATGAAAAGCAGGAAGATACAATACATAATAATTCACAGTATCAACCTTCATTCTGTCCTTTTGCCATTATGAGCAGAGTTGCTTTTTGCATACCATCTGCCAATCATAAGAACAAATATAATTGTACACATAGATACAATCCAATGATGACAATAAAATCTAGAATGGATGAAACATGCCAATAAAGATGTAACACTATGTAATAGGCTGTTTTAGGTACTTTCCTCAGAAATCATTCAAAATAAGGCATATGACTGTTCCAGTCACACAAGTGGTTTAATTTCTTTCACTTCTGTTCTTTCCAAGCTGTTTATGTATGCTGTAAAGTATTAAATAATCCCATCAGAAATTAATTTGATGCTTAATTTAAATTATAAAACAAATTTATGTAAAAAAGCATCAGATGCCATTCACTCACAGTTTACTCCTACTCTGAAAAGTGAAATGAAAACAATAATCTTATTATTTCTTTTCAGATGATTCAATATGCTGTGCATTTCCCATCAACTTTTATTATGCTCTAAAGTGTCCTGAAAACACTGCGTGCCCAGCTGACTTTATTTATTTATATATTTATTTATTTTTAAGCAGGCAACAGTGCTTTGCAACATCCACATATTTCCATTAGGAATCCTCTTTGCATTGGGGGAGCATGCCCCAATCTATGCCTTCTTCGGTGCACTTTGGTTTCTTTTTGCTAGAGCTGAATCAAGTCATTGCAATGATCAAGGTATTAAATACTTGGGAAAAAACTGATTTCATAAATCAAGAGGACAGTGCTTCTTTTACTTTAATAGGCTTGCACCAATTTAAGGCAACAGTAAATCTGCATTTTTGTTTTCCTCCAGGTTTATAGCTATTTTCATGTATGCAGTTGTCATTTCTCTGGTAGTTAAAAATTCTCTTTCCAGGGTCTTCCATGATGAAGTTACTGCTAATGTGAATTTCTAAAAGAGATGTTCTAGCTGAGCCTCAGGTGTGATCTGCTGGCATTCTGGGAAGTGTTTTCACTGTATAGCTCCAGGCATCTAAGGTGCTTACGGCAGGAACATAGTCTCCTCAGGATTTTTGCATTGCTCCTCCAGAAAGAAATTAAGAAACTACATGACCCTCTTGTGTAACACAGAAATAGAGAGATTAATGAGAGGTGTGAGGTTATCCAATAATTGGGTAGTTTTGGACTCCCCTTCTGATCTATCCTTTTCTCTTGGTTCTTTGTATAACCTTGTACTCAAAGACTATTGCTTATGGTAGGGTTAAAAAACGTCTTCTGCTTACAGCATAGTAGCAAGAAAAAAAACAATATGTGCTGTAGTTGTGAGGAACTCATGAAAGTTTTAAGTCTGATATATTCCTAGTTTGCAGATGGTATGCAGCTGTTGAAAGCTACGATCCCAAGCTTTTATAATCAGGAATCAGAATCAGAAAACAGGAATAATCTCTGGCTTCAGGGGTCCTTAAACAGAGCAAAGTGCTGAAAGGAAAGTATCTGATAAATCAGAATAATGTACTTTTAAGGTTCTGGTATCTCATTACCTGTCATGGCTCTTAGAATTCAAGCCAGGCTTGGGGGGAGGGGGGTGAAAAATATCAGATCTCAAAACTAATCCTGTTTTCTTGTCTTCGTTCCATATCAGTAAGTGCCACTTCCTGCTGCTGCTATTACCATAAGTAAATTAAATAGGTTTCTCCTTCCTGCCACTGATAAGCAGAGGCCTGGGGTGTGGACTAGAGGCTGTACTGACTCCCAGTCTTTGGAAGAAACTATGGTGAAGAAAAAAGTATGTTCATGCAACAGAGTACCTTCGCTGTTAGCACATTAACAGAACACCTGCAGGACAGCAGAGCTTTACAAGTTATTTCTGTGGGTCTTCCTATGGGACAGTCAATGAAAGCAGGGTGCCTGTGTGCCCTCTGTGTCTCTGAAAATCTTCAGCCAAGTTAATTTCAGACCCAAAACTATGTATTCCATTTTCATCGCCGCTGTCAGTGCTGCTTGTTTTGTTCAATCACTTATCTTGGGACGTCTTCTGCCACCAAGATGAATGGTGTGTTGATTCATTGCCTGTCTCTGGTCCACATGGAGGAAGTACTCAAAGACGTCAGCTTGTTTTTCTTACACTTGCTTTTCTGAAAGGAAGCCCTATTCTTCTGCTATAGACAGACCTCATCCCTCTGTTGCTGTTTTTTCTTCTCTTGTTCATAGTGACATAGTAGTCTGCTCTTTTTCTATTTTTGTTTAATCAAAGTCACAGAATTCCACGTTCCTACTGTAACTGATAACCAACAAATCTCTATGAGTATTTCACAGTTGAAATGTGTCTATTTAAAGTCTTATTGACTTTTCTTTTCCTCTCTCTTTTGCTTTTCTGTCAAAAGTGTGAAAAGACCCTCCCCTTCCTAATAGGAATCTATAAACCTGTATGGTTGGCTAAACTCAAATGTCAAACTGATTTAACTCACAAACTGCATTCAACTCTTATTAACAGATATTAACATTCTTTAGTACCTGAGGTTTACCCTAACAAAATCCTCAGAAGTTAGAGACTATTACATTGAAATAGTAATAGTAGGGCATACATTTCTACAAACACAAGACCTTGGAAACAAAAACAAAAAACAAAACCTGTTGTTTTCTCCCGAATGAATTTAACATGAGCAGCAGCTGTCTTAGCTTCCCCTACTGCCTGAAAAGGTAATTACATCCGAGTCAGAAGGAACATGCTTCAAGGAAAGATAATTTAGCGGCTCTGCTAAAAATTACAGCTAAAGTGCAAGTTTTTAGCAACGATGTGGTAAAAACATGAAAAATGTGATCAGGCTAACAACAGCATCCTGATTGCCCCTCACCCTGAATTTGAAAATAATCACTTACTTTTCTTGAAGTCCTTGGATTTTTGAAGAATTCTCTCATTATTTCACCACTGCAGGTTTCAGTTACAATGTCACGAGTGACCAGTTTTCTGAACCTGAACTTTGACATTTTTGATGTCAATGTGCTTTCAATCAACCTTGAAGAGCTGGGGAGCTGTGTCACCACTGAACGCAATTATAGAGCTACACAACATGACAAATTGTTCCATTCACACTACAAATTTTTCTTAGAAACAATATATCCAAGAAATGTAATCTAGAGTCTTCAATAACTGAGTCTTAAAAAGAATTACCTAACGAGGCAAAAAGTGATCTTATGCTAAGGTTATCCTTACAAAAGAAATCAGAGGTTCCAGGGTTTCATATTTGATTTTGGGTATTTTCAATTGCTTAAGACAACCCTTCTGGCTTAGGAAACTGCTGAGGACACAGGTTAGAGGAAGTCTTAGCCCTAACAAGCTTGAAGGGAGGATGTGCCTTCCTCCTAGGATTTCCAGACAATGAGGGATGTCTCACCTACCTTATATATTTACAACTGAGACAGTCCAGTAAGAGGAGAGAAGAAGGCACTTTTATGGCACAGTTTACCAGACTGATATGAAACATTTACTTTAGAATGAAATGATCCATACTGTACAATCATCTGTCTCCATTGACTATAAAGAAATCCTTGGATGATTTATTCAGATATAAATGCCTGCACTGCAGATATCTCTAGCTGAACAGATGGATCTGATCCAGACTCTCAACTGGACTTAAATGCCTAAACCAGTTCAACCATTTCCTATGTAAAAGCAAAATAAGAAAAAGCCTTACTGAAGTAGTCTATGAGGAAGACTGATCAGCTGGATAGTGGAAGATATCAGTTCAAGTCCCTGATGCAGTTAATTTTCACCTGTTTCTACAAAGTGAAACATCTGTAGACTGAAAGAATCTCATTGCAGAAAACTGACTTGCCTGGAAGCTAGTTAGGACACTTGTGTAAAACATAGGAGAGAGAACTAAACTTAAAAATTTCCATCAGATCAGGCACTGCAGGAGGAAGGGCAAGATGTTTTGAAGACAAGTTTCCAAGGCCTTCAATCTGCACTGAAGGTTGCCCAGGACACCTTCAGTCACCTCCAAAAATCACACCACTCTCTGCAAGGCAACCTGCAGGGGTGGTGCAGAGAGTGCTCTGAGGCAATGACCGTGTTCTGGCTGGGAGCTGGGATCCTGATCTGAGTAGTGTGAAGTATCCAGAGTTGTTTCTGCACTTGCACACTGGTAGGTGCTCATATGACATGAGACATTGGAGGGGTTTTTTTTGTTTGTTTGTTTTTTTTCTGACTTAAACATAAGTGTCTGGTGCCACATCAGACATTGTAAGGTATCACTCCTCGTATTCAGCTGCCATTCCAGAGGGGCAGAGGTCTCCCATAGGTCCTGTGCCATGTCTACCAACTTAATGAACACATCTCAGATAGCCTAGGTCAGCTCAAATGTCACTAGACGCCTATGCTTAGGCAACTGAATCAAACCCTAATGGTGGCATTCATTAAGAATTAAGACACCTAAATTTAGTTGTCCACATGTGAACACAAACGTATGCAGCAGGTGTTTAAGTTCCCATTACAGTCAAAGCAGATCTTGTGAGTGCAGTCAGTAGAGTCTGGGCAGTGATTCCAGTTACCCTAAAATAGATATTTAATGTCTGGTCAGTTTAATACTACTGTAGATGCTTTTGACCTTAGTGGTTAGTGGCTCAAATGAGTATGTCTGCTGAGTGGTTGCATTTTGGAGAAAAGACAAGAGGTCAGAATTTGACGGATAGAGGTGCTGCCTCATATTACTCATTTCTTCTGCCTTTAGAAAACAGCATTGAGCAAGATTGTCCCTACTGTCAGGCAGGTCTCGACTGCCAGGAAGACCATGAAGCTGTTATTGAAGTGGGTTTTGGCAGCCTCCCCAGCTTCCCCAGGCTTTAAAGTGTGGCAGCCGTTCAGGTGCAGTTACCTATACTATTTCCTTGGTCTGACCTCCAACAGTTTTCCTCCACTAAACAAATCTAAAGAATCCTGTGTATGTGTGTCCGTGTGTGTGTTTCCATGTGTGTGTCCTCTTTTAGCAATTCCCATAAGTTACCCTCTTGAGAATAGACTGGCTGCTTCCCAGTTATTCTCACATCACCTTGAACAATACCAAAGGTTTGTGTATCTTTTTTTTCATTTGTTTCTGATGAAAACAGTTTATGAATCACACAGTCTGTATATCCTTCCGGCAACTTTTGAACCTGCTGTCTAATTTCAATCAAATTTGACAAAAGACTAGAGTTCCCATACAGGATCCCCTAAAAACAGTGAACTGGGTAAAAGAGAAATCAGGACTGAAATTCACAAGTTTGCACCCAACAATTCTTGATCCTATTTGTAAAATCCAGTATGGAAAGTCAAATATGGCACCTCGTGTGTTAATACCAAAATTGTCTGTGAGAAAAAAGGCTTATAGGTACAGGCACAGATAACAGAAAATATTAGAGTAATTTGATTTAAAGATCAGTCAACTAAGAGACATAAATCCATAGGAAATTAATTAATATTCATTTAGGTACTTGAGAGAATGAGATTGACATTATAATTTTTATGACTGCAAGCATTAATTTAAATGAACTAATAGTTTATATCAGAAACAAGTATACCAGAATGTTATAGTTTTAGAGGGTATTATTCATTGGATTCATTCAACTGTAGACATCCAATGTGTCTCGCTGAGAAAGAGTTCCAGTTGCCATTGATGTATTTACAGGCTTTTAAGGTGGACTTCGCCAGTTCAGAAGAACTGATTTCCTTAATATTTTCAAAGGCAGAAGAAATTCACACTTCTCTGAATGCAAGCAAAAATGTTAACAGCTTGTGAGAGTGCTAATTAGAGCATCATAAAATTTATTGGGCTCCTTTGACACTAACCTAACCAGAAGATCAAACTCAAACTGTTATGGAAAGACAAGGATTTTACTTCTATCTTCACATCTGAGCAAGGAATCTTAAATTCAGATTTCAGTTTTAGTTCATATAATGCTATTTTTTTATGTTACATGTCTTTTTGGCATATTCTTGTGTACTTCCAGAGCGTTCCATTCTCGTGTAGTTCCAGAGTTGCTCATCACTGGCAGACCTTTTAGATCTGTACTGGAAAAGAGGAATTGCTGTCAGCCTTCTCCTCATTCAGCCCTTCCTCATCACAAGGCACCTAAGCTTGCAAACCTGTGTCCACATCCAATTAATAGCACTAACACAAGACATCCACAGTAACAGAGATGAATATGTGCATAAATGTCCACAGTAATATGACTCAGATAATTATGTCTTGGCTTCTGTAACTGCATATATATGTAAAACGGGGACACAACTTGGCAATTATTTTTGAGGAAATACTTAATTCATAGATACTCTGTCTTGGTGATTATCTCCATAGTGCCTTAAAGGAAAGTTTAAAGATACAACAACTTTGATTTCTCAGTTAGAAAGGACTGAAGCTCAATTTGAGGAAATAATTGTGCCTACATTTTAGTTATCCAGTGAATGGTGGCTAAGAGTATTTCATATATGGTCAGTGGAATCAGGTAAGATCTTGTGAAGGTATATATATATATATATATATATATATATATATATATATATATAGGGCCATATATACAGAAGATAAGCACTCTCCCATGTAGTACTTCTCCTTTCAGTGACAAGAGTTTACATACAGGTCAGATTCCCAAATTAGGCAGACTGGAATATAACACGGCTCTCTAACCTCCACATCCCTGATCTGGACACGGCAGCCTAAGGATCTTTATGAAATCGATTTGCTTGGAAAATATGATTTTTGTGTTTTGTTTCAGAAACAGTCTAGTGAATCACACACCTTATTTTGGCATCTAAACAAAATGGCCAGGTATGCTAGTGTTAAGCATGCTGCAAGTCCCACTATTTTTGCCGTATTTGGGGTTTGAAAATCTGGCTAACTTTTCTTCAGATAATGAATTCAATTTAGGTCATTTTTTCTTGAATAAGACCTAAGATCTTCTGAAAATCTGACCTCAGATGCTCAAGAAGAGTTTTAAATCTGCATCTTAATATCTGAAAATTGCTAAAAGATACTCTCACATACCTTTTATAGGAAACAGAGTGATGACTGAATGCAGTCTACTTCATTTAATTTTCCTTGATTAATAAAACAGCCCTGAGATAGGTAAGTGTCCATCTTCATCATATAGTTACCAGAGCCAAGTAAATTCCTTAAATATTATCTATTACTTATCTGACTAAAAAAGTAGACAAAAGTGGCAAAGCACAAGGTTTTTTTAATTATATATATATATATATATATATATAGGTTTTTTACTAAAATGCTTTATTATTTGCGGTTACTTTTATCTACATCGTCTATGACAAGATGGGAATTGGAAATAATTTTGGAATATTTAGAATTTTTTCTCATTAATCATTCAGACTATATTCAACTACACACAGATGTTCTCAAAAGCAGTTAGAGGAATTTCTGAAGTAATTTAAAACATTTCCATTTATTCAGCTAACAAGCTAATAACTTGTTTATTTTTAATACACATGCATTGGAAATGACAATGACAACTGGGGATTGTTTTAAATGTCAGATTGCTTAATTAATTTTTTTATCAAATTAATCATTCATGTTCTAATGCCCAGAAGGCATTGTACATGTGTAGAGGGGCTGTTTTCTCAATGCACATGAGTACCAAGATATTTATGGTTTCATTTTTTACCATGTAAATCACCACACTAATCTATATAACAAAAAATCCTAGCCTGCATTTTGTAAACTTTGTTATTACTTTTCCTGACAGCAGAAAGCATAAGTCCTTTTATGAAGAAATATTGAGTGATAGTGTCATAAAACTGCCAGAGAAACATCATTTTTGATGGTCTTCATTTTTAATTTCTACTTATACATCACATTTAATGTGGACACTTTTCTATTCCTACAATACTAATTTCACTTTAGATAATAAATGTATAATTTAGTCTACTTGAATGCTTCTTAAAATGCTGCCAGTGACACACTTGAAATGTAAATACAAAAAAAAAAAATCCCTAAAAACATTATCACATCAGGAAAAGCCTTGTTTCTTTGCATTATTTCTTCCAAAAAAATCAAGTGTTATTATTTGATTTCTGCAGCATTACCAGGGAAAATCAGAAATCATTTTTGTAAAGAGCAGTGTCTTTTTTTAATTGGCTGTTTAAGTTTTTCATTTTCATATTTTCTAGCTTTCTGCAAGAGCCGTAAAGGTTAAAATATTTACTTATTTTAAGAAGACTTGAATACGAATGAGACAAGGTTGCAAGAGTTAGGACTTTAAGCACACCAAATGTCCTGAATCTTGAACACACAGAAATTGCATAAATTGAGCCATACAAAATGCTCAAATCAAGAACTCCTGGAAAGACGGCATTCAGGAAATCTAAGCAGGGCACATTTCATCCTCGCTGACTATACAAGTGAAGGTGTGAAATTGGCTAGATGTAAAGTGCTTCAAATACACAAAGCCAACAAAATGAATTCTCTTTAGCTCCTGCAGCTACTACAGCTTCACTATCTCCAGAAGAGGTTATGATTATAAAGTTATTCCATATTTATTGATGCATTTCAAATGAATTTCTTTGATATCAATCTATATAATCGAATTTCTATGCTTATGCATGCTACTATGTGTGCTATTATGCATTACATATGTAATGATAAACTCTCTCTCTCTCTCTCTCTCTCTCTCTCTCTCTCTCCACACACACACACACACACACACACACACACAAACATACCATTCCTAAGGCAAGGATATACACAAATTAGGAAACTGTAATGATTTCTAAAAACTAAAAAATCCTCCTAACAGACTTGCGAGTGTTAAAATGCCAACACCCTATGTTACAAAAGAGTGAATGCTTACTGCAGAAAGAAATAATAGCATTACTGTATACTATTTACCTTAACAAGATGATGTTCTAGGAGTGATGTACAAATGAGCTTTTAGCATAAAGAGATTCTACTAAAAATACTGAAGTAGCATATGTGGCTTTTTGCTGACAATAAATATTTTTCTGGTCTCATAAGCATTATTATCCCCTTACCCCCAGCTGTCAAAGGCAGTAGAAATACTTGCTCTTCAGCAATGACAATAAATTCTCAGAACAAGATGTGAACCATGGCTGAACTTCTTGGTTTATAAACTTCTGTAGCAGTTTGTAAAGAAGAAAAAGATTTTTTTCTTCTATTTTTACATGGCTGTGTTTTTAAAAGTTGTTTTAATCTTTTTTTGGCAGAACAAATATTTCCCACATCATTACAGACAGTTGGTGTGGTCCTGGTCAACACAATGCTCATTTGCACTTACAAGCATAAGCTTTTCTGTCTATGAAAAGCAGTCCCGTTATGGAACCAATTATCTGATTTCTCTGTCACATCAGTTCCTTGTGCTATAGGTCATTATCACAGACATACATTTTATTACAAGGCGCTTGTTGTCTGGAACACTGCTATTCCGGTTGGTAACTGTAACATATATATTTTTTAATCTTGTAAGTATGAAAGTTTCTTCCAGTAGCCCACATACTTCCCTATTCTAGAAGTGCCAATGACCCTTGGAAATTACACTTTCACCCACTTCTAGTAGTATAAAAGGGCTGCATCATCATTCAACTTTGCATGCATTAAAATGAAGGAACACTTTTCCCCAAATTCCTGCAAGCCACAAAAGAAAACCAGCCATGACTCATACATATACTAAAGCAGTAGAAGCGTTATGTTGCCTACAGCCCCCTAAGTGCAAAGAGAATGGTTTGGTGTTCAAATTATAACCAAAAACCAAGGGTGGGGTACTAGACGAATCACTACCAGTAGGACAAATAGTAAGAAACAGGACCAAACATAGCAATAGACATGCGTTTCTCTTTTGTGATAATGGAGCAACACACACACACACACAAAGGATACCACAGTGACTAATTCTGCATGCCAAATTCTGAGGTAGGTGCCAGAGCATCTGGCTGATTTCTTATGAGCTTATATACAACTGCAGGCTGTCTCTGCCTGTGCTACCAATCATGGGCAGCTGCAACAGGCTGTTTCACAATCCTACGCGTGCTATGTTCTAAAAGTGGCTTGATACAGCTCTCAAGGTTGCTTTTTTTTTTTTTAAGTGACCAGTAATCAAAATTTGTGATTCATGTTTATAAGTCTGGGACATCTTTGGGGCATAGTTAGCACAACATAATAACACGTGCACCCTTGTCCTAGGATCTTTGATTATTTCACTGTACCAAAGTAATAATCCATTGGAAAATATAGATATAGCATTTTGATAACTGCTAGTTATTAGAATCTATTAGTTACAGCAATATTACTGATATACTGTCAAAGCTATTTTATAAACAAGTCGTGTGGGACCAGTAACAATACCCTTTCTAAATCATACCATTATTCACACTTCATTATTTCCAACTGGATAGCACAAACCCTTTTCCTTGCTGCCTCTACCCTAGTGCTCTGCATGTTCCTTGAGACATGTTTTCCCTTAATACTTTTCATTATTATCATAAGCATCTTGCAGCTGTAACAAAGACAGCAGAGTGATGCAGTGATCTAGTTCTACAGTAAAAGCTAGGGATTATGCATAATGATAGAGGCAAGATTTAAGAAGAAATCATGTTTCATTCAAAAATAATAACAATGATTTTTAAGGAGAAAAGATCATTATCTTTGCTTAAAGAAAATTATTCCTTCTATTTGTTCGTAACTTTTGAGAATATGTTTCTGGCTTTATCTATGCACTAAACAATACTAGGCAAATCATCCTTTTTTTCCCCCCTTTTATGGTAACAATATAAGGATTAAATGAGGTGGCCTGCTATCCTTAAGCAGGTATTGCTCTCCTGCAGGACTTAATCCACAGGTAAAATGCATAGAACATCCTAAGTTATTACCTAGTTAAGAAGATATTTCCACTGCATTTCTCCTGGTTTTGCCCTTTGCCCTTCAGTGTGACTCTTTGCTTAATCATTGCTCTGAAACAATGTAAGTATATGCCTACCTAACTATCTTGCTTAATCCTTCCTCAAATACATACGAAGGGTAATTGATTCACAGACATTTCAGAAAATAAAGCTATTTATAAAATCTGGTTGAATGTCTTCATGGATACCCGAAAAAAAGTAAAATCTGAAATCCAGAAAAGAAATACAAGATATATGGATTGATTTTAAATCCATGTATTCTATTTCCATCTGTGCTACTGTTTTGAAGATGAATATGTTCAAGCTGATGAATAGCTACACTTAACTATCTCAGAACTGTGCAATCATTCATATTTACCTACACACTTACCTACAAAAGGCATTTTTAAGTCTCAATTAAACTAGGTTTTTCTGTGAGTTTTACTCATTCTTAATTGTAAACGCTCAAGTAAGAAGTTCCACTGAGCTCGTTGAAATTCTGTGTGAATAATAAGCACACACAAGCCTAAGAATGACAAGACCTGGACACCTAATGTTTGCATCTGTGATCTACAGACAAAAGGTTTTACAATAGTTCAATATATGATTGCTATTACTGCAAGGGTCTGGTTAATACATAATGATAGCCTTATCCTCACTATTTTTAACCATCATATTACTATTTAAAACTGATATGTTTTTAACCAAGAGGGGCACCTTGCTCACACTTAAGGGTTAATATCTTAAATAATATTACTTGAATGCATGTTATGATAATGTAATAGCAGTATCAGGGCAGCATGTGAAGAAGAAAAAAACAATGGTATTGCAGTGCGCAGTCTTTGTATTTCAGTTATTCTGCATGATGCTTATGATCAGGAAATCTGAATTATATTTTCCTTCACTTCTTCATTTTTATGATGCGTTCTTTTCAGAATCTACCTTTATGTCTCCTTTAAATACATTTTTTTTAAATGTTAACCAATTCAGTGGGTTTTTTTTGTTTGTTTTTTGTTTGTTTGTTTGTTTTTACAAAATAGCACTGTATTCATTAAAACAAACAAGCAAACAGAACTTTTTTTGGTTCTTACTTTCTCACCTCTGTCTCTATGGATCTCTGGAAAAGTCTTTGGCAATTCTATATCTGTTTTCAAAATGCTGGTTACCTGTTGCATGAGTATTTTGTCTGGGAAGGAGTTTTAGTATAAACAGGTAGTTACAACATCACCAACAATTAATTACAACCAATTAATGTCCAATGCCTCTTTCAGTTATGGAGTCTTTTGGGAGGATATGAAAAGGTAATTTAAATCCTCTCACTTTAGTATGTATCTGAAACGAGCATGTCATGAATATTTAAGTTTTTGATTTATTTTTTAAATAAGTGCATTAAAAGAGTTTCAAGAGGAGAGACATCCGGATTAGTAATACAATGTTTCAGGCAGGTACCTCTGCTCCCTAGCAGAAGAACAGCAAGCGAGGCAGAACAGCCAGGACAATTGGGTTGGAATGGATTTCAGCACTCAAATTCTAGCTTTCAAGGTTTAAAAAAATTGCTAAATCCCTGAGGTGCAGGAAGGCTTGCCTGTGCACACATATCAGCTAGAATAAGACCCGACCAGCCTTTCACATACTTCAAGACTGAACTCCTTCAAATAGCATGTTTTTTCCCAGTCGCTGATCCCTGACATTTCAGTGATGGGTCATCAGTTCATCAGTTTGCTTAACTGCAGTTAGTTTGGAATGATTTGAAAGCATAGTTTAGTTTTTATTGCCATTTGCAGCTAGGGTGGTTTTCTCAAATGTTGATTTTTAACTCATCTAAATAGATGAATGTCTCGCTTCAAGGTAGGTGATGCTTGATTCATAGTTCTGTACAATGTCATCCCCTTGAAAAGAACTGCAGGAAAGGGGAGCATCAAGGATAATTGCTTTGCAATGGGCTTCAGCACTCAGCTCCACTCTCTTTCAAGATTCAAAAGTAAAGATTAAGCCCCAAGGGTATGGGAAAGAAAAGTCACTGCAGACTAGTCAAATAGCAGAAGCCCTCTTCTCCTCCCCCTCTTTCTCACTCTTTAAGAGTGACCTCTAACATGCATATAAGCTCTTTACTACGAGTGTTTGGATCAAAAGCTACCCCTGTGTAGAGTCAGTGATGGATCAAGACTTAATTCCTTAAAGGAGCTCTTTGATTAAAAAAAAAAAAAGTAGAAATAAAATGGTAAGACTGGAAATATGGCAGTTCTATTGTTTTTTACTCACTCTAGCAGTTCTCCAGAAGCCTGATCTTGGTCAAATTATTCACTTAATTAAGTACCATGTAGCAGGTACAATTAATAAGTTACCTCGCAGTGCATTTTCCTTCAAAACTCATCCCACTGGTATGAGGTAGGCAGCACTGCCGTTGGCAAGTAGAAGTGCTCCCTTTGGGGGCATAACACAGTAGGACTGCTGTTCTCTCCCTTGCATCTCATTTGCATGATGAGCCTCTAGGAGGAAATATGCTCCTATGATTAACTAGCTAGCTCCAGTGCTAAAAGCAGCACCGACTTCAGTTTGCACTGCTTTAGCTTACCAAGAGTAGGGTAGAACGTCTTTATCGTGATTATGTCTTGGGGAAAAGCTATATTAGAAATTCAAACTGTAAAACTGGTCACTGAAACCAAACTGTAATACTGACAGGCTGTTAAGTTGGCAATAACCTTAGACCTGTACTGATAGGGCCTAACGTTGAGACTTCGTCTGGATGATGCCTCCCCCCCCCACACTGACTCATATGAAGAAATGAGTGAGGACAAACTATCGTAAGCAGTATTTTACTGTTACCATTGCTGAATTTTAAACTTCCTCATGTTTACCTAATAGTCCATCTTTTGCTCCATCTCCTGTCCACATTTTAAAATGGCAGCCAAATTCAACTGCGAAGAGTCAAAAAAAAAAAAAAAAAAAAAGCTGTTTAAAAATAGCCTATTTAATTTGAAAGCATATCCTGGACTGTACTAGTCAAGTATATATATATATATATGCACACTTCATTTAACAACAAACGTAAGTAGTATATATATATTTGGCAGAAGCCTTTGATGCATTCAGAGTAAACTTTCACAGATAGAAAACAAAATCCAGTAAAATTAAAGAATGCAAATTCAATTTAATGCATTCATAACTAACAAGGAAATACATGCAAATCTGTATCTGAGTATTAAAATTAAAAAGCTAAAAGTACAAAGGAGTACTTGCGCACAATTCACTGACTGGTATGCTGGCGATATGATTTAACAGGAACACCGTAAAAGGGTTATTGGATAGAGGTTTTCCAGTCTAAAAGCCTAAGTAGGAAACAAATGACCTGCATGCTGTGCTTACATTCAGGTAATAGACAGAAACTGTTGTTCGCTGAGGGGTTCCCGCTCAGACTGATTGCAGAGCTATCGGGTGATCATGACTCTGCTCCGCTCGTGCAGTGCCTGGTTTGTTCTTTTTCCCTACCGACGTGATTTCCCTGACACGTTCATGCAAACATCTTTTGCTCTTTGCCCACTTACTGTTATGAAGCACAGCCTTATTTTTCCCACCTGTAGGAGGGCACTTGCTCCTGTCAGCCACAAAAAAACTCCTGGGCTACACCTGGGGTAAGAAGCTGGCAGTGTATGGGCCAAGGGGACCTCGAGATGTCTCAGACCATCCTGCAGACTCTGGCATGCTCGCCTATGAATAATAATAAGCATGAATAAAGCAGTCTGGGATGCCAGCTATATCAGTTTTGTTTGGCTGTTTATACCTTACTGTGCACCTCTCTGTAGTTAAAAAGCTGTAGCTGGGCAGAAGAGAGGAAAGCTGCCTGTCTGCCTTGTCCCAGCTGCTGCATGATGGGTTTGGGGGAGTTTTCTGGAAAAAAATATCTTTCCTCTCTGCCCACATGGACAACGAGGAGAACCTGAGGACTGCATACTGAGCGCACAGCGATAGCACCTCACACACTTTTGAAGTTGTGTGTGAATGCTATTCATTTCTGAATATTACTGTTCTATTAATTAATGTTCTGTTTTGTGATACATCCATACAGAAAGCTGATGGTGTTCAAGGTTAAAGCAAAATGGTTAAAAATTTAGTAAAGTATCTTTTCATCCTCACACAGAGAATATTAATGATGTTTCATCTAATCAGATTTTTATATGGGCACCACAGTCAGAATAAAGTATGATAGCAAAAACACTAAGAGTTTTTACACACTTGTCATTTGGAACTCCAACTTTGCTATTTGGCATCAGATCCTAAAGATATCCATCCCATAGTTAAGGCCACTGCAATTTTCTAATAGGTGCAACATCTATGAAATTGAATGTTATGGGTACAACAATGCACTGGCAGATTTTGGCCTCAGTGGGTAATTTTGTATCTCTGCATACTCTGCAATTTTGTACTCTCAGAAATTAGGCTATTAAGCTTTGCCTAGCCAGCCAGTTGTATTGAGCTGTTGAACAGTACATCTTAAAAAGGGAAACTACAAGATCATACTGAACTATGGAGCAACAGGCCAACAGAGTCACCCAAGTGTGAGAAAGGCAGTAATATTAATTTTGGAAATTACTCTATTTCTACAACAAAACTAATCTCAAGAGAGCTGCCAGAACAATCAAAACTACATCCACTCTGTCAAGGTGTTAGGATGGATTTAAGTAATCCTGAACTCCTCTGCAGAGGTTCAGAAAAAGCGATACAAAGACAGAATTCAGAGCATAGCTGCATGACAATAAATGTTATGGAAAATACGCAGAGATACAGGGAAAAAAAAAAAAGAATGAGACAGGTTATTATGAGAGAAACATGACTAGGGAAGACACAATAGCTTTCTGCAAACAATTGAATTTATACAAAGAAGACAGGACTCAATTATTCTTATTGACTGCAGTAAAAAATAACAATCACAGTACAGAAATATTTGTTTGTAAAAGAAATTGTTTCTGACCCAATGGATTACATGGTAAGCTCAGGGTGCAGCTAAAAAAAAATTGTAAAAAAGAATGGTATTTACAACATTATAGAATTCAGTGACTTTATGACACATTGACAAAAAATTGCAGCTGATTTGTGAAGTTATCCAGACAGAAAAATTCCAAATGATGTAACAGAGAAAGAAACAGGAGTTGAGTGAAAAAATTTGATCTCATCTCCCTCTATAGCAAAGAAGGACAGATGTAATATTCCTGGGTAAGGAAAACAGAGTCATGCCTTCTATTACAACTAAGGAGAAATTAACAGTAGGGGAGGAAGGCACTTGAGAGAAAAAGGGAGTGATCTCCGAGTCTTGTTCTCTGCCGGGCTGGGACAGCTACCTTATGGAAAGTGTATTAGGTACTCTGAATAAATCTTCAGATGCCCTCAAAGACACCTGAGTCTTTCTATTGACTATATGAGGTGTAAGTTTCTCCTTTATCTGATCTGAATCATTCTGCGCTGGCCACTTGCCCTTTCTAAATTTTACAATAGCCAGACTATGTGCTCAGAGTAGGCAGTTTGATTAAGGCCTACAACATTCTTCCTTATTTTCTTTGAGATAAGTAAATCACCATCATCATGAGCCCACAACAGGAATAGTCATGCTGGTTCAGAGGAAAGATTCATCTCTTACAGCAGGCAGTGGTAGAGGCATTGAGAAAGAATGCATGGTCTGCAGTTTCAATAAGCTGCAGCCCAAAGACTTCTTGAGGCAATAGCTGTGTTTGCACCTTTATGTTTGATAGCCCATGTATTCAGAATTTTTTAATAATTTGTCTTTTACAAACTGAAAACTCTCCTGAACTCCTTTTTTCTGCTTGGAAGCCCCACCCATAGGTACCGATGTACGGACTCTGAGATTTGTTGGTTTGTTTGTTTTATTTTTTAAACCATTGTCATGATTCTGCAGTTCTCTTTCTTTTCTTTAGTATCATGAATGGTATCATTTCTTGATCACTTTCATATAAATTTTTGTCCCTGCTTTCCAGTGCTCAGCTGGTTATTGAGTCTTAGACAGAATCAAATTAGAATCAAAACTAAAATAACTAACTGATCTTCACTACCAACCCTTTATATTTTCTCTATTACTTCTACACAGTAGAAGAACTTCAGAAATGTCTGCTTTTGAAAGAATATGATCTGGTGTATTATTTCTCTATCAAGTATTCAGGTAATGAAAGTTTACTGTAATTACCAACCCTACCTTTTGATATTCATCTTATGTTGAAAGAAATACATCATCCATCTGCTTATACTAGTATAAAGATCTAGAATACATTTCTCCCACAACACCACCCCACTTCCCTTCCTCTTATATTTCACTCAGCAAGTCTGCCTGTGATTCCTCCACCTCTCTCTGGAATTCTTTATACACAATACTTTCTTCCTGACATCTTTCCTGATCAGGCTCTATACTAATATTCCAGTCCAGACCTTACCTCGCTAAATCTAAGTGACACCACAGGCTTTCTTGTTTGTTTACTTTTTTGTGTGCACTAACATTAAGATTTCTCTTTGTTTATTTCCCATATTCACAGTAATAATGCATAGATAGCTAAGATTTCAACAGGTTTTGCCACTATATCCCCTTTTATCTCTTTGAACCTTTGAGCATTTTTTTCCCCTCACTCAGATTTCAACTTATGAGCCATAGCTTTTTTTCTTTTTTTTAACCCATGACTTTTTGTCACTAGTCCCCAGCTCATATTTTAAACTTACTATAACTATAACTAGATTCATAAGTCAGTGACCACCCCTATCTTATCAGATAAATCACCATATTCCTTCATGGAATCATTCACCGTTATTCTTCATGGAGTACCATGCAATTCAAAGACTTGTGAGGGAAAACTGATTTTGGAAGATTCTTAAGAATTTCTCTTCATAAGGGAGTGTAGAGTCACTCAGAGTTAAGGTTTCACTCTTAAGTATATGGTGACAACCTCTACTCTTCTAAAAGCTCACTTGCTAACAGTGACCAAAAAGCAAATTTCTATTAGTTCTTCAGTTTTGCTTAACTGACCTTCAAAAAATTTCTGTTCAGGAGCTATAGCAACATTTTTACATGAATAACTATTTGGGAAGGACCCACAGTTTATACATATATTAAAAAATGCTATAAATAACTGAGAATGTTTAAAGGTGTTATGTGTTTTTGTTAGTCATTCCAATAAAGAGCAGTATTTGCCTTGGGAGCTGTAAAAGCCTGTGCTAAATGCTACATAAAACAGTCTACCAAATGGATATAAACAAGATAAACAACTACAAGCTCCTGAAATTTGGTGGAACTGTGAAAAATTCATTCAGTTTTCAGACCTATATTTGCACTTCATATGGAATAGCCTACCTAATAAACGAACACTAGAAAACAGAGGAACTGATAAAAATACAATGTTCCCAGTATTAATGGAGGAGAGTAAGAGGTGAAGCTCTCCCATAAGGAGAGGAATTTCAAAACTGGGAGAAGTAACTTCTGCCAGACTGTGAAATGGCTGCCACCATCCTAAGGAGGACAGACCAGTAATGTGGCATTGTGTTGTACAAAACCGGGCACAAAAAAAGGTGTAGCAGACTCACAGGGAGGCCCAGAGCACAGCTGTATTATTTTGCATGGTCTGCCCATTACTTACTCTGAAAGCTACAGATTATGGAATATTTTCTTTCTCATATTGGAATAAAATTACCAAACCTCTACTAGTGCTCAATCTAGCATCATTATAGTGATTTATATCTATCTCTCTCTATATATATAACATATATATGTATGTATGTATGTATATGTATGTAGTGATGACATCATTATAGTATCTGTCCAGATCATCCTCATTCATTATATCCTTGGGTGTTAGTCTTCAGCAGTGTCCAGAATCCTGAGAAACACCCAGATCCTATACCAAAAAAAAATCTGTAAATAGGCAGCCTATGTGAAACAAGAACATAGAACCTGATTTTCAGAAACCCTTTGCAACTTTAATTCCAGCTAAATCTGGTGGAAGATTGAATGCTCAGTAAGTCAGAAAGATCAAACTCAGTCATCTCAAGATTAGAATTGATTTCGTGACAACAATCTATTTAGATTCACTTTTTCCCCCACTTTTTTGTGGAAGTTTTTTTCCAGTCATAATTTTAATAGATGAGTTCGATCATATGGTAAAAAACAAACATAAAAAACAGGTTTTTGCAACCAGTAGAAAAGATATTCATTAAAGCAAAATATTTAAAAAACAACAGACCAAAGTTATCATTTTCAAAACCTAACAGAATGAAACCTTCAGAGATCTTGAAAATTTTATGACATACAGAAATTATTGTGATTGTTCAAGCAGTTTTTGCTGACATTTTTTTGGAATGATAGAGCACAGAGGGAATTTGAGGTAACAAACTTGTCTAGAGAATGAGTCGGAATACCAGTCATAAAACACGTGCACACAATAGACAAAAAATATTACTTAAGGGGAAACTTCTTATTCTCTCCATTCACACCAGATGCAAATAAAGACTACACTATCCAGCCACATATCCTACAAAGAATAGCACTTCCATATATTTGACATCCTTTAGCCCTCTAGCAGCCACACAAAGGCAGGGGGGGAAGGGGGGGGAAGTAAACTCAATTTCTTGGAAAATACTATACAGCTACAGGTGAGTGGGTGGTGATGCAACTCCATTATAGTCCCTGTTTTAGGCAAACACGACCACTCTAATTGGTTTGCATAAAATCCAATTTAATAGAATAATTGAGCAAGTTACAAGTAAGCAAAACAGCGCTGGGCGGCCAGGGAGTCTCCTGCTCCACCAACGGCGCGCAAAATTCCCCCGCTCGCAGTCTCCTTATATGCGGCTCTAGTTCCGTGTATACGTGGCACTTCCTGTAACTTCTGCGGTTGCGCCGACTGTTGTTACGGGGTCTTCTTCAGCCCTCTTGTGGTCGTGGGGATGAAGGCTGGAGTCTTCCTCGGCGTTGTGAGTGATGACCTTCAGGTCGTGTGCACACATTTCACAATACAGTTGTGCAATACCGCCATATTAGGTAATCTAAACTAACATTGCAGTTTCGCTAGCTCAGTGGAATCACCTTGGGTGGGGGACATGTTCTCGTTACAGGATGTTGTAGTTTAGCCCGTACTTAGCGCCTAGTTTCATCGTACAATCACTTCCCGAGTTGATGAAACAAATTAGCACATATCACAGTCCACATGCCCAGGATTTCTTTTCACAGAAAGCAAAAGAAATGATGAAAGTTGAGGAGAAGGGGAAGAGCAGAGGACAGTGCGTTGGTAGGATTGGCAATGGCCAGAATACACACCCAGGAACAGGTGCTTAGAAGTGCTCCAGGTCCAGCAGTTCACTCATGAAGCTGAATACAAGCTGGGAGCCAAGCCTAAGGTTGCCAGCTGGGCTCTGAGACCGACTCAAGAAAGGCAGCAACAAAGATGGTCTTTCTGCTTTTTTCTGAGCATGATTCTCTCCCCAGAATCCCCTAAATTAACTGCATTTCTGTCCAAAGGATAACTACACCAAAGATGTGCAAAAGCCCTGTTCTGTCTTCTAAATCAGCCTATAAACTATAAGAAGGGCAATCTGTTCAGTCACTCAGGCTAAGGTCCTGGAGAGAACAACTTAAGGCCATCAAGCCTGTAGAGGGGAAATCCACAGAAAAAGTCAGCACACCTAAAGCCTTCCTACTTTTTTTTGGACTTTTTCCTTCACTTTTAGCCTGTGATGTTTCTAATATAAAAACCATGTTATTACCAGATCCTTGGAACAACCAACACCAGGCAAAAGGAATGCAGTGCATATCTTGCTCTGACAATCAAGGGCATTTCTCAGCAGAGTATCCCTTTCCATCCTGGAATCCTGCATATGAAAGACAACAGACAGTGTGACATGCATTGGATGCTATAGCTCTCTTTGTCCATCTTAACAGCCAAGGAACTGGTAATTCTAAGGGGATTCTGGCAATGAAACTGAAATGACCTCAGTAGACCTGGGAAGATGAGTCAGTTCCCTCCTCAAAAAACAAATAAGTGAGGGAGGCGGAGAGGGATTTGTGGGGGGGAGAGAGAAAAAGGAAGAAAAAACTGAAGCCAGATCAGCAGCTTGTGAAGCTAGTAGTCACTCACAGATTAACACTTTCCTCTGTCTTTTTGCTGTCATTATCAGACAGCTACCTTAATATAGCAACTCTGAGACTCCTGAGAGGCCTGGATACAAGCCATATGTTCCAAGCATCAGGGACACAAGAGCATTTTGTGGTGTTGCTTTCTCTACAAAATGATTCTCTGCACACAAACTGATAGCCACCTCTACGTTTTCAGAAGAGTCCTCTGCATGACACCTTCTTCAAAATGTCAAGGCTGTGCTGCTACCTACATGGTTTCTGAGTAGGCCTGTAATTCACAGCCTTGAGGTTCAGCTGTTTGTGATCCAAGAATCAGCTTTGCGAATCACAGCTGTGTGTTATTGGCTCAGTTTTATGAAGAGAACTATTGCTGAGTCGCAAGAGAATATATAAGCTATAGCTATGCAAGATAATAAAAGTAAAAACACAGAACAGAAACTTTTGAGAATGCCATAGTTAGCAACTCAAGGATTCAAAATACTGTCATGAAAAGATGTAAAACCCAAAGACAAAAAATACAGTGAATGAGAAGAGAGCTCCTCAGCAAGATCAAGGATGAACCAGTTCTAAGGAGCAATGTTGGCTGACTCTTCCCCATCTGACTGATGCCTGTCAGGTAACAGGATCTCATCAGGTGTCTCCGTGGGAGTGGGGAACACATTAATGCTTAGGCCAGTAGCATGCTAATTCTAGTAATCTATTATTAACAGATGATAAAAACTTGCTGCGTCCTGCAGGTTGTATGAATCCTCCTTATAGAGCCTTTTGGACACGGTGAAAGATGGCCAAACAAAAGTGGCCCTGTAGACTGAAGATTACAGACACACACATGAATAAGTAAACTAGCAAGCAGAAGACAGTGTTTTCAGCAAGGCTGTAGCCTGGCCATGGGAACTGGCCACAAGGGCTGAGGTGGCTGCTGCCTGCATTCAGCAGTAATCATGGTGAGGACTGAGAACACTATTCTCAACTTGCAGCCAGTGCCAAGCCAGCACTTCTCCCTGCTTGATGCCGGGAGGTCCGCTGGAGAATACTCTCCAGGCCCAGTCCAGCCTCCCAAAAGTTCTCCCTTAAACAAGCTGTGTGGTAGCTGATCCCTCTTTGGAAATCAGCACTGCATGGGTATGAAGGTAAGCCTGTACCTATACTGACCTAGAGCATCCAAAGAGTGCCTGTGGCATCCTGGTGTGATACACCCCCAGTGGCAATTGCTTGACCAGCAATGCTATAATGGAGATGTGTAGTAGGAGATACTGTCCATGAAAGTCACTGAGCTAGGAGTTCATGTGGACTTATGCTTATGCTGGTTAGCAGGACTGTTTCTTCGCATGGGACTGTGGAAACATGCTAATGTCCTTGAGTGTAGCCTTTTCCAGAGTCTAACCTAGGATTTACCTGTGGTGAGGGAAAACAACCATGGTCAACTCAGTAAATAAGAGGAAGCATGTCCTACCTGGGTTGCAGTGTTTCTGCGAGTAAAAACTAAACTGCAACAAAACAAAAATGTCTACGGGAGATTGCTTACTAGTTTGTGTGATCTTACAATTCATTTCATAAACTCTGAATAGCTGGTTTACGTGCAACAAGTTAACTTGTAAACTTCTGTGGCAGAAACTGCTTTCTCATAGTTTTTGCACAGCACTTAGCAAAATAAGATCCTGATTTCAGCTGTGCTTTTTGAGATTTTCCTGAAGTACAAACTATAGTCATTACTATTAGTATTATTCAGTATATACTTATTTGCCTGTCACAGAAGTTAAGCCTAGAAGGCTCTAGGAAAGACTGTCCTATATAGTCTTTATATGTGAATATATATGTGAATAAAATAAGATCTCTGAAGAAGGCAGCTGAGCATGCCATTCATGAAGAAGACAAATTTAAGTGTTGTTCCAGTTACCTTTAGTAAATACGGGAATTAAGTGGGGATATTAGTTATTAAACACCTATATTCAAGTCCCACACTGTTTATTTTGTTTTGTTTTTGTTTTAATTTAGCTATTTACAGTTACCCTTTTGCTCAAAATAAAGTAAAAGACTGAGTGGGGAAAAAAAACCAACAAAACTTCCAGTTGTTAAAATTAACACAGAAACCTTTTGCTTTCAAATCATTTATCTTGTTGTTGCTGAAGGTAATTTTTTTGATGCAGTGAGGCAGTGACAAATGATGTGCAATGATAACTGAAGAAGCTATTGAATCAGGTGCAGGATCTTAAAGAGACGTTGTAATGACAATTCTGCAAGAAACGTCTGTCCAAACCAATAAGCCTGGGGCCTGTTATGATTATAGACTAAAAAGCACGGAGTTTTTAGGGACTGTTTGCTTTCAGATACTTACTTACTATCACTTACAAACCTGGGGGATCTTTTCAGTCATCTGCCTCAACTTTTCAGTTCATGTTTGAGCAGTTTTAATTTTCCCTAAGTAATTCTTCCTCTTTTCCTTTTCTGTTCAGCTCAATATATGCTTGTTACTTGCGTACAGCTATTGGAGTACTCCAGGCACACCTAAATCCTTAGGATAGTCAGGGGGTCAAATCAGAAGACCGCCAGCTTTGTAGGCATTATGTTCGGCACTCACATCTGGGAGCCTGCAGAGCTGAGAGCTGCCAGTACAGACCACAAGCTGGCGTGCGTTCCTACCAGGAGTGCCTCATGCCTGCCGAGCTTATGTTAGCTGGCTCCTTTCCCTAAGCCATCTCCTTTGCCTTTCCCTCCATGGCCAGGTTCACTCATGTGCTGCATCATGTCTTAAATCAGAAAGCAAAAAAAAGGGCACTTAACTTTAGATATCAAGAATTTAGTCACCTGATTGAACGCTAGCCACCCTAACCTCCCTTTATAGTGACTGTGAAGGTGCTTCTCTAGAGGGCAATTCATCTCACACATCTGAAGTATCTAACTAAGATTTCTAGTTTCAATATTATAAAGTTTAGCATAAAAAGTGACAGAAAAAGGCATTTCCAATGATGGTACCACTGTCTATTTTTAATATAATAGCCATGTCCCCTTTCTCCATTCCCCAGCAAGCCAATTCCAGAAGAAAAATATTTGAGTAATCCATCCTCCCCATTCTGAAGCATGTGTAAATCCTTCAGTTAAAGGATTCACACCTCCCACTTTCTGGGTCTAAAATAGTCAAAGGTGAGGAGGAGGGAGACCTTTACCTCATATGTTAAAGTTGCTCTGATATGCAGACAGAAGCATTAGTTTCAGGGGAGCCAGTGGAGAAAAAGCAAACGGCAACATGGCTCTTCCTTAGGTGTTAGGCACACAGCTCTAACCCCAGGCTTAGGATGGATGAACTCTAGATACTGCCAGCCTCTTCTTTCTGCTCTGATGTCTGTGTCTTAGACAAAATGGAGACAAAGACAAGGCCAAAATGCAAAGCCCCGGGACACAACCTCAGAGATAAGATCCCAGCTCTGGATCTTGTGCAACAAGCTTGTCCCTCACAGCAGCACAGAGGGAAGCGCTGAACGGATCGCGCTCGACCCGCACGCCCTCACAGCTGAGTTCTGGTAAGCCTGCGGTGGGTACAGCCACTTCTACAATGAAACATCTTACCCTGAGATGACAGGGTAGGGACTTGGCTGCTAAGTGGTCTTGTGACCGCTTAACCAAAGGCAAGTGTGCATAAAAGTCCCTGAATTTAATATGTCAGATTGCAGAGGATTCGAAAGACTCTTGTTTTGATGTTTGCTATTGACTGAAGCAAGCCAGCATTTATCATGCTGGCTATTATAAATCTCAGCATAAGAATATGACTTTCTTCCACACAACGTACAGTTGTTGAGGTGCCAAAATCTTCCACTCCCAGCTTTAGGGACCTAAATTTCAGGGACTGCAGTGCTGAACATCATAATGACTATGATTCTTTTTATAAATAGTTTTATCAGAATACTGTTATTAAAGTGCACAGTTAGGAGGTTAGCAAGCGATGTAACCTACGCAACATTATTAAATCCGAAACCTGTATCACCTGGCCAGAAAATGGTGAAGATGAAAACTGAATGTTTAGAACAAGTGATGCTTCATAAATGAGTTGTAAAACAGTGTCTTTCATTGAAGAAATTAAAATGAATTACAGTCAATTTAATTAGCTCCATGTCTCACCATGCTGCAGTAACAGCAGCCAAGCAATCTTTCACGAATCCATTTTTTGGAAACAGGGAAGTGACTTACAGTACTCTCAGTACAAATTAACAGAAGGGCCAAAGGCTGACAGGACCATGCCATTCTCTTCCCATTACTGTCAGGGACAAAATTTCTTTTGATTTCAGTGAAGACAACTTCATCCTGAGGACCATTACTCCCAGATTTCAGGAGACATACATTTTCTGTAAATGTTTACAGTTTGATTTAAAAAAAATTGCAATCTGTTCTTTCAGATATATATTCATAATGAATGAGTTTGACTTAAACTGAGCAGCTATGGAAGCAATTTTTCTTGTATATAATTTTAATATATTGGTCAGCAAGTTCTGTCATTAGTGCTGAAAGGAGATAAGCTTAGGACTTCATCTTCACATAAAGGCAGAATTGTTCTCTTTCAAGACCATGTGCAGGAAGTTAATCAGAAACTAGTAATGTATTTCATTTTGTGCTTGCCTTGCTATAAATTAAATAGTAAAAAGTAAATAAAAACAGTACCAAAGATAAGGCAGCATGTTGCAGATTATTCCATTTAGGAAAGCAAAGATCAAAGTTCACCTTTTCTTTTTCTAACTACCCAGAGAAAGATAATAGAGCTCCAAAATAACTAATTCTTCAGCATAAAGCAGAAGATGTTGAACAGTGAGGAGGCAGGAAAACACAGTGTGGAATACAAAACTAAGCATTGCTACTAACACTGGGGAAAAAAATATTCTGCCCCATTTTCAGCCAAGAACAATCCTTGCAACACTGAAAAGATTAATAAAGCTTTACCTATAGCTGTATTGAGAATGAATTTTATTGTAAAATGAATTCTGAACAGACAGTGATGCAACAAATTACAGACTTCTGAACAGAAGTAATATACTGTGACTAGTCTTGCTTCTGACTTCCTGACCTTTTTTTGGCAAAATATTGAATATGTCTGTCATATAGCATGTTATATTTTGTATTTACTTGCAGATCATGTGACCTCTCTCTGGTTTAACCAAAACCCAGGAGGAAATAAGTGTGGAAGCTGTGAAAGTCTGCTGCAGTTCCTACTCATTATTTTAGGCATTTTGCTCCAATGATTTACCACACTGATTTTTAGCACTTGTATGAGTGTCAGTAGAACTAACTAACAGGTCAGATGTTTTTGTATATTTATGGAGCAATGATGACTGTGGATTCAGTCTATAGGATATTCACCCAAACAGATTTGACTGGAGGCTTAAAGCTTCATGCCATGTTATAAAAATCCCTAACTTATATCTCCTACCTGTAGAGTTATCCACATGACTGACTATGAGAGCATTATACTGTTAAAGAAGAAACAATTTTCTTCCTCACTTCCCATGCAATCTACAAACCCAGGCACTAGAATACTTTGAAACTAATCCATCAATTAATCTCACATTTCACAAAGTTATCATAATAATAAGGCAACACTCGTATACCATCTCAGCTTTCAGCCCATTTAGAGGATTTTACAGAAGTTGATAAATATGATGCAGAGCTAAGCTGCAACTGCACTGCTACAACATGTGCAGAAGCACTCATTGCTGAAACAGAGGCAGCTAACAGTAGGTTTGGATTTCCTGGGATGATGGAGGGCCTCAGAGGCTGTAACCCTTCTGCTGGTACTGTGTGGAGCAACACAAGAGTTTTGGGGTATGCTAATTATCCAAATAATTAATTTTGTCAGAAGTGGGGTGGTATTCAGGAATCTGAAACATTCATGAATTCACGAATTTGTATTCTGCTTTTGTGAAGAAATGCTGAAAGAGCTCCTGGACAGGAGAAATAGATGTTCTTTTTAAAAAATACATGCATATATCTTTAACATTTATTTTAAAATATTTTCTAAAATAGAAATTAAACACATTTTAAAGATATTTTAATATATGTGTCATATGCAGAACACAGCAAGTAACAGTAAAACTTTAAGAAATTTCACAAGTTTTATATCTGTCTAGGTATACAAGTTCTGTGTAACAGCTGAGGTAGACAACTGCCAACCATTTAGCCAATTATAAGAATGCTGAGTTCTTCCAAGAACCAGAGTCTCCTTTTTAGGATTAAATATATATACATATGTATATTCATCATCCTACTACAAATTGTACCATTTAAAAAATTCATTGAAGTAAAATGCATTTTGGTCTGATTACAACAATTTCTTAAGACATGGATAAAGGAAAGATAGAGAAAATCTAAGGATCTGCATAGGGGGCTGGGATAACATGAAAGAAAAGCCTGATATGAGGAACTTATCTAGGAAGGAAATGGAGAAGAGGACAAAGAAGAAACTCAAGTTTCCAGAAAACAATGGGAGGGCCATAAAACAATACATATATGCAACCACACATATTAAATTAATCAGATAAGGTATGTCAGTTGTATAGAAACATCTCACATATATCTCTGTAAATATGCCACTCATTATACTAAAAACTCTTTATGACTGTGGCACAGGACTTGACCTACCATACACCGATTGTGATGGGAATTATTAAAGAACTAGTATTCACCATAAGCAAAGAACTAACACAGACAGCCTATAATTAGGCCTACTGGGCTTCAGATCAAGTTTCCAATATACGCCTGTGTTGGCATTGTAACTATGTCATTAACTACCAACTCTAGAGAAGGAAAATCTTTTTCATTTTTGTTTTTACATCAGCAGTAGGATAGTTTGGAATCAACATGTTACCTCAGTCATTATCAAAATGCATGGCCAATAAACCACTGGCTTGTAGGTGATGCTTTACCAGCTGGATTGATAATTATGTCTCTATAATTTAGTAGTTTCACAATGTAGTGATACTCCCTGATGCATTCAAAGCTTTACTTATTTAAGTTGCAAAATGCCTTACATTCAATTTCCCTTTTAAAAGGAAACCTCAATAAAGGGATAAAAGACAGTTGGAAAAGGGTTGTGAAAATAGAGGTTTGCTCATGATTTTTTGATTAAGGTTTTTACGAGTTGCTAACTGTTAGTTCCTCTTCCAATATCATTTTTTTCCAAAGCTTTTGTAAGGCTGCTGTTAACTGAAGATAAGATTATTGTGTTTTCTGGACAGTAGTTTCATGCACAAAGTTTTAAATAGTGGTTTTGCTCTTGTTGCAATACAACATGATGTAATTAGCACTGGGACACTGCCTGAAATGACAGGTTTGGAAAATTATAACCAGCAAAGATTTTGATAGAAACATTAAATCTGGATTCTTCCAAGCTCTTCTGCCACTTTCAGATACTGATCTGTCTCCATTTTTAATCAGAAGTAGTATTATAGATGCCAGTGAAAATTCTCAGATTTTACAGAAGTCTTCATGAGAGGAAACCTGGAACACTATTTTTGCAATTGGCATCTAGAAACATGCCTTTACAACTACAGAAATATTGATTTCATAAAAGTAAGATTATCTCTAGCTGTAAAATTTAATAGGCGGATGCTATGCAAGATGTAAAACCCCTTGTGGAAGAAGTCTGGATTATAGTAAACACTACCAAATTATACTAGTGTATCCTTCAGACAGCCAAAAAGAGAACATCTCAGTCTTGATATTAAGAGTGCTCAAACAGGCATACATGTTATTTCAAAAAAAGAAAAGTTTGTGGAGTCACAAGAGGCAGGTAATATTTTTCCTATCTGTATGCATAAATTGTGGCTTTTTATTTGTAGGGTAATATACTCTACCTAAGTGCTGTAAGTAGCAAATCTCTTCCTTCAGCTGTATATTAATATTATTTAGTCACTGGTGTTTGACACTGACCTTAAGTTGACTTGTTTCTGCAAGGTAAGAAATTTTTGGAATCACATACAGCTTATTTCCGCTGTTCTTTAAATCATCGGTAATTTTGTACTCAACATCAGCATAAGGAGCTTTGCCACTGTTGCTATGGGAATGTCATGTTTCTCTTCATTACACTATTCCCCCACATCCATTGACTTACACACACACGTCCATCATCAATACATTTGTACTTTTTTGCATACACAACCATGACAACATGCATAGAGTAAAGGCATAATATACACACTGAATGTCAAAGTGCCAAATCTGTTCCAGTATGGCAATCCGAAATGTAAGAGTTTCACTGAAAAGATTTGCTCTTTTCTCAAAGCAAAGCAACTTTCATGGAGTCACCTAGAAAATCAAATGAAGAAACAATAACATGAGAGTAAATCTCTCGAAGTGTGAAAAAGGGTGGCTTGTCGCAGAGTCTTGTAACAAAGCTTGTTTCTTTTTCATCCTTCAAGGATCATCAGCTTTTATTCTAGTACTTTTTTTTTATTATTTATTTTTGGTTCATTTTTGATCCTTTTAGACTTTACAGTAAATGGAACATCTGTAGATTGCCAAACAGTCCAAACACATTTTCAGCTGATAAAGTTTATATGTTGTTGATACAACATTCAGAGAACTTTACAACCATTATTGATTAACCCTCTAAATTACCTTGAGAAGCATTAGAACTTTCCCATCAATTTTAGAGCTGGGAAAATGAAAGCGACGGTTAAATGGCTCACCCTACATCTGAGAGTCTGTGTCAGGAACAGAAGACAAGAATTGCAGTTCCAGCTCTGAGATCATAACGGTCTACAAATTATTATTTTGTCATACAACTTTGTTTCATGAATGCCATTAATTGTACCATCCATAAAGGGATTTGGAGACAAGTGATAAAAATAAGCCACAATACATTTGAGTGCAAAGACTCTAAATGCTTACTAATGTAAAATGTTTTACAGCTGGCAAATCAAACTTAAAAGCTGCCACTTATAGTCACATTTATTTAGGTTTTGAGGATCCTCCTTCCCCACTGAGGCTGCTTAGAGAACTGCTGTTTCTATTATTTTCCAGTAAAGCTCTAATCTTGTCATTGCTTTCTATGGCTGTCTCACTCCCAGAGGCCTTCCTAACCACCTCTAAATGATTTGGATGCAGTTTCTTATGCATTAATATTAATACTTAACTGTGAACATCAAATTCTTTAATTGCTTCCATAGTGAATACTTGATGTGTCTGAGTAAACATTCCTTACTTAAAGCTGTAGCTCCATTAGTAATGATAATTATAGTACACTCCACAAATAAATCCTTCATTTTAATAGACTTAAAGAGTGTAAGATATGAGTAACAAATTGCTTTATAGACAAAGAAAGAAGGGAGAAACACAAGGAGAAAATGTGAACATACAGAGATGAACTGGAGAATAGGTGGGCTATAAAAAACAAGTTCTTTTTAGAGGTCAGAGTACTCATTATCTTATTTTAAACTTACCTTTTCCTCTTATATCTTCCTGGCTTGAAATGTCTCTAGCTCCACTTTGAAGTAGCCAGTTTTTTTCTTACTCTAGTGCAAGCTTAACTAAAACCTGCAGCCATTTCTTTATCGCTTTCCATTAGAGTAGCTCTCTCCTTTACAGCCTTCCAAGCCCTACACTGCAAACTACACAGGCCTGCAAAAGTCATAGCTACTTCAGCAGGTGCCTCCCTTTTAAAGCCACCTCCATTAGCTTTTTCAGAGGTAAATTCATAGACAGGAACCTGGAGGAATCCACCTCCTTTCCATGTTAGCTCTGCCCTGTGCAGCGTGTGGACCATGGGTCGTGCGACAGGGGAGAGCAGAAGCACCACAGCGCTGGCACTCACGCGTCCATGCTGCGGCTGCATTCCCCCCCACTTCTTTCCTATTTCTGAAAGCAATTTATGCAAATTTTCTATGCACGCTCAACCTAATTGACCTTATCTCCAACAAGGCCGAAATCCTAGGGAGAAAATTAGGTGTCTAAGTCACACTGAAGATAGATTTTTCATTTTCAGAAAAAGATCAGAGGGTCATTTTCAAAACCAACCTCCTTCTGGGCACTCAGCACAGTCAATAATTCAGTAGTCAAAGCTCTCACACAGACTTGGGAATACCCAATTTTAAATCTTGCCTCTGCCATCTTCCACTCCCCTAACCATCACTTAAATAACGTGAGGTGGAGATACTACCTAAATCTCTCTTGAATCTGTCTGGCCAGATAGAAAATGAGTCACTATCAGCCTAAGGGAGAAACAGATGAGTAACACAGTTCTTCACCCTGGTATTTAGGGAACTTACTTGTGAGGCAAAAGACCCTTCACTCAAGACTTCTGCAATAATAGCTTAATCATTAGAGTGCTTTCTTATTTTGTGAGAGACCCAGCTTAAAATATTTACTTGGAGAAAAGTACCCAGCACCTTTTATAATAGCTCAGATTCTACCTCAGGTGTTACTTTCCCACCAAGATGATGCATTTCCTGTACAGATGTGCAAGGTTAAACGATCGCCAAGGAATTCTGTCTCTAAATATATTTTATGGTAATAAATAATAATCACTAATGTATATTCAACAGCTGTATTCTCCAAAGTGGCATGAGCGGTAAGTCGCATCCTCCTTTCTGAAGAGTTTATAATCTGACAAAAAACAAAGACCCACAGGACAAGACAAAGGATGAATGATCAGGAGAAAAGTCGTCTGTGGTTTGCTAATTATTGGTCCTTTCCTGCCAAGTGCCTCTTGAGAAATCAATAGGAATGGAGATCACTTAGGAATTTCTTACTGCCTCTAGGATCAACACCTAGAAACAAGGAGCAGGAGAGAGTTGCTGGTTTTTTTATTGAAAGCAAATCCTTTTTGGCTTTTGAAATCAGATGTGTCCCAGGATAGAGATAGGAATTAAATATAAAATAGTTCCCTTTTAGTCATCTGTTTACTTGGCATGATGCTAACTTTGTCCTCATAAAATCAATCTTCTCCCTACATACTTTTCTATAAACCTAGATATTCTTCCATCCCTTCCATCTCTGTAGTGAACACATTGAACATTTTGTCATGCCTTTAGGGAAGAAGAAAAAGAGATTTTGCTTTGCATATGAAAATGCTAATAGATTTTCTTTCAGGCCGTATTATAGAGAATACAAAAGTTTTGATGAGGCCCAAGTGAGCCAGAGCTTTGAGATGGATTTGCTTCAACCTTTTCCTTAGTTAGCTATCAAAGGAAAATCAAAGACCTTTAAATTTCACTCTCTGTCCAAATTTTATTCAAATGAAAAAGCTATAATACTTAACACTTTAAACAGAGAACCCTCAAAGTGACTGAGGAACAGAAATGAAAAGGAGTTATGAGCACTTCCGTCCTGCCCATTGCATTCTTGGAAGCAAGTAATTTCTTCCAGACAATTTTTTTGATACAAAAGATAGAGAAACATCTAAATGAGAGGCAAGGAATTTGAATGAGAAAGTTCATAAAATGATGAGAGTTCATGGCATTAAGAATGGGAGGAAAATAAAGACAAAATAACAATAGATTTTAGTAAGGTAGATTTCATAGAAAAAGTAGAATCAAGTAAGAAGATCTTGAAAGTCTGCCAAAAGGAAAAACAAATTAAGGACAAAGCTAGAGCTGCTTAAAGGACTAATTTAAAGGACACAAGCACTAGCTAGTTGATTGTGGAGGAAAGACAGAGAGTACAGAAGAAAAGTTAACATTCAAAAACAAGAACAGAGTTCATAGGAAGTGAAAATTAGGCCAGCTTATTAAACATAAGTGCAGAAGAATTATATAAGTAAATAACAGAATCAGAAACACCAAGTTATAAAATGAGATGCAGGTGGAAAGGATTGTTGACCCTAACAGGAAATCTTTCTGCGAGCACATTTGTAAGAAGAAGAGAGAAGAACCTGGTCTCTAGAAGACTGGAATGGTTAGAAAAAAAAGTAGTATTCTTCGTCAAACTTTTTATATAAGTAGTCATAGAACTCTTTAACAAAATCTCTGATCTGTTAATGTGCTTTAAGCACTCCTAAAGGATGTGTGATATGCTGGAAGACTGGAAGAAGCAATCAGGATGCCTATCAAAAAAATAAAATAAAAATAAAGGAGCTTTATAGAGCACTTGGCTTAACTTCTGCTTACAGAAAAAAATACTGTAGAAGACAATCAGACTAACTACTGGTAATTATCTACTCTTGCAGGTATCATGGAGATGAGTAATAGCCTACATAGACTTTCAAGAACAATTGGCATTGGCAGATCAATCTAAATTACCTCTGCAACGTGGTAGCTAGTCTTCTGATCATGGGAAAAGCATGTATAGCATTTATTTTGATTGTGGTAAGACTTCTTGACAGTGTCTCAGGTGTCATTCTTGTACGTAACCTGACCAAATATAGCTGAGATGAAAGACATAGTTGGAAAGAAGGATGGTTGGAAACCCATTCTTAGAACATGGCTATTAGTTGCTGGCTATCAAAATGGAAAGATGGGTTGAATACAGTTCTTCAGGGATCTGTCCTAGGCCCTGAATCTGGAACTATTCAATACTTTGATTAATAGCATCGATGATAAAATAGAGACTGTTAAATTATCATGCCAAGCTTAGAGGTATGTTCGAAGACAAAATTAATTTTCAGATTGATCTTGACAAACTGAAGGTATTCTGAGATAGAAATGCTATTCATCAGTTCAAGTATAAGACACACTTCAGGAATGAATATGGGCACAAATACAGAATGGAGAACTGGTGACTAGGGAGCAGTGTCACAGGATCTAACCATCACTGGGATCACAAGCTGAACCTGAGTCAACAACGTCATACAGTTGCAAGAAAGACAACATACTTGGATGTATCAAGAATACAGCCTGCAGAATACATGAAGCAATCCTTCTACTCTACTCAGCATGCTTTAGGCCTCAGCTGGAATAGTCTGAACAATTTCTGAGCATCAAACCTCAAGATTTCACCTAATTGAAGAGAGTCTGGGAGAGAGTCAAGAGGAAACCTGCCAAAAAGAAAACCCAAAATAATTTTCTCAATGTGAACTACTTGAATTTTACCATACTGTTTTTACCAAATACTGATATTTTTATGACTTTCACCATTTTTTGTATGCATGATATTACTATTGTTAATATGACAGTTCTCCCAACTATTACACAAGAATAGAACTAGACTGAAGATGAAGCTGAACAACATAGTAAGAGAAACTTATTCATACAGTCCTGCATTATTTATTACAGAAGTTGAAAATGTAGAGTACTTGAGGGAAGGAAAGCAGTGGTTTTATGACAAGGGCAGATAAATGTTGCTTTGGGGAGCTGAGTTCTGGGGAAAAGTCACTTTACCCAAACATTTCACAGATGATCACTAATTGCATGTTCATCATTTCCTATGTGTTTAATTAAAGATTATGATTTTTGGTTTGAACGTGTTCAGCTTTACCTCTTAGGAATTGTGCTATATTTACTACAGAGTGCTATATGATGCTCTGTATTCTGATATAAATCATGTTTAGATATTTAAAAATCACACCCAAAATCAGTGGATGCTTCTGACAGTCACGGCTTTGTGCTCAGTTTCCCCATATATCAAATAAGAATAAAATTCTTTGTCTCACGAAGGCGCTGTAAAAAAAAAAAAAGTGTGTGTGTGTGTGTGTGTGTGTATAAACATATATATATATAAAAACACATATATGTGTTATATATATACATATATATAACACATATATGTGTTTATATATACATATATACATACGTGTGTGTGTGTGTGTTTTTATATATATATGTGTGTTTATGAAGTACTTGCATATTATAGCAAGGACTGCTATAGAAACCCATGGGGAATCTTATCCCTTCCATCTTCAGGGTAGTAAATATAACATGGGACAACATCAATATCTTCTCATTAGTTGTGCAATAAAAGAGAGTGGGCCCTGGAGGTAAGCTATGCCCTAATGTACATACAAAGGTCCAAAGTACAAGCAACCTTCACAATAACATTTCATAACATTATATTGCACAGTCAAACTCTCTAAAGTTTTCAACATAGCTTTTTAAATTTAGTAAATATCTATATATGAACAAAGTGCCAAACAAGATTGTGGAAATTATCATATAATTTAAATTGTGCATGATTTAAATTGATTCTGTACTACATATGGGCCAAGAAGACCCTATATTGCATACAGATGAATTTTCCCTTTCTTCATTTGACTGTGTTGGATTTTTTTTTCCCTGAACAATACTTTGGGTGTCTATGAGGTTACTCCTGTCAATGAGGCAAACACTGCTGATCTCTAATTCAAAGCCTGAAGAAAGCTGAGACTGTGAATGATTCTCAGGGAAGAGGTACATTTTTCTTCTGTCTGAACCTATTGCTTCCAATCATCTGGGAACAATGTCCGAAGCGGAAACAAAATATCCAAGGAAAGGAATCTTGGTCATTATGCACTCAAGAATGCAAAACTGATAAGAGAAAGAGAGCAAATTGACACTGCAGACTGGTGTTTAGAGGTCTCTGTGGTAGCAGGAGTCCTGCAAATCTGGTTTCTTTCTCATGGACTGTTTATATACTTTACACCTGAAAGTTATGATACAGGAATATTCACAGACTTAGCCAGAAGGACACTTGATTTCTACAACCCAAACAACTGAAAGAGATAGGTGCTTCTACAGTCAGCTTATCTAACACAATGGTGATTCCAGGCGTGATTCAGATACACTGTAGGATATTTCCACATCAAGGCACTTCTAGGTGTTCAGCAATGGAAGAGAGAGTTTTTAAATCACTCCCTTGGTCATACTTATCTACTAAATCCTGCTTAAGTCTCATTTCAGCTGCTTCATCATTTTAGTCTTCCTCAATGTCCCTTAATAGGCATCAAGTCTCATTATTATTATTTCTTGAGGTAGGCCTATACAAACACAGATCTGGGTTCAAATACCCTGTATCCATGCATGTCCAACATGATCCAGCAATTGCAATTCAACTAGAGCACTAATCATAGAAACAAACTATAAAATTTAGGGAAAAGTGTTTTATATCACATTACATATACACCTTTTATAGATAGAGTCTTTCTATCAGGGAATTTGGCAGTCACGTTTAACTGCCTTCCAAAAAAAAAAAAAAAATCCTGTTTGCTAAAATAGATAAAGATGCTATTTTTATGCTGCCAGCCATCTTCTGTCTCAGCTGATTTAGTCTTTTATTTTCTAGACAAGCTATGTCTGGACCTGAAGACAGTTTTTCCTCAACTATTGAGACATTATTTCATAGACACTTCAAGGTGCTTTTGATTGCAGTGTTTTGTCTTGAATCTTTCTTCTGCAGTGATATCAGTTGATTTGAATTGACTAACCATACATACAGTCATACACCATTAACTGTCTTGACATATGTCTATATGTTTTAAAATGATCAGTGGAAAATGTTAAAAAAATGACATTAAGATTTCTTTATTCATCATTGAAAATGACCCCAGAACAACAGTAGGTATAACTATCTGCATAAGGTGGTTATCAAAGCACCTTCTTGTCAAAGAGAGAGCTTACCTCAGCGAGCCAGATTGTGAACAAACATGGTTGCTTCTTAAGGTAAAGAGAATATTAGTTTTTGCTACAGCTTGAAACAAAAGAGGAACAAGCTCAAAAATATTGCTATGTACCTACCTGGAGAATTTTCTAAAAACTTCTTTGACTTTGTATTATTCTAAACAAAATCATGCTCCTGCTTTTCTCACACTCCAGGATGGCAAGATGTGAGTCAATTATCATCTTGATACTAATCAAATACATCATCACATACTGAGTCTGACCTACTGAGCCAGCTGAATAGCAGTAGCACAGCACCATATGAACACATCAAAAAGACATAGCCTTGCCTTGGTGGGCACAGTTCAGACAAATAACACCGAATATAGACATCCCAGGCCTGATTCTGTTGCCTATACATAAGCATTTAGAGTTATTAAGTGCCTACTGCCACTGGAGACACCTTATAGGAGACACTTCCCGACTTCTGCTTCTCTCTCCCAAAGGCTGTGATGATATGTGTGGTATCCACTACCCATGTGCAGATGTCTTAGATATCATAGCACATATCTAAATGCCTATGTGTGGGCAACTGAATGAAGACCATAGAATCCACTCATCTATCCCGTGTTTCCATGTTGATAAAAATGAAATCACTCTTGTTTTCTGTCCTTCAGTCTTTATAATGAAAACTTTTCAGAGAAATGGCAATTTGACTGCTTCATTCCTGTACATTTCTTGAACTAGGGTTCAGTTTGGACATCTTGATTAGCAGATAAGGCAAATAATTGCGTAAGCATTAAGTAATGAATCCTGAAAAAAAACCTGAGAACAAACAGTAGTTAATGCCCTACCTGGCTTAGGAGGTTTACTGGAATAGTGTCATAGAACTTATATCCTATTATGGGTAATATATTAAATTTAAAATAAATATGAAGTTGAATGAAATGCACTTATAGAAAATTAAGAAAGGGGAAAAATTAAATTTACTACTTATCATCTTATTGAAACAAGCTTCCTTTCAGCATCACAGACATCCTTAGCACAAGCTTAACTACATTGCTTAATCCAGATTCTGCCCTAAATTTCACATCACATTGCTTTAATAATCAGTGATCCTACAACGATTTCTCATTAACTGTGTTGTTAGTCATCCTACCTAGGCAGCTGAGACACTTTTATGTACTTGGTAGCTACTAGTCAAGACTGAAAATCTGAACTATTTCCTTTATTATTTCTAGTGAGATAACATTATTCAACTGCCCAAAAGAGAAGGATTTTATTTTAGAGAGAGAGCAATGTAAAACTGCATATACACACTTTCTTCCTGGCTTAAAATGCCAGCCTCTGGATTTAGAAGTGGGTGGAAAAGAAAGATAATTTTTGTTTTAATTTAAAAAAGACCAATTTTTAATCTAAATCTTTTTGGTATAAATTCATAACAGCTGGTTGAAGCATGTAGACCACAGAAAATAATCGTGGACAATATCATATTGACCCCTGTGTATAAGTACTTCTCATAACTTGCTCCAAAACAGACACAATACACTACATTGTATTAGCTGAGACTCTTTGAGACAAAACTTTGTTTCTTTAAAAAATAAAAGGGCCATTTGCACTTCTGGTTATACAGAAATTGGTATTAGGAATTGATGAAAGGTACAGAGCATAAAACAGGGGCAGTGCAATGAGGAAACCCACTGGGACAAAATCTAACTGCACTGTACTTCAGAATATTTGTGGAATATTATCACCTCCCAGACATCTGCCACCTCTGCTAAAAAAAATAATTGAAAACTGTAGTAAGTTACCATCCTCTCTGGACTGGCACTTGTGCAGAAGAGAACAGATGGCCCTTGTGATCCCAAAGGAATGGGAGACCCAGGAGCCATGGATTCCCTAAAGGCTTCAGAGGCCTGGGCTCCAGGGACAACATCATTTTACCCAGTCTTGGTGTCTTTTGCCCCAGTCTCTTAGCCTTTTGCTGTTGTATAGTTTTCTCTTTGATGCCCCTGTCTTGGTCCATTTTCCTCACTGGGCTAGTCCAGACATCCCATTCCAATCATAGCTATAGTCCAGTAAAACCTTGTTATAAATTCCTGTACTATCTATTCCAGGATCTTTCATACTTTCAGTCGCTGACAGCCGCAAGCGCTTCCTCCCAGTTTCTAAGCATTCCCCCCCTGCCTCAAACTGAAAAGGGGAACATTTTGTCCCCCTTCCCCTTTGTTTGGTGTCCCTTGTACTCACAGTCTCCAGGTGCTTTTTCATCCAATTTGAGTGAGCCATTAACTCCTAATCCCAATATCACTGATCATCAGATCGGTTTTGCCTTTGTACTTCAGCTCTGTATTAGAACTCATATTTCCTTCCTTCTTCATGCTTTGTGGTTTCTAAGTCTCAGTTGCCTTTTTTGCTCTCCCTTTAAGCTAAATTTTCCCAGATGCTAGTTTAGAGGACTGTTCCATTCTACACTCCCAGTGCTAATAAATCTTTGGGGAATTTAGCTCTAAAATCCAAGAATCGTCTACTGAGCACATTAACTGTTCTTTCCTCCCCCCCCCCCCCCCCCCCGCCCCATGGCTCATTTCTTTATTTCTTTGATACTCCCTTTACCAGATTTCAAGGCTCTGTTCAAAAAATGGTATCACTATATATGTTCAAAAATAGTTTCAGAGATTGTTTTCTTCTAATACATGCTGCTGCAGTCCCCTTCACTCATTTCCATTGCTGGAAAAGGATGAATATTTTTAACTGAAAAATTACAGAAAAATCCAGTCTGATGCAGACTTGAAGACCAAATTGTTAAAATATAAAAGAATTGTAGACACCTTTAGGTAAAAATGTCAGTCCTACAATTCTCACAATATTACTCTGAGTTACCAATGTTTGAATGAACAAAATGAGGTCATGAACAAACAAACAATATTCTGATTCCAAAATGCCCTGTTTGACTTTCTATTATCCTCACACTGTATATAGTGAGCTGTACAATTGAATTTGTAGGTTTTTACATTAATTCTCTATTATTTGGGTTTGGAATTGACAAGATGCCCCAAATTCCTTTTTTTGTGCACTTCAGTGATCTGTTAATAACTGGAGGAATAGGGAGTTATTTAACAGAATAATTAAAGCTTCTATTGGTTTGTTGGTTTGCTGCTTCTCTTCGCATATCAAAAAGTTTACTCTGGCAACAACAGGAAATTTCAGCACATAAGAGGAAAGTTGTATCTCCTGATCTTTGAACCGTAGCCTTTTGCCTGCCAAAGTTCAAAAGCAGACATTTCACCTCTGCTCTAAATCAAACGCAGTGAAATTTGGCAGTGGTTTCTGGCATGTGCTACCCACCAACCATGACCAGGCATTGTCTCAAAGAGAACTAACTGGCTAAAACTACTGTAAGCTGATCGTGCACTTGGATAAAAATGAAGGAGTTAATAGTTTCCTATTCAGAATAATATTATTTTAGATTAGTTTTTCTGCATTAACATGTTAATTTTTCACCAATTTGTCTCTTCTTATATATAAATACATCTGAGGTATTCCTGTTGTCATCCTCATTAACTTTCAATGGTGGCCATCTTCATAAATCTTTGAGACTACTCATAGAAAAGAATTCTACTTATGTATGAGTAATGATGGCATAATCTGGTTCACTATCATTAGAAGGATGTTCACCTGGAAGATTGTAGACTTCTGAATTACCTTTTCCTTTATAATGAGGAAAATAAGCAGACTGTGCATTTCAAATTGACCTGCATTAGTTTAGAATCCGTTTTTTTTCCCTTTTTGTATTTTTAATTTTAATGAAATTACTTCATTTCAGATTCTGAGTTGACCTGTACAGTACATGATGTTCTGAGTCTAAATGATTGGAAACCACACTCAGTAATGAAGTAAATTATTTGAACTTAATATCCAATTAGTTTAAGTTAAATAGAAGTTGAAGACTGTAAAATACTTCATTAAGAATGGACAAGTATGAAAATGGCTTAGAAAGCACAGACCTAGACCAGTACTGTGGATAATTTAGCAAATACATTTCTACGTGTTATACTGCAGTAAGGTATTCAAAAAAAAAGGGATTTGAAACCTGAGAAAATAGAGATGGGACAAGGGAAGGAGATTGATTTGGGGAATATAGGATTTGAATCTGATCTTCCTCTCTGAGTTGAAGTTGGACTAAATCTACATTGTAGAGCTTGGATTCAATTTAAGAATAAATTTTGAAATGTAGGGGCTCCCTTCAGTTGCCAACCAATGAATATCTATTGCCATTTAGGTTACCAAAACATCTTGCCCTTGGGTGTTCAAGAATTTTGCACAGAGCTAGTAGACACAAGTATCATAGGAGACCTGCATCCTCCTGGATCAGCAGCTGAAAGCTGGACAAAGTAACTTTGAGTGTCTTAAATGGTGCTGTATGTCTATGTAGGCACAACTGACTGTACATTAGATGTCAGTTTTAAGGTGAGTTCAAGCTTTCTAGATGTCTATTGTCCACCATGAACCCTTAGACATCTAGCATTTCTGTAAACATTTGCATGTAGACCTAATACTCAATTAAACGTGTTGTTTGCAAAAGCATAAGATATCCAAAAAAAGGGGGGAAGCAGATATTACACAAACCAGAAGGCTACCAATGACCTTTGGCCCAACAGCAGGATGCAAGAAGGAATATCCTACAATATTTCAAATGACACTAGACACTTAAATCAAGCATCTGTATCAAGCTCCTGCTACTTACCTCAGGTTTTTATGTGGTTTCAGTGGGATTACTTGTGTAAACTTGCCATCCTATGCTAAGGACTTTTCTATAATTCTGTTCTGTGCAGCTGTGCTTGGTTTGGAGAATTTATAAAATATGTACCATAATAATTTCTACAGCATATGCTATTTTCCCATTCTTCTATATTCCTCAAGTGTGTTACTTCTTCTGTAAGATTTCATTATTCAGTTTTCTTAGAAAAAAAGAATAATGATGACCAAGTAGTTTTAATATAGTTTTTGAACACATAAATATTAATCTTAAATTCATCAACCTTTCAGCATTTGTGCAAATTTCATAAATACTTGCCAATTATCCAAAAAGGTTTAAAATAAATACCGTTCCATAGGTCACAACAAATTATTTGCAAAAAACATATATATTGAAATAATGGGGTTTTTTTCTTCTCTTTGACCAATTTTCTCTTTATAATTAAATGCAAACTTGAAATCCTGGCGAATAGAAACATCTGCATTTTTATCATTCAAAGAAAATAGGAAAGAGGTGAATCATTGATTAGCATTAAAAAGGACTACCCAAATATGTTATTATAATCAGAAAACAGAACTGATTCACCAATTTAATGTGAACATCTTAGGCTGAGATAAATACAGTCTTTGTCTTTTAATATTACATTAGCAGTAAGATTCCTTTTATTGGGAAAAATTCAAATCTGACGTAGCCTCTGACTTCTAATGGCAATTACTGTTGTTGCAAAAAAATATTTATAGTACAGAAAATATTGCACCCTATTCAACTCACATGGTTTAAAATGATTCATATTAGCATATTTTAAGAAACTATGATTAATTACAGCATTTCGGTTGAGAGGATGATAATTTGCAATTGAGAGGGAGTACCATCTATGCGTGGCACGGTAGGTTCTTAAAAGTCACTTTCAATTGTGTAAAAATGCCTTAGTATCCGAAATATGAACAAATGAGATTATTGAATGCGTTGTTGGACCAGTTTATGTAAACTAAATCATTTTTCTTGGACTAAACTGCTTCAAATTCAGATTGTACAGAATCCTGATGAAGCATCATTCTGACTGCTAACTACTACTAAGTTGCTATTTTAAATAAAAAATGAAGCAGTTATTTTCTGCAAATTGACCAGATGTGCAAGAAAACTTCCCACACTAAGCAGCTATATATACATATATATAGCCTTTTTAAGGTATCTAAGCAAAAAAATGAAATTCATCATCATCATGACATGGACAGCAGAGGAAACTTTCCAAGAAAAGATTATATTATTTCTCTGCCTGGCAGGCCTGGAACCACCGCAGATTTAACCTGTAGATAAAACGTTTGGGGAAGTTAAAGACAGCCTGGCAAAAATTTAGAGGCAGTGTAACTTTAGAAGAAATGCTCATAGAGGGTGGGTTTGGAAGGAATCTCAGAAGATTATCTAGTCTATTCTTTACTTCAAGACAAGATCTATGATATTACTCCTCACAAATATTTTAGTAACCTATTCTCTAAGATCTCTGATAAAGAAGCAGCTGGTTTGGGATTCTCATGTTATAATCTCAGAGGCTGATCCACAGTCATAACTTGATTGCTCCTGTGAACAAATTTACAACTTTATTTCTTGCATTTAATTCGATACTTTGAAATATGGACTTGCAAATAAATCATTTGAAGAAACATAAGAAGATTAAGGAAATTCAGCAGTTAAATTCTAGTAAATAATATGCATTTTTGCATGTCAGAAAGTCTTCTGTCAGCAATAGGAATTTGCAATGGAATTTGGATTTCTCAGTTCTGTCTTCCCAAGAGAATGAGCTGATAGAGAATTTTCTGCACAGATATTGAAAAATGGCATATGTAGAATGAAATAGCTTGTCAATAGAAGACAGAACAAGCTGTGAGTCCTTCCCTTTTTTCACCACAGTGGGCAGCTTTTACAGCTTTCTTATGTAAATCTAAATAGGACTATTCAAGACATGATATTTGGAAAACTGTACTACTTACTCACTTCTTCATCCAACCCTTCATCTGTAATGGAGTTTATGCATATATAGCCATCTCAATGAGGAAAGGTTTCAAAATGCAATTTCTCCTTTTCAAATTACCCCTTCATATAACAGAGGGTGGCAAAGTTCTCAGTGATCTACAGAACTCATTTCATATTGCTCATATAACATATACTTGTGCCTCTTTTACAGGAAGCAGGCAATCTATATCATTTTTATTGTACTGGAAAAATTTTCTGTGTGATTCAAAATTTAGTTGATATAAAACAAATTGGACCTATAAAAATGTTTCTAAATTTTATAGCAATTACTTTAGAAAACTGTGAAATCATATTGAGAATCAGATTCTTTCTAAACACTTTTTAAATCACATTGTGAAATTTCATAGTAGAAATATAGATAGGAATCTATTTATGCCATGCTTATCTGCATTGACTCTCACTATCTAAAAAGTATCACTTAGTAATGAAAAAGGTAGGTACAAGATAGTTATTGATATGTTTTTTTGTAGACTGAAGCTATAATTATCAAATTACTTAAATTAGACTGAAATACAAAGATATGGCCAAAAGTAAAGACTGCTATTTAGGTTATAAATAGTTACAGAATGGGGAGTGCAGTGGTTCTGAAAAAAATGATACTAAAAATAATTAATAATAGCACTTTTAACTCTCTCTTGGCATGGCAGTGTGGCAATGTATGTAGGCTAAAGCATAAAAGAAATCGTAACTAGTGTATCAAAAGTAAAAAATCACTTTCCAAGTACATGACTCATGTGAGGAAGACCAAGGACATTGTTTAGCATTAACCTGGAAAAAATGCCCAAGAAAGCCTAATTTTTGTTGAACATTACAAATAACCACCAGTTATTTGGAGTGAAGTTCCCATCTAAAAAGGAGATCTGAAAGGGATCCTGCAACCACAGACCAGTAGGTCTGACTTCCACCTCTGACAAGATAACAGATTCTATAATAAATAATAGGCCACTGAGCACACACATAAATAGAGTTTGGAGGGAAAGCGTCAACATGACCTCTGTAAAGGGAAATCAGCCTCATTAGCCTGCTGGAGTTCCATAAGGGTGTCAATAAGCACATGGAAAAAGAGTATCCAGTGAACATAATGTATATAGATCTTCCAAAATCCTTTAACAAAGTTCCCAACAAAGTCTAGTTAAGAAACTTAGGTTGTCATTGGACTGGAAGAAAGGTCCCTTTATGGACTGAAAGCTGATGAAAGACAGCAGAGGGTAGGTTTCAGAGTCACCTTTCAGGAGAGGGGAGAGCCATCAGTGAGTCCTCCAGGGACAGGTTTTGAGACTAGTTCTATGCAACATCTCTATCAATGACCTGGTGAAAGGAGCAATCAATGAATACTCAAGTTTTCAGATGATATTAAGTTCTTTAAGCTTTCAGATATCATGCTAAAGCTGAGGAGGTCCAGAAGGACTTAATAAAAATGAGTGAATGGTCAAAAAGGTGGTAGATGAGCATCAATTTGAATACAAGTAAGGTAATGCGTCTAAGGAAAAATTATGTAAAACTATGCAAAACTGCTCTTAGAACAAACAAATGTAAGAAAGAGATCACTGGATCATCATTGATTACAAAGATTTTTCATCATCTCAGTGTTCAGCAGCAGCCAAAAAATCTCAAGATATGATGGAGTAACAGAAAGAAAGTACAGAGAAGAGCAAATAAGAAGAGGAGAGGAGAGGAGAAGGTTGAAAGGGGAGGGATTTGAGCAAGGTTTAAAATTGAAGAAGCTGATGTTTAAGATTAATGTAGAGCTGTTGTTCACCTAATCATGCAAGAGGGAAGAAGAGGAAAGAGGCAACCTAGTAGGAGATCAGTTTAAAATGAGTGAAAGAAATTACTTCTGTTCACCGCAAATAAATAGTAAGCTTACAGAATTTGGAGTTAGATGTTGCAGATATGAAATCAGGGGTTGGGGCTGCAAACAAGCTTAGAAGGTTCAAAAAGAGACTAGAGAGTTCATAGAATATAAGTTCATTCTTGGGTCTAAAAATGGATACATAGTAGCTACTTATATCATGAAAAATTATGAATTTATAAAGATTCATGGGCAAATTCGTAGGTCTAAAAGTGGATGTTAATAGGACAAGGTAAGGGCATATCCTCTAATATCCTAATACAACAGTTCTGGATGCTGGATAAATTTGAGCAAATGGACCAGAGAAAGTGGGTAGGCTTCTGTGCTCTCCTTGAAAAAATCTTGCGTTGTCACCGTTGGAGACATAATTCTGAGCTAGATTGACCACTGCTTTGATCTAGTAGAAAATTCCTTATGTTCTTATTTTAAACAGAGCTGCCTTAGTCATTCTTATTCCTGTTAGGTCATGTTTCAGCTAATGTGTGCATTTTGCATCTATTCATCAGTTATAGCACTGTAGATGAGAGTTGACACAGACCTCCTGCTTCCAAGCCTGAACTGCTGATATATCACTATAAACATCAACCTTGACCTTTATGACAGTGTTTAACCTTTGTGTTCTAGCCTGCAGAGCATGAGTTGGCCACAGTCAGTATAAATCCTTACAGAGAAAAGAAAACATTGGTAATGGACTCATCAAATTGGCAGACAAAGATGTAGTAGCTGAAACTAGATGAAGTCCATCTAGAAAAAAAGATACTTTTTAGCACAGGCTGACATTAGTCTTTGGAACAAGAGTTGTGGTGAATTCACCAGCTCATTTTAACATTGGATATTCATTTCACTTAGGAAAAATAATTTACAAGGATATTCCAATAAACTGTTATATAGCTGACGAGATTAGAGGAACATTCTAGTCTTCTCCAGGAACTATAATCTATGAATACATAAAACAGTCAAAGTTCATTACATCCCAAAGCAGTTTCCTTAGACATGCCATCAGATATTAAACATGTACCTGGCAGAAGACAGTATAGGTGAGCAGCCAGCCAGTGTTGGTTTTCTCTTTGGGGATTATTAATAATTATTTCAGTTATATTCACCTCCCAGACTGTGTTCAAATTTCAACTACCTGAAAAGACCATTAAAATACATAAGGCACTGTTTCTGTACTAGAAAGTGTATAAACTAGGCAGAAGCAAACGCAAGTGAGCATTGAATAAGAAAACAGAAAGACAATTGGAGCAAACAAAAAAAGCAGAAGACTGTGTCAATAGGTAAATTAATTCCTAAACTAATTTACAATGAAAATGGAAAAGTATATGTAATGTAAATAAATATATAGAGATACATTTTATTCAAGAAAACCTACATAAAGAATGATGCTTAACGCTCAGAATCAAATCCCTTAATAATGACGAGGGACATATTATGAAACTTTTAAAATATTTTTGGTAATGTGTTTACAAAATATATCAAAACCATTTGAACCAGACACAATCCTACCCTTTAGTTTGGCAAGCCCAGATTAAAAAAAAAAAAAGAAAAGAAAAAGAAAAAGAAAAAAGAAAAAGTCACTAAATTAAAAAAAAAATTGAAAAATTAAATTGAAAAAGTCATTGTTCATGAAATATCGTTTCAAGTGGTAATTTGAAAATAACAGTCAATATTTGCTGCAGATTTATTGAGCATTACTGTCATAGGCAATTCACAAAAGTCTTAATAAAGTATTTTTGTGTGATCTGCTATTGCAAAGATCTGTTTACTTACTTTAGGAATTAAGAATGTTTTGGAATCCCAGTGTACAGTATTTTCATCATGTGCACTTCTGTATTACAAATACTCTTGAAATAGAAGATGCAAAGGTCAGTGCTTTCTTTTTCTTTTTAATGGCCCCTAATGAAGTAAAATTATAGTCAAAAATAGGTCAGTAAGAGTATAAACAAAAAAAGATAACATTTAAAAAATATTTTTTCCCCCAAACTGACCTTTCACCAAAAAAGAATGCTTACATTAATGTACGGCTATTTTTCATTTTCTTCTAAATGCTTTTTTCTTTCTCATAATAGGTTTGGGTTTGGGGTTCTTTTTTGTTTGTTTGTTTGTTTGTTTGTTTCCCTTGGAATAGAAGCATCAGGGAAAAGTAATTTCATGTCAACTATGTAAAGAAAATCTTAAGCCAAGTGCTATATGCCAACATTTTCAGCTGGTTTCCACATTGTGTTCATGCAAAATCTTAGCAGTTGCCAATTTTGCACAAAAAAAGGCTTTTGCACATGCACACTTCATGCTTGCTTTTAGCAGTTATCTTTTTGTAATGCATTAAGGACTGATCTAAAATTCAGTGAGGTCAGTGAGAGTCTTTCCATTTGATTTCAGTAAGATGAACAGTCATAAAAGATGAGACCAGCTGAAATTTTGTCCTATATAATTTAGATGAATTTTCATTTTGGCTTTTCAGGCTTTCATGTGTTTGGTGATTGTGTTAAAGGCCCAAAGTACTCTACATTTGGAACATTTTACATCTGACCTACTAAATCTATAATTGCATGAAATGAAGTGTTCATTGACCAAGCCAGTTTAAGAAATTCTTGATCTGACCCTCCCCTCCGCTTGTCCCCACTGTCTAAAGCATGCCAGGTGGATCATATAATAGAATTACCTCTTTCACTTTACTAAGTAGAAAAATAATCTAAAGAGTCTAGCTTAGAGGCAGGAGTAGCAAACATAAAATGAAACAGCAAAGAGTTTCAGGTCTTCAGTTCTCATGATTTCTGGATTTTCATAGCATGGTTGCTGGAAACACTAACAGGAATACAAACAGTGAAATTCTTATTAAAAAGCTGTATTTAGGTGAATAGAGAGGGAAGGAGAAAAAGATGTTGCTTTTTTTTTTTCCCCCCTCAGCATTGTTATCACTTCAGTCCAAGTCGATGATGCACCATAATTAACGGGAGCTCAGCTCTGTCTTAGCAACGCTATGCCAGCTGAGCATAGTGTTACTCTGTTATTCCCCAGACCTTCATATTGCCTGGCCCTAGCTCTGAGTCGATCATGATTTTCATTTTATTTGATCTCAGGGTCAACTTTGATTTAAATAGGTCTGTGACCTTGTAAGTCTTGCTTTCACCCTTTACTCTTAAAGTCTTTGGATTTTAACAACTCTCACTGCTTTATTTGGTCCCCACTGGATGGCATGAACTTGTCATTTACAGATTCCAGCTTGGAAAAGTGATATTGAAATCAGCAGATCATAAAATACTTGAAGATTTGTGTGGAGAACCTAAACTTGTGAGTCCTCTCAATATCAACTACATTAAAATAAATCAGCAAATGCTCTTAAAAAGGCACTACACAAACAGACAATGAAAAAAAAATACAAAAATCCTATAAGCTGCCTGTTTGGAAATAAATTCTAGTAATAAAATCAGTCAGTCAATATTTACCCATCAGGAAAATTAAGTTCAAACTTATGATCAGTTTTGTTATCTCTATTTCTTATTCCTCTCTAACCACGGAATTTATAACATCAGTTGGGTTGGACATTTCCATCTCTAGAGAAAAGTTAAGTTCAAGGATCTCCAGAAAAAAATAATATGCTTCTATGAAAACTATTGTAATCATACAGAAGAACACCAAGTAACAGGCACAAAGTGACTTGAGGGTATAGTTACATGGTAGACTGCAGTGCCATGCAGAAATACCCAAGATGGAATGAAATCAGCTAGTTCGGCTAACAAAAGAAAGGGAGAGCCTGTGAATTCCCATCTGTTCTCCATGTGTTCATTACAAGCTCTCTGAGTTTCCTATTCTGACATGCACATAAGGAGGCAGACTCTACTTTCAAGGGTCTTGAATGGCTTTCCGTATCAGTGGTTTCATTAACTCAAGATCTATTCAAGTTGTTTGTTTACTTTCATTCTATCATTTTGAAAAATGTAATTTTCCTCTTCAAGCTTTCATTAAATGTATTCCCTGGCTGTGTATACCATCTGTGGGTCAACTTCCTCAATACCAGATCTTCAACTTGTGCAAATCAATGCAGCTCAAGCTGCTGAACCTCCCAGAAGTATGGCAAAGCAGGAGGTTATGATTTAGAGTAGCTTCACCCAAAATTATAATTATGAGCCAAATAGTAATCTGAAAAGGTTATACTTTATGCTCTGAGTTTGTTTGCACTCAAAATCTTGTATGAGTAGCTCATCTCCTTTGATTTCAGCCCATGATGGCAAAAATTTGATAGGAATAGTTCTTATGTCCATTCCTCAGGAAAAAAAAAAAAAGAAAAATACACAATCAGTCAATCTGCCGAGATTTCTGTCATTGCATATGTTTTAAAAGACATCAACTTGTTTGTGATGATTCAGACTGGATAATTAAAAATTCTTGAGGAATTTTTTTTTTTTTTCATTTTTCCATCAGGGCAGCAAGTGAGAAGCACTCAGAACAGAAACTTAGAAATATTGTTTCATCAAAACAAATCATCAGTACCTGATCCTTTGATCTTGCCTCGGGGAGTAACAATGTTTCAAATTAATCCTCTAACGTATGCCACAAATTCTGTAATGCCACATACAGAAGAGAGAGAGAGATTGTTCTTGGTAGATATAATTTTAAACTAATCAGCTTGTGTTTTGAATTACAGAATGTGTAGGTCTTTATTGAATTCTTCAAATAAGTATGTTTAAGAAATGCTGTGTCAATGCTTGTAATGAACTACTAATTGCTTTAGTAGAGATAAAGATCTTGGTAAAACAAAAACAAAAGCTACACGACCTAAAGATAATATATGTACATATATATTTTATATATATGCATACACACACACACACTTCATATGTTTTATGTTAGAAAGTAACTAAATCAATAATTATATTCCTCATTTCTGGTTATAAGAGGATTTGGCTAAATATCATTCCAAAAAAATTATTGCTAGATCATATAGAAGAATAATTAAGCCACTAATAGCAAGTTACAAAAAGAATGTTGCTGTGTTACTCAACATATGCTAAAAAAATAACAACATACTATTTCAATGCTAATTGTATCTATTTGAGCTAAATCTAGATTTAGCACGCGTTCAGCCTAATTCTTTTTGCTCTGGTAAATCAAAACTAATGTGACTAACATTCACAACTAATTTGGAGTCTAAGAGTTCAAGTTAGGAACATAGATCCAAGCAGGTAATCAAGAAAATCCCACTTTCCAGCAATCACTAATCCTGAAATCATTTACTTTTTGCATTGCAAAGTTTTGGTGCACCTGACTTGATCACCCCATCTGCACATATTCTGTTGCAATCCCCAAATGAGCCAGAAAAATGTCTGTCTTCCACCTAGGTATGCTTACTCTCCTGGGATGATATTTTTCCCAGATCAACAAAAAGTAGGGGTAAAGGGACAACCCTCCACCCCTTGTGTAGGTTAAAAAAGAAAAAAAAAGAAAAAAAAGATTTAAATATGTCTCAACACTGAAGACAGTGAATTAAATTGTTCGGATGACATTAAAGATATAGGACAGTTTATTTCCTTTCTGAAATTCACTTCAAAGAGCATAAAAGGATGTGTGAATGAATGATGAAACATTTTTCCACTGGGAATGTTTTTTGAGTTACACTTTCATTTTCTTCCTTTTAGGTTCCATGGAATCAACATCTAAACTAATTCAGTCTTTTCACCAGCCATTCCTTCCAACATAATTTTTTTTTTTCAGTCATAATAAGGCAATAGTATAGATAGCACAGATTTATCTTTTCTTGCATGTGTGCACAATCTTTTTGTGTTTGGATCCATATTTATTCAAAAAATTGTGCCATTATATTCTAAATGGTTAATTCAATTTGTTACATGGGAGTTCTCAGCTTTCAGTTCAGTTTAGGGTGGTTGCTTTGCCTATTGATTATGTTGTTCCACAACACTGAATTAAAGACATCTTAAAAGAGCGTTCTTCTGTTAATGTTTTCAAAACTTCTTAGGGTCTCTGTAATTTTTTTTTTTTTAATTTGACAGAATGAAGTTGTGGACAACAAATAAATAAAAAGCAAACAATTAAATCCACTTAAAATGTATTTCTTTGAACCACAGAGAGCTTAGTATTCAGTACTCATACTTGCAGGTCACAAAGTCTACAATTCTGTTCTTTTCCAACTCATTTGCTGAATAAAATGAATCAACTGAAATAAGCCTCACAATAAGCTCCATAATAAGTGTAGATCAATCTGACTTGTTGATAACTTAGGATCTGAATAGTGTGGACACTGCAATTTACATTTAAAATCAATATCCTCAAGGCAAGGATAAAATATTAATATATAGCAAGCCAGTGAATCCTAAAAAATAGGAGGAAACGTAATCTTAATAGAAGGTGTATATATTCCCTTTTATACACTTGTACTATAAAATTGGCTCTAGTATTCCTGGGATTGTATTAAATTCTCTAAGGACATGATCTTTCTGTAGCTGTGAAAGAATACATAGACAAGTCTTTAAATCTTATTACAGTTTGTTGTAGCCCTTGGTAGCAAATATGGACGTGCTCCCCTGAGAAATCTCATTATAAATTTCTCCCTTCAATAATCTGGCTACCCCACTGTTTGGATGTTTGTGCTTTACTACTAAGCTGAGAAATAATGCTGACTTACTTTGGATTGTGGCAAGCTATATTAAAATAGCAACCATAAATAAATAAATAAATAAATAAATAAATAAATATAGCACACACAAGGAATGAAATATTTATTTTACTTTTTTATATGCCTTTGAAAGTAGATGGCTAAGTAGTAATTTATTAAAAAGAGGTAATGTTGTGCTATTACACTTTGTCCATCCACAGTCTCCCAGGTTTATCAGAACACTACTACCAACATAGATCACCTTCCATAAAGTCACTACTCAGTTAAGGGATGGACCCGAAGCCCCATTGCAGGAATGGATTTATCAGAGAAGGTGGTTAATATTGGCCATAGCCCCTCCTCTGTCACATGTCACCAACTGTTTGCTGAATGCAGCAGCGCTACTTAGGGAAGAGAGAAGAGATGCTCATGCCATGGGCTAAGAAGAGAAGAGACCACAGGACTTCACCAGATCAGCCCTGAACTGAAGCTGGTGCCTCAACCAGTGGCACTCTCTATGCTCCAGGTTGCAAAAGTTCAAAAGGGATATAGAGAGTTTAAGTCTAAAGTTGCATGTGAAGTATTGACAGATGAGTTCAGAGTGACTTGGTCCCAGCTAATCCTAGAATCCAAAGTGCCTGGAAGCGCTGGGCTAGGGTATTCCAGCTGAATCTGGAAGAGGCAACTTCCATCCAGAAGCTAAATTCACTGTTGGCCTTAAGAGCTCAGGTGAAATGCAGAGACTAGACTGCTTCAAGTTCAGGAGCTGTATTAGCATCATTTTCTGGGTATATGTGTACATGCCTGGAGAGAGCTGGAAAAGGGCTCAGGAAATAACCTACTTTTTTTGAATTCCAGTCCTTCATTTTGGCAAAATGCCTTTTGATTTAAAATGGCTTCATAAAATTTTAGTGGAAGTATGTCAAAAAATGTGCTAAACATCTTTAAAATTACACCTTGTAAGTTGCAACAAAAGCATATACGTGAAACTCATCAAAAAATATTCATTTTCCAAAAGCTGATTACTTTGGGTACATGGTTGCTTACTGTTTCAACAATATAAATGGGACAATTAGAGAATACTGTTGCTGGACACTGATGAAAAGAAAAACTGAACAAATAACAAATCAAAACAATCCCATAAAGTGCAATAACTTCATACACTTTGCTGGTCTAGTAATGTAAACATCATTGAAATTCATGCCAAAAAAATTTGGATTGCTTATGAGCTACAAAGAAAAATGAAAAGCAAACAGAATAAATTGCAAACTCTTAAGAATGATAAAAAGTTGCTATCAGGTAAATGAAACAAATTGATACACTATTAAATGTACTTTACAAACTCATTTATGTCATAAAACCAACCTAGCTGGCTGCGCTCCAGGAGGCAGGGAAATGGGCATGTTGCCACAGCTACTTTTTTTCCACAAACAATACGCCCTGTCATCTCTCTGACTCATAATCTGTCAGTGTCTTTTTCAGAGCTTTGGCTGTGATCTTTAAATATTCACTTGGAATAGTCACAGCCCACTGTAAAGATGTATGTCACCTCATTTTGCAGGATTTCAGTGACTGCTGTATGTACATTTCTATGGGAAAACAAATTAGCTGCATTCTACTGGGTCTGAACGTGGAGGATCCTTTGATTGCTGAACCCCCATGAATGATTCTGTGGGCAGTCTCCCTCTATAAGCATCCCAGGACATACAATTTAAGACTGACAACTTTATTCAAATCCAAAGGCACACTTTGAGAACTCATTTTTAATACTAAATGTACTAAATTTTTTAAACCTCTGATCTCCTGAATCATTCAGCATGATGGGTATTCAAGAGTATTGTGAATAAGAGGAGAGGTAAAGACCCTATCGCAGCTCAAAGAAGCCGATATAAACCAATTATTTCTCTTGCTGCAACTAAGGGACCAATTAGCAGTAGCTGGCATAAATGACTGCAGTCCAGCTAAAAAAGAATAGCAGGCAGAGGGGTCGGGGCTGTTTTGGGAAAGGGCCTCAGACGATATGCATATAGTTTAAAAAAAAAAAGAAAGAGCGAGAACACAAAAGTAAGTGATATCTATTAGCAGACAAAGGCAGGAGCAGCCCAGGGGAGAAGAAAGAGCAGACCCTTGTACGCTACTGGCTCCTTTGTCTCTTACCTACAGGAGAGGAAGAAGTGGTGTTTAGACAAAAAGGACAAGAAGTTTCAAGCTTCTGTGCTTGAAAAGGATGAAGTATGGGAATCAGGCTCAGCAGACATTAGGCAATTTTTTTTTTTTTGTGTACTTTCTATTACTGCTTTGATTTCCCCATTTCTCTGCCTTTTGAACTGGCTGGGATAACTCTAGCATGTCTCTTCAAAAGAAAGTGAGAACGGATCATGCTCCTGCAGCTTTGAAGTGCCGCCTCTGTAATCTACTATCACACTGACCAGCAGAGCTGATGATTTAAAACTTTGTAAGGGCAAGACTGCACAAAGAAATGTCGAACAGAGCAAGGTCCTCCCTGAAATGGCAAGTTTGTAAACTTGCTACGCTCAATTCCATTTTGCTGTTTGTCTTAAATGCAGATATGTGGGAATAGTATTTTAATCGCATCTTAAAAGGGATAATGGAACGCTTTTTCTTAAGGTGCATCCTTAGAGTTAGGAGTTGTTCCTCCTCCTCCTAGTTTCTTAAGGTACTGTTTTCCTAATTTTCTATATGGGAAATCAAAGTCTGTAAGGCAAAAAAAAAAAAAAAAAAATCCAGACTAGAGTTCCTAAACTGGTCTATTCATATAATTTTCTCATTTGTTTGTGCTTTGGGCTCTCTTTGGAATCGGGGCAGTGAACCTGTAGTAAAGAAACCAGTAAGGATTCCTGTTTCTATGGCTAGGCTGTTTCAAGAACTGAAGTTTATTTAAAGGTGATTAAAAGTCCAGTAAAACACTATACTGTGTCTTTACAGTGCAGACACACCCCTTAGATTCCCTTTCTTGCTTTGGCATTTCTGGCTAGACCAAAAAGTACTAAATGTCATGAGAATAGTTGCATTTTTTAGTTTTAGATCCCATGCTTTACATGAAATTATCTGTCAAGTTTTGTAACATAAAGATGAAATTTGGGGAAACAAAATTGGCTACTTTATTTTAGAGTGTTGATGTCAAGATATTACAGTTCTAATACAAATTTGCCAAAAGCCGGATGGATCAGGAGTATCCTTAATATTAACTCTTACAGTCATGATGGTGTTATAGGCTTTTGACAATTGTTTCCTGCATAAAGGTAAAATAAGCATTTGCTTTCTTCAGTGTTCACATTTATACACTACACATACTACTACTATTTCAACACTTAAAACATCATGTTCAACATCATCTGCTGTGATAGCTATAAAAAAGTAATATGAGCAGATGCTCTTTCTTTTTAGACACCAAAAATTTCTACTTAACTGATGGCTTATATTTTATTAATTTCTTCCCCTCTAATTTTTCTAGGAGTTCCTAGACTAACATCTTGTGCACTGCATTGTACAATATACATGAAAACACAAATGTCAGTAGAAATTTAGGGATTAACTTTTACACTAGAATATGGTCAGTCATTCTTCATTTTAATCACCTAATCACATCAACATCTGTTTGCAAACCACCGACTAAATAACAGAGGTCAGAAGATAACTTCATATCTTTTGTTTATGTATGGAATTGAGACGATGCATGGAGATGTTGAGATAATGAGTTTAGAAAAAAAAGTAGGCATCTGATACCATTTCAGTCTGTGTGATGGTCCATAAAAGACCCCTACTAAGTGAGCAAAGGATACAAAATGGCCACAAAACATCTAATGATAACTTTTGTTCTCAGATACAGTAATCTCATTTCTCTTCCATTACTATAAACGTACGGAAGAGCTTGACTTAAAAATTCTGCTCTTCTTGAGTTGATAAAACAAATTAGTCATACTGTTGATTACGCACCTGGCCACAATTTTTGCTTCAAAACTTTGCTCATCAAAATGAAACCGGCTGCTCTTCATGCAGCTGGATGAAAATGGTTGCTTTTCTTTTCTGAAATTTATTGTGGACATCAGACATAAGGTTTTCACGTAGTTTCAGTTAAAGAAAGGTCTCAGAGGTGTGTGATGTCATGCATACATGTACCTTATTTGTTTAGTGTTCTATACTGATACCCAAATACTTCTCTCTGTATACCTCAGGGGAAAGGCCATTCAATTTTTGTGTGCATGTGTGCTTATTTTATCTCGTTTATTGCCTTTTCTGTCTTTTAAAACATTAACTCAATTTCCTTGATAATATAATCATAATAATGCATATTTTAAATGACTGAAAATTGAGCTTGACATGTGAGGAACTCTATTAAACATTTTAACTCTGACTGTTAAAATCACGTTATTCATAATACAGTAGTAAAGTAGCTTTACTTATTTCATATTCTGCAATTATTAGCATTGTATTTAAAGATAATAATCATATAGAAGACTTTTCTATGTAGTAGAATCTTATATATTGTCAGTTTTATGAAAAAAAAAAGAGAAATTACATCTCATGCTGTTAAAAACTGAAAAGTGTTCTTTCTCTGTTGTAAATTTCCTCAGGAGAAATTTCTTAAGATACTAATCTTAATTACACTAGTATTTTAGTAATGCTGTAAGGGTAAGATAGTGATGAGGGTATGAGTCATGCTAAAAAGAGCTACAGCCTAAATTAAAGCTGATTAGTTTTAACTTACTTCTAGTGTATTTTCCAAACTTTTAAACTACAAAAGGCCTCTGTGTACACAGCATTCTTCCTTATGCTGGGTGAAATCTCCAGCAACTATTTTAATGTAGAAAATACACTTTCTGGGACGTATTACTATCCGTATTACAGCTAATACAGATTCATCAACATTTTAACAATATTTCTTCAGTTGTTCAATAAATGGAACCCAGTCTGGAAACATCACAAATGAATTTGGAGAGGAAAAATTTAATTTTCAAGCTAAAGAAGGAACTGATCTCATACCTTTCATATCTACAATGAATGGCCTCATCAAAAAGCGGGATGGAGCAGGCCCAGAACCAGTTCTGTGTGTTTCGAGAAAGGGACTAATTCCCTTTTCAGGTTACATGTATACTTAAAGATTGAGTAGTGCGCAGGTGTATGCGCAGTAACAGGAATATAACTGTCTGCGTTGTTAAGCTGTTAGAATTGCACGCAAGCCCAAATCTCCCAAACAATTTCTGACCATGATTCAGTAGCTAGCCTAGGACAGAGATCATTCCCAGTTAGCAACTTGGATGTGGTTACCCTGTCCTGAGGTCTAAAATGGTTTATTGGTATGGATGTGGTTAGAACTTGCTAGCTGGCCTCAGAGACGGAAATCATTCTTAGATTACCTAAACTTCACACAAATAGACTGCCCTGAATCCAGTGCCATGTATAAAAAACCCTGTCACAGCAGCATCAGTGGACCAGAGTCCATCTTACCCCATTGATCATCTCCTTAGCTGCCAAATTTGAATCCCACTGGCCACCTCCAACCTGATTTCTAGTTCTGTGCACCTTAGACACACAACACCTTCACTCCACATTGAGGCGTTCACTTACTACAGCTTTCTGTCAGGAAAAATGATGAAAGCAGCTCAACTGGGTTCTTTGCGATGAATGTATCTGCTGGCCTTGCCTCCTGAATTTCCTATGGACAGCAAAGCGCTTGCATCAAGTTGATATTTATTTTCATGTTTCATTTTAACACCTCTGTGCACAAAAAAAAAAGAAAAAAAGAAAAAAAAAGTGACATTGAACACAATTTCTGTGTGCTGAGGGTGTAATAAATTATTAAAACAGCTATTCAGCAGAAAATATATGCTATACTTTTCTTAATAAAATTGGCAAATGTTCACTTCTTTATGCTCTTTATATGCAACATTTTCCTGTCTTAAAATGTCTCTTATTTTGTAAATGGTACTTTAGAAACCTCTGGAGATATTATGATGAAATATTGACTGTCTTTTTCTTGACTTTTCCTGCTCCCAAAACCCTCTTCTCCACCTGCAGTACTTCTGATTTATATTTTTTTATTATTTTGACAAATTAAAAACATTTCATGCTGTGAAATAACTAGTAACAAGGGAGAATTTCAGACACACATTCATGAGGAAGAAAAACAAACAAGCATGCAGCACATATATTTCTATTACTGCTAGATGGGCTAACTTTTCAAACTCCGGACTCTAGCCTAGCCTTTGAATTTATGGGTTCAGTTCAGAAAATGCAATCCTTGATTCTACAGATACTTAAGGGCATGCCCAACTTCAAGCTTATTAACAGTCATTTGTTAATAATATAATATAGGATTGTTTGTAAGGTCTTTGATTGTTTAATTTAAACTAGTTTTAAAGCAATATTCCTGTAATTTGTGTCAATCATCCTAATTCTGATTTTGGAGTAGATTTATTTTAGTTTACTGCAAGCCTTTTCTAACCTGATTTCTAACCTAACCAAAATTATGATTCATAAATTTAACTAGAAGAGCTGTATTCTGGATTACTGTAATCCATGGAAGTTAACACCTCAGGTTAAAACTATGTAACTTTCCCTATAGATGAGACCTCACTGATAAATGCATAAGAGCAGGAAAACTTTTAAAAGCATAAAAGACAGGGAATTTTACCCACATGTACTATAAGGTGCATCTGCAAAACTGCAGCTACAAAATTATGACTGCATGGCTCATGAAGGCTGGAATCAAAATTTGGTCAACTAAGTTTGTGCTCAAAAATTGATGTTGCTGTTTAGGAGCTGACACAGACAGTGCTGCCTGTTCCCTGGTTTAATTTCAACCTTTAACTTAAGGTGTCCCAACAGAGACTGAATCTAGCAAAGCCCTGGGGACTCTTTCCCGGTAATGCTTTTCAAGGTGTTTCACCCCCACATGCCAACAGGGTAAATCTTATCCACAGTCTACAGAACACTGAAAAGCATGTTAGACCTTGGGGTGAAAAAGCTGCTTATTTATATAATAAACAACTATAATATTCTATTATGACTATCTAATAGAAAAAATAGTACAATGCTTTCATTAAAAATACAGTGATTTGAAGTGTTGTAAAAAGAAATATATTCTTAAAAATGAAGTAGAAAGTCAATATCTAACAAGATATAACAAGATTTGGTTCCTTTTCGATATCATGGGCAGTCTGAATCTATGAGTGCTTTACAATCTATCTGTCTATATACACTAACTTTAAAAAATGTATGTTTATAAAGAAAATTTTGACATTTTTTAAATGTTCCACTTTAACAGAAAGGATTTCACACTTTACAATTGCCTGTTACATTTGCATTACAAATTCCACTGTGTTACAGCAAGAGCTAAACAAGCAAGTTGGCGACCCTTAACATTTTCATTTAGTAAGTAAGTAAAAATAAAAAAACTGCAGTATACCTTAAAACATTCTTTTAAATTATAACAGTAATACAGTAAAATGTATCGCTGCTAATCCAGAATAAGGGAAATATGTAAGGCTGAGTGTTAATCCTTAATATATTCTGTAAATTCAGTTGCTTTTCATATCTATCCACAACGACATTTCTGCAATACAGCAAAATAACTCAGAAAATATATGATAGGACTAGCAATTACACCAGACTAACCAGCAGCATTAAAACAGGGTATTTTATGATACAGTAGCTATCACACACTGTGAGTTTTTGACAGTTGATCACAGAAGATTAATTAACGCATCATTGTCTTATATACGTGGGTGCATGCTGCTGGGGTCAGCATGCACGAGTTTTGCCAGTTCTTGCTGAGAGGTACTTGGAAACTTTTTCTTAATTGAACTAAAGATTCATGGTGGGCTGATTCCTATCTCACTGCCACCATTAGCTTAAACAAATGTTTTCAACAGTCCTGATTCTTACCCATATGAGATCAGAGCCATCAAATCTCTTCTACCTCTGCAACTGCTGTTTGAACTGAATTAAACTGGAATCCAGGCTAACTACTGGAGACACACTTTATTTTTAGAATTGACCTGCAGTCTTTTGAGCATTATGGAAATTACTGACATGGAGATGAAGAACATGCCTTTTGAGATTTTTGACCTACAGGTGATGGTATTCAGTAGCTTTGATATTTAGTAAAGATTTGCAAATACTTCCTTATCTAGTGCAATTTTATGTCATTGTTTTTATTATAGGTATCCTCTTTTCTAGTGTTTTACTCATTCTAGTTTTAAACATCACAACTGCTGAATGGATGAGGTTATTGCTGCTTGCTTGCATAGGCTAAGAAACATAGGCCTGCTAACTGTTTCCATCCCTGATACGGGTCACTATCCATTTACACCAACAGCCGTTGTGTCAATTTCTAGGTTTCTTTTGGAAGATCTATTTCCCTCCGAAAAGAAATCTTAAAAGAAGCTGATGAAATAGACTGGTTTTGAGGCTAATTTCTGCAGATAGTATAGATGAGATAATGTTAAATATGGCTTCTTCTAACCTTCTTCTATAATACTTTGTGTATGTGCATGTGACATCCTTACCTTCACGCCGTGATCTGTGGAACACAACACATACCACTCTTTTCATAATATAAGACATTTTTACGGCAGTCTGTGGAGCAGGCCTCCCATTCTTCTTTGAATTAAAAAAAAAAAAAGTATTTAAAATTTCTTTGAACCAGAGATATCTGCCATGAAGATCTCAGAACAGGATTGGATCCCTGACTTGGTTCAAACATGCAGATGGGAATCTGTGTCCAACAGAAGTATTCTGCACAATAAGGCAGCACATCCTTGTGCAGCTGTGGGTTATGGACACAGAGGGAAATACTGAAGCTTTTAACTTGAAATGTCACAAGCAATCAGGTTGATTTGTGGTCATAATTCTGGAAGGGAGGTGAAGGTGAGCAGCCACGCAGGCTTGACATTACATGACAGCACAACAGGCCATCAAAATTCTCAGAGGCCATCCTCTCCTGGTCATTCACTGGATGCACACTCCACAGACACCCTGCTATGCATTCAGGGCTTGATTAAAGATTGTATGCCATCATTCGTTGTCTGTATATGTCCATATGACACATCCCAGAAGGGAAATAGTATTTCCTGAAACAATATATCCGGCACTCTGAACCACAGAGGCTGACATTCCCTTGGTGAAAAAAGAACTTGGCCTGGCCACAGCAAAGAGTGGAGAAGTTGTGTAATATTCAGGCACTGTGCACATAGCCCATGTGTCTGGGTCATTCCACCCATGAATCTTCCACAGTGGCCCACATGGGTTAGCAAAATGCTGGAAGGTAACCCTTGCAATCATAGCAGACCTACATGGGGTATAAGTTCCATCAATAACGCCACTCAGATCTGAGTCGAGCAGCAGCCTGTTGGACATAAAAAATATTGACAGTGAGAATCTCTGGGGTATGTTTAGCTGTGTAGACCTCTATTATCCTTATGAAGGACTCATCTATTTTAAACAAATTGTATATTGTCTGATGATAAGGCTGCACAGGGCAATGGAAAGCTTTCTCTTATGTGATATATGTGGCTACAATAAAATGTGCTGAAAGGTAATGATGTATATTCAAAAAGTCTGAACCAATTGCTGGTCATGCCAGGTGTATAGCACAATTGGTCCCCATAGATGGACCTGAAATTTTATCTCAGTGTCAGAATAGAGATCTTTAAAGATCTATACTTGCTTTTGGACTGTGGAATAAAATATCCATTTTTCTATCATTTATTCTAATGATAAATAATTAGAATACGTTAGGATTAGAGGAATGTATATAACACTTCAGCTATTGTATGCACACTGTTCAAAAATGTCATGTTCCCTTTAAGACTTTAGCGCTGAAATTCAGGTGCCTGAACTCCCAAAGCAGGATGACGTCCTGCCCACCCTCCAAATGCTACTTCCCAAGGGCACATATCTCCTGGGTCATACCTGTCAGCCCTGTGAGGATGTCTTGACTATCACAGAAGGTATAAAATTATCTTACGTGTTTATGTTTAGGCATGTGAATCACTCACTGGAGGCTTTATTCAGGTGCTAAAAGTTGTCATCTACTATAGTTTGAGATGCCTTAATGCCTTTTGCCTTCCTGCTCGAGGGGTCTTTCTTAGGTCTTTTGTCATATGTGCCAGACCCATTAGGATGTTGCAGATACTCTCAAGGCTTTTTTTTTTTTAATGTCCTATTCAAAAAATTATACTCTAATGAAACAGATACTTGCTGATTATTGTTTAAAGTTGCAATGAGAAAATACTCACCAGGCTAAGAGGCAGTGACCTTATTGCTCTAGCAACTACATAGCTGTGATGGGTTAAAAAAAAAGAAAAAGGAAAAGAAGACATTTGAAGATCAGCTAAGATGCTTATTCAGTTGCTGTAGAAACATCAGAAATACTTTTTCATGAACAGAATAAAAAGAATTATTGTTGTTATTTAATGCTTAAATTGATGGAAAAATTTTCCACAGCAGTGGAAATCTGAGTGACATTTAAAATGTCACAACACTCACATTTACAGTGAGAAACCCCAGTGAGGTTGTGGAGTCTGCATCCTTGGAGATATTTCAGAAGCTGTCTGGACACAATCCTGGGCAACCTGCTCTAGGTGACCCTGCTTGAGCAGCTTGAGGGAGGTAGGACTAGGTGATCTCCAGCTCCCTTCCATCCTCAACTGTTCTATGATTCTGTGGAGAGCCACCTTCTCCAGTTCATCTTTCAGTCTCCAAATTTTACACAGAACTCTTTTACTCGTGATCATTGCTTTACCATTTCCCTTACTTGGTGACAAATTGAGACATTGGGCACTATCTTTAAAGCTGCATATCTCAGCTTATGTTTAGTGGATATTGGTTTCTAATCTGTTCAAAGAAATCTCATTCAAGGATTGTTAAAAGAAATAAAACCTAATAACCATAAAAAAGCATGATCTTAGGAAAAAAGAAAAAAAATATATATATACACAAAAAGTCTAAGCACAGAAATTTGAATTGCTCTTTGGCAATATTTTCTTCCTAAATCATAAAATAGTACATATCAGACTAAAATGTGAAACATCCCAACACACTTACAGAATTGCTTTCATATTAACTAATTAGGATTTCCAGTCTTACATCAAGCATGCATCTCTAGGAACTGATATTTTGCCAAATAATTGGAGTTTTTTAGTAAGTGGATAATTAAAAAGTTCTCACTCAGATAAGTTAAAAATGCATTCACTTTGAGCCTGAGCTGGATGACAGGAGTGAAGATCTTTTAAAAACTGAAAACATTATAAATTCAACCATCTTGTCTTCTGGGATTTTCTTCTTGTAATTTCTCACGAGTTTGATACAATTATGACACAAACTCCCTTTAGATATAGGTTTGCTGCAGAAATCTGTTTCTTAACTGCTTGGAAAAAGGATAAACTCTGAGTTACGTAAAGTCATTCATCTTTCACATTCTAATGTAAAAGATTTTTCTCCTGCTCTGGATTAGTCTATGATCTATGCATATAGGAGCAGCCCTAGTGTCTAAATAATAGTTTCCATCTCATTTTGAATCATTTGTTTTCATTGTTGTTCTTGTGTGTTTCTAGCTCTTTGTTGTTAATTAGATCAAGCTGGATTTCCACTGAGACTGTGACAGTAGTGCCAACAGCTTTTAATCTGTCAAATTCCCATGACACCTCCTTCACCGCTTTTGTAACTTAGTAGGTCTTTTGTACTGTCTCTTTATATAAAGTGTTTTGATCAAAGTCCAACTCACACTCCATGCAAAATGTAACATGTGTACAGCTGTTGTACGGAAATATGAAGGACCAGATTCCATGCAGCTATTTGCAATGACACACATCCAAAATTTGACTCTTAATCTGACAGTTAAAGAAAATGCCTTTGAGGAAACTGGCATAGAAATCAGTCTTAGTCAACCAGCCAGGCCTGTTAGCACTACAGTGAATTTTACTCCCTTTTCAGCAAGCTTGAAATGTTGTCAAATGTTAAAGAAGTTTAGAAGGATTGAAAGAAAACTTTAGAATAAAAAAACATTTTCTTATTGGGGAGGTTTTCTTGACATAATTTTCTCTAATAGTCCCCCTGCCAGCTCCTTTGCCCACCCACCTGTGCCAGAACCGCTCAGATGACACTGGTTTATGGAAGACCTCCTGGAAACAAAAGAAAGAGTCTACAATGGCTTGCACAGACATTTGAGCTCTGTTGAGAACACACAGGATAAAGGCTACTTCAAGCACAGCTAGAAAGCTTTCCAGTTGAATTTCCAGCTCCTCTGATAGGTAGTATGCAGGAGCTCAGACAGCACTTCTGCAACTTTCTTTGGATCCTCTTTGCAGCTCTTGAAGGAGCCGCATTATTCCTTCTTGTCCACAATTATCAAGGAAGTGCCCCCACCGTTTTGTGTGCCAGCAGTCCTTTTTGATTCCTAGGGACAGCAGAGGCTGCCAAGAGTACTGCTGAGGCGGTAATGGTACCAAATCATTGGTGACAGACTCCAACCACCCGTTCAGTAGGGAGCCAAAAAGGAGGGGAAAGGACAAAGTTATTGCACTTGAATTGATATTCATCCCTCAAAACCAAATTTTGAATTCTCCTTTTTTTCTAAGGGAAGTATTCCTTATTTCTCTCATTATTTTCAGGCTGGATACTTTATCTATATTTTTTTAAGGCCAAAAAGGCCCTGGATTATTCTGGGTATTATTCTGGGCCTGGTTTTAAGACACATATTTTAAGAGCACTATTTTTTATGTAAATGTAACTAAAAAGTATTTGAAAAACAACCCTGCATTCACTGGACCTCTGAAGCAACTTTGATTCTGGTCATACACTTTCTCTCCTTCTATACTCCCTTGCCTGATGAATAGCATGCAAGTCCAAAATACTTAAGTCCTTGGGTGATGAAGAACATTTGTTGCTTCTTGTATAAACCAGTATCTCCTCTAAGAGAGAGGCTATCTATCTAGACCAAAACTAACATTGCGAAGAGGAAAGTAGTATGAATTAGCCTAGGAACCATTGAAAAAATAAAGTGTGCAGCAGATTCTGAAAAGGATTTAGACCCAAGGAACAGTTGCTTATTTTGCAATTTGACACACACATATATATATATAGACAGACTCTGAGGTCGCACTGTGGAAAGACACAGAGGACTTAATCTAGCCAGTCTTCCCATTTCAAAATACCAAGGTGAATCATGGTCAGACTTAGGTGGAAGGAAACAGCATTCCAGGAGCATATACTGGAGAGGTGAAGGTCCATTTTGTGCAACCAGTATCTACTCTTAAGAAGTTGGTTTTCTTCTAGACAGAGAAGCAAAACAAAGAACAAAGCACTCTGCATGAAGGAAAAATTTCCTATTTAAACCGGGCAGAAAAAAATCCATCAGCAAGCATGATTCAAAGATGTTATTTATGAAGCAAGGCATGAAACTACTGAGCTAGCAAGCAAGACTAAATGGTAGTTCAGTGTCATAGCAACAGAGACTGGCCTCACGCACACTCCGAAGCTGAAGCTCTTTGAAGGCAAATTGAGGTCCAACATGCATATTCAGCCATCAGAAGCATATGACTGCTGAGATGGGGCAGCTGGAAACCCCAGGGGTTTCCTCTGGGGGCTACAATATCGACATGTATAACAGAATTACAGAAGTGCCCATAGGCATAAAGTGCCATTCCCAAACTGGCTCCAACATCAATACACTGTGGACATAACATGGGTTCCCTAGAGGCAAATTAAGAGATGGGCAGCAAAAGCTTTCATGGGGCAATCTCATTACGAGTCTTGCTCATGAAGGGCATGCCCCAGGGAGGTTTGCACCTGCAGTGTGAACATTGCAAAAGCTTTCCCATTTTTCTGTTTATAAAGCCCTATAATATTACCAAATAGCAATAGGCAACAAAAATTCCATTATACACTGTAGATCATGAACCTTGACTTATTCATTTGGATTTTTTAACACCCCTTCATCTACATCTTCTAATCTTTCTGGTTCGTACATGCTATTCAAGTACAGCACTGAAAGATAATGATGGAACATGCCTCAGGAGTACTGCAGAGTACTAACCTCAAGCATTGTTTGGGGGGAAAATAGCAGTGTATTTAAGTAGCAGGGGCAATGAATATATTAGAAAGATATTTATAATGTAATCAAATTTACCACCCTTAAGTACTCTGGCATGAATTCCAGAAGCTATTATGCTCATTAAGAATCAGACCAGGAGGAACTTGCCTTGTATACAATTTAAATTCAGCTTGAGAGCTGAAAGTAAAATGTGATTGTTGTCTCCTATTGTTGCTTATGGGCAGCAAGCTATATCATATAATCACCCCATATCATTATGTGTGATTGGTAGGCTGTAGAACGGTAAAGCCCTGGCCTAAGCTTACAACAGAATTGCGAGGAGTTCATTATTACTTATTTCAAATCCAAAAAGCAGAGGCAGTATGAAATAAAACACCAGCACACACCTGCCTGTGCTTGAACAGCTCAATTTCTCCTCAGATTCACAAAAACACCGATTAGTTCAAACAAAGGGAAAAAATAGCATTAAATCATAAAGAATTTGATCAAATAAATATTTTTACATAATCCTGATTTTTAATGGGTCGGTTTTTAGTTGTAAAGTTTTAGCATATTACCAGAAAGCAACACACGTTTAGGTAACAGAAAGATACTGAAATCTCCCCATGGCTGCTCCCTATCCCCTTATGTTCCTAAAAGCTCTAGGCAATTAGTTTTCATCAAAAAGTTATGCTGCATGTTTATTACTTATGTGCATGTGTAGAACTGTCTAATCCTTAATTTCGCTGAACTCAGTGGCTCCCAAAGAGATAGGCGCTAACAAAACACACATTCTGAATACACTTTTAGCAAAAAAATAGCTGAAGAACATATTTTTCCATTTGGAAAGAAGATGAGACAAGAATTTTCCATTGTGGTGCAAGTCAGGAAACTTAAAGTTAGGAAATTTTCTTTCAAATATCAATTTTTCTGTCATATAAGGAAAGGCTGAGAGAGCTGTAACTGTTCAGCCTGGAGTAAAGAAGACTCAGGGAGATATTATCAATGTATACAAATACCTGATGGGTTTGAAGAAAGAAAGAAAATGGAAAAAACACAGAGCCGGACTCTTCTCAGTGGTGCCCAGTAAAAGGCATGAACTAAAATACAGAAAATTCCATTTAAACACAAGAAAAAACATTTTTACTATGAGGGTGGTCAAACACTGGAACAGACTGCCCAGAGAGGTTGTGGAGTCTTGATCCTTGGAGATAATCAAAGCCCAACTGGACACAGCCCAGGGCAACCTGCTGTAGTTTACCCTGCTTGAGCAGGGGGTTGGACCAGAAAATCTCCAGAGCTCCCTTCCAACCTTAAATATTCTGTGATTACGTGAAGTTAGATTCAAAATATATTTTAGATTTGCTTTGTTTTAATAAATTATTTCATTTTTTACACAGATTTGTGCCAAATAATGATTGTACATACAGCTTAGCTGTTACTTATTTTCTTGAGTATCCCTCACATGTTACCAAACTTCTGTTTAGAGTAGTACCTTCTTCAATCCTGAAGCTCGACCTAGATGTCATGGTAACATTGTATGACTCTGTTTTGACAGGTTTGATTGTGATCATCTGATACTACATCAAACAGGATCTATAATGAGAAATATGAAACTTCACACCTCAGGGTGGAGAGCAACAGTTAATAGCCTGCCCATTATGAGAATAAATCCATTTATTTTACTTTTTTACTGAATTTTACTTTTTTCCAACACATTTTACACTGAACTTTTCTCTGGAATGTTATGTGAAGTATTGAGAAAAATGTTCATCAAAAGAAGGATTTCTGAAAATTCACATGTTCTTATGTCTTTCCATTTATACTGTGAAAATTTACAGTATCAGTTTTCAAAAACATTGGCAGAAAGGCTACTGCAAGGAAGTACCACCTTCATTTTGTTCTGAAAAATCTGATATTAATAATACATCTGCAAATCTCATGACTATTTCCTGTTGACTAGTCCTAGTGGTCCCCTCGTGAGCAAGCACTCGGCAGCAATGGTGAAGCCAGTCATCTGATGAACGTTTCCTTCTTCCTGCCAAGGCAGCTTTCAGTTCTCTTACACGGACTCTGAGATCGCTGGGTATTTACATCTCCTATATACTAAATTCAGGCCAGGCATTTTCCTCATACCTTTGGCAGTGGAATGAAAAACAAGGGAATTGGAAAGCAAACAAAAACAGGCAAACAAGCATAACATCCCTTGAAAGATATTTATAAAACTAGAGAATAACAAAAAATAAGCACAGCATTTTACTCACAGCTTGTGCTCAGAAAGCATCTCTCTTTCTTCAACTGAGTTAATGCTGAACTTCAGGGTAGCGTTGTCTGTCACTGTCACGCGTCTGAGTTCTGCACCATCACAAACCTAGTGCAAGAAGAGCTGATATATTGCCAGGGTACATATCTGGTGAGTGACAGGAGATAAGTTTGCATCAACTTACTGTGTTATATAAGTCTCTTCCAAAATACTATTCTATGCAAAACATTATTATATGAAGCAACTATCTACCTAATCTTCTTTTTATGAAGTAGAGAGAATAGATCTGATGATCAAAGTGGTTAACCAAGAAATGCATTTTGAGATTTGTTTTCTAAAAAAATTCTTGACTGAAAAAATACAAGTAATGATATATCAGAATAGTATGTGAGGTGACTAACAGCACTTGGATCATATTTCAGCTAAAAAAGTGATAGTTCCTATCACCTTATTTTCAAGCCACCTATTTAATAATGCCATTTAATAATATATTTTCAACAGAACAAAAATTGCAATAATGCCATTACATGTCATATCTCTGCATACAAAGAAAGAAAACGTATTGTTAAAATGTTTGTTCATGCTGGCAAAACTGGTAAGGGGTAACTTTTGGGCCAAAAAAACAAAAAATTCTAATTCTAGAAAAAATTGTATATCTCAGACTGTGATGCTGGTTTACGAAACAAGCTGCAGTAGTCTTGTGCCAGTTCATAGGATGCACAGTGTATGTCATGTACCAGAGGAAAGTAGTGAACTACACTGACCTTTTCAGTAATCTCTGTCTACATAGTCCAGCCATTCCACATTCTATTTCTAAGAGTTTTTTTATTATTATTATTATTATACTTGCATTCTCCTGTTCTGGCTCCATAGATGAGTTGGCACACAGCAGAGAGCTTCGTGAGGCCGAGTGACACGAGTAAATCAGCATTTACTCAAAAGGGCTGGATGGAGAGAGTTGTGTAAATAAGAGTTTCCAGGCTCCTGCTGTTCTCACCAGGTTGTGCTGATATGTTTCTAGGAGCAAGCTGAGCTTTTCTTGCTGCTCATAAAAATTTCTTGGCCAGCACAGTTTGGAGAGTTTCTGTATATGGAAAAAAAGTGCTGCAGACTGTGTGTTTAGGAAGAGTTAAAAAGTAGTGCAGCAAAGGGTTTGGCTGGTTTTTCCTCACCTGAAAACAACATTAGATATTCCACTGATGGGTGGTTAATATATCATTTGTTTGCTACCTTTGGGGAGCAGAAAAATATCACTTGACTTCAATATTTATGATTGTAACTTTCTTGTTCTGTTAGTCAGTGATAAGACCAGAGCTCATGTTATTTCCCTGTAGTGTAGTTGAGGTAATTTACACACAAAAGAGCTGTAAACTGTCCCCATTAGTTATGCAATAAGAGTGTGCAATGCAAACATATCATATATCAAATTATTTTTCAAAGATGCAGAACTTTTAAAATACCTGTAAGTGCCCTGTCTGTATCCTCAGACTTCTGAATTCCATGTCAGTTTAGTCTACCTTTAAAGACAGAAGAAAGTAGACCATGAGTATGGATATAATATCCATCTACTAATTACAAATTGAATCTCTGGTGATCTTTGATTTAAGCACTCCAATTTTAATGTCTTATTTTAATTCACCATTTCTTAAAAGAGAGAGAGAGAAAAAAAAACCTTTGCCTCATTATCTTTATGAATGACACTAGCTGACACCCATCTAATACTCACCATTCAGGTGCCCAAGGATGTCACAAATCATATCTGGATTGCAGTTGTTTCTGCTGTGGCACTCTACTCCATAACCTACAGCCATGCTGCATTTCGAAAGAACACCTCATTTAACTCAACACACTGGGAAGTTTAATGCAACTGAAAGTCAAAGTTGAGTGCTCTCAGCCCAAAACTGAACAAAAAAGGAGTTCTATTGAAAATAATCCCTTAAAGTAATTCATGTTATATTTCACACAGATTGGTTCAACGGAACAGTTTACAATATGGCTTTGCAGACAGTTGCATTGGCACAGTGGAGGGGATGCTGAATTACAGCATAAGGACAGGACAAGTGGCATGCAAAGGGAGGGCAGGAATTTTCTAAGTGGGTTTGTCACTAAATATGGCATTTCCTACAATGACACCCAAGGCCTTCCTCATATTTATCAGTGGTCTGAGCATTTGTAGGCCTGGCTGTTCTCAGTGTCCCACCCTAGTCTCAGCCCTGAAGGTCTGGCACACACACCAGGCATGTCTATTTTCAGACTGTAGGAAGCTGTGCCACATTATCCACATCTTATGTGCCATATAAGATGGATATCCAAGATGTGCCACATCTTATGCCACATTAAAATCTTATTCAAAATTAAATATTTCCAGGCCTCCGTCCCTCTCTCCAATCAGTAAATTGTATAGGTGTTATACAAAGGCTACATCTAGGGAACACCTCTAGTCCTCAGGCACATGGCAGCTTGCATCCTCACAGCTAAACTCCCTCGTTACCAAAACAGGGTGGATGCATCCAAATTGCATGTAGGGAGAGATCTCTGGCCAATGCTAATTCCCCATGCCTGGGAGTATTTGCTGTCTCAGGCTAAACTCATACTGGAGAACACGCTAACAATTTAACAGCTAGGACAGCTGTAAAACAATGTTTGAGCCTATGCCCTGACCATTTACTTTACGAGTATAGATGTAGTTGTCTGGTTTCATCTCACAATGAAGTTTTCTTACTGCCAGTGAACTACACTAAACTCCCTTATTGCTCATTCTCTGTTCAGTTCTAGATCATCACATGTTCATAGAATAGCAACAAAGCTCCCACAAACCTTTATTTCACTGCTCTGCCTTCCTTTTCTCTCCAAAACAGCCCCAGTGGAGCCTGGAAATAGGTTTCAGAAACCTATCACTGGATTCCTTTTCTGCTCTGGGAACAACGGAGAAAAATGGAGCTCTAGGACCCCTTGCAGTGCTGGTGGGGGCAACTATAGGAAATACCTGTGGAAGGTGGATGGTGTTCACTGAGGAGGGGGTACTTCTCAGACTTTCCCAATTTGCATTGAAGCAGGAGTTACTTGACTTTTCCTCTATGTTTCTCTGAGAAATTCTGAGTCCCCAAATAACAAAGTTTCTCCTTTACAGAGAAAAACAAAATAAAACAAAGCAAAATTTTTTTTCTTTTTTTTTTTTTTTAAGAAAGCTGGTTCTTTATCACGGTTTTAGTGATCTGGATTTTCAGAAATCATCCTCTTAAATAGTCTCTTATAGCATTTAGTGGACCTAAAGCCCAGATCTGTGAAGCAGAGTTTAGCAAAGGCATGGGGTATTTATGTTAGCTGAGCATTCATCCAGCTCACAGTGCATTGCTCCAGCATTGCCTCTACTCTGGCTGGACTGTTCAGTTTAGATGAACTTGAGGAGCAAATTTAGCTGCAAAATTACAAAAAAATCTTTACTGAGCATAAAAAAAGATTTTTTTTTTCTCTTTTTGATCTTTTGGTCTTATAGACTTGATCCCATTTGTAGGGTATTCATAAGAATGGTAAATCACATTTTTCACAGAAAATCAACTCCTATAAATTTCAGTTTCCTCTTTTTGAGCATGAAGATGTTAGACCTTCTTTGAAAACGGGCTGCAATAATTTTTATAATATATGAAAACAGTATTTCTCTATGTCCTGTTCTTAGGAAATGGATGAATTGATTCGGTTGAAGCAAGCAAGCAAGAAATCAACCTGATGTAGTCATTTGGCAAGTAAGCTTTTAGCCCCTGTGGTTATACTTTGTCAAAATTACAAGCCCCTGAAAACAAGGTCTTATAATAGAAAGTGTCAGTCAACCTTAATAATAGATAGTCTTAATAACTCTGCCTATAATGTAAAAGATTGTAAAAGAAAAAAAAAGAGCAAAAGAAAGAAAAACAAGATTTCAAAAATAATGTCAACTCACAGATCTGAAAAACATTTTGAAATTCACACAGGATCTGTTTAGCCTCTGGGCAAAAACTAATACTAGAAAAAAAAATAGTCTTTCATCTCTGTAACACTATGAACTAAATTTTTAGCAAAAACTTAGACTAACATAAATGAATGGCTCTCAAGGGGATGGGAAATGTGTGAATGAGTTTCTCATTTTTCAAAGGGGGGGTTCAAAAACACTAGAGGTCACTGATGATTTCAAGATGTCTTGCTTTGGTGGCTATAACAATATTTTGTATTTTTGTAGTATTTTTCATATTCTGCTTGCTGCTTCCTAGAAATAACCAAGAAATATTCACAATGTGTGAAGTGTGCTAAGCTGTGGAAACTGAAATACATTTTTCTTTTTAGATAGGTAGAGATGCCTCTCAGTTGGGACAATAGAATATCAGACAATTTTGGAAATTATATATTATTACCCTCCAAGCTGAATGTTCAGCAAATCAATAGCCTTCAGTCTCTGAAATTCTCAATACATAATGGCCTAAATTTTTTGAGAAAAAATAATCTGCAAGTATTTTTGGTGGCTAGACTTTGTCACTTATTGTTAGTTCTTATTGTAATAAGTGTAATAATGTAATGTAATAAGTGTAACTTATTGTTAGTGAATAAGTTCTTAGAGAATAGCAATGGCATGGTTTAGGAGAATGAGTTAAAGAACATAGAGCTCAATATGTACAATTTGGCTGAGAGACTTCCTCAGTTATATGTAGATACCATGAATGAAGAGGAACTTCATTGCACTGTGTACAGTATAGGAAGGTACAACATTAATCACAGGTCTGAAAAAGGGAAAAAATAGACTTAAATTCAGAAGATAGGTTAACAGTGACATTACTAGGTTGTGGATCAGAAATAGAGGGCAATCCTCTCATTGTTTTGTTTATTCATAAACTGAACAATATACTGGAAATCTTCCTGCAGAAGAAGGTTTCACACTTTGTAATCCTGTCTGGATTTTATTAGGGCTCAGTACAATGCAAAAACCTGGGTATGCTAAATGTACCTAATTGTGTACTTCACCTCACTGACTCCCCCAAAATTGTGAGCTTCACTGCAACAAACGAGATTTAGGTCAGCCATTGCAGTGGTAATGATACTTGGGCTAGGAGTAGATTGCCAATGCAGTAGCTAGCAGCATCTTCATCAGAAGAGGTTTGCTTTGGGGTTTTGTTTTGTTTCTTTTCTTCCCCAAAGTGGATCAGAAAAAATATCTGACAAGAAAAGTTTAAGTGTGGTTGATTCTACCTTGATGCAGAGAACAATACGATCTTCGTGATTCTTTCAAGCCATAATTTACCTTTATGTGTCTGTATAATTCATAATAGCAATTGTATAAAAAAAAAATATATATATATATAGATGTGACAAGCTACACCTTTTACTCTGGTGGTCGATGACTAATTCTCTTGGCCAGCTGACCAGCAAGAGTGACAGGAGAAGAACACAGTAAATGATGACAGGCAAGCTGGAATTTCTATCTGATTGTGCTGGGAAATTGGAGCAGTGGATCATATCATAGAAGAAGAAAAGAAGAAGTAATAATGATATATGTCACGGTAGTGAGAGAAATAGAGTCTGTAGCAAAGAAAAGTAACTGTTGAAAGAATGGATATAAAAAGATTGTAGCAATACTGTTAGTGAAGATGAGCAAGTGGAAAAACATCTAAATATTGTGATAACAGATAGTGGCAATAAATCTAAAATAGCTAGAATCTAGTGCTGAATTTGTCAAGTATTAGTTTGCTTCTCTGAGTTTGCTACCTGTATGGTTTGATAAATATGTTGCTCTGGGCAGCAAAGAGTCAAATGCAAACAACTGGCCATCTGGATGAATAACTATCTAAAAGGCACAAAATATAAACTGTAGAGAATCCATTTGCAAACTAGACGTGCATATTAACTTCAAGGAAGATGAAGAAATGGATTAAAACTGTTGAAGTCATCAGAGTCTTGGGTTTTGATACTTGGAGATAGGGTGGACAAAACAGAACATGAAGACAGTGACGGTTAAGAGGACAGGAGAGAGTCATGAATGGGAGGAAGAATGAAGAAAAGGAATGAAGGGAGATGGATGTGAAATTAGATCATTTCATTTTGAAACAACCAAAAAAGTGTTCTGGGATTTCTAATGCCCTAAACTGTTAAGTATGAAATGTCATCCAATTAATCTAATGAAACTGAGAAAGTGCACAGTCAATTTGCTGGTGTAAACACCAGTGCAGATTTTGTTAGCAGAAATCATGAGTGACTGCTCAAGGACAGCAAATACAACACATAGCCTATTTCCTTTCCAGCTTATGGATTTACAAGATTGTGAACATGAAAGGCAAGAAGAGAAATGAAAGGAGGCACTTTTCAATATACAACATGCCCCCCCCACCCCCACACCAAAGTAGGTGAATTTTGAGAGTGATTAGATTAAAAAAAAATCAAAATATAGCGGAGTAAGCATAACAGGAATGCTGGTTTGTAATGGCATTTCAGCAGTCATTTATCACTCAAAATATATTCATACACCTTTGCTGCACCATTACACATCAGTTCAGTTGCTGCAATGGGTTTATAATCACAGAAGGGAAAAAAAAGAGAGGAAAATTTAAACAAAAGTGACAATCTAAAAAAGCTTCATTTATTCCCATTCAGTACACAGGAAAAAAAAAAAGGAAAGGAAAAGAAAAGAAAAATAAAGAGAGTAAGAGAGAAGCAGAGAGAGAGAGGACAAGAGATGAGGAAAGTTATAATTTTATTATAATCATTGTATCTCAGATAATCCATAACCCTGATTAGCTTCTTCAGTATCAGGACTACAAAGCAGGAGGTACAAGGAATTTCATATCACCCAGAAATACCACCCAAGAATTCCGGTCACTGTATATCAAGCCCTACACAGCTGCTAACCTGAGTTTCATGCAGTAAAGCAGCCAGAAGTCACATAAATGAGAAAAATCTGGCCCCAGCTATCTATTGCTCACTCACACACTGATTCACCACAAGATCCTGCATAAAGGAGTAAATGATGCCATTTGCACCATTCTCAAGCATGGTTATCCTGCAGGTTACCTGTCTCATCCTTCTCTTCCCCCACCTGTTTGCCCAGAGACTTCTCTGCAGAGGCACCAGCTTGGGTTATGACTGCGTGTGCAGTCTGGCTGAAAGCTGTTATTATTTGTTAGCACTGTGATCATAGGACTACAGACAAATGTCATGTTTAGATAATACAATCCTTTGCAGTTAGGTAGCTACTACCTCCATAGACTCTCAAAAGTCTGTATGTACACAGCTGAAATCAGTAATTAACATTCAGAACACCATGGACAGCTTTGTGTATCTCTGAAAGGTTGTGGTTTTGCACCACAATGTGAACAATGAAGCAATTGTGCATATCGTAAGAACTGTCCTGATTTGGGGATAAAGAAAAGCAAAGAATAATAACAAACTAACTCTCACTTTCCTTTTAAATTCAAAAAAGATCTGGTTTGGACATTTTCATTTTGTTTTCTTACTGGAAATTGCAGAGCTGTTTGTAGGTACAGGTGTAACAACTTATTAACAGATTCCCTTATCCAAAATACTGAATGGCCACTGGAGTCAAAAAAAAAAAAAAAAAGGGTTTAAACATCAAACAAAAGATAGGTGTGAAATGCACTGACTTTGGAAGTATCTAAATGGTAATATAAGGAGCTGAACTGAATGGTTTAAACTGATTTTTAATTGGCTGAAGTGAGGTCAGAATAATCCCACCCTTGATAACTTGGCTGCAGAGTAGAATAGGGAGTCTGACAAGATTTAGGTGATGAACTACTTTTTATCGGCCTTTTAAAATGAACTTTTTTTTCTTCTTTTCCCTAAAACGTAACTAGGGAGCTGGAACATTAATTGTTTCTATTTTTTGAACAAGGTGCTGAATCTCTACTCACTCAGAACACCTAAGTGACTGGTGACTTCTGCTTCACGTTTACATTTTTTTTATTTAAGCATCTTTACAATGAGGTGATCAAGTACCCAGGTAACTTAAACCAATCTATACAGAGTCCTTTCCCTTATTTTCATACCAAAATTACATACCATAATTCAAATTTTCTATTCGATATTGATAATGGAGCATGAGACAGCTACTCTTCTCTGTTCTAGGAGATAAATGGTTTTATACCTCTCAGTCCATCTCAGTGGTAAGGGGCCAAATTACAAGCCAAAGGTTTCAGCTAAGTGAAACATTCTCATAATCTTTTCATCACTGTACCATATTACCCTTGTTAATGGGAAACTGGAAATATCTCTGACTGATAATTAATAAATTGATAATTTAAGATAATTGATAATTTAAGAGAACATACCTGATTTCTAGTCACTACAGTAAAGTATTTCCATTCGGAAATAACATGCAGCACCATGTTACAACCTACATTCATCCAGTCTTGGCAAGTTGCAAGCAGGTGAAAAGTTAAATTATTGACAACATCTTAGAATTGACTTGTTTTCTCAGATAGAAACTACTGAGCTTTCCAGTACTGGCACCTGTCTGAAGTTCACTCTGGCTAATGAAAACCAGGCGTGTTTCTGTAAAGATTAAGCTGTGGGACTGGCCTTTGCCAGGCTGCCCTGGAGGCTGCCCATCTGCATGGTCAGAGGTAGAGTGAGTGTCCGGGGGAGGAGGAGGAGGAGTGCCGTGATTTCTCTGCCTCTAGGAAGGTAGATTTCCCCTGGGATACTTAGGGAAGCAGGTTTTAATATGTCTCTAAAGAGAAAACGATTCTGATGAATGAAGCCTGTCTGCGCGAGAAGCAGAAACGTGCCCGGGCATTAATGAAAGGCACACCGTACCTGTAGAGTTGCAAGCCAAAATTCATGCTGGCTGTGCTCCATGTTCCTCGGCCACCACAAGTGCCGGAGTGACCGTGGAGCTGAGGCTCCGTTGCCGCTGAGTTCACTCCCGGCTCCTCGCCCCTCGCCGCGTGACCTGGGCACTTCCCTCCTGCTCCCACATCCTCACTCCTAGAAAAGTAGGTGTCAGCATTTACTATTTACTGGATTTCTTGAATATCTTTTCTCAAAAATATTCACATTTCTGTGTTTTTTAAAGATGGAAAACATGGTACCTGACTGTGCAGATTATCATTAAAGATTGACCTAATTTGCGATTAAGGGGATCTTAACAGAGTCACCATTTTAAAGGGCATTTTCAGATATGAACATAGTTCCATCAAATTTGCCATCCACACACAAAACAAGAAAAAAAATCTACATCTCTTTTTTTTTTTTTACACAAAGCTTTGCCCGTAAAAATCAAATAATATTTCAGTTAACCACACACTAATGAGTTCAGATGCACACTTCTGTTAACCTATAAGAGCAATCTTAGTGGGAAACTGTGATGCCAGACTGAGTAAAATAAAACAGCACTACCTCAGACTTCACTGGACATTTTACCTGACTTTCCTGCAAACAAAACTTTCACAAAACTTCTCAGCGAGAGTGAGGAATTATTATGTAAGAGGGAAAGCAGCAGACTGTGCTTTACTAAAGACTGTAAAAACATTTATGCAGAAAGAATTTGAAATCTGATGTTCTCTTACTCATTGATGTCAGTATGCAGTTGTGTGCTGCCCTTAACCGAAAATGATCATTTATGATTTATATTGGAGTAGCACTGGCGTGGGGCTACATTTAATAAATGCATTAGACAGACACAGAACATAATGTTAGAGACCAACTTTTTGAAACTTTAATAAAACTTTACCTTTTAGAAAGTTTTAAGTAGTGTTAGTTAAGCTAAAAGCTGCTTAATAAAGTAAAGGGGAAAATCTGGCTTGGGTAAAATATTATGCCCACTCAAGGTACAGTATCTAAACAATGGTATTAAGACAACCTAATTTTTTATCTCAGCTGAATCAATTTGATGTAAGCTGTATGCCAGACCTCAGAATAAAGTAACTAATTCACACTGCATTTAGTATCCTGTGGGAGCAAATTACAGACACGGGACTTGGTTAAATGAGAACAAAGAACGGCTTCCCCTGGACAGTGACCTCTTTCCGTAGAACTGCCCACAGAAACTGCAAGGACAGGTGTGAGTGTCATCTACTGCTGCATGCATGTCACACAACCCAGGACCTTTCCACGAGCACCATTACTTTAATCATTTCCACTGATTAAAGTAACTGAATGTTGTGCTTGGCTTCACCATGGCTAAATTTTGTTCTTATATTCTTGAAAATAGAAAAACCCTGAATGAAAGCAAGTGGTTTAAACTCTGTCATCAGCTGCTGGAAGATAGGCAGCAAATAAAGTGATCAGAAATAACGCAAGTGTTTGTAATAGCTCCTTAGACTTCAGTGTGTAATAACCCCTCAGAAAGAATATCAACCACAATGAAGTTCATTCCTATTCCTTATGCTGCACTCATATACTGTAGAAAGCATTTGACAGCATAGAATCACAGATTATCTCTATTTTTCCCTACATGAAGATACACCTATACCATTATCCCTGCTCTCTGCTTGCTTTGCTGTCACTGTGCAAAGCATCTGGAATGAAACAGAGGAACTGCCCATGATCACAGCTATAGCTAGATATTTTGTTAACCCAGTGCCCCTTTCACACTCTTTACAGCCATTGCCCCAACCTGTTCACACCACTACGGTGAATTAATAACTTCCTTTCCTAGAGCAGCAGGCACAAGGACAAATTTGGCTAGCCAAATTTCCCACAGCTGCTGAGCCCCTCTCACCATCACTGGTGACGGCCCAGTCCCTTGAATACTCCACCAGTGTGCAATAACGAAGCAGGAATTAGAATGCCTCTCTGGACTACTGCTTCCCACTTTTCAAATGTGGCTTGTACTGTAATATCTTGATAGCCCAAACAGCAACATTTTACGCCAATTCCTGAAATGTGTTTTGTTTCAGTTTACATTAATTTATTTAAACATTGAGTAGATGGTGTATCTTTTAGAAAGTACAAAACCAAAGAACAAACAATTCAGTAAATACTTACCACTAAAAACAGTCCTTGTTCCTTATCACCTCACAGGTTCCTCTAATCAGGCTCTTACTTATGGCCAAGAAGAAAAAATGCACCCTGTCAGGACTTACTGTACCAAGAATGCCTCTGATTAGAATGCTGGTCCCCTATTATTCTTCACCTAATAAACCACATGAAAGTACATAATAGGCACTTCTTTTATCCCTCTCAAAGCTTATTCCAGGTCACCTTATGCAATATCTTGCCAGCCTGATAAGGGTTTCCCACTGCTTTTTATACTTGAATACCTTCACCAGCTTCAGGGAATTCTTTCTGATTTATGCCCATGTAACTGAGCACAAGATCAGGCAGCTGTTCTTTCCCGGGAGACTAGAATTAACATTCCAAATTCAGAGAAAATCTATTGCACAGCAAGGAGAGACCTTGCATCATCTTGATGTTAATGTGCTGTATCCTCTCCATGCTAACTATAAGAGGACAGGCTCAGTTGATGGAAACAATTGTAGCTTTAAGATTTCACCTGACTTATACCCTTCCCACTAGCTGAGGATCTGGCTAACCGTCCTATAGTGCAGTATGCAGCACACCAGAAAGTGCATAATCAATTCTTTTCATAATTAAATGGTGGAAAATACATTAATGGAGCATTATGGCTGCAGTCTTGTGCACACAAAAGACAACGTATTCGGAATTATAGTCCCCCAAACAATATTAACCTGGCTGCTTTATATAAATATATTAAAGCATTAAAGCTAATATCATGTACTGTAATACAGAATAGAACATATATGCCAGGGGACTGAGACAGAGTCACAGTGGGAAATGTAATTTTTAATTTCTTGATTTTGGTGAGATTAAAAACTAACCCTTGGCATTATTTGCCATATCTTTCTTTATTATTATTTCACCTTTTTACTTTTACTGTAATTATTTCTACTTTACTAGGAAAAAAAATGTGCTGAACTCATACATTTTGTCTCCAGCTCTTGAGACAGAAAAATTTCTTCAAAGTAAAATTAAGTTATACAATATGAACATGTGGGGATAGTCACAAGCCAGCAGCACACTGAATACTAGAATACAGTTCTAGGGTGAAAAGCCACAGGGATGTGGACCACTTTAAGTCAAGGTCCTGCCAGCTGAAAATTTTAATTTTTTGGGACCAGTGGCATGAAGTGTTCTGTTTCTAAATTGTGATTAGTCTCTAAGACAGTGAAGTCCTGAGAAATTCACTGCTGAAATCTAAGCCATCATAATTTAATCTTTACAGATTTCAGAAAATATCTATAGTGCAAGCTAGATCACACTGCTTCATCTAGGTCCCATTTCCACTTAAGAATGTACAAAGGTATTTACAACTCAACATTATATAGAGTTAGGCGGTTATCAAGTATGTTGAAAAAAATTGCAATAAAATGTTCTTTTTCCTTTTGGAAAGAAACATGGAAATTTAAGAACAATGTGTGGTTTGTGTGCAGAATAAGTGTTTACAGAATCAGCGCTCTTTATAACCTTTTTGATTTCTTTTATCCAAAGCAGCCTTAAGCAAAGATAAACAACCTCTTATAAGTTTAAAAAAAAAAAAGAAAAAAGATTCAGTACATTCAGTACAGCAAAGTGATGGATGATACAGGGCTACGAGGTAACTAATTATTAACTGTAACATTAAACAAGTAGTTAACAAAAATTAATCTTCAAGTCAGTTTACAAAAAGCACAGATAACTCATTAGATTATTATTTTTTTTCTTTGTGTCAGAATAATAGCAATGCTGCACAATTCTCATTAATGAGGATGTTATTTCCTCTCTGCATGAAGACTTTTGAATTTTTTTGTTTGAACATCATATTTGATAGGCACAAAAAGGCTATGTAGCAGATGGGTCTTAATTGGACAAGAAAACAGCATTTAGAGCTAAATGTGAATTACTAATTGGTTTTCTTTTTTAAGATTAACCTTTTCTACATTGCTCTGCAAGATTGTAATTCCCGATTAAAATCAGTATTTTGTCATGTTGAAGAGATATTGATTCAATGTTTATTCAACGTAATTTGTTTTTAAATGTTAAACACGGAAATTCACTCAATACCACAGAATCTTCCAATGATATTCTGAAAAGTATGCTTTGTACCTTGAACAAAATATAGTTTTGGAAATTTGTTGTCTTTAGAAATATACTTGTTTCAATCCATAAAATTCTTATAAAATATCATCCAGTATTATTTATATAAAGCTTTTGAATGGGTAAAGGGAAATCTTTATGAAAACAATCTAGATATAGGTACTGTTCTAAAAAAATAAAGAGTATCTTTCTTTCGAGAGAGATAATTGCAAGTGTGTAATTCTATTAAAAGGAAAGATAGATTGCAACTATTTTTCTTGTCTCTAAATGCAAACATGAATCCATGACAATAGGCTATGTCTATGGTGCTGAGTTATTTCGTGATGTCTGCAACTTTCAATAGATCTCTTCTGCCAAGCTGAGATATTACAATATATTTATCCAGCAGGATTTCAGATACTTATGCAGAGTGTTTTGCTTTTCTTTTCTGTACATTTTTAAATGAACAGGAGACCTTCTCCTCTTTTCTAAACAGCCTAAACACAATTATGTCTTGCCTGAATTGTAATAGTCTAGAAAATAGTTCGTATCAGTCAACTCTTTATTTTAATGGGTATTCACTGAATATTTTTTTAAGAAAAAATAAAACTATTCACAGAGAAGTATTTCTCTACTGATATGTGACCTGAACGATTCAATTAGTTTTTTTAGCTATATGGATCCTCCCCCTGCTATGCTTCAAATCTATTCTTGGAAGCTGCATTTCATTTAAGATTCCACTCATTGTGGTCTTAACCTCTGGGTCAAGCTGAGAAAGATGTCAATCAAGACAAATAAGCACGAATAAGTCCTATGTATTTCAGTAAGTTTACTATGTACAGCACATGGGGCAGCTAAATCTATCAGGCTGAGTTTGAAGACCTACCTTCTGCTCCTTACATGTGTCCTTGAGCAAGTCATCTAGACAACTAACAGTATTATCACATTTCAGAACTGAAAATAACATGACTCGTTTTCCAAGGTAAACCTACAGCCACAATCTTATTTATCATTTCATATTAGGAACAGTTAGAACCCAGGGAACACAAAACAATAAATTAGGTAGTGGCATTATACAGAGATCATGTTCTCTATTCCCCTTTACCCAGTGGAGTAAAACTACTGATATATACATCCTTTTGATCATACAGTTCAGGAGAGAGTTCCTTGGCCTTGACTCAGAGTATCAAGGACACTGTATCCACCATCTGTAGGACATGTAAGAGTGTAAGAGCGTTCTTAGAAAGACAACCAAAGGTCCCTTTAGCCTAATCGCCTGTGGTCAGCAGAGAAGGCCTAGGGAAGGGAAACAGCCTCCAGACGGTAATGGTTCATGAACTTCCCAAAACTGACTCCGGCTTTCATATTTAACGTCATTCAGCATTTTTTTCCCTCTTTGAACTTAGTTAACTTCCACCATCCACAATATCCTGTAGCAAGCAGTATCTAATCTTAACCACATACTCTGCAAAGAAATTACTTCATTTGTTTTGGATGAGACAATATCTGTTGTTCCCTATTCACCTTCTCCATGCCACTCATGATTCTATAGATTTCTACTGTAGCCCCATTCCCCATCAGTCTTCTCTTTTCCGGTGTGGGACCCTTCATAATAAAGACTCATATCATGCCTTTGATCATTTTATTAACCCTTTCTGTACCATTTCCAGGTCTACCTTTTTAAGATGGAGGACCCAAACAGCACATATCATCCAGGATATGCACCATTGGTTTATATAGTGATATCAATTATATTTTCAGTTTCTTCCTTACTTTTTTTTCTTGATAATTCCTTTTGTTGTTGTTTTTTGTTTTTGTTTTTTGTTTTTTTGATTTTCTGGGCACTGAGCCGACATTTTACCATTACAACTCCAGAATCATGTTCCTGAGTTGTGGTAGTTGGAAATGGATGGTCAGCTCAGAGCTCATCTCTGTGTAAATAGATAGTTTCCTAATATCGCACTTTTTCGCCCATTTATCTGCCACTTTATAACTCATTCAACATCATGAGGTCCTTCTGCAGTTCTTCCCTGTCAGTTTCTGTCTTTCTCACTAACCTGACAACCTGAATAATTAATTACTAGCAGCTAATTTTGTCACCACACCTCACCTCATGCTATAAATAATTTATCAGTATATTGAACAATGAAGATCCCCATAAAATGCCGTAAGTGCCTTCCCTTCAGAGAAGAGGTTAACTACTCCTACACTTTGTTTTCTATCTTTAAGTGGTTATCTATGGAAAGACTTTCTTTCTTTTCTCATGCCATCCTAGGTTTTTTAAGAGATTTTGGTAAGGGTGATGCTTTTTAGAAACCTAAGCAAAGTATATAATCTGTATATCCCTTATTCATGCTTATTCATTCATTCAAAGCAGCCCAATAGATCCATGAGAGATGACTTGCCATTATAAAATCTGTGTTAACCCTTCTTCTTTATCCGTGTGCCCCATAACACTATTCTTTATAAAAGCTTCTGCTAATTTACCTAGGCAGACTTCCTTGTCTATAATACCTTGAATTTTCTCTGGTAACATTTTTAGAAATTGGCATCATATTTGTCACCTTCTAAATCACTGGCACTGGGGTGCTTTTAAGGAAGAGTTTGTATCCCGTGATCCATAATTCATCTAGCTCATACTTCACTTCCATTACAGCTCTTTGGATCTTGTGAGCTACTGTTGTTTATTGTTTTCATCTGTTGTATAACATCTTTTGCTGGTATTTCCACCTGAGACAACTCCAAACTCACTTTGCATGAAAAAAAGTTCCACCATACAGCCTTCCCACTCTCCTTCCCAGTGGAGAGAGATGTAAAAATTAGTTTTTCTGTCAGGGCTTTATCTTTTCAAAACACACTTTTTATACATTGATCTTTTCCAGCCCTAAAGACTCTCTGACTTCTCCTGATCTCAATGTGTTTGAAAAAAAATATTTTTATTATGTTTTATGACTTCTGCATGGTTTTCAACAAACTTGTTTTGATTCACCTTATTAAGATTTAATCTGCTAGATTTTAAAATCTTTTCAGTTTTCCTTATTAAATACAGCTTCAGTTTTCTTAAGGATTCTTTTTAGCTTTAAAAATCTCTTTTGCCTAAGTGTTTAACCATGGCAGGGATGTTTTTTGATGTTTTTTCTAAGCCTTAGTTCATCATTTAATTGTGGGTTTTGGTGGATTTTGATTCTCATTCTTCCTCAGATCCATTTGATACTATTTGTATTTGTTCTTAACCTGTTTAAAAAAAACAGTGTATCATCATTATGCTACAACAGTCTATATGTGTCCTGAAAATATTTTACCCCTCTGGCTGTGCCTTTAATTTTTGTTTAACTTACTTTTCTATTTTATGCAGCTCCCCTTTTTTAAAAAATTTAGCACTACTGTAGTGGGTGGGTAGTCTTTGTTGTGCTTTCTGGAAATATGTACATTATGGTCACTGGTACATAGTGTTTTCTGAACAATTTCATTTGTAACCTGAGCCAATGCTCTGCTCAAAACTAGTTCTCCCTTTGTGGGTTTCCTGACCAGCTGTTCCATTAACAATTCATTCATGAGGTTTAAAAATTTAGACTCAGTAACTTGACATATATCCATGATGCATGGTGTCCTTAAGTATGGTCCTGGGAGCATTTCAGAAAACGCTACCAAGAAGGTTCTAGTCTTCAGCTGCTTCAATTTTCCCCACATAATCTATCCATCTCCTTCCTTCCCTGGATCACTAGTACCCACATGACTCACAACCAACAGCCACGAGCATATCCAGAGCAAGGTGATGTCCCAAGATACTTCTCCTCCATGGCCCTGGGACTACTATCCCACAGGTGGAAAAGCTCACTGATACTTTATGAACCTTGCCATCGCTCAGAGATCTTCCAGCTTAGTTACTATGGCTTCCAGAGTTCAGCCACTGCTTCCTCAAAGACAGTACTTTACCTCTGATCACTCTGAGATGTTTTTCCCATGTACTGACGTATAACCTATCTGTGCCACCTGACATACAGGTGAAATCTCTAGTGGAATAGAATTAAACACATAGAGTATAGCATTGTGTTAGGAGCTGAGAATTCAAATGAAAAAAGGATTTAACTGTTGCATCGAGCAATTGTACATTGACATTGGCTATGTCTACTCTGCCTTTTAAGTATTGGCCTTTGAAATATTAGCTTGGATCTTTTTTCACATGAAATCTTACCTTGTGTACCTACTGTAGGGATGTTCACACTAAAACAAAGACTCATACAAAATCATGACAAAGTTCGTACTACAGTTAGGTGTGCATTTGATCATTCTAAGGAATAGTGTGACTCTATCTTGTAGGTCATTTGGCTTTGTAACAATCTTGTATATCCACATGGACTTTCCTGAAAGAATCTTGGTATCTACTGTCATAAGGACAAAAGGGAATTGTAGATGAACTCCACTCAAGAAATGCTGTTACAGAGCTTCTAAATATGGTATAGAAATAAGCATACTGACCCCTTGAGGTTTTTCCTAATTCATGTTTAGAGAGAATATAATGTTACAAATCAGTTCTGATATTAGACTAATTTTCAGGAAGGGTGAGTTCCAGGAGATGCAAACAAGTTTCTGTGAAGTAATTTCCATTCCAATCCCTACCCTGGTCAAGCTCATCACAGATGAAATGAGCCTGAGATTCTGTTCTTTGGCACTTTGCAGTTCAGATTCCCTCACAACTCCCAATTTTCCACTCCTATTTTACTTGTAATGCTTTGCATTTTTTTCTGTCAATTTCCCTAGGGCTAGGTTTCCATTTTCTGGAGGATGCTTTTAACAGAATCATTTATTTAATTTTGCTTTTTTCTAGTATCGATGCATTTAAATTTTCTTTCTTATCTAGTGGCTTTCATGCCCCCATGACACTTTAATAATGGGCTTTAGAAGCCTCCTTATACTAGGGATAAGGACTTTGACTAGGGCTTGCCAAATTGGGATATTTCCCTTCCGTAATACATTATGTTTCTGGAAAACATTGATATCCTGAATTGAGACAAAAAGAAAACAGTTTAATTTTTTCTGTGAAAGAGAAATTCTGGAAAATTTCATATATGGAGAATGAAAAATTTTTTGTTCTTCAGCCTGCTCCTGTCCCCAGGCAATCCAAAGCTGCCCAGTCCACCAGGCAATCAACTACCTAGAAGGTCAGGCTGCATGAAGGAGAAACTACCTACAGAGTTAGTTCTCTAACTATAGCTGTAGTGGGAGCTATAGTATCTGGGAGCTGAACAGCTGTGGGAGGCAACAACTCAGAGAATGGAAGTTTTGGCAGACAACACATTATCATGAATCATTTAGAATCTAAAGAAATCAGTTTTTGTGATAGAGGAGTATGTGTGTTACGAGCTGGTTTTTAATCATATATTCTGAAGTTGAATGTCATTTAATTGTATTCTGCTACTTCCCCCCCCCCCTCCCCCCGAAAGACAGTGTTTTATCTAACTCTGCTATGGTCAGTATTTGTTAAAGCCTAAACTATAGTTATTTCTTTTTCCATCAGTTTCAGTCAATTGCAAAAGAATAGATTGAGAGGAACTTCTCATCTTGTACACTTGAAAAATAACTGTTCTAATTGTTTAAAAGCATTAGGAAAGCACCTCTCTAAACAATGCTTTATTGTGATATTTGATCAGTTTTTGTGTGTATTGCTGAAATCATTCATTATTACTGCTCAATTAGATTTAATACTTTTTAATGTCTCACAGCATTCTATTCTCCATTTCCTCTGATCCTGAGGTCAACAGTAGAAATCTATCACATTTCCCATGGTCTTTTTAAGGTTTAGTTCTACATGTCCATCTTTATTACCTACACCCTTTCTTTTAGGAATAGTTTATAGCTAGGTCACAATAAACCATTGATTTTTGTCTTTCACCTATGTTCCAGTAACGCACATATTTCTCATGGTCAAGATTTCTCGTTTGGATATCCTTTTAAAAATTTCCCTTTGACGTTCATACATCCAACACATGCTGCACTAAATTTGGCTCCTGTTACTCATGATCACCCATTTGACAGTTTAACCCTTTCACTGATTTTACATTGACAAACTATGGCCTATTGCTTTTTATTTCCCTGCTGTGGAAATAAAAGTGGATGCTGTATATCCTGATTAATTGTTTTCAGAATAGAATTAATCAATGTCAGAAACTCTTGCAGATCTGTTTTCCAATTCCTGTCCAGAGTGGAAGCACTACAGAATTTAGCAGAGCATGTACTAATGTTTAAAACAGCATCTATTATATTGTACCTAAATTATACCTAAATAACAGATTAGTTTGTTTCACTCAGAAAAGGATTTCTGTTCTTCAGTGTCCATTTCCAGGTGCAATAGGAGTTGTGACATTTGTAAGCAAGTTAATCCCCTAAAATTTCAAAAATTCAACCTGAATTTCTAATTAGCTCTGTGTAAGTCTGTAATTACTATCACAAGAAATAAAAGATGCAGGAGATAACTTGCTGACAGATTCAAAGCCATCTTAGAACATTTAAAAGTAAGGGCTGTTCAACACCCACTGTATAACACCAAGTATTATTATACCTAATTAGGTTCCTAAAAACTTGATGATCATAGTTCCACAGACTGATTTCTTTTTCCCCCTCTGTGCTGATTGCACATTTATTTATATTCATTTTCTATTTTTTTAAGGCTACAAACTATTATCACCTTCTGAATTTAGTGCTCTCATTTCACTTTACGGTTATTGCTTTATGCTGGTATCTGGCTTATTTTCTTCATTTCTTCATTCCTTTTTACCTTCTGTGAATGCATTTTGTAGGAATTTAACTGCTCTAACAAAGCTCACCATTCAATTTCTTTTATTCCTCTTGCTCAGCAGCACCTGCTACTTTTTATGATATTTTAGTGTTCAGAAAGATGGCAGATTGACAGCCGTGGAAGCCAAAGTCCCTTTTCTATGTTTACAGGATTTGAGCAAGCTGGGGCAATACAAGATGTTATCAAGGTACACCAAGATCCCTGGAAAGGTCACTGGTAAGGTATTTAGTCCGAGTTCTCTTTTCTAAGTCTTCTCAGTCTTCTTCAACTCAGTTGCTAGCTGTAAAGGGATTCTGTTTTTTAAATGGATCGCTGCCTACTGGACATAGATAAATTGGCAATTTCTGTCCTAGGAACACAGAAGTTCTCTCTTAGGCCAGAGAACATCTATCAGGTGTCTGGTTACCGCTCTTGCATGCCATTATCCATCCACAGGACCCATTCACACCCTCCACAGGTATAACCAAGCACTTTGCAATATGATTATTCCAACACTACTCTTGTAATGTGGGAAAGTATTCCCACTTTACAGACAAGTAAATGAGCTTAAAAAGAGATAAAAAATGAGACCATACAGTATTTAGGCACTGGAGTTTGTACAGCTAATTAGATTTGATGATCTGGATTTAAATGAGTTACTCAAGTCACACAGGCAGGCTATCAAACAGAGCAAAGTGTTTAACACAGCTATCCCAAGCATTATGCCAGGTCTCTAATCATTAAAGCATCTTTTTCACTTTAGGTCCAAGCTACTGAGTATAAAGATAAATTTTCTACCCTCAAGTGAAGAAGGGCATATCATTAGAAACAATCTCTGGAATCTTTTTCTCAAAAGACTGATTTGTTTGAATTAGTGAAGGCTGAAATATTAGGTCAAATGCATGAAAGTTGTCATAGCTTATGACATTTTTAATTACTGCACTTCCCTCATTAGAAAATCACAATTGGCTGCATTTTATATCTCATATACTGGAAAGATGGAGGAGTCATGTAGATCTTAATACTCCATGTCCAGTGGTTTAACAAATTGGTATTTAAATAAAGTATGAAAATATCCTGTCATCCATTCACAAAGAAGATCTGACCACATTCACTTTACATTATATTGTCAAAGCACAGCTCATTCAGCTACAAAGAAATCATCAACTGCTCTGATGACTGAATTAGAATACCAGTCTCTTGGACTCTGAGGGATGACAGAGGGGATTTGAACACAGTGACCACGGATGAGATGTTGGAAGATGTTAGCCAAAAGGAGAGTTAGAAATAATAATAATTATTATTATTAATAATTATTATATTAGTTATTATAACTATTAATTATATAATATATAATATATAATGTAATATAAATATTAATTATATTAATTATTAATAATAATACCAAATGGAATTTATTACTTTCCTCTACTTGATGCAAGATTTAAATAGAGAGCTAAACTGCTTCTAGCTGAAGTCAGGGTAGGTCGTTATTACACATACCTTGTTTTCAAGTTCACTCTGCATGACAAAAAAACATGAAAGAATAACGGTGTCTTTTCTAGATGAATCACTTCAGATCTAGAATTGCATGGATGAGGTACTTCTGAATCATAACCTTTCCATTCAGGACTCATCTCCATTACTGTAACATAAGGTGTTCATTCCAGAGTCATCTTTCCACTTCAATAACTTCCTCTGCTGAAATGTCAGCTTCATACACAGCTGCGGATAAGAAAAAAGCGTGCAGCCCACAAACCCTGAGACAGTTTTGTTGTATAGCACCTAGCATCAGCCTTCTTGTCAGGAACCAATAGTCCTCGGCTAAATTAAAAAATCAACGAGCTTGGTGAAATATTGGTACAAATTAGCAGATTGCCTTTTAATCAGGGGAGAGAACTGTTCTTACTGACGTGCTGTTACTGCTTGTGTGGAATGAACAGTACAGGTTCTGAGATTGGCATTCATATACATGGAAAGTCTTTCTTAGTTAATAATAAAGAAGTCTTTAGATTGTTTTACCTGTTCTAGACTTTGAATTATGTGAAAACGGCAGATTTCACAGGATACACTTGGAACAGAAGACAGGAAACAGAGAAGGTCCAGCTACCCCCATACTCACTGTCCTGTTGCTGTAATGCCTAAAGGCTCAGAATCGTCATCCTTTCACTGTGATTATCAGCAACTCTGGAGCACGAAGTATGGTGTGCTGCTTTCAGATGTGTTTGGGGATATAAGTATTAGCAAGCACTGTTGCTATTTCTGAGTCAAATTTCACAATACAGTGTACTGTGGAATAAATCTGAACTGTTCTCCATGATGGAGACATTCTTCAGTCTTCTTTTAAGTTGATTGGTCATCCAAAAAAGACAAATTATAAAATCCTATGGTAGCACTTTTGTTAAGATAAATCTCAGCTAAATTTCATTTTCTATTGTGTAGAAGTCTATGTCTGAACTGTTTGTCTAGATTTGTTTTACAGTCAGTGGAGAGAGGCACATTTAGTCACGATTTATTTACTGAATTTATATTTCTGCTTGAGAATGAGATGAACTGTGGCCTAAATGTGTTGTCCAGATTTGTTTAGACAAAAACTTTGTTTAACATAAATAAAAAACACTAAAGATTTCACGCAAAAACATGGGGAAGGGATGGAAGTGTTTTAGGCAAAGAGTTCCAAAGTGTACTTTTGAGCCACTTTAAAGTGACAACAAGCTTGTCATAGCGCCTGTCCGTGACAGGAACCACTAACACTTCATTATCTAGCAAAAATCTTTGCCAGATTTTAAACCCAGAGTTCCTCAAAGCTGTGCCTACCCAGGAACATCCCCTGTCTAGAACTATAATAGATTCAGAACTGTGTTTTACAAGAGTTCACAGACTGCAGAAGAAATTCAAATCCTTAGCAAAATACATACAACAGCCTTTCACCAGCTTAAGCGCTTTTGAATCTTCAGTGACTTTAAGAATAGAATTTAAGATATACATACAAAAGTTAGGGACAACACTCCCTACATTCACTTTTCCATTGTGCTAACACTAAAATATCAGCATTTGCTGCCTGTTGCCACAATTGAAACAAGTTTTACCACTGATACTACACCAACACTTGCAAATGCATAGCTTCTACTGCATCAAATGCCACCTTAGTACTTCTCATTGCTATAGAACAATCTACTTTCAACATTCCCAGAAAAAAGGAAACTCCCATTTACTGGAATTCTCTCACTTTGCCTACACATATACACAAAGAACACAAGAAAACCCATGCAAATTAAAGTGATTAATCCTGTACAGCAATAAGAAAACCAAAAGTTGAATGCAATTAAGAAAGCTGAAATAAATCTTTAAATATTCAGTTAACATCCACTAATTATTAGGGAATTCAAGGGCCTTCTAATGGGTTGTGCTTAGGAAGATGTTTTCCTTGGGTGAGACACCTTCTCATTTCTAAAGACTATCAAAATGCTATATTGTTTTGCTTAAAACTTAAAGCTGATGGTTACATAGAAAGCTTACAAATTTATGGAAACAGAACTGGATCTTTATTGTTTGATATTTTTTCTTGTCTTTTCAGAATAGTTTTGCCACTATTTTTTAAAGTCTAGCGATGCTGAAGTTGAGGATTTCAAGAAACCTATGTAGTTATTTAGCTATAATTTATAAACAATTACAATGTACATGTACAGTGTGACCTTAACACAGTGAACATGTAGCAAAGGTAAAATGGGAGAAGGATCGTGTACTTCCCAGGAAGAGTTCTGAATGTAAACCATAACAAAGAGGGATGACCTGGTACTGCCTCACTGAACCCTTTTCGACTTATAAGACCCTGCTGCTAGCAAACAATTGCAGGTGCAACTATGGAGGCAATCTGAGGTTTTATGCTATATTTCTGGTTTAGTTCTGGTTTAGTCTCCATCATTACTCATATCCCAGAGCTAAAATTCTTACTATTATGAACAAATTTAAAAGAATCACATATTTTCTTGTCTTTCTTGAACAGAAGCAGAGGTGTACTGCATTAAATTCATTCAGCGCTAGTTCAGTGCTCAGCTTATTCCAAAATATTTAGTTGCAAAACTTCCAAACGTTTAAGTCATTTAAAGAACATGTTGCACATTTGTTTACGATTGATAGGAAACGTGGCAATGAACCTTAAAATTTAAGCCATCCTTTCCCTAATAAAAAATGAATGTAGTCTGCCTTTGTTGAAAGCACTGACACTATCAGGAGCCTTTCAAAACCACCACCTCCTGCTGTGGAAGTAATGTGAGGCTGCTATTGGCAGTAGTATAAGTCAACAGTTTAGCTCCTTATTTTTTATTCTAATTTGTGAAAAGCAAAAAGATAGCATAACATCTGTGACTGCATTAGAGGTAGATTCAGCTGAGGGAAAACAAAGCTAATGTTGTGGCAGAATGGTTCATAATGGTTGGTAGGAACCTGTTTCTAGCCACATGAAGCTGTATTTTGGCAACTTACTCCAGCACTTCCTGTCATGCAAAATTAGCCCTGAGGAAGAAAAAGAAACAACAAATCTATAAAAATCTATGTTAAAAGCATAACACATTATGTAGTACAGTGCTTCCAAATGACTAATATATAATACTGATATTGTAAGGGTTTTAGTATTCTGTTCTCAGAAAGGTCTACCATTTGAACAGGCATCTTAAAAAAGCTTAAGAGCCATAGAAATAAAAAAAGGGCATGAAATACAGCCAGAAGAAGAAGATACAAAATCCAATTTAAACATTCAAGTTATTTGCTTACTCAAGACAGTAATTTGAAATGATGTTATTATTTATATGTTGTATTAGTTTTTAGAGAAAAGAAATATGTAACTTAAATATATTGCTCATGTTTAATATTTATAAATCTTCCAGAAGGATTCTATTAGGGTTTGGTTTGGAGTTTTTTTAGTATCTGAAGTAAACATATTTCAGCCAGCATATAATGCAAGTTCAAAGTTAGAAGATATCGAATGGGTACTTCCAGGTCAGTATTTACTGGAAGAATTAAGAAAAAGTCAGTTCTCAGCAGCCCCAGTTCCTTCTCATATAAAACCAAAATGTTGGGGATTGCTTACTCCACACGCCACTGCCTAAGGGCAATACTGACAAGAGCATAAGAAATACCTATCCTCATCCAACGTAGTCTTCAACACTACCCCACAATGTCCCATACCCCCCAAAATTATCATGGCTTCACAAGAAACTCAATACATGCTCAGCATCAAGCTGATGGCAAAAAATATTACCTTGAAGAATTGTGACACAGCCTCATGTTATTTCATTCCTCTTAACTGCAGAGAGGAAAATAATTATTTTTCCTGAGAATCACTGTCACATGGAGCCAAAAGCAGAGGCAAGCCATCTGCTATGCTGAGTAGACACGACCTTTCTGCCCTAGACAAGGCTGGCTCTGAGCAATGTGGTTGCAAGCCACTTCAGATCTGTTGTCGGGATCACTTCCTAGGGCAGGAATGCCTTTATAGCATTGGAGATGTAACCACTGAGTGCATTGGGAATGAGATTTTGGAGAGACAGGGACTCTTCGGAATCTAGCAAATCTTATTCTTCACAAGACGGACAGCTGATAGAATTACCGTGGTGAAAGTATTCAGCAAAACCCCGAGTAGGTTTTGTTCAAGTTATTGTATTTGTTGCCTCCCTTTCCCCTTTGGCTGCTTGTGTTTTCCCTTCAAATAACAAGTAATTGTTGTTCTTTATCTCCAAGGATTCCTGAAGGATTGCAAGTAGGTAAGAACCACTTCCAACTAAAGACTTCTTATGTTGATATTCTGAAGTAAAAGGAAGAGAATGGCTATATGTGTCAGGAAGAAGCGGGGGGGGGGGGGGGGTGTCAAGCCGCAGTTTTATTTACTTCAGAGAAAGACTCTTTTACAAGTAGAACCCCTTTGCTGTTGATGCCACTGATTCCTGGCAGAGGACTTGTGTAATTTTGTGTCATCCCTATAAAATCTTTCCTGAAGTGTTTTTGCTTTTACTCAATAATTGTTTATGTAAATGTAGTGCAAGAAAACAGTGACTTCAGTGCTACAGTCCAGGCTCTCAGTCAAATGCCCTGAGCTCTAGTCTAGAATCATGCTCTTTTTATTTGTTCTCCTTCACCTTCACGATTTGCACGCTTTGTTGCACAGCAGTCCAGACCAGTAGGATGTCATATAGGAGGCCCTATAGAAAGGAGGGCCTATAAAAGGCCCCCTTGTTCTAACATGGTCCTGAGATATAAAAGCTCAGGGATCAGTCTCTCCCTGGATGCATCCTCCAGGTGAAGACAGTCTGCAACTCAGCTTCCCTGAGCTAGCTCTCCAACAACCAAGATGATAGGTCCAAAATAACACCACTGGCACCTTCTGTCATAGAAAAAGGCCTCAAACTAATCAGACACCTATTTTCAGAAGAAACCTTTACTGTTTGGCTCCTGAGTGAGTGGCAAAACTTAATCTGAGGTCTTAGAGAGGAGCCAGATCTCTGACAGATTCCTGTATTGAGAGGTAATGGTTGGCTCTAGCAATATTCCTGTACAGCATGCTGGTTTTCCAAATTACCTTTGAAAAACACATATCTCTCACTATCCACTGCACAAAGAACCTGGTTACCTATCTCTGTAGGTATAGATTTCCCTGCTGAAGTGAATATTGCATGTCTTAATAGGCAATCTGAATCTCACCCTAGAGTTCTAAGTTTACAGGGTGTCCATATTAATTCAAAAAAACCCAAAATTACAATATTCTGGAAGAAAATAAATTACTAGGAAGCACTAACAGAGATCTGAATGATCTCTATTGAAAGATGATTCATTAGGTATTGAAAGGAACAAGCTGGACTCTTGGACGACCCTGGTTACAAGCACCAGACCTGCTTTGCTTTTCTGGTCCAAGCACTGTGGGACTGAGCCCTCATTGTGTCTGTGAGGCCCGCTGTCACCCGCACGATTTTCTGTTGTGGGTTGTACCTGAAGCTAATGACAAATCTCAAGAAAAGTGTTTAGCAAGTGTGGGACACATTACTGCCCTTTGCTGCACAATGAACCATAACAGCAGTGCTCCCACTAATCCCCCTCTATGGCCACATGAAGACTTCAGTTTGATTTTCAAATATTCATGTTTGTAAAACCCAGGTACTCAGAAGCCACATTTTTATCCTTCTGTGACACAGTACAAGAACTTTTGGGGGGGAGATACAGCAGATGCTGAAACATGGAACCAAAAATCCAGTTCAGACAGGGAATTTAGACATGTATAACCTGAAGTATGTCTGCCTTCCCAGAAAAGTGAATTGGACTAGGGACATGGTTGGAAGTTATGCATAAAGCATAAGCACCTTTTTAATCGAGAGCAGAATAGGAAAGATAAAAGTGTTCATCCTCAAGCTTGCTCAGCTGTGGAATGAGCTGCCAGAAGAGATTTGACAATCTAAAAACTGACAGCTTTTAGAATGCTCTGCTACCTCCTTTTTTAAGTTTCTGTTATATCACTTGAATGATGAAAGAAGAAGAGTAAATTGCCAGAAGCAAAGAAGGGAAAAGAACAAAAATCTGTTAAATAGACCTAGCTGTTAAATAGCTACTACAAAAATAGCACTTGTAAAATAGAAAACTGATAAATAATAACAGGAAAGAAAATCACTATTTGCTGATGCTGCTTCAGCTGCTAACACTTTGTAGAAACAGAGTCAGATTCAGCCTGCGTTTCATATACCCTGTGAAATGTATTGGTACACAGAGTCCCACTAAGAGGTCAGCTTGTAAGGCGAGCAAACTGCAAGAGTGGAGGGATTAAAAATATGACACGCAGCTCCTAATTTCAAAACTTTGCTATAGTTAAAACGTTATCCATCAAAGCAAGAAATCACAGCTTCTCATTTATTTTACACATTAGTTGAAGAAAACCAAAGAAATAATTACACCATACCACCCAGGTAAATTTGTGTTTATGTTAGTACTTAGCATAATACTGTTATTGGTGTAAGTCTGCATGAGCAATTTCATCCATACTGCAAATAATACAATAAAGGGGAACAGCACAGAATTGGCTACAAACTCTCTAAGAAATAAAACATTTTAATTACCATGTCTTCCGGACACTAAAGCATGAAAGCAGCAAACATAATGCTGGACTCACCAAGTCAGCTCAGCCATAGCCTTAGGTACCTGCAGCTATTCGCAATGACCAGCTTTCTCCCCTATCCTCTCAAGACGAGTCACTGCCGTTTTCTTTTCTGTAGCATCAAAATGCACTTTTCACAGGTACAGAGATTTTCAAGTCTTGCATAAAGACATGTCTCTTCATCTTCCAGTACACCAGTTTGGTAAGTGTCTCACATTTTAGGCCATGTTGTGGCCTCTCTCCCATTCCAGGATTCCGAGACATCTGATGTCAGGGAAATGATGAAACACTGTACCGCACTTAGGAAATGTGGCACTTTAACAGTCCAACACTCAAAGGAAACATTCTTGAAGCCTTATTCCCCAGCTACCACATTTGTCAGAAGATACCCACGTATACTACGTATACCCACGATACTCAGAAGATACCACGTGGAGAAATCTACTGATCTAAGTTTTACTTTCTATTTGTCAGCTGCTCATTGTTTAAAATAAACTTTGAGCAGCTAGCTTAGACACTAGAGAGAGTCCACATAGGTCTCCGATTTTTACACCAAGCACAGAAATGACTGTAGCCAAAGAGAAGTTGATGTCTATTTCTATACCACTTATTTAAAGGGGAAATATATTGTTCTGAATTCTTTTGGTATTATATCTTAAAATTTATAATTTTGATAAATATACATATTTTTTATCATCCTAGCAAGCATGAAGAAATCAGTGGTCAAATAGAAAGTTTTACCCTTCTTCAACAGACTTTTAATATGCATACTGAGTTAAGTTTACCATTAATTTAATGCACATAGATAGCTCTTGATAAAAAGCAGATAATTCACTGTGAATACTGAGGATTTAAATAAAATGCTTAATTATTTTATTCTTAGTGAAGTAAGCCTCTGTATGGCTTATGGACTATAATGCCTTCTTCCTTCAAACACTTTTCTACATTAAGCAGACTCAAAATAAAGGATATTCTTAATTTTTGGCTTACTATGCCTTGTAGTTTGGTTTTCTGGCTGAGAAGTCAGCCCAGTGTAGTAAAGACAGATAATTAGTTACAGAAGTCTAAGGCATTGCCCTCAGCTTCATTGTTCTTCAGAACTCCTAATTCCAAACTAAGTCCCCAGTCTTGGAGCCTCAATGAGTGCTCTTCTTCAGTATCATAATCTGCAATAGGAAACTTTTTTTAAAAAAGAAAGAAATTATGTAGGCTATTAGTTTATATTTTCAGCAGTGAATATTAGAGCTTAATTAAAGATTAATGTGGCAAAACAAGCTTTTTTGTTGTAGCAGTGAATGCAAGATTTAAGTGAATAGCAAAGCCACGTAGCTTATTCATGTCTTAGCAACCTTCCCATCTTGTCTCTCTAGGAATTGTTTTTATATCTTTTACTCTGAGGGTAGTTTTTGCCCTCAAAGCTCTTAATGTTGACTCAAATCTAAGGATTCTTCCTGTATTACTTTCATCAGCTGATAATACTGGAATTATCTACTTGTCATTTTCGGAATTTTTGCTATGTGAAATTTCAAAATAAAGGAAATAATCCAATTCATACATTCAGACCATGAATACTTAAAAAACCTTAATAAAAATTTAACTTAAAGCCCTATGACTCAACTAATACAATAAATTTTAAGAAAAGCATAGTAAAGGCCTAGCTTGCCATCTTCAGCAGCTTCTCACTACTGTCCTAGAACTGTAGTCTAGAATTCACACAGGTAGAATTTTTTTCCTTAGATATTTATCTCAATAAAAATTATCATAGATAATTTAAGAATAGAGTTTGCCTTTAAATGCTTAACCAGAAGCATTTAGATTCCCATCCAGTTTTTAGTGAGGTCAACAGAACACGCTGAGAAGGATTTAGAGGGAATCTTCTGTTGTCTCTTCCTTTTCTTGAAGGTAAAAGTATACATTAAGATTTAGCCTTAATGGATTCAGCTGCTACTTTAGCAAGGTACATGCTCCCTTTTTTGGGAAAGGAAAAACATTTAATCATAACGAACTAATTATGGCAGAAGTGCTTTCTAATCCAGTGGAAATCACTAGAGGTTTCACCAGTAGAATTTGCTGAAATGGACATTCATATGGCCATAATCCACCGTGGTGAAATACAGGAAGGCTGCAAGTTGGCACTGTCTCCCCATCCTGCTAGGAGGAAACAATTCCCCTTCCCTTTATACCCCTCCCCCAGTAAAGACTTATGTAGCTCTGTCTTGTTCAGTACTTCTGTGATGGATCTGCAGTGCTTGAGAAGGATCAACAAAAGGATAAAGCAGGAATAGAGGAGGTCTAGCAGAAAGATAATGTCTATGTCTTCAGCACCTGTGGTCACTCATGCCCTCATGGTGTCCTCTTCTAAAGCATGGTGGTAGGGCCACTAGCTCCAACTGGGCAAACAAGCAAACCAAGGCAGATGGCACTTGTTATGAAGTGAGTAAAGTGAGTAGATAAGTAGACACAATGTGCTGTTTGATAGGTAAAAATCCGAGATTATGACTGTGGACCTGCCATTTGATATTTTTTTCTCCCACTTGCCACAGTCGCATTGAAAGGTAGAGTTGCTAGGTGTTCCTGAAAGAGGAACACCAATCCGATTCAACGTTCTGACCCCAAGTACATATCCTTAGCACTTCCCAAGTCCAGCATCATGCCTACGTACCCATGCGATGAGTCAGTTTGGTGAAACTCATCCAACAAAGAACAAATTTAAAAAATATACATTAGTCATTTTCAGGTGGCTCAGTTCTTTAATTCCAGTTCAGCTGCACCCCATGTAGTACCAACATAAAAGGTATGAATATGCAGCTGGGGTTAACAGCTAGGGGGGAAAAAAAAAAGATCCTATCAGCAGTGGCCTGCAATTATATTGGCCTAAAATAATCAGGGAACTTCAGCTTATGCATTGGTAATGCGCTTCTACTTTTGTACTTGCCTTGGCTGCATGTTCTCTGCGCCCGTGCCATGGCACATCACTCTAAGTGCATAGTGAGTAGACTTAACAGCCCTTCACTATGAAAAGTTGGAGTTTATTTTTTCCATTGTCCCCTTTTCTCAGTGCTCCATGTGGCTTCTCCACATACCTTGTGCCAGCTCTGGTACTTCTCAGCACCTTCTGCAATGTTATCTCACTTACTAAACCCAGCAAAAATATATATATAAATATATACATACATGTACATAGATAGGTAGGTGGGTAGGTGTGTAGATAGGTAGGTAGGTGGGTAGGTAGGTAGGTAGATAGATAGATAGATAGATAGATAGATAGATGAATGAAAGAATCATTTCCCGCTCAAATGGGCCTCAGAGTAGGTACAAAGGAAGTGAGACTGGGGTAAAAGAATAGGTAAGAAGTGGAAATTCACTCTTTCAGGAGCAGCTACAGACTATCAAACTAGCTTAGCCATTTCTTTTCTCACCTAAAAAATTGTTTTCCTAGGCCCCCACGTGAGTACTGTCAGCCTTAGAGTATGTGTAGGTCTCTGAGTACGAACTGTCAGATCCACATAAGATCTGCAGCATCTGATTGTACTAGAAAACTGATTTGCACAAGGGAATCTGAATAAAATCTATTGTTAACATTTCATCAGTACTTACTTTTCTCTTCTAAGAATTCATTTTTTCTAAGCATTCTGGGATGTGTTTACTAAAGTGGAAACACTTTTCTTTACACAAAGCCTCCAGTTTCTGAAGAAATAGCTATTCTGGCTTCAGCAGCAAAACAAGCTTAAGAAATTTCCACCCTCTTCACCACCCTGGCTTATCATTCCTGTACTACTGATGAGACTTATCACTTCCTCAGTTGTGTTAATACAGCAGTTCGTGGGGCTACACTGGTGTACCAGAAGGCTGAAGCAGTCTAGATTAAAGGTGGCCCCTTGAAACAAAGTACCATTTTTAAGCCAGGTAATTGCTGTCATCTGCTTCTACTGGAGCCTCATGAGCAGTTGACTCAGAATATCTAGAGAGATAGAAAATTGTGGTGTGGAGCTGAGAATTTCTTAGGATAGCTTCACCACATATGTCAACATATTATGTGTAGTACAGGGTAGAATTCTTCTCACTTAAATGTGTCTACCATAGGGTTGAGATTAAAACATCTGAACTTGGGTATCTTCATGTAGGTGCCTACATGGGTGCTACATGTCTAAATTCTCAGGGCAGCTAAAGGAGAGCTTAGACAACTGCCATATTGACACATATCTTTAAGTTTCTTAATCTCAGACTGAATCCTGATCCTAAAATTTTATGTTCTCACACTAGGTTTTAGATTCAGTTCCCTCATAACTCATGCTATTTGAGATGTCCTATGGCAGCCAAGCTGCCTGGGGCTGGCAGATATAAGGTCTGTGGAAGACTGATGGCTTTCAGAAATGTCAGGAAAGATACTCAAACATCATTACACATCAGTGTTTAGAACCAAGACCTAAAACCTAAGTTATGGCGTAGACATTTCTCATATGTTCATAGACATTTCTCCAATGGCACTACCAGTTTATGTAGTCTTCTTCCTCCCCATGTCACTTCTTAGTTACGTCAGGAAGATTCATTGTGGACTTCCCTGTTGAAATGGACCTTTAACTAAGTTGCAGGCTTTCTCTGAGCTAATTCCCCCATAGCCACCAAACCAAGTATATTGACATAAATGATGATACAAGGAGGCATTCAACAACTGAGCTAGGAGGGGACAGAAGGGGGGAGATCAGAAACATAAGGCACCATTCCACCAGGAGAAATTTCCTCAAGACAAGCAAGTTTTCTGTGTATTTGACAAAATCAAATAAAAATAACAGTATATCTTGAAAACTCTACAATGTTTAATACATGAACAGCATGATTCACTGCTGGACATGCCAATCTGTTAAGCTTTCCTGCTTTCAGACTAATTGATAAGGCATGTGCATGCTTAATTACCATTTATGGAATATAAAATTACATTTAAAATTATGTATAATCATTCCTTTTCATTGCATATAATCATTCCTTTTCATTTTGGATATTAATTTATTCAAGAAAGAAGCATAAGAGAACATGATAAATAATGAAAAATATACTCTATGCTTCCAATACCTTAAAAAGTATGTTCCATAATATTAAAGTAAGACTTCCTAAAATATGAATTGGAAATTAAATTGAATCAAAATATTTCAGTGTAGCTGATGGTGTAATGTTCTTGTGCAAATGACTTGTCCATTCTATGAAGGATACCATAATCATTATTTTCACCTCACTACATGTTCAGTTAACAGCCCTGTGGAGATGTCTCTTATGTAGCCACCATGAATGACAAATGAAGATGTGTATCTGAAACCATCTGTAACTAGAGTGTAATGTGGTTGTTTGTGTACCCAATTTTCAGAGAAAAATATGGTATGCTGTATAGGAGCAAGTATTTCAATTTCTCACCCCTGAGTAGATATTGCCAAAATGGCAAATTCAAATTTCTGTATATTTTATTTGATTTTGCATTCACTTGAGAACACCCAATTTTAACACTTATTAGAATGACCTCATTTAAAACCTGCTTTGAATTTTAAGCTAAATTGATTCTTCCAAGTGGCAGATCTCTCATGCCAAAAATCTGCTTGGAATTAGAGTCTTCATCTCTCATGAACAGAGCTAAGAAAACTGGAGAGCAATTTAAATCTCTCATTTACAGCCAGAGTAATGAAGCCCTCTAGTTACTTCCTGGACATTATTATTATTATTATTATTTAAGTTTCCATAGGCATACAATTTCTATAAGTAGAAAATGGTATTTTTTTTATTAAATATTTTCAGCTAAATCTTTTGATCAGAAAAAAAAGGGTGTTGAGTTGTTTTGGAGACTGAGAACTTATTAATCTATAGAATGTTATAGACGTGACCAAGATAGCACAAATCTTACTGCTGTCTTGACATTATATCTCATTCAAAAATGGTTTAGAGCTTCTCAAAAAATGTAGCTGAATAGTAGCAATAGCAATAACAAGAATAATTTGGAGCAGAGAGAAAAACTGCAATGTCAATGGCAGCAGGTTGCAAAGGGTGAATGGGATCCTGGGGTGGGAAGGATGCATGAAGGGGGTTGAAAGGACTTTTGAGAAGGGCTTTATTTGTGTGATTTTCAGTGTCATTAAAGGCATAAGAACAAGGAATGGGAGAGTCTGTAGGACTAGGATGCTTGAATGAACCAGTAAATTTTGATGGGAATAGGGCTGGAAGGTCCCAGTAAGGTCTTTCTGCAGAAGAGTGGATGTGGAGGCTGGTCTATCTTACCCCTTCTTAGTCAGTCACATCCTTCCCCACTTTTTTAGGGGCAAAGTCTTCACCCCACCACACACATCTTCCAAGTGCTTGCAGATCCTCAGTTTTCCTCATGGTCACCTATCCATGACTCTCCATGAGAAATATTTCCCTCTACTCCTCCTTTTTCAACCCCTCCTAAACTTTCTTTTGAACTTAACATAGGATTAAATTCAGCTGCCAGTGAATGATAAATGAAAGTCATCTAACATAGATGCCCTGGAATCTCTTGGATCCCAGTCTCTTTGCAGAGTGTATAGATTGGGACAGACGTGTGTATACAGTGCAAGGGAACATGAGAAAAGATTTGTCTGTTTAAAATGGAATGAGGAGCACTATGCAGACATTCTAGCTTAGGTCTGAAAAATAGGATGAGTCAAAAATAAGAACTGTTTTGCACCCAAGCTAATTATTTTGTTTTTCAGGGTCATCTAGGAGCAACCTGGGAACGCTGCTCTGTGATACAGACACACACAAAAAGACAACATACATCGAGTTTTGTTTCACAAAATAGTGGAAATGCTTGGAAGCTTCCCCTGCATTCAGCCCCTCAAAATATCCCTTACCTCAATGTAGCTATGACAGATTCCTTCCTCCATAGCTTTTACCTGCAGATACAGATGCTATGCACTGTCTACCTTCATGCATTTATTTTAGCATTCCTATTTTACATAAGTCCTGCACACAGGTATGTTTTGCATAGTGTTTCCAACTTCCTGACCCAACGCCAAAAATCTTTTGTAGCATCTGCAAGTGGGAAGTAAAACCGAAGTATACATAACCCAACAGAACCCCAACATAACCCAACAAACTATTTGCTATTTTTCAATATTGGCATCTTATCTCTTCTATCAAACTCTGTTTGTGTTTGCGAATCTTGAGGACGCAGACAGAGAGGGCTTGGAAACAAGGAAGAAAGGGTTCCTTTGGACGTAAGAAGGCTATTGAAGAATCTTATATAAAGAATAGACATAAAAGCCTGTATTTCTTTGGACAAAAGTACTCATTACACATTTATGATATAAATCAAACATTCTCTGTGATACTACCCATTATCACTTCCCCCAGACATCAGCAATCTTTTGTGCAAGAAGACTGGCAAGGTCCTAATACCTTTGCCTCAGAAGTATCTTTGGGTGCCTACTGCTCTCAGATGCTAAGCATGTTGGTTCATAGAGATATTGAGTAGGATGCACTACGCAGTAAGACTCCTAGGAAGAAAGCCTGTGTGCATATTGCTCTCAAGAGCCTATTGCTATCTATTTAATTCCTTTTTATGTGCTTTGTGAGAAAGGATGCTATAAGATCTCCTATTAGAAGAGGCTGAACATGCAAGATACAAAGGAGACCCAACTGGCAAATTCTTTCTGATAATAGGAATGCTTTCTGGATTTGGGATAAGCAGTAAGAGGGGGATTCATTTGACTAAATGACAATATAAATCACTAGCATCTGGACTAGTCATCCTATACTCCCTTGACAGTCAGTGATGAATAATGGTCATTTCTAGAACACAATCCATCTCATTATAAAACAGATATTTCAGATGTCTACTACAATGTAGATAAATTGTGTCCTAAAATTCCAAGAGTTAATGCTATCTTAGACTTGGCTTTTGTTACAAGGAAAGAAATTTCAAAAGAGTTAGTTAGAAAAAAAATAACCTTGGAAGCGGTAATCAAAAGTTTAAATTAAATAGTCTGTAAGTAAGATACTCAATTTCAAAAGGGCTGACTCTGAATTATTAAAAAAGCTAGTGATTAAATTCAGTGTGACTGAAGAGTAAAGGACTAGAATATAGTGAAAGTTTGGAATTCTTTTAACATGCTGTAGAACTTTCTTTTAAAATTACAAGGGAGAACACTGCAAAAAAAGGACTCCAAACTATCTACAGAAAAAATACTGGGAATAAACAGAAAAGCAATAAGTTATAGAAAAGGGGGTTGAATGGGAAAAAAGAGTTTCATTTTAAAAATAAAAAAAAAAAAGAGAGTAAAATAAAATAGTTACCAAAAGCCAACCTAAGTTAGATCTTATAAAATAAATTAAAACACATAGTGAAAGATTATCAACTGAAAAATACAAAGAGGACAAGGCAAGAAGAAGTAGCTATTATGAAGTGAGAATGGAGTTATGTTTTAAAATAATTTAAGTCTGATCTACTAAACAGGTGACTGATTTGCCTCAATTTTCAATTTGGCCAACATGGCTATGGAGGAATATCTGTCAATAGAATATCTACAGGCAGGGAAAGATAGTAACTTAAACTAAGGATATGGAAAGTAAAATTTGATAATGAAAGAATAATAAAAACATGGTGGAAGGGCAGTTATGACTGGAGCATAGATTCTCAAATTCTTCCACTGTTTAGGAAAGACAAGAATAAAAGTAAAAAGAATGAGATGGGAACTGTAGCTGAAGAAGGATTTTCTTTTTTTTTTTTTAAGAGGAACTTTAGAGATAGTATGAATTAATCAGTATTTGTTTGGGGAAAAATTACATTTGGGAAAAAAATGAATGATTGATGAGATATTGGTAAGTCTAGATGTTTCTGTAATGTTAATAGAGAGAAAGAGAAAGGATAGGAAAATATTTATGGTAGGGATATACCTGGAAAAGACAGCCACAACAGTAATGAGACAATTTGGTGCCCAGATTTTGGCTCTTTGCTCAGACTGGATACCCACTTTTGTGTTTCTAGCTCCTCTCCTTTTTATCCTTCCCTCTATCTCCTCTAATCCTTCTCACCCACTCTCTCAAGTCAGCAACATCATCAGCTTTTGGATTTTACTTACAACTGCCTTTAACCCTGCTGCTGGTCTAATGATAGCCACCAAATTTCTCCACCAAATAAAACCAAAAAAACCCCCAAAAGTAAAGTTAGAATTGGTCTATTCATGAATTGTCTGAGAGAAGTCTGACCCCCAGCTTCCACGGTGCGGCAAGATATTTGAAAACCAAGCTCCAGGGCTGAGCTTTTCAACCACCAAGACTTATTTTTTTATGGAACTTGCCCTTGACCATTTATACTTAGACATCTGTACTTAGCACAGTACTGAAAAGTTGCTTAAGTCCCATTAACATCAATGCATAAATTGCTACGTTACCCTGAACTGAGATGCTTCTCTGAATTGTAGTGTTTATACAGAGTCCTGAAACCTTCTTGGCACGAAGTGATGGCTCTCCTCAGTTCTTTTCTTTTCCAGAGCTTCTGAGGTTACTCATCTCTGCGTAAGGAAGAGGTCCCTGGTGCACTCCTGCTCCCACTGAAGTCAATAATAAAATATCCCACTATCTGTGTCTTACAGACCTTTTTGACAGTTTAGCCCTAAATCTATAATCACCTATGCTTTATAAACAGACTCTGTTGGGAGGCGCTGCTTACGAATGGGAAGGCTGGCAGAACTGAGGACTACTTCCTCAAAGCTGTACAAATTAACTATTATTTCTGTGTCACACACTTCTAAAAGTGCTAGCATTAAGAAGCTCACAGAGGCAGATTAGCCTGTAATTTATGCATAAGGAAGTTTTTTTATTTTAATGTGCAATCAAGTAGCCAAACGAAGTAAGTTATTTAGCATGTGGCCTGTTGAAATCTGCCAGTTACTTTAAGAATATTTTAAACATACCAATAAATTACTTTTAGAAGGAGTCAAGACATCATTTCTATCAGCCAAGTACAGTTAGGGGTCAAAACAGTGTCACAGAGACAGTAACTAGAATTGTGAACACAAAACGGAATAGATATTTGCGGTGGACCAGAAAATACCTTGAGGTTGTTTTAACCTGAGCTCTCAAGGAACACTCTGGCAAATGACCTGACAGTAGTCATGATTTATTTGTATTTTCTTAGGAATTTCTCTTGAGTCATAAGAACAGATTATAACCTAGTTTATCTGTGACATGAGATCATTAACTCCAGGAAGTAACAAATGATACCTCTCCTGGGCAGAGTTCTTTAAAATGCTATTCCTAACAATTTACTAGCTTCAGAAAGTTCATTGCTTTGTCATATCTACACTTGTATCATATTAAAGCCTTTCACATGGGTCATTTTAGGGTCAGCTACTGGCCCCATGCAGTATTATAAGCTGATGTGTCAACTGCATGTGCAGATCATTGTAAAATAATAATTTTACTTGAAATGTTCCCAGATAAGAGAAGTGACATTTAAAGAATATTTTCTATTTCCACTTTCCACAAATTCTCAATGTTTGGCAGCACTGTTGGTGAGATCAATACGACAACAATGTCTGAACAGGCTGGATCATAAATTATCCTTTTCTGGGGGAAGGGTTTTTTTCTTTTTTTTTTGTGCACCGTTGCTTTATTATTATCAGTAGTGGGGGAGATAAACAGGATCTTTCTCTGAAGGCATACTCTTATTTCTCTCTGCTGACAATATAGACATCATGGGCGCCTACTTAAGACTGGTCCACTAGAGAAAGGCTCCATCTTAGCTAGATCATTAGCTATTTAAAAGTTAGATACTTACTCTAAATTATGTAAATTTTTTTTATAGTCAGGGAAGAGAGACAGACATTTAGAGGATGATTCCCTCTGAACTGGTAGTTATTTTGTTATTTCACTGGTGAAATGAATCCTATTTTAGGTATTTGGATTTTGGGTGCAAGTTAATTGATCTTGAGATTCTTTTTCCGAGTACCCCAGGTCTTCTGTTACTTAATGATGATGACAGGTACCCCCACAGAGATTTCGCATACTTTCCTCCTTCCATAGAGAGGCGCTAAAGTTTTGATGTTTTGAGGCTCTTAGTTTTGATGTTTCAGTTGAGTGTCTAAAGATACGCAGAATGAATCCAGTCCAAGTGGCTCTTCTAAGTACACCAGAACTGCATAATTTCTGCATGGAATTACCCAAAACAGGAAGTCAGACTAAGATTTCCTTAATTCCAGACCCCTGAGGATGAGAATGGTAGTTATTTATAAACCAGTCTTAATTATTTTTTCCAGGAAGTTGCTTAGATTTTCACCCACTGAAAATATGCAGAATTAAAATATGGAAATTATTTATCAATTTTCTATTTGTGGAAAATGAGATGACATACTTTCACCCATCCATTTTATTCTGGCCAAGTAAGCTATCCTTGAGTTAAACTAATATTTAAGACAAACCTGCCTTTCTTGGAATCACATAACTTCCACATGAAACCCTGCAATAAATAAATAAAAAAAAATTAGATGATGCTGCCATGCCTGGGAAGAAGATTTATACTTAAAATACAAATTTATGTTTATTTCCGTAAGAAACTACACAGAAGAATTCAGTATGACCCACCTGTAGCAACTGGACTCCTGAGAGCCAATATACACAAGCATGAGCAACGATAGCCCGCACAGTCGTAAAAGAGCTTTGTGAGTGAATTGCACTAAGGGATGGAAATGCAGCTGAGTAACAGCTTCTCCAAAACAACATGATCCTGACATCAGTCTGTAATAGCTTAAGTTTTGTGCAGTCCTACAGCAAATGGTGGCAGGAAGGGGTTTAGTATTGCAAGTCTATAGCTGGGAATGGAGCTGCAGAAGGTTCTGAGGGAAGGAAAAAGCCGTCTCTTCATCCTGACAGATAGTCTCTGATCCTAGACCTAGCATTTTCCTAGGAGCCCCCAAAGGCTTCATACATTCTTAGATACTAAAGCCTACCAGAGGTGAACTGAGAACTGAGGTGGAGCCCGCCATGGTCCTTGGAGCTACTTGTTTGATTCTCTTGAACTCAGTGCTGTCTCCCTACAGCCTTTTAGTCCTCATTCTGGTACTGGGGGGAAAAAAAAGAAAAAAGAAACAAAGCAAAACAAAAACTTGTTTTGATTCATTTGCAGGGCCCTCTGGAAACCTTTTTCTGCTTCCTTTAGTTACTGTCTGAAGAAAAAGGTTCTCATTTTTCTAGCAGTGGGAGCAAACAGGAGGGCTTCACTTATGTTTCTGGGGTCTGTATTTATCTGAGAGCTGTGGCTGTACATGGGACTCTCTCCTTTTTGCTGTATAGGCCCTGACTGGAAAAAAAAATAGCTTAGACAAAGAATATACTTGAGAAAAATCGTTGAGATAGTAAAGGAGGAAGATCTTTTATAAGACATGTGCCTTATCGGTATCTCAATTTTAAGCTTTCCATGAGAGGCATAAAAATAACCAGATATTCTTTTCATTAGGCATTGACTGTTCTTGTAACTTGAGGGAAAGACACTAGAAGAAAATGAGCTCTAATGATGAATGTTAAAGAGAAAGAAAGCAAAAAAAAGGAAGCTGGGTCATTTCTGTAATAATTGGATATGCTTATTTAAAACAGTGTTCTGTGTGGCCAAGCTTTTCTATTAGCTACCATTGTATGAACTGCCTTGTAAACAAGATAAATGATGCACAATAAATATAACAGCCTCATACAAACCTTCTTAAAATTAATCTCTAACAACCTTACCCTTTTCTAGTTAGGGGCAAATATTTAGTACTTCTTAATTGAAATTTATTTTGTCAACAAACCTTTACTGCCAATTTTTAATTTATGCTGAACATATAATACTCTCAAGTTGGCAGTCCTCATCAGTGAGAGATATTTCATACAGACTAAATCTAATCTAAATTACATAATTCTATTTATTTAATTTCAGTTATTATTAAATCTTGCGTAGTTAATCCATCTGCTGTGTCCTTTATGCACTGTATTTGATGAATTCATTCAGAAATGGCTGTATAAAGTGGTCTAAGTAAACAATGAATCAGAAAAGAAGTCTTGTCCTATACGTACAAGTCTCTCAAACTGTCAAAGTGGGTAAGGCAAGTAATTAGTCATTAACTGCAAATGGAGACTATTTTCCCACTACCACACCTTTGGGTAGAATTAGTAGATACTCTAGAAATTTTAATCCCTAGCCTTTGCAATAATGAAAATTTCTCAGAAATCTAAACTTTGTGCAAGGAAATAGTCTAAAACTGCTGCAAAGTTGAATTGTTCATTCTCAGGTGTTTAATGTCTTGCAGATATAACCTGGATGTAGCAAAATTGAAAAAAAACCCTACTTCCAATCCCTCTAACAAAAAGATATGGATTGGAAGATCCCATTATCATTACCATATTAATATCTCCTGCCAACAGATAGAATGGCCCATTAAATCCACAATAGTCCAGAGATAAAATACATTTAGCACCATCAAGTAGGATCTTTCTGAAAATTATTCTCACATACTGAATTCTTTACTCTTCGGAAGGGAATATATAAACTCCAGTGTATGGTACAATGCATCCACTTAATGAAAGAAAAATTAATTTTCCAGCAATGCTCTCATTCTCTTAATCTTTAAAATCTGAGTTATCTGACTTGTAGAGGGCTTGAGTTGTTATTATTCAGTTGTTATTCTATGGATCAAAGATTTTCATGCTCAGCAAATTATATGTTAAAGACTACATTTTCAGGAAAAATTATTTAAAAAAACATGAATCATGGATTATCACTGCAAAATTATTACCTGGTTATAATCTCAATATAGGGCCTATTAAATTGTTTATGTGAATCTAACTTTGCCCAGTAATATAGGCTGAAAATTCACTTTCTTACCTATAAATGCCACTTTGTAATCAGCTCCTTGGCATTTGTTTTCACTGCTTAGAAACAGTGAGTAACTCTTTGTCTACTTACAATTTCACTAAATACATCTATCTGCATTGTTGTTCTGTTTTATAGGAATGAGATTTTTTTAAGCTCTCCTGGGAGAGAAACTTTTCATTATCTCATGGTGATTGTGTAAATAGTACCAGATACGCTAATAGTCCCACTCAACCAAATGCACAAAGAATGAGAGTTTGTTACAGGCTGAGACCATGAAACCCTGTTATGTGGCACGGGTTTTTAAAGCTGGAGGTCCCCAATATCATCAGGGAATCATCACAATCAGTTGTTCAGTGCACATAAGTTTTTAAGCCTTGAGCCAGAGCACCAGCCCCTTTCCATTCCTTGTGCAATATATTGCTGGCTGGTTTAAACAGCTCGCTGTGGGTTTGCCTGAATATCATACCCACTCTTGGCTCTGCTGTAGTGTTCAGAGACATGATGGAGAAGAAAGAACAGTGGGATCCTGGACAGAAACACTGATATTTCTCTAAGCAGAAATTAAAGCATCTCAGAAGCTGCTGTAACAACCAGGTCACAGGCTAGAAAGGTAACAGAAAATTATTTAACTGTCTTCCTCGAGTATAATGTTCACTACTGTGAAACATCTGAGCATCTGGTCCATTACAGATTAAAAATGCTTACACCAGTACCAGTTGAGAAAGCACAGGACATTGCTGTATACACAGATTCCTGTATACTTAGCCAGGAAAAACAATCTTTCACAAAGTTAAAACAATCTCAGATTTCTTATAAATAAAATACAAATATGTTAATGATATATAATAAAAGTTAGTTATTATGTTATTAATTCTTATTGGTTGATGGTACCTTCCAAACTACATAGAAATTATGACTCTGTATTATGAGATATTGGGATAATATAGAGATATTATCTGTCCCATGTCTTTCCCTGTCCAAGACTGTGACTCTAGAGAACAAAAAAAGGAGTGAAAATTACAGAATATCAAAATAATAGCAGAAGCAGTATTTTTTGTTATAATAAATTAGCCATTATTGTGGTTTTGATAATCTCAGGTAACTTCCAATCAAAATGGTTCCAGAGGAAATAAACTATTACTTATTTATTATAAATAAATATGTATTTATTATAAGTAAATAAGATAGCATCCATTTTTGAACACTGAAATATAAGAGAGGCAATACAGTATGTTGTAATGCAGTTAGCTGGTATATATCCTAAATTAATTGAGAATTACATTTAGGAAATTACAAACTTCCCCAATTATTTAGGAATACTAAATGTTAATGAAGTTAAGGGAAAAAGAAGGAAAAAATAAGAGCTGGGACTTGATTATTTTCATGAAACACCTGATCACTGAGAAGATTACATGAAACTTACCTTAATTCATGAAATCCATTCATCCTTAATGAAAGGGCTCCAGATATTCTCAAAGCTTAAATAATACAAATAGCCTCCAGGGTAAATTCACAACATGCACAAAGTAGAATGGCCTATGTGTGTGTGCAGAAGGCCTTTTTAGCCAGAAGAAAAGCTGTTCATAGATGTTCCATATTATATGGATAAGCAGAAAAGAAAAATGCATGTCGTATAGCAGGGCTTCAGAACATTTCATAGAAGAGTTGGAGGAAAAGCCTTCCTTCTATTAACTATACAATAAAGAGGCTTTTATCAAGAACGTTGAGGGGTTTTTAGGTTTCATTAAATGAGTCCAAAATTTATGTAAAGTTCTAGAAATGAACAGGAATGGAGAAGGAACTTTTTAATTGTTACAGACCAAAATACAATACTATAGTTGTCCACTTTGACTCACCGAGATGCCTCATGATTTATTTTAGGGCTTAGTTCAGTTTGCATGCCCATGCAGACCTGTCTAATTTAGATTATTCATTATTGTAATGTCTGAGAACCTTTCTTTCACCTATGCCAAAAGTGTTGTTAATTGTAATGGCAATGTGCTGTTGTGAACACCTGCATTTACGACATGGCCAAAACTCAATTTATTTCTCAGAGATCATCATCAAACAGTCTGTTAATAATACCTTGTGGTCCCATAGCAATGGAGACAGCAGAATTATTTTTAAAGGTGAGTCACAGAAATAATATAGGTAGAATTAAAAAGTAATTTTTGAAAAGCTAACAGTTCTCACCATGCATAAAAAGTAGAGCTGATGATAAGAGATATAACAAGAAAATTCTATTCATTATGAACTATGATTAAATAAGATTTGATGATAAAATAAATATTATTGCTTGTTACTTCTGCATCCCATATCCACAAATTTTCACAGACTTTCAGAGAACAAGTATGATACTACAGTTAAATGTTATTCTTAAGAATGATTTTCTAATCAAGCCCTAATTCATTTATTAGTCAATAAAGTATGTTCCATAAAGAAGATTGTGAGGAACTTTTAGTCCAGTCAGTCTAAGAAGTTATTTTTTCTGCTGTATATGATTGAGGCTGAAATTGCTGTTGAGGATTAAATGACGTTGTAATGGTAGATGCAAACTGCACACACATTAAAAAATCCTGAGGGTAATGAGTCTGCTTAAAAAGCTATCCTTTTGATCTATTACAGAAGCATCACCAAAAGATATTGTATGAAAAGTCAATGTTCAAATCTACCTTAAATTGAATGTATGTGTGATATACATTCAATATGTGATATATGTGATTGCTCTATGTTCAATTTTAGAATTCTGTGTGATACTGGAAACTACATCTGATCGTGCACTTAAATGTATTTGTGTGTTCTGTATGTTCCTCATGCATGTTATTGCAAGTGAAAGAAAAAGAAAGGAAGCTCCATACAACATTTTGAATATGGTTCACTTTGTTTTGCTGAACTCTACAGTTCTAAAAACACAAGATATACAGGAAAAAATCTTGCAAATGAATTTTATCCCATTCAAAGAGATAAGAAAGTGGATACAGTCTTGGGCAAACCTATTTCTGATGTTCATGAAAAGGTGACTAAGTGCTGAGTTACCTGAGAGAGGACTGTAACTCTAGCTGGTTAGGGTATCATCACGGAGAGGCAGCAGAAGTTTTATAGGCAAAGGAGTCTTTTGCTGACTACTTCAGAAAGAGGAAGAGATCAGCAACGCTCTGGAGGAGATAGGATGTGAAGAAGTATTTGGGAATAGTAAAGACATTTCAGATATAGTCTAAAATATGTCAAGAAAGGTGAAATAAATGAGGAGGTAATTTGACAGACAACAAAAGAAAACAGAATCAGGGTCCAAGACCTGGGCCAGAGGGGTCAGTAAAAAAAAAGAAAAATGTCATTCTTGCCGCCCTAACGCAGGCTCGTTGTAGTAGGGCCCAAACAAAACCAAGTGAGTATCCATGCAGAAGAGCCTTAGAAGGTCTGGATATGTATATGTGTATATAGGACAGGAAAAGTTTCTCCATGACTGCACCTGTATGTGCAAGAGAAAAGCAGAAATATTTGCAAGCTTACAAATCAATCTTGGCTTTACTATATTTAAATTAACATTTTAATAATGGTTTCTTATAGATATGAACAATTATTATTAATTTCTAACAAGTCAGACATGGAAATCGACACAGTAGAAAGTGACACTAATTAAAGGATGGGCTTTAAAAAAACAAAAAATCTATGGAAGCATGTATGAAACAGTTTCTTTCAGTTATGTTAAATAAGATTTAAGTTAACCAGAAGAAAACCAAGGTGAGTTGACTGGTACGTTTAGAAACTGCCTGTATGTTGATCACCATTCTCAACTACAGAAAACTAGTAGAAATCAGAAAATATAATGTTTCAGACTGAGCCAGCCACAGATAACTGGGGGCCTTGCAGACATACATCTCTTTCAAAGTCCATAAAGGTATACGTAGAAGGTATCATTCAGTGCCATGCAGTTTTCACAGATCCTGGAATCACAGCAATCTGAACTCATTATCTGTGTATGCAAATATACCCTAAAACAGACAGTCCCCTACATCAATTAAACAATGCAATGCTGAAAAGAGATAGCTAAGATACCTTTAAAAAATCTCAGCTCTTTGTGATTTTGAAAACTCAACCCTACATCTAATTAGCTGGGTGTAGTCAAAGCTTAGATTTAGATCTCATAAGTTCCTTTTTTTTTTTCTTTAACTGACAGAAAAATGTTCAAGTTTCAAAATTTGTCACACTTAAGAATGCCAACTGACTGTCAGAGGAGGTAACAATGTGCAATTCCCAGCAAAGACTTATGCTTTCTATACCTCAGCTGTGCGAAGGAGAGCCAGTTCCAGGTTGTATAAGCAATTAGGAATACAGACGTGATAGATCAAAACAAAGCATATGAGCATTTGTTTGCTGATGATTGATGAGAGGGGGCAGACTACAGAGAATGCCACTCTTTGTCAGGATGAATTACCTTTTCATTCAAAAGCATTTATTTTTTGGAACCACTGTGATATTAAAATGTGATATCATTCATCTGAATGGCCTCATTTACAATAAGGTGCAATACATCTGCACTGGGAGTAAACAAGCTAAATTTAGGTTGAAAGGCCAGGGAGATATAAATGCAGGTACTGGAAAATCGTATTCTGCTCAGCCAACAGTTTGTTTCTAATTCTGCTTTTTATTGTTATCGACAACAAAAAGGGACTTAAAGGGACTTTTTTGCTTCACTACCGAGTTTGGTTAAATAGGACTTAGGGCTATTACTGAAATTGTTATAAAAATCCAGTATGCTATCCTGGAAAATCCATTCTGAAGTCTTTACAGCAAGAGCAAATGTATCTTTAAATGAGCTGCACAATCATAGGGTTGAAGCTGGGCATTCTGTACCACTAAAATCATAAGAGTAACAGGCCCAGAAGAAGTAGTGATGGACTTAATATCTAGCTTGCTTGTTAAATTCTATGACCCATATTATTCAGGTCAGACTATATGCTTTCAAAAGTGTACCAAATCAAAGTTAGATGCCAAATCCAGGGCATCTGAATTTTGTTGCTCTCTGATCAGTGCAGAAACTTTATGCCCTTAACAACCAGAAAAAGATAATTTAAGAAATAGTCTTGCCCAATGAACAGTCATTCTTTGGGATTCCAGTTCACTTGCCAGAAATGAATGAAAAACATATTTAGTGTTGAATCTGTACATATTTACACCAGGTAATTTCAAAAGACAGGTGGTATTTCAGTCTCTAGGTTTTAATGAATGCCTTTTGAAAATGGCTGTTGTGAATACATGCAGACACAACACTAAGCAGAGTCATACATCTTCAATCAAAACAGTGGTAGTTAAATTCTGAAGTGACTGAAATTCCACAAAGCCTCACTTCTATCCTTGAATGTTCCCATAGAAAGAAAGAAAAGTGAAAAACATATCCCATAGAACTTTCTTAAGGTCCATATATAGAAAAAAGGCACCAAGATATTCCTATATATTTAGAAAGTAGGTAATTGGACAATTTAAATAACAGACAATTAATTTCTACTTAATAATTTAGACTCAGTTCTAACATAACTAATTTAGGCATCAAAAATTCAAGTGCCCTACCTGCAAAGAGGGATAGAGATGGTCATCTTCCTGAAGTACCTGCTGAAAGTCAATATGCAATAAACGGAGAGCAGGAGATACTTCTGACAATTTCCCATTGACCTACCTCTGAGGCATTTCAGCACAACGGACTGGTTGGAGGGATTGGGGGAAATGCCCGATGCTTCTATCAGCCTGGAAATATTGCAGTCCGGTGGTGAGGGACTTCACTCCAGAACTGGGAAACTGGAACTTTCTAAGCAGCAGAGAAAGGTGTAAAGATCTGGATAGTGTGAAATAAAGACAAAGGAATACCAACCTTCTCTACACCCTGCGCAATCCATTTTTTCTTCCCTTGGAAAGTTTTCTGGGACAACTGCTGTAGCACTTAGTGTTTCATTCAGTGACCGAATGGTATGTAGATATGCTTGATGACTGAAATTCCCTTATGCAGCAAAAATAAGCAGAACTGAAAAAGAAGTATAACAAGATGAACATTCCTTTAGGAAGCAGCACAACCCATGAAGTAAATGCAATTTTTAGTAGAATTTTCTGATACTAGAACATATGCAAGTTCCTCTGAAGACGTCTTTGCTGAGTCTACAGGTTTAGGTAATTTGCTTTTGCATAATATGCAATTAATATTACCTGAACTTAGGCAGCAGGGAGTTCTTCTCCTGTTAGATGTAGTACAAAGTATTTAAATTGATTAAATTTGGACTAAGTGAAATGAAACATTTTAGCCTAGACACATAATTTCCTTTACATTTTGTGCATTTATAGACATATTGGCAAAGTGAGACCAATATGACTGTGAAATACTATCAGATCATATTCTGTTGAAATATGATTTCCAGGCGAAATCAGTTGGGATTAGAAATGATAATAGGAATCTGCAGAAACGTCATATTCATCACAGGCCTAAACAGTCTGAAGTTAGAATACTGCAGATTTGATATGCAGTGTATCTAATCTCCAAGAATCCTCAGTTGCAAACCAACATTTCACTTTCTTTATCTTGCTACATATAAGCTCTCATTTTGATTATACATGAAGGCATTTTCAATTTATCTGGAATGTCATTTTACTTATCCCTGCTTGACTTTCATGAGAAGACATAAAATAATTCCAAACTATTTGCTGAAGAGTGTTAGACTCCCAATTGTCTGAGAATTTGGAGGAAAGAGGGAGAGGCAGGTTAATAGTTCTGTCTCTCTCTCTTTAATACATTTATTTCATTCTAGAAGAGGAGATGGAAGTTGTTCATTTAAGCAAGGCCTTTGGAAAGACCTGTCTAATTTGTGGGTAGGGACAAAATGAGAAAGCAAATGAATTTTTAAGATCAAGAGTAATGGACTTGAAGTTTTAGAGTTAATACTTTTCCAGAAGTTTACATACAAAAGTCACTTAAGGAATGAGTGAAAGAACATATAAAAAGAACATATAAAACTATATTTAGCACGAGAAGTCGGATTCATCTAACTCAAGAGATAACTGTTCTCTCTCAAATCATCATTTAGGACAAAGACAGACACTTCCAAGGGTCATTTCATCCAGCATAGATTAAGTACCTATGTTAGAATGAAGATAACCCTGACATCTCTGTCCCTCCACCGATGAGAAGGTTGATGGAGGCTATGTTCATCTCCTTCCACTCACTAGAGAAGCATGTTAGGTGTTTTAGATTAAATTCTCAGTTTTAGATGTTTAGATTGGTGAGATGATTACCTAACTATCTGGTGATGAAGTAACAACATGAAGCATTCACAACATTAACTGTTAAAAATGGATGTATTTGAATACAGGGTAATGAATACATTCAACAACTTAAATACTGCATTTAGAAATTTTCACTCAAATGAAAATATACTTTTGTCCTGGATCCTCTTAGACTGTAATTTTATATTGAAAACTGATTCTGTAGGAAAAGGGTTTCATTTAATACCAAAGATCACAATGATTTCCATGTCAAGCAAGCAAGAGTTAACCATTAAAGTATTCTATTTCTTAATCACCAGCCCATTGGATGGAATGCAAAATCTGAAAACCAGGATTTTGTGTAGCTAATGCACCATGAAGAATAAGAATTCAGCAACCCAAACTTATTGTTTGCAGTTCTGCTGGTGTAGGGGGTCAGATAAAAGTTTTCTTTCACCTGCATTGTTCACAGAATCACAGAATCACAGAATGGTTGAGGTTGGAAGGGACCTCTGGAGATCATCTAGACCAACCCGTCTGCTCAAGCAGGGTCACCTAGAGCACGTTGCACAGGATTGCATCCAGGCGGGTTTTGAATATCTCCAGAGAAGGAGACTCCACAACCTCTCTGGGCAACCTGTTCCAGTGCTCTGTCACCCTCACAGTGAAAAAGTTTTTCCTCATGTTCAGATGGAAGCGTCTGTGTTTCAGTCCATCTATAAATGGAATGAGTAAGCAGAAAGTTAAGAGTGCATAGTTTATCAATCCAAACAACAACAAAAAAAGTTAATGCCATTATCTGCTTCAGCTTTAGTTACATATTTGTGCTATATTTATATTAGGACCACCCCAAAGTTTTACTACCCCATTTCTAGATTTTATTTTAGAAGTATACAAAGGAGAAAATGCAGGAAAGTAAGTTACTGATTCTAGAGCTTAAATCTGAAATCTGCTGATTTAACCATTTGAAAATATTTATCTTGTAGCCCTGGGGCTGGTGAATAGAAATCAGAAGCTCATTGCCAGTCAATCACTAGGAAATACTTCACAGCAGGTAATAATCTGTAATATAGTCCCAGTTTAAAAGAAATAAAATATATTCACTACCAGCAGAATAAATCAGTTTCTTGAAGGTCATCCTATCATGACCGTCCCAACTGCACAAATCCAGATTAAATTGTGGTTTTAATAATATGTCAGAAACACACAGTATTTTTCATCTGAAGAAAACAAAACAAAAAAGAAACCCTTACACTTAGTAGGTCAGATTTTATGCCAGTACAAAGTCCTAATTCTGTGAGATACTGAATTCCTATGGAGAGGTAACAAACATCCTCCATTTGTAGGAACTGCAGCAAATCCCCATAAGCTAACTGATTCTCTTACAAAATCTAAGAGAAAGCCTTTAAACAATGATTCCAATGGTGATTTAAATTTCCACTAAACAAAAGATAGCAGAATCTGCTTTAAACCAGAAGGCCCAAATACAAAGGAAGGGGACAGGGCAATATGGAAAATAATTTAAGAAACTGTGGTAGGTGGTATAACACTTTTAAAAATAAATAAATAAATAAATAATGATAATAATAATAATAATAATAATAATAATAATAATAATAGCATTCTACAGGCCATTTGGTTATCTGTTTTCTTCCACACTAAAGCCCCTTTATAATGGTCTAACATTGTAAAAGGTGTTCCAAACGAGTACACATTTCATTTAAATTCACTCTAGTCCATTAAACTTGTTTACACTTTATTGTTCATATATAGCCAACATAATTTTAGTATTTCAGGCTTAGCCTCAGGAACGTCCACAGGAAACTGCATCAAGCTCACAAATCGTAATTTGAGGCTGCTGGTATGATTCAGCTTAAATGGCCCCAGCCCAAAACAATTTTAAGCCAGATCTTAAGACAGTTAAGCCACCTGCATTTCAGCAAAGGTTCACGGCTCTGCTATTATCCTTGAGATTATTTTGCTATTTTCCCTTGCAATCTGTGGGAAATGTTGATTGTTGGACATTTTCCAAATCTTATTTTTGTGCATATCATGAGAGTATTCCAGCTCAGCTGGCCATCTTGAGAAGCAGTAGAGCAGTGGAGATAGACAGTTGGAAATATTTTCTGTTGTTGCTGCAGTGCTCTATTTTTCTCATATCTCCAGTAAGCTGGGGAGAAAAAAAAAAAGTCTATTGTTCCTCATTCTGCAACTATGAAAGAACAGTTTGAAAACTGTAAAGTTAATTTTCTGATTACCAATTTTGATCTGCTAACATTACAATTAAACTGTCAAATCAAACAATTGAGAACCAAGTAAAGAGTGATTTTTTTTGTACCACTAATGCTTTACCAGGAAAAGAATGTCTCCCCTCACACACACTATTTTTTAAATAAGAGTAAAAAGAATTCTGAAGTTCAAAGCGAGGGTAGTGCAAAAGGAATGGGGAATAAAGAATCATAGACTCAACGGTATAAAAATGAAGAGCTGGGAGGGACCACAGGAGATTATCTAGCCCAGTTATCTGCATTGAAGCAACACTGAATATATTTAGACCGCTTTTTAGTCTAGACAGACTTGTGTTCAACCGAGTAATAAAAATTTCTGCTGAAGGGATTGCACAGTCTCCTTACTCTGTGGCAGTGTTTCACTACCTGTGTAATTAGAAGGCTTTTCAAAGTATTTAGCCTGAGTCTTCTCTGAGACAAATTAAACTTTCTTCATTGCCCTGTCCCAATAGACAAGGACTATAGCTTTTTATGAACTGAAAGATGCTTATTACATCTTCTTCTTCTCTTTCCTAGACTAAACAAATCCAATTCCTTCATTGTTTTCTTATGGCTCACATTTTCTAAACTTCTCATTTATGTATTCTTTTGACTTTGTGTATTTTTTTAAAAGTATGATATGCAAACCTGGGTGTATAACTTCTGCTAGAACCACTGGAAAACAAGTTTAATTTCAAGGATGTTAATTCCACCAAGGTGTTGCTGAGAATGATTGAAAAGTGAACGATGAACAATAACTAAGGCCAAAATTAGATGCTAGGATTGGTTTGATTATCTTCTAGTTCAAATCTCCTTTGCTAATGAGGAAATAGAAAAAATATATATATAGAGAGAGAGAGTTTTGGAGAAATTTTAATGTTCCTCCCTAGAACTGTGCACAAAGATCACTGTCATTTTGTTAACAGCATAATATAATAGAAACAAAAGCATGCAACCCTTTATTTGTTTATATGTTTATGGCATTGAATATTTACCAATAACAGATTGTTAGATTATTGCTGAGGGACCTTTCCATTACATGCATACCCTAAGATGCAAATTTATGCAAGTTTGTATAGTTTTGATCCTTTCTTCTACTGTAATTCAACTTTTAGGACCCACTTGCTTAATTTTTTATGAAGCAGGCCTCCTTTTTTCTTAGAATTCCTTCTGTAGTATCTAAGTACACACTACTGTGAACCGGAATTGCATAATCAATTCATAAATTTCTTAAAATGTCACACAGATAATTTTTTCATGGACACATTCTTAGTACAGTTCATAGCACTGAAGCGGTTAACCGGAGAACTAAGAATTCTTAATGCTCGTTTCTAAAGCCAGAAAAACAAAACAGAAAAACAGCAACAAAAATCCCCATGGCCATAGCTAAGACTTTCATTCGTCTGTACAGGGACTGTGAAGCTGTCATTCATCTGTTTAGCTCAGTTAAATCAGACCAAACCTCCTTGGTTATAACTCATTCCTGTCCTTGACTATAACTCTTTCCTCTCATCGGCTTCTCACAAAGGCTGTGTGGCTGCTTTGTCCGCCTGCAGGTGTGGCAGTCTGTCTGTCCGCCTGTCTGCCACTCGGTTGGACTCTTTTCCCAGCCAGCCCTGGTAATTTTTGCATCTGGTAGGTAATTTTAGGCAAAAATGAGAGGTGCCTGGAGGTCTCAATGATAACCACTGCCTGGAAATGGGCAACTGATTAAAAAAAGAGAAAGCTACAGTACCATTTGCCAGCCTCCCTGCGGTTAAGGCTGAAACGTGAAAGTAGTTGCCTAATTGCACGCAGGAGAAACCAGACAGGTGAGAGCTACGGGACACTAAGCTGTATCTGCTGGGCCACATGGCAGGCAGGACAGCTCTATGCATGTTTAGAGGCATATGTTGATGTGAGTGGGGAATTAAAATAAATTTGTAAAATAGTTTTCTCCAAGTCAAGACAACAGGTGAAAGGGCATGTTGAACTTAAATGCCTGAATCCCACTTTAGGTATGCAAATACTTTTTCTTGCTCTAGTGCTTTCTTCACCCTGTGTTCAGGTAACTGTCATTTCCAGCTCTTGCCTCTTTACGGAAGCAAAGTCACAGCGAAGGATTTACAAATTTCTATGAAAAAATGGTATTTGACATGATAGGCCCATTGTGTCAACCTTATCATTGGCTTTTAAGCTCCATTTAAACTGCAGTTACTTACAGGCTTGAAGAAAAAATGTGCTACGCTGAGCCAAGCCAAGACTTCAGAAAACTGGTGACTGAAGTTCATATTTATTTCATATCAGTAAGTGGCTCAGAAGTTACAAGCATCAAAGACCTAGCTACTGCTAGCACAGGGTTTTGGGGGGGAATGGTACAACATCCATCTCTTCTGAAAATCAGCCAGTTACTGATAGCTAATAAAAAAGCAAGGGAAACACTCACCTCTCTCAAATTTCTTCTGAAGCTGATTAAAAATGAGGTATCTGTCACTTCAAGTACAAATCAGACCATACAAGTGTGAGGCCCATGCTTGGTCGATGGAGGGAGTTGGGTAGCTCTGAGAGCTCCTGAAGGCCTAACACGCTCCCTCGGGGTACATGGAGGATGCGCCTGGACACGGAGCGGGGACCGTCCTGGAATCCCCCTGCTGCGCGGGCACGAAGCTGCACCTGATGCAGCCCTTCGCCGGGCTCGCGTCCGGCCACCCGAGACCCAAAACGGTGCGGTGCTCGTTTTGGTTTGGCCACTCACTCACTTTTTGACTGCGGTATTTGAGATTGTTCAGGCGTCTTATCCCCCCTGTTAGCTACCTGGCTAAATGAGCACTCCACAAAAATGCTCTTAGTCTCTGCTTGGTCACTGTCGGAGCTTCAGGACCCAAAGTGATACCCACCTAGATAATTCTGTCTTTCTATGTGCCTTCAGATGTTTGTCGCCATTTGAAAGCAAGCAGTCTGAATCACTGAGCTTTATGTACCTATAATCGCAATCTGGGTGATGTGAATTTTCCTGTAAAAGCCTAACTTTAACCATTTCTAAAATCTTGTTTAGACCAGGTATTGTAACAGCCCACTTTTTCAGACTAAACAGTCCAGAACAGACAAACTTTGAGCTAGTTTTTCCACTTTTCTGCTGAGAAAATTTGTCAAAATTCACAGGAAATGGTAAGTAGTATCTGATAGTTACTGACTGCTTCTGAAAGTAAATGCAAAACAATCAGTACAAAAGAAAACAGATATACTTTGGACTAAATAAATACAGTCAATGAATATCTCTTTAGAAAGAAATCAAATCTAAGAATAAAAAGATGGTATTAAAATCTATTCATTTAACTTTGAACTCCGTAATTACCATTTTCCACAAAGGCTTGTTTTATGTCTTTCTCTGCAAATCTTCATTCTGTAATTAATTTAAAAAATGGAAGAATATATTCATCTGTTGCAAACTGGATAGCAGTTATATTTGCTCAAGAGTGTTTATCTGCAGCTGTGTGCATGCAGGCATGCACATGTGAATACCTGTGCTCACAGCAGCTGGCATCAAGTCCGGATTCTGTTATAACTTACGCAGATATGATCCTGGAAACAAAGGGGCTAGCTATAAAGGTGGTGATGAATAAGACATCCAAATACTTGCCACCATTGAGTATTTATCACTGAATAAGTAAACTGGGGCAAAAGCTAAGACAAATGTATATTTAAAAAAAAAAAAGACACAGAAAAAAAATCCTTCCAGGTGGATAAATAGCTCAGTCGTTGAGGAAGTGGGAAGGTAGAAGTCCAATTCCCTTATCTGTTTGATTCAGACGGGAAATGTTAATTCTCCTACTGGAGTCCTCAGTTCAAGGCTACCTCTTAATCTAGCATGTTGCTTTTTCTCAGTTTGAACCTCAGATTTCATACTGAAATTGAGAAGTTCAGTTCCACAGTGAAAATTTCAAAGAAACTGTTATGTTCCCATGAAAGGCTTACCTTTTTGACAAAACACCAAAGCCATTTCACCAAAAAGTAGTTTTTAACTAAGGCTCTGAACAGGACATTATAAGCCTCTTTCTTTCATTTATGTCAGACCTTTAGAGTGCATCTCAGAGGGATGGTCAGGCTTCAGAGACTTCTGTATGCAGAGTCTGCATTACGCTGTATGTAATCCATAAATATTAGCAGTCATATTTTAGTCATATTTTACCTGAAGAGAAGCAACTGGGCTTTTTTTCACCTTTTTTTTTTTTTAACTAGAAAACTAGATGCTTTGTTTCTCTATTCTACAGTCAAAATTATAAAGCTTGGCTGTAATTCTAGGCTATCATGCCTCCAACCTTTTGGTCTCCTTTTCTTTCTCCTGCTACTTTTTTGCTGCAGGTTATTGATTGTGGAGTACCCCAGCTACAGTATTGATTGGCCCCCTACTCTGTTGCACACAGATTACTGCTACAGTCTTTTTCTTTCCAGAGAACCTCCTATCTCTTATGGTAGAGGTTTTATAATAGCACTATTTGTCTGTCCAATAGAACCACTGCTGGTTTCCAACAATATATTGTAAAAGAGGACCTAGGTACTAATTTATCCCCATACAAGGTGGCATATGCTTAACACTAATCATAGAACTGAAAACTTTATCTGTATCAAGCTAAAACAGAAGGACTCAGAAGGTTTTTCCTAAGTTGCAGTGAAGATCAAGCGTCACTGTAAAACTGGTGGCTAAAGAAAATCAACAGCCATTTAGTAGATTGTCAAAGACAAGGTGACATAACTTAGCTCTCAGTGGAGATACTCAGTAGTCACAAAGACACTAGAAGCTCACATTGAGATCTGATAAGAGATGGTAATTGAGGCAGCTGATTTTCAAGGCATATGACAAAACTCATCAGTTCTTCCATGAAGGAGCAGGTTTGAGGATCTTGTCAATGGATGTGGGCTGCAAGACTTTATCAAATGCTACTGGAGGATAGGATTCCATATTAAAAATCAGTTCATTTCTTTTAGTTGTTGTTGCTGTTTTGAATTGGTTTTGCCAGGTGCCTACAGGCAGGTTATATTTATTAACTGAATAAAGAAACCAAGTTACCCAAATTAAATGGATTACTATAGTAAAAAGTCACCAAGGCTGGACTCGATCAATTTGATTTAAATATCTGCAGAATCTTTTTGTACCCCTTTGCCAAAAGCCCACAGAAACATGCTTTAAGTGATGGCTTTTTTTTTTTCCTTCATTCTGGGTAATGGCTTGTCGTACTATTATGAGAAAAGAGGCAACCTGGCTATACGTATCAGTTGTAGAGGAAGAGTCTAGGAACACCAAATCTTTTTTTCTGCTAGGTTTTACTGCATAACCTCTTCAGCCAACAACTGTTGCTGAAAACTATTCTGTTTAAACAGGTTCCCAACATAGCGGGGTGTTCTGAGAAATTCCTTGAGAATTTGAAGGACCTCAGAGTCTTCTTTACTGTCTTCCTGTTCATAGAAAAATATCCACAGGAGCTTAAGGCAAGGTGGAGATCTCTGCCTTTGGTATTTCCCCTGGGATATGCTGACTTCCTATTCCTGGTGCTGTCTGTTAAACAACAGCCCTCTGAGAACTGCCTGGCCTCTTGATACATATCTGAGTTATATCGCAGAACCAAAGAAAAACAAGCAGTGTGACATCAGTTCCCTTCTTTCTCCCCATGGCAAGATTACCTGTACTGACCTAAAAATATTGACATATGTTTTCTTAGGCTGTTCTTAATATCTTCCAGTGACAGGAATCCTACAATCTGTCTCAGCAATCTGTTCCGTTGCTAACCTGTTCTTGCAGCTAGAAAGATTTTTTTTTTAAATCTCTAAACTAATTCCCCCTTGTTGAAACATGCTCTCATTATTTCTTGTACTATGCTCAGTAATTATGAAGACTTCATTCTCTTTCTATTTGCAGCCAAATTTTATGCACTTGAAGTCCATTATCATTACTCGCTCACTCTTGTCTTCTCTAGATAAGATATCTGTAATAGGTAGCATCTCCTAGAGCTTTGATTGTTCTTATTGTTCCTTGGTTTCCCTTTGGTCTACAGACCTTAAAACAGATATTCCAAAGTTTTGAATGTCTTTTCAGTTTTAAAATTTACTCTCATCAGACATTAAACAACAACACTCAGAAGCCTGAATTGTTATTCCCAAGGCTGGATTAATTTAGCTGTGATTACAGCTAATCATTAAATTTCTGTCAGAAGACATATTTTTTACTTATTTCCAAAAGCTTTGCATCATGATATGCAAATGCACTTTGGGGATATTAATCCCCCCCAAAAGATATTCCTAATGACATTATTCCATGGACTTACAGTAAACAGCGTCTGAATTTTGTAACTCTCCCATGGTGATAGATGTTAGAATGCTGAGAGAATAAGATACTGTTCTGGAGAAAAGTAAAATAGCTAAATTGTCCACATGCTTCCAGCCAGCTGACTAAAAATCTACAGATTATTTTATCCTCTGTTTTTTCATCCCATGTTTTTTTTCTAAATAATGCATTTTTATAGCACTAAAACAGTCACACTCCTTTCTTCATTTCAGAAACTAGTATCAAAAAGAATAGCATAGTGAGTGCCATAAGGCTTGTCAATCAGTCACAATGATCAGTCTTAAAGGATATATTTTTCAGAATCTCAATCAGCTGAAAACCATTCTCATCTAGGAACATAAAGCTTAATAATATTATAATTATTTTTTTATTATTAAATCAAACCGTAATTAAATTCTTTTTGAAATAATTTATAACAATTTACAGTTCAATTGAAAGTTACTATAAACTGATAGAATGGTAATGATTAAAACCGTCTAAAATTTTAGTTGTTTTAACAAAGACATTATTGTTCAATAATAAGGCATTATTTATTGTTTAAGAAAATTAAGTGAACTACAGTATGTGAATAAAAAGAAAGCGTGCCCTGTGCAATTTAGCAGCAATTATACATGAAATAAGGGATTAAAATCTAATTCATGGAAGTATTCATGAGAAGTTTGGACTGTGCAGCTGTTAATGTGCAAAAGCTCCACTAGTCTGTATAAACTCACTATACATCATCTATTAGAATAAAACTACTTCATCCTCAAAGTTATAGTATTATGTGGCAGGACTTTTTAAGGTCAGTATCATGGGCTTTCTTCTATCTCCAATGAAAACAGAGCAAAGGTTTGGCAGATGAAAATTATATACACTTGTCTTTTACAAGAGTTTTACCAGTTCTCCAGGTGTAATAAAATTGAATGCATTTAAAAATAAGCTGACCTAATAATGTTTTGTTCAGATCATGAAGTAATCATGTTTCTATGGTGCTGAACTGTTTCTGAAACTGTCCATCTAGTGCAGGCTACAAGACTTTTTGATACAAGATTATCAAAAGGAATGTAGTATAGGCTGAGAACTTGCTATCATTCATACAATAAATGCAGAATTATTTCAAAACATTTCCACGGGGACCCTCTTGTAAGTCCAAAACAAGGGAACCATCTTATGCTTTTTCATTCTCAAAAAATAAAATAAATGAAGTTGATTGATTGATAACTTAAACATGGACAAGGACATTTAAATACAACCAGCCCAAATATCCTTAATGTCTTTCTTGCAGAGGTTGATGCTGGTCAAGTTGCACTGCTCAAGAGAGTAGTAAGGTATTGTTATAATTGTCCTACCATCTGACTATGTATGCTATGATTTTATGAGGATAAGCTACAGTCAGGGAGTCTCTCCAACACTATGGCTGTCAAAGCTTTTTCTTTTTTTGAGCTTATGAAATCTATGGGGGTTTGTGTAAATGCAACTATAAGACAGTAAAAAGAGCTTTTTATTAGAATTACAGCATTTAAGGAACACTTCAGGGAGGTGACTGTAACCTCATTTCAGCTGAAGACAGTGAAAATGTGTGGTGTGTTACAGAGCCAGTGCTCTCTGTGTCATGTTAAGCAGCCTCCCAATTTCAGCAGGTCGCTGAGGGACGGCTTAGCACAGAATCAGAAGAGGATGTTCTCCAGCTTCACCCACAGAGGAGTAGGCTGTTATGAGAGTAAGGAAAGAAGTCTTAAGCATCATAAAAATGCCCCACCATGCTTGAGTTCCTGACACGCGCTGTAGTTTTTCAGTGTATCTGTCACAAGACAGTTGTATTACTTATTTATTGGAAGAGAACAAGCTTTCTGCCTAGCCACAGTAATGAATAGCTGTACCTGGTGACACCTACTCCAGCATCCCCTCTGATAAGATCCAAGCATGGGTGATGGGAGAAGGATGTGTGCACTGGACAAGCAAGTAGCAGTACTTCCTCAAAATACTCTCACAGACAGCAAGGAATTGGGAAATGACGACCTATTGAATTGGAGCTAGAGTTTTCATATCTAATTGCCTTTGATGGATTTTTCATCCATTAATTTATCTAATTGATTCTGTGGTGAGAAAACAGCAATAAAAAATCACCAAAAAAAGCCTCTCTGAAAGCCAAAGTTTTCCTGAGAAGAGAAATGAGAAAATATCAGTTAAATTCAGTCAGAATTTACAGATAGGTCAAGATCCCTAAATCATTCCATTTCTAAAAGTTTTGTGGGTGCAGAGAAGAGGTATGCTTTCTGAAGAAAAAGTTTGGTTTTAAGTTTAGAAAAGCCTATTTGAATTTATCTGAAAGAACAACAAGTATTTATAACAGAAACAAGACTTTCCTTCCAAAGCTAGAATATTGTGTAACCAGTTGGCAGAGACTGTGGTTTTTGCTTAGTAGATGTTTGAAAAGCATGTTATATAAGTGCTCCTAGATCGTCATGGAAGCAATGAGTTCTATAAATTATTCTGATACCCAAAATAAGATGTGAAGAGACCAGTTAAAGGTTTCTCTTAATTGTTGTTACAAACTGATCTGAACACCACAGAATGATTATTATCATTTAATAAGCCAGCCAGAGAGAGAAAATACAGGGTGAGGACAGGGTGAAAATCATCACTATCTTGAAGCTCTGTACAAGTGCTGAAGCTCTTCTTTAGCCCTCAGAATCAAGTTTTGCCATTTCTAGTCCACATGTAGCTTTTCTGCATGTGTTGAAATCCAAATTTGTGAATATTATTTAAGCCTCCAACTCTATTCTGAAAAATTATGTGGGACTCCAGTTTAAATGTTCTATGGACATCACTGAAAAAGCTGATTTCAAAAAAAAAAAAAACCCAGTATATAAAGGGTATGATTCTGAAGATAATAAAGAACAAAAGTGAACTCATATAAGGCATTTCATTGGACTTTTACAGAAATGAAGTTACCTACATGTCATATTATGAAAAACAAACCTTTACATATTTTCTTTGTTATTTGTCCATCAAGCATTATCAGGTACAAGTTCAAATCACTGTATTGCTTGAGAATTATGAAAGGCTGCCATTGCTATTTTAGATCATTGCTTTCTTTCAGCTGATTATAAATGCTTGAGAATTGTCCTGTGCCTTAACTACTCAACCGGAACATACAAAACTTCCTCTTTTTACTCTTTTCCTAAATATGGGCATATCAGATCATCTCGCAGTGTTCAAAGGGCTAGGCACTTCAAAAAATGTAAATAATTTAGTCTTCTGAAAGACTACTTTTTTTAACATTATAAAGGCTTTGGCTTGCAGCTCCTTTCATATCTTCAGGAGGAAATTTCTCTAATGTATTCTTTCTTCTTAATTAATTTAAACATCTTTCAGTGTCTTTGATAAGCGTTGCTATATACATCTTTTCCCTGGAGACTTTATTCCAAAAGGAAAATCATCCAATTGAAGAATTGGGAGAGAGAAATAAAAAAAAAGAAAAAAATATTTTTAGTCTTTTCATCTTCTTCATGAGTAGCTGTCATTAAACACAATAGGGAGTTCACCTCCCCACCCCAAAAATCTCTGTGTCTGTGAACTTGCACAGTGCAAATCATATTCGCTGTCATCAGTCAAACACATCAGGGAGCACAAAAAAAAAAAAAAAAAAAAAAAAAGCAGATATTTTACCCAGGACAAACAAGTCAGCCTAAGGCAGTCAGACTTCATTATCATCATCTACAAACCACATCCGCTCAGCACTGACTTTTAAAACAGAGGCTTCGCTGAATGCAAAGTCTGAGCAAAGGCTAAAGCAGGCAGTGGCCGACGAGGGCAGGAGCGCTCCAGGTGTGGCAGCTCTCGGGCAGGACAGGCCCTGTGCCTTTCAGAGCAGCACTCAAGCATCACAGCGCGCAGCGCATTTTTCAACTCCTTTTCCTAAGCAAGTAAGGATTAAGAAGAATATAACAAACGATAACCCTTATGACCCTACTACCAGGTGTAGTAGGAGTAGTGTTAGCTGCTACTGCTCAGTATTAACTGTCTTTTCTCTTTCCAGTCCTTGTGCCAATGTAAAAGCTTTACGTTTTAAAGGTAGGTCTGCCATAAAATCCAAAGGACTCTCTAGTGGAGCTAGATACAGCTCGGCTGACTTTCATTTGGGTAGCTCAAGTACTGATCACAGTACCACAGCACAGAGGTTAGGTTTTGCAGCCCTTCTTAAATCAATAGCAGGCCCATTATAGATATGTGGGATACCTGGAGCAGATCTCTCTACATTGACTGCAATTCCTGGGTTGTATTGCAGTGGACAAATGTGAGAGAGATCAATTAAGGTTAATCAGTTTAACCTATATATATTTTAAAAGTTGTATTTTTCCCAGTGTACAATATTATATGAGGTCTGTCATGTTGTTTTAAATTCCTTAGGTTCATTTTTACTCCTGTCAATCATAGCCTAGCAAGCAGGCTACTTTGAGGTGAAGGTTACCCCAATACACAAGACCATCATGAGTTCGTATGCTCCTCTTAAAATTATATCTGAAAGGGCCAAGTCTCTGGCTTTTTCTCAGCTCAGAAAACCTGACATGGATACTAGTCAAATGCATGCAGGTGGGACTGGAAAATTGTTCACTTTCCACTGCAAGCAATTTTTTTTTTAACCTGGCAATCTCTCTATATCATCTACCTCACACCACATTTCTTTGGAAGCTGAGCTGCACTTCAGCTGCCAGACAGTTATCAGACACCTAGCAAGTGTCACAAAATGGGGAACTGCAGTGTGGACTGCTAAAGCAGCCTTACATGTAAGCTAATCCCAGCACTACTCAACGGCAGGATCTTCAGAGCAGTCCTTGTGCTGGGAAAGGCACAGGTGGCAAAATCATGCGACTTATAACCATTAGCCCATTCCATTTGGAAGAGCACAGCTTGGTGTGAAATTGCTGACTCTTCAACTCTGTATTAGAATTGAGGCTTTACGAGACACCTATGGGTAGGAAATGGGACTTGCCCCCTTTGCCATAGAGAAAAATGACATAACCAGTCCAAGACTCAGTAGCGTCTCTAATACCTTAGTGCTCTGAATTACTACTTATGCTACTGAGCATCCCAGGGATTAGCGGGTATCATATTATTCACTAAAACACATAACCAAAGACTATGAATGAACAACTGTATTCTTTTTTTTTCCCCCCCCTCGGGCTCACTTCATAGCTAAAAGTGAGATGGAAGATTAGAGGTTATTGGATATCCCGCACCAAGTTTCACTATGCCACCAAAAACATAGTGGTAAATTAAATGATAAATCCAGTTTTACACATGCAGTTGCTTTCCACCCAGTTTGGCTGCTCAAGGTACTGAGAACTGTAGGACTGCTAGCAATCAAAACACTTTGATTGTCTAGGGATTATTAGCATGCCTCAAAGGGTGCTATTTACTGTTACAAAAGGCAGCAAAATTGTGTTACCTATTAATAATAAAAGCTTAAATACCAAGTATGAGTGAAGGGATACGGTACAGGTCAACAATCAAACGCTGAACACAGCCGCTGACAAGATATTCTTCAGAGCACACGGCCAACTATGCAGCAGCAGATTATTGCATTTGGTGTGTTTTGTGCAGTCTTTCCCAGCGGAAGAGAAGCAGGGAATGAAGAATCCCTAAAGCAATATTTGTCTATTTTATTATGATGATAATAATATCGTACTGCAATACTGTAGTGTCCTTCATTTCTTATCATCTTAATTAGGGAAGCCACACAAAACTCTTAGGAGACTGGCTAACTATTTCAAGGCCCAGGAAGGACCAGGGAAGATGCTGCAAGCCATAGACTGAGTGGCAGAAGCAGGAGCAGAGCCAAAAAACTGTGACACCAAGTGCCAGTTGCCTGCTGTAACTGTGACCCAAAATACTAAGGAAAGTCATAAAAAAATTACCCTACTTCTCAGAGATTAACCAACTACATCATTTATCAGCTTCATGGGAGATTAGTCCTTCAAAAAAAAAATCAAATGACAAGTAATTTTTTTTTCTTTTAAAATAAAAACGGGAGGCCTTTAGGGCTATTATCCAACTTTACTGGTTCATAGCGTTTAAGGAAAAAAAAAATCTGGAAAGTATGGATTGACTGTGTAAAAGTGGAAGCTTAGGCATCACTTTCCACAGTAACGAAAGAAGAGAAAAAACTTCCCATACACTGATCCAAGTTTTGAACAGAGATTTCAAACAACTAAACAAACTAATATCTGTTCTTCCTTTCAGACAGCTTCAATGACAGAGCATATCTAGCTTTATCTATTCAACGTGTCTGTTCTCTAAAGATTCGGGCTATTTTCTTTCATGGCTCGGAGGGAGCATAGCACTGTTATCATTCAGGTTTCTTTTTGATTCTTTCAAATTGTACATTATAGTTGCATTAAGCCACAAATGCAGTTAAAATGCACTTTCCAAATTCATTTAGACTTAACATAATACAGAAAAGTAAAATAACAATGTTTTGTACCTCATTAAATAAAGAAATGCATTAACAAAGATAATCATGTGGGGATTTTTATTAAATCTATTCCCGGACAACCTTAGAAGTATAAACACAAATGTTGACATTTCACTTTTACTCCTGATTCTTGAGAAAATTATACCTTGCTGAACCGAAAATAATAAAAGAGACATATTATAGAATTAGCAATATCAATTTTTCTCCTCTGTTTTTAAACACAAATTTTTTGATGCTGTTGTTGTTCAGATTTCTATCTGAATTAATTGCCTTGTAGAAGAAAGTAATAAGAACTGTCAGATTCAGAAAAGGTATCTTAGTTATTAAATCTTATCTAATCAGAATACCAAGGAACAAAGAAGATAAAATGTTTCAGTGTGATGTATCTGTCATAATCACGAAAGTGTAATTATTGTGTTTCAGTACTGAAACAACTGCAAGTCATTTTGCTGTACATCTTATCTTGTGACATTTTGCAAGTGCATATATTTTATTCCTTTATATAATGTTCACATTAAGCCTTCTAATTCCAAGTCATGTGTTGACATAATACACAAGGGAAGGGTAGTTCTGTAGTTAAAGTGCTCTAGTTTGGATCTCAGAAGACTTTGGTTTAATTTGCTGTCTAACACAGTCTTGTTCAGTGTTCTTCAATTCACCGTAGAGGTAACTATCTTCCTTCACCTCTAGCTGTCTCTCAGCATGCCAGTCTGGCTTTTAGGTACAGCTGATATCAACTGAGATTCATCTCATCTATGTCAGGAATCTAAAATTAAAGTGAGTACTCTAGAGATAAGTCACTTGCGAAGCAGCTTTCCAGATGGATTTTGAATATCTCCAAGAATGGAGACTTCATCCGGACTCCAGGATGGCTGCCTGTCTGGGCTTGACCACCCTCACAGTAAAAAAGCTTATTCATCTTCCTATTTTACCTTTCTCTCATTGAAACGGGTTACTCCCTTACCTCTTCGGGTCCTTATAAACAGAAGGAACTTAACAAAATTTGCTTAGATTAGGTTCTTAATGATTAAATGTCTAAAGCTAAATGGTGAAACCCACCCGAAGTTGCCAGATGCAATCAAATAAGTAGGTACTCATAGGAATAGCCTCCTGAGGGTGTAAAGGATACAATGTCAAGCTCTTATTCTGAGTAAGGAATTTGAACTTGCGTTTCCACATTTGAATCTATCGGCTAGCCACTATTAAGTACTGTTTTGTTTTGTTTTTTAATATATATTACATACATACCAGATGCCCAGAGAATGGGAGAGTAGTAATTATTATGAGTTAGGCTGCTATTTAGGCATCACACCCAACACTTTCCATTTTGGTTCCTCCTGGAAGGCTAGGGTAGCTCCCAAAGCTGATTACTGAATATATGCATCTGTTGTGACTCATTTTACCTCTACGTTTTATAGGAAAACCGGGCATCTAAGTCAGGGCTGATAGCTTCTTTAGGAAGTAGGGTACATAAGAAGCAGGCATAGCATTTTGGACCTCAGTTTTATTTCTGTGTGTGTACTGCACACAGAGTTGTGTGGATAAATACGTTTAATGCTAGTCTCAGCTATGCTATGGGCCACAGATAACCTACATTACTGTGTACATCCTTGTCAATCACTTGTATTTTTTATGCAGAGTGGAAAGGCTTCAAACACTGCCTTTTAGTAGTGCTTGAAAGCAGTGTGTCTAGTATCTGATATCCATGGCTCACTCCTCCTCAAATCATCTCCCCAGGGGGGAAAAAAATGGTTGTATAATGTTTTCTTTTGCTTTGTTTCTTGTTTGCTTTTTTGCAATGTGTCTGCGTATACACCTGTACCATGGTATTAGGAAAGATAAGTTCAACGCAATGTGCCATGTGCTTGAAGCTGAAAATAATAGCAAAGATGTTCAAGGCCATCCTCAGTTCCTAGGGGAACGCATCCTACAGCCTTGGACTGGAGTTCCCCCACCCAATTCCCTACCTCCCAGGCCTTTCTCTTTTGCTCAGCAACATTGAGCCTAAAGGCAGTTGTGTAGTTAAAAGTCCTTTCCGTAACTTTTCAGATCTGTGAGGCACTTAGGGAAACCATTTTCTGACCAAGAAGCAAAGTTGATGTTGAATTAGTTAGTGCTAAAGAACCTTAGAGGACTACATGGCTTTATTGTGTTTCCAGTGGTGCAAATATTGAATACCCCTTAGTGTTATTAGAATGGGCATGATTTTTCTGCTCTGGGAATTATTAGAAATGCTGTGAGGCCAAGTAATTAAGGTGATCTATTTATAGAACACAGGGAATCTTTTTCATTACTGTTGAGACCTCTGTCAAACCCTCTCTTAATTATGCTATACAGTGGTCAGTATTAAGAAACCCGTATGGGCTAAAGTTTACTATGACGTGTATTTGAATGTAACACTGTTCTTCCCTCTGCTGAATACAGCTCCAATTTAAAAGCATGTTTAATCACGTGCTTAACTTGAAAGCACATGATTAAGTCAACAACTTCATGATATTATTACGGTTATTCACATAACTTCTTTGCTAGACTGGTGGGATTCTCAAATAATGGAAGGCTTTTCTATGGAAACCCCTCTCTCCTGCAGGTGACTTTAGATGACAATTTCTTAACTGTGACTTGGTCACAGAACCATAAATGCTACAGCAATTCATTACATTGGACATTACACAAAATTAACAGCAACAAAAGGTTGTAAATTTAGTGAAATGCTTAATCATTTTCAAAAGAATTAATCCTATCAATCACAGTCATTTTGCTAGAGAAATTCTCCACTTTCCTTTTGTAGTTTTCAGTCCCAGTCTCTACAGGAGGTAATTTGTTCATTGCATCACAGTTCAAACTTCAAGCATGAATGTTATCCAAAATCAGCAATAAAAAACAATAGCTAAAACACAGGTCTTTGAGCCAAAAAGGAAGTTTATGTTACTTCAAGCAAAGACATCAAGAAAACCACTTAGACCACACCTGTATTATTGCTTGATGCCAGTTTGTTGGTTCCGTAAAGGCAAAAAAAAAATAAAATAAAATAAAAGTGAAGAAGTATCTACTACTAACAGTCTTGGAAAGGCTGTGCTATCCCCATGATTAAATTTAATTTGTCAGATGATATGTACTAAGGACGCATCACCATTCTACCATAAAATATGCACTTTCATGTGGCATAAATGCTGTTGTAATCATCAGGGCAACTACAATAAAGAGAAAAGGAAAGACCAAAGGTTAGGGCCAAAGAAGGGTGACATTTTGAATTTATTTTATATCTCTGATATTGGAAACTATATATTAGAATCTACTGCTCCTTGAAAATTTTCTCTGTTAAGAGAAAAGAACTATGGTGGAAGATCTTTTTTTGTATTTACGGAGAGTTGACATGACTTAGAGTTTTTGTATGCCCCTTCAGAAATATCAGAATTCATAACCTGTAGGAAATTACTGAGGTTCATGTTTCTGTTTTAAAAATTAGCCCTCCTACTTTGGTTAAAAGGATGCAGAAATATTTCATTGAGAGCAAAAGATGTGTACAGCCAGTACTGGAGGAATCCAGTAAGCCAATGTTCTGCTCAGCCCATACAGGACAAGAGCATGTGAATCTGTCCCTCCACCTGGGTGCACTCTCACTCTGAACCACTTGTCAGCAGAGTCAAGCCTCAACTGCAGGCTCCTCTGTCTTTTCTTCTCTCGCTTTCGTGAGGAGCCTTAGCTTTTAAAATCCCTTTCAAATTAAATCAAAGCTAACAAAACTTTCACCCTGTAACTAGTCTGTGTCTTCCATATTGCTTCTCTGCAGAAATACCAATAAGTAAGGCAAAACAGAACAATCAGCCACATACCATTGAAGACTCCAGCCTCTTAAACCTATTAATTAAAAGCATAGGAAAACAGTTGAACCATAGTGAATGTCAGCACATGTAAGCTACTGGAGATGGAGGGGAGTCATCTTCAAAGTCAAGGGCTCTTTGCAACAAGAATCATAAACTCGGGATCATACACTAAGGATTCTCATTAAAGCAGTAGGAAAGAAAACCAAAAATTGAGGATGCTGAATGAGATACAGAAAACCATTTCAATATTTCTTTTTAGTCTTCCAAGATCCTGTCTCTCTCATTAGGGAAAGAAAAGAAATCATTCTTATAGGGCATGAAAAACTGCAAAAAAAACCCCAAAGAACCCAAGACAAATACAAATAACAAGCAGCAGCAGCAACAAAAAGGAAGTCTAGATATGTAGAAACTGTGATCAGATCAATAACTTGGGATTAGGTCATTCATTGTCTGTATATAAATTATTCTGGAGTTCTTTCCCATCTCTTGTCATGTACTTTTTTTTTTTTTTTTTGAGAAACATTCCATTTAAGACTTATTATGTAAGTGCTTAAAGGCCTGGAGAACCCTAAGTAGAATATAGACAGGGAGTATGAAAACCATCTGAAAACGATTTTAAGGCTAATTTTATCCCCAAATTGCTTAGTTTGGCCCAAGTTTTCAGCCATCTTTTTTCATCCTGAAAGCAGCTCATCTTCAATGCTAGTGGCAAAATTGTTACAAAGAGGGATTTGCTTAGTGTGTCTAATGTTGAGAATACCTAATGTTGTGAAAAATGAATTTGGAAAACTTCCCAGATTCCACATCTGCCCCTAAATCTTGCAAATAATGGACTAAATATGAGAAAGGAGGACTAAATGAATACTCTTGCTCTCCCCTACCTTCCCTCACCTAAATCTGTGTGGTACTTCCGGGTGACCTTCTTTACCTTCTGTATCTTAAGTACCCTCTCACAGAATCCTGGCCACCAGCTTATAAAAGTAAAACATCTGTCTGACATGCAGATGTATAGATATGATATTGCAAATCAGCTGGTTATATGTGCACCATATGTCGGTGGTTGGAAAGAAGGTGCCATTGGAAGAAAACTCACACCGTGATTAATTAGTAACAATAGAAGATTTTTTCTTGCCACTATTCTTTTTCTTTCCTTTATGTTAGTGTCCCTCATACTGCCTTTATAATGCATAAACTTCTGTATGAAGCACTAAACATTCTTTAAGTTAAATAATATTGGATCATATAATGACAGAATTTATAGATAGAAAAGGCTGCTCAAATCCTCTTTCCCTATTCATGAGTCATATTTCCTTGACCTTTGTCTACTTGGCCACATAAATGATCCAGCAATTAGGCCTCAGCTGTTTGCCTTTTGAGCCAATCCCACAGCATAATACATTTCACTGTCAGAAATTATTTTCCCAATAATCAACCTAAACATTACAATTCCTCTACTTCCCTTATTAGCTCTAACAGCAAGTATCAGATGAAATCATTTATTTCACCTTTTGTGTTTACATCTAGACTTATAAAAATAAATAATAAAATTAGAACAGATCTCTAGAGGACAAGTATATCTAATACCTGTACTAGCTTTTAAAGAAGCTGGAGAACTCACACAGTCCTTCCACCAGTATACGCAATGTCATCTCCAGCCAGCAAGCAATACTCCATGGTAATAACCTCTTCAGCTAGTATATTAAGATCTAGAAAGGGGATGTCAGAACTTCATCTAGACTTTGACATGCTCTGTAAATACTTTCTGGAGCTTAGACACTACAGTTCAAAATATTTTGTCTGTGTTGTGCATTATCCAGCTGAGAGTTTTATGCACCAAACCAGGCTTTGCCTATAACTATAGGAGCTCTGTTGTGTAGAATGAGATATTTATGACTAACATAATGATGTAGTGTAGAGGAATACCCGCCTGATAGGACAGCAAATATCTTAAAGTTGGAACACAGGGTGCATTGTAACAGAGTACAGGCATGGGATGATAAGAAAAGGGCGCCAGGCTTATGAAGGAGACACCAGAGCTATGAACAACTCCCCCACAGTCAGTTGGACAAAATGAGGAGTTGGACAAAACCAGTTTAGAAGTAACAACAGGAAAAAAAAAGCAAGTACCTATGTAAAACACACCATATACAGTAAATTTGGATGTGAAGTGGACTTGCAGACCAATAAAGAAGGAGCAGCATGTTAGAAAACATAAGAAAATGATCCCAAGCAAATCCTAGTATGAGGAAGAAGAAACCATCAACATCATACTTCCCATGAAGGACTGAGGACATTAATTACTCACAGGCCCCCTTCACCTCCCTGACTGAAGCTGTCAAGGCAATGGAAGGGTGAGCATTGCACCATGATAAGGGTAAGTACTAGGAAGTGGGTGTATAACTGTTTTAATAGTGTTATTAGACTTTTTCTGTAGCAATATTATTTTCTTTTTTTTTCTGTAATAATTAGATCTGGATTAATACTATTTATTTATTTGATTAGACTGTTAAGATTTTAGTTATACTAACAATAAGTTCTTGGCTTTATATATATGGGTATATATGGGGGGGGGGGCGTGATTCCCTCTTGCCGCTAACACGATCTTGAATGAGAAACTTGAAGGAGAAATGGGGTCCAAGGCACAAAGTATAAGCCAACTCTGATGAAGACACATTGGCACTAGTTGGGTTAAAAAAATAAATAAATCAACCAAAATTAAAAACCACAGACATGAAGGCATTAGAATTGGTTGGCTGAGGTTTTCTAGAAACATGAGCATGCAGGAGAGAAAAGAGCGAGCTGGGACATGAACATGCTGGAGACTATGACTGAAGAGGTAGACCTTGTGTGAAAGGAGGCAGAAAGAACTCTAATAGAATATATTTTCCACTGAAACCTGAAGTGGAAATCAAGATACCCGGGCAATTTTATGAAATCTTAACATAGTCCTATTCCATTATGTTATACTACAGTCTTTAATTTACTGGTCAGTGCTAAATTAATAGTGGTAATAGACTCTTTGGTGTCATACATGAAATAAATTGTTCATTTTTATTTCTACCCCAGGACACAGGAGGATGCAGTTAATTAAAAAAAAAAAAGAAAGAAAGAAAAAAAACCCCACAACATAATTTGATCAGAGAGCAAATTGCTGAATGAATGTTGAAATTATTCTCTGATACACTTAAATTTACACTTAAAAAGTAATTCAGGATACACAGCTAAGTTTGAGGATGTGCCCAAATCTTTGAGTACCTTCATCATTAATGCAACAGCAATAAATGTTCAAAGGTGTAAGTAAAATAAATATGTGTATTCCAAAGAAAATGGATACCTAACTGATGTGTGCAGTTAATATAATCTCTCCCTGACCAATTTATAGGCTGAATAAGTTGTTTTGCCTAACCAATGTATTCAGCACAATCTAGCTAGCTGCTGGGCACATTTTTACTTGCACATGCTAAATTGGATGCCAAAACATTGCTGACTTTCAACACTGAAAGGAAAAAAGGTTAAAATGTTCTATCCAGACATGAAGTTCAATTAATGGCATGAATCACCTTGTGATACATGGAAGGTAAACACAACAGAAGTAAATAGTGCACTGGAGGGATGCGTAAAATGGATTTTGGATGCTAATATGATTTCCATTAAACTGTCTGCAATAACTGACAGTCACTAGCCTCTGAGAGATGAGACACTGCACCCATTCCCTTTTGAAAGTAAGAAATATATCTGGTAACTTAGGTAAATTCTGACTTTTTAAAAAGGATCACTGTCCACATCCTAATGCATTGAAAGTTAACAGAAAACAATCATTGGAAAGTACTAGCAGATTTTGCTTTTAGCAGAAAATATTAAAAAAAAATCTTCACGGAACAAAATCTTTTTTTAAGATAAGCACAATCAGAATTAATCTATGAAATATTATTTCACTGTAAGCAAACCTAGTGGCAGAGAAAGTCATGGAAAGATGAATAAATAACCATGTTTTCCTCTTACCTTCTAATTTTCTCCCAGGCCAATTTGTTCGAATGGGTTTTTTCTGTGTATTCTTAGCAAGATCCATCATATCTGAAAGACAGCAACATAGCCAGATGTTTGCTTGTAGACTTTGCAAATACCTGTAACCACAGTTTTTATCTTAAGCTTCTTCTACTAGTTCAACTGTGCATTAAATTCAATGCCTGGCTCTTTTTTCCTTTTCAGGCAACAGCCACAATATTATTCTCTCTTCTCTATTTGCAAGAGAAGAGATGTTGACTTGTCTCAGATAAGATATTAAAGCAGAATTCAGTTTATATTTGCTAAACACAGGGTTGTTACAAGTGAATGGTATGCACAATTGTACTTATAAAACAAAACACCAATTATTATAATTATAATAACTGCTGCTACTTTGAATTTAGAAATATACATTAGCTAATGTAAGACAGAAGCTGTTATGACTAACTATACACACAGTCATTATTGTGCACACAGTAATTTTTCCAAAGTATAATCTCTAGTGTTTTAAATAAACTTGCTTCCTGCAGCATCTTAGGAAAGTACGCCAAAGATCTTTGAACTAAGAAGCTCCTTCTGCTTAAATTGGGGGGGGTGTGCGTGCGTGTGTGTGTGTGTGCATGCATATGCATGTGTGTGTAATGGGAATGTCTCTGTGTGTGTGTGTGTGTACACACATATGCGTGTGTGTATATATACATTTATATGCTCACACACATTTGAATAAATAAGACATTTTATAGATGTTTTAGAATGTGAAATTATTTTGGAAATATTTCTTAGGAATGAGGTTCTTTCATGTGTCACACTAATATGAGCTACAACAAGATTACACACATAACTACAATGCTATGTAGTGGACTACTCTGTGCAATTGGATGAACACCTATTGGGATACATATATGAGCACTTGCCTGAAAGGTACACATTCATACACATGATACCAATGCATAAATTCTAAGTGTCAAAATAAGAAAATTAAGGCTTTGTCTGAGGTGAGTTTTCACATCAATTTGTTTGTGAGCCACGGGTAGTTCATAAGCCAAAGTCTGACCTTCTCTTAAAAATATAAAACATATATTTATATAAATATATAAAGCATATATAAGGATTCCTGATAAGTTAAAAAAGAAGTGGAAGGACTTTTAATGACAGATTTCAAGACAGAAAGTGACCATGGTAAACTGAGCATTTGGGGTTAAGATTTAGGACACTGTCCAGCTTTATATGCAGACCCCATCTAGACTAGGCAGTGCCTGTATGGTTCGCTGAGCCCAGGGAGGATACTATGACAGGAAAGAAAAAGCTAAGCCATGGAGTTTGCCTCAACTCCTGCAGTGTCGGTAGGGAAAACTCTCTGCAGGCTCCTTGAGTGTCCAGGCTCCCTAATGTTCTCCTCACCCTCCCTCTTAGTGCTCCTATTGCTATCGATAATACTTTTCCTTTTATCCCCTCCATCAACAGTTCTTCCCATTATCTACCCATAGTTAAATGGTGACTATTTGAAATAACATCCAGACTAGTTATATCCTTTAGCTACTAAATTCATATAAATGTCAAAATCTAAAAATACTACTACTACTAATAAAAAGGAACTCACTCTCAAAAAAGCAGAATAAATAATCAGAATAAAAACATAGAAAATGTGTGGGTTTTATCACTGATGTACCAAGTTCTGTGCCAATGTAGTCACAGTAATAGCATTTGGAGATACAATTATTTTGTCAAACTATTTTTGTTTTTCATTTTGTTTTACCAAAATAGCTCCTGTGCTGAAAATGTTGTCCGCATTATCCAGACCTTTGAGAAAGTTCTCCATGAAAGCATGATTTTAAATTTCTATTTTTTGCTCTTCCTTTCCCTCAAAAAGTGATTTTGCTCCATTTAGTTATTAAAAAAAAAAAATCCTAAGGTGTTCCGTAAAATCCTTCAAATGAAGCAAAAAAGACTCCCATTAAAATATAGATTCTTGTTCTAAAATGTTGAAGAAGCTTGTCTATCTGGAACAATTTAAGGTATAAACTTGCCTTTTCGCTGTCTTTATCTTTTCTGGATAGATTTTTTTATGATGTATTGGCTTGCTCAAATTGTTCTCTATTCCACATGCACTGTTTCCTTCCTACAAACTTCCAACTTCAGACAGTCTGATGGCACTTAGTTACTGGGTAATAACATTGGCTCCAAGAATTAGCTGGCATTCAGTCCAACAGTGAAGAAAGGCCATCAGTCTGTCCCATCAAAACCAGACATTTAATCAAACAGACATCATACAGGGTTTGGTCAATCACTACCATCTATAATCAGCATTTTTCTGTGCTAAAACCCCTTTGATAGGAGTTTCAAATACATCCTACACCTAGTATCAACAGACGTCCTCTTATAAATGAGCTTTTGCTTTCATATTGAGTCAGTAGCTGACTTTAGTGGATTGTCTTATTTGCGTACCTTCAAAATCACTATTCATTTCACTACCTGTCTTAAAGGGTTACAGCAAAAATACATTGATGTAAACATCCATATTGCTGACTCAGTGTTATGATAAACCTATCTCTCCCCAAAGCCGTTCCAGAGACTTAAATATGTCTCCAAGCTGAGTGTATGAGTATAGAATAGCAATTTCCGTTTGCTGGCTTAGTATCCATTGCATCCCCTAGGTACAGCTAGCTTGAGAACAACGGGAGAGTCAGACATTCTGTCCATGTCTTTCCTTGGTAAATAGGATCTAATGGTAACGAGATCCCCATTGGAAAATCCAGCCCATTGGTTAAAAGCAATAACAAAAAGGAATAGGTTAATGCACTATTAGGCAACAACAATAGATGGGTTAATGTGTTAGAGTATTAATGTGATACTAGAAAAAAACTGATTTGTAATAGTCATATTGTTTCTTGTTCAGCAGCCAACACACCAAGAAAATTTTATTGGCAATTATCATGAAATAAAGCACCAAAAATGACCAACCATTTGAAAATTCATAGACACAGATTTACAATTAAAGTTAATTTATTAACTTTTTTTTTAATAAGGGGATTTCTAAATCAAAGCTCTGTGATTAGTTTATAATTATTAATAGAAGTTGTATTAGGACAGATGTGTTTCTTAATTTTTCTAAATCTACATTTCCACTCTCTGGAAATATTTATGTCCAATTTGCACTTTTGGAACCAATCCTGCTGTGAAATTGCAGCCTTCTGAACCATTTGGCAACTCAAAAACCTAACTATGGAATTTTGCTCATGATTACATTTTCCTTTTTTCCAATTTTACACTTAATTACAGAGCATTAAATCAGTCCCCAGTAAATGTATAGGACTGTCAGTCTTATGCAAAGTGTTTCTTTATTTACCATCAATGACAGAATGTTGGAACATTCAGAATGAGTTTCTTTATACATTTATTTGTCAAACCACTTACTGTAGAAAATGGAGGATTCTCTAATACAGCTTTCCAGTCACAAAGCTTGGCAGTAACACTTAATCCAAATTTGCCAAGTCACCCATATTTGGTACAGGTTTTCTTTGCTTCTGTATAAAGCACACTTCCTCCCTCTTTCCCACCCTTCCCAATCTTTTCAACAAAAAAAAGGATCTCTTGATTCCTTTTCATAAGTTTATTTTTTTCAGAAATCTCCATCACTCAGATCAGCTTGGGAGCTGTGGTTCACTGCCAGAATTACAACCCTTACTGTAGTTTCAATCAAGATGAAAAAAAGAAAAAGGATGAAAAAATGAAACATAAGAATGAGATAGGAAAAAAAAAGAATACCATTTGCTGTGCCTATTAAAATACAGGAGACTTTAAATTTGCTATTCTGTTTAATGTTCTAATAGTTCTCAGGCGAACATTCTCTCCTAAACTTCATTGTAGCCCAGGGACAAGGCAGAGAGAGATCCATGTACCTGAGCAGTCTTAGCCTGGTAAGCATACTGAGAGCACACTAAATCACACCAGCAGCACTGAACAAATCAAAAAGCACAGTATCTTGTCATTACCTTTCAGAAACAATATGGAGAGGTACCAGTTTTTTGTGGGTAATCCATTCATCGGCATGGGGAAACTCAAATCTACATCCCCCATTTCCCAGGAGAATGTGGGTCTACACTAGCAGCTAGACAAGTATCTGGAACTGAGGCACCTTTTGTCATCCTAATTAAATAGCACTACTATGCTAGTAACACACAAGCTATGGTATAAGCACAGACTTTTGACCTTAGTGATCAGGATATTCAACAACGAACAAGGAGAAGGATATTTGGATTGCAGTCCCAGCTACCACAATTTCTATCTTTCTGAAATGTAATATTAATTGGATAAAATTCATAAATACTGGCTAGGGGGCATAAATCTAGTTCTGCAATAGTCAACAGTATCTAAATACTTAGGAAAAAAAAAACAGAGATGATCTTATCCTATTTCAATAACTCAATCAAAACCCATTTATTTATACAGGAGTAGAGTGGCAAGAGTGAAGATTTGAAACCAAGTTCAGGAATGCATGTTTAAGTTTGAACAGAATAGTACCACTGAAGATTACAGTGGTTAAAGTTAATACATACTAAAATGAGTATGTCGTAACATATATCATACTGGGACTCAGATTCACTGACTCGTTGGGAGTCAGATTCACTGATTTTAAGAGAGAACAGCAAGCCTTTATTGATTTTATTTCTATTAACCCTGCCAGGGGAGTACACAACAGGGACAGCGAAGCGGATTTTCTTCCGTCTTGTCTGTCTCTGGTGAGACAGGGGCTATGACTATTGCTGTAGCCCCAGTATGTGCAACACAGCTCATAGCGCAGGGGATAAACAGTGGCACAACAGGGAGATGATGGGCTGGCACACCAGTCACCAAAAGCACTGCTGTAGAGAAGATTTGTTATATAATAATGAGCAAAGGTTAATCTTCCAACTTGCAAAAGGATTCAGTGCACCAGAAGGGGGGAAAAAAGGCAATTACTTTTATTATGAACAGAGCACAGCGGAGGCTGGTGAGAGAATGTACATCTAAACCTCACAAAGATCCCTTCAAAGACTTTTACAGAATAGAGTGTATGAAGAAAAACAACGACATATGGTAAGGGGACAGATAATGACCTCGCTGTATAATGTGAAGACATCCCTATGATTCACGGCAGGTGGGACTGGTTACCTGAATAACAGCCTCCCCCCCTCCATGCTCCTGAGAAGGCATAATAACAACAGTAGCTGAGGAGCATGAATGGCAGGAGAATCAAGAGGTTAAAAAATAAAAAAAAAAAAAACAGGAAATGCAGTGGTTGAGGGTTTTTGTATTTCACAATCACCAGACCACTATACTATAACGTAGACCCAACGATAGTGATGGTCACACTTCTGTTTAGGAGACGGTGCTGTTTATGGTGACGCAAAGCCTCTGAGCAGAATCTACGCAAAGAATATCCCAGCCAGCCCAGATCACTAGTTGCAGTAAATCAGAGAGTTCATGGTATTGGATCATCATTTTCTCTGTGCTAAGTGCTAAGCTGCGCTCCAAACGCTCGCTTAGGTGGCACACCCACTTCGCTACATTCCCTAGCTTTTCTTTTTAGATTGTCTGTACAACAGATGCTGTGAAAAGGCAGTTGTTATTCATTGTCTTTTATTTCACACAGCCATGTTTTTTGCCCTTTTCTTTTTTAATGTATTGTTTTGTCAAACAAGAATCAAATTTCCTCTATTTTAAATAACATTTTTAGAGGACATTTAAGAGAAGACTGCTTAATTAGTATTTCTTGCTGTTATTTTCTTTCAGCTATGGCATTATCAAAGTCCTGCTTCCCACAGCTGTAGACTGTAGCTGAATTAACTGTCCAATGCTTCTGATTAGTTGGTCAAATATAAAACCCATATATCAATATTCATAAAATTCTCAGATAACTAAGCTGGTTACTCTTCTTCAGTTTTTTTTTTTTTATTTCATTTTATATTTTTATGAAACTTAATCCTCTTTTATGTGTTTTCTAGAAAAAAATCATAAAATTAAAAACTGTTTTTCTTTCATAACTACAAACTCTCCTAATGTTACACAATGGAACATAAACCAATAAGCTTTGCAACACAGTATTACACAGTCTAAGTAAAATATAAATCTAAAGATTTCATTCTGATAATTTCTTTTCTATTGTTTTCTTTCTTTGTGTGATAACATGACACCTAATACTTTATTTTCCAATAAGACATTATGATAGCCTTATAATTATTACCACAGAAACACACAGTACAGCTTTTGAAGGTGTGGGAATTGATAGTCTTGTAGTTAAGGAACCACACTGAAAGATTCTATTCTCAGATTTGCAAGAATTATTTCCTGTGATATTGAGCAAGTTTTTGTGTCCTAGTATTTCATTTGCAAGACAGAAATTACTACACTATTTTTTCTCACTTTCCACCTTGCCTACACAGAGCTACTCAGTTTGTGTAATAAAAATAATAGCTCTATTCAGTTTTTGGTGAAGTTCCTGTTAGTGATCAGAGAGGTACAATAACTTCAAGAAAAATGATGATCATTCGATCTTTGCATAATTAGCGATATCTTAGACTGTCTATACAAGATTTCCCTCACCTTCCCTAAGACAAATACAGTCAATTGCTACCTTGCTTCAGATCAGAGAAACTATTTATGGATAATATCTAAATCTTTTAAAAAATATATTATTTTAAATAAACATCATTTTCTTTAGCATTTTATACTTTTCCAGGAAAGACCACTGTCTCCTCCACATACTGGAGCATACTGCTAATGTCAGAACAGCTCATCTACAGAATATAGAATAATATACCATAACATCTCTAAGAGAAATAGGCTGTTTGGTGTAATTAATATGGCAATTGTTTCACAAAATAAGATCATAACTATAAAGTTCCCAGCTTTTTTTATCCCTAGCAAGTATCTTTATACAAAGGAACTGGATAGCTAGCATAGCACCTCAGGGTACAATTCAAAATGCCACAAGGCTAAATGACACATGCAGTAGTTTTCTAACTAATCAAATACAGTCTCTGCTATTAAATAAATGTTCTTTCAACTTTATTCCTACTTCAAAGTGGCTTCCAAAGTTTCATTTTCTCAGAGGTCTCACAAGAAACTAAAGGAGATTGCAAATGCCTGTGTCCTGAGCTGCAATGCTAAATGATTCTTACCACTTTTTCCAATATACCCGTTCAGCAATACATCCCCAGGGAAGTTACAGAATAGCATTCAATCTGTGCAAGCAGTTGCTTGTGATGCAACTCCTAGTAGCTAAACAATTTTATGTTATCTTTCAAAAACAAACAAAGAACAACCCAAAACCTAACGGACACAAAAACTCCAGGAAAAATACTCTGGGGAGAAGGAATACACTAATGGATGACAAACAAGTCTATGACCGACAACTCCTTTTTTGAACCAGATTAAAGGCACACGTAGGTATGAAGACATGGTGTATTCAGAAAAGAGGCCTTCTTATGAGATATAAAGTCTCCAGAAAATTCTACCAACTGTAACATACTTCTACATTATTGTTTTAGCTCAGATCAGAAGGGAGATTTTTTTAAGCAAATCTCCCAATTGTCCCCATTTACTGTTTTTTGTTTTATCAAGGTGCAGACCTGAGAGTGGAAACCGACTTCTTATCAGATGAAACTAAACTGGAGGATGCATTTCAGGGGTGCTAACTGTGCTCCAGTCAGGAGGAGGCATGCAGCCCACTGGATCAGACGAGAGCTAATCAAAATTAAAGTCCCCAAGGTGCACGTCATTTGAAAATTGAGTACTTAGCACTTGCTGTTCATGTTCCAGGTCCTGTCCTGTACTCACCAGCCAGTCTTCTATGCACCTTATAGACCATATACTCAAACCATATCTCATCATCATGGTAGTGAGGCATCACTAAGTCAAGATAAACAACATCCAGTATGGACCCAGTCAGGCAACTCTGCCCTTGGTAAAGATATCCTAGCCATTCCCAAACAACATCTTGGTTCATCAGGGACCTCCTCTGATCACTGTAACATTAAAATAAGAATAAATATAAAAGCTAAATGTATTAAAATAGCAACATATATCAACTGGAGCCATTAAGGAAGTATAGAAAAAGCAAATTACGGTGTATGAGCAGGTATAAATACTATGTTCAGAATGCCTTTGTAGAAACAGCTGGAAATATCTAGAGGGAATTTGAAGAGGTACAAGAAATTTACCATAAACTGTAAAGGAGAATGTACTTATACTAGCCAGGAAAAAAGTTATCTGCATTTTTCAATAGAAGAGAATTGTTAGCATTTTTCTAGAAACTCCTTAATGGGAAAGTCATCAACAATAAAACTTCGTAGTTAATGAAGGTAAGAGTGGTGCATAATGACCCACTTTGTAATCCTGGCATTCTGGTGACAATAGATCTGCACAAATAATCTTAAAACTGTGCTAAAGAGCACCAGAAGAAAAAAAAGCACAATTTGTGTTTAAAATAAGATCACCAGGCCTCAGCTGCAGTTAAGAACTGGATGGGAAAAGACAGAATAATTCAAAATTAAGACATCAACCCTGTGGCGTTTACATAAGATCAAAGTGTCTAAGCTCCCATTATAGTGGAGGACTATGGTCAATATGACCAGTGGTGCCTAAAGAGCACCCATTTGACCAACCACTAGGTACGTACCAGAGGGTGAGCTTGTGGCTCTCGGCCCCAGGGGGGTCAGCTGTCGGCAAGGTGACCCTGGTGGAGCACAGCTGTGTGACCTTGGCTCAATTTCACTAAGAAAAATTGCTGTTAAGTTGAGAGTAAGAGAAAGTACGCTAGCTAAGACTATGCAAGACAAGACAAGTAAAAACACAGAGCGTAGTTGCTGAGACAGAAACAGCAGTTTTGGAATCCAAGTGGAAAAACACTGATACGAAGAAGTATAAAATACTAGGGGAAGAAAGCAGAGAAGAGGAAAACAGCCCAGCAGCATTCATCATCCAAGGAGCACAGGAGAACCACCCTTCCCCACCTGGCTGATGCAAAGGCTCTTAGGGTGCTTTGGATGATGAGCCCATTCATATTCAGTCTAATAGCTCACCAGTCCCAGCTATCTATTCCTGTGTTAGCAAATAAATAACTCTTTTGCATTCTTGTGTGTGTGTTCTGCTTCCAAAGTGTTTTGGGGCATGGTAAAAGATAACCAAACAAAAGTAACATTGAGGGAAGGTTACCAGCTCACTGACTGTAACAGGAGCTTAAACACTTGGCGTGTGTATAGACCCCTGAGCAAGACTGAGTTGCCTCAACACAGTAATGTTTCCATTATAGGAGGTGTAGGTTACCTTGCATGGCCTCCAGCTGCCAGTCCAGAAGGGTGGTGTCAGAATGACTGCATTTTGGTTTGGACGTGGTAAGACATACCTTTCTCTCCTGATGCCCTCAGTACAAACTCTCAAACTAGCAGGCGCAGAGTAGATTGCTCCAGAAGTAGTCTGTTATCTTTTGGCAAAGTAATGAAAAATTAAAACTGTAAAAATTCTGTTTTGCAGCTTCAGATCTTAAATATCTTCTCCTTCTCCTTCTCCCAGGCTTATCATCTTTAAACTTAAAATAAAGTCTTTCTTTGGCTTTGTTAGATGTGTTGATTTCTGTGCTTTCCTCTGTCCTTCTTCCAATGGAAAGGGAAGCATGCAAAGGTATGACCCTTTCTCCATGCCTTTCTAAACCAAAAAGACCTATTCCTTCTTACTTTGTCTCTTCAAAAATTTATTTTCTCTTTCTCTGCACTTGTGCATTTTAACACCTCATAGTAAAGCAGGAGACAATGCAAAAAGTTTTCTTCTCCTGCTTAAAATACTCTGCTTATATTACTATTCTGTGTCTTTACAAGCATCGTTCCTGACATCAGCGTGCTTGATATAGCCTGCTAAAGACGCAAAAGTAAAAATTCTTTTTGAGAGCTAGTACATATCTTCTTTTCAGATAAATAACTACCCTTTTTTTTGTAAGCATCCATAGAAAGACCAAATCTAATGCTAAGGAATGTGAAATTAAAGCCAAGTCCAGTTTCATTTCCCACTTTCTACAACAACCTGGTTTTAAGAAACTTCTGCCAGAGAATCCAGTCACGTCTTCTTGATGAGTTAAGCTTACTGCATTTATCACAGATGTAGATTAACAATCCTTACCACTACCACCACCTTGCTTTGTTGTTCATAGACCCACTAGTCTTTCAGGAAATTAGACCGTAGTTATCTGTGAGATGACTGAAAAATGTAATGGCTAACTGTGATAACCCTATATTTACATTTAGATTTTTGTAAATCATGAAAATTGAAGTTTAACAAATGTTAAAAACTTAAACACTTAAGTGATGCGTGCATTTTCTTAAAATATATGTATAAATATATACTCACACTTTTTCCATTTTTCTACCCACAGTTCAATTCTAAAAATAGGGATGTTTCAGACATTGCTAAAATTAGAAACATTGTTAAATATGAGTAAGTTTGTCGGAAAAAAATATCAAAGACTCCTAATATATCTTCTAGCATTTCTGGCATATTCTGGGAAGGGCAGATTGAGACCAGGAATTTAAAATTTCTCCAAGCCAAATAAGTATAGTACTTTTCTAGATTTGATTAGCTTTCTAGGGACAGCAGAAATATTCTTGGCAGGCAAAAAAATGATAGTTTCCTTTAAACTGTCTAGCTCTGAAATAGACCAAATTATTATAAGAATTATAATAAAAAGAAAATTAAAGGATTGATCCATTAAAGAAATTTTGTTTGTGAGCAGAAACTTGAGCTAAATAATTCTGAATTGGCATTTATAGAACTATATTAGTAAATTGATTTTGAGCTTGAGCTTTTCTGCTTGAGAAGCAAGCAGAAAAATGGGTTGTGAGGATAATCGCATAACTATATATCAAATAATTGCTGGTGGTATTTAATGTGAAGAAAGGGCAGAATTAGGGAGAACAAGGTTATCCTGTACATTGCCAAAAACTAAGTTTGAGCTGACTGCATTTCAAACAGGAGGTTAGGTCTATGAAAAACAGTCAGTGAAGGAAAAGTTTCTGATCTGAAACTATTTGAAATAACTTGGCCTTAAAAAACAGATGTGAAGAACCATAGAGTTAAAGTCTATGTATTTGTAAGAAAAGGAATTTGGATGGATATTTAACAGTTATTTTTGATTATATGCCTTGCAGAAAGAAACCAGTCTATGAAAAAAAAAACAAAAACAAATCTGTCCTTGAAAACTAGAAACCCAGCATTTTGTGCAATGATAAATAAAGGAAAGTCCTACACAGGTAAAATTTAATGAAATACAGCAGGACTCCAAAATCCTACATCTTTTCAGCATCATTTTTCTGAATATGGCAAGACAAGCAGTGAGCTGAATTCCATAAGGTTCCTAATAGAGCTACTCTTCAAAATCATCTTTAAACATTTGCTTAGCTTCATAGACATCTGTAGATTTCATTACAATCAGTGCAACTTATGCATGTACTTAAGTGCCTGAATATGAATTCCCCGAAATACGTGATGTGTTTGGCTAAATTGGACTGTAAATATATCTGGTGCTTACCCCGGTGGGAAACAAAGAACTTGGCAAGATTCTTAATTAAGGTCTAAATTAAACTAGTCATCTAAGTTTCCTCATCAATGAGGAGATGATTGCTCTCCAGAGGTGCTTTTTCTCTATCTGCAGAAGCACAGAGTCTGGATGACAAGTTTAGACGAGACACTTAACATTTAGATGGCTCCCACGAAGTCAGTGTAGAGCAAAGCGAGCTTTAAACGGGCTACCTCAGGTTCCAGCAGGAGGCTGGCAATAGCAGCATGGCTAATTTACTGCTTCTCATGTCGTTCCACGCCTACTCCTTCAGAAAGACTAGCAATATTGCTTCCACCTCCCTGCGTACACCACCATCAGAGTAGAACAGCATCATCACCCCTTCCAAAAATACATGTTCTTATTTATTTCCTTTTTTTTTTTTTACCATAGAGTGATTCACTGATTTTTTTTTTTTTAAGAAAGAGATGTCAAACAGCAGTTCATGAGCAGAAAGAAGCTGCCAGCCGCAATGACCAAGGCATTTGAATCCAAAATGGAGCAGGGCCTAAGATTCATCTTTGTCTTCAGCAGGCTGCCTGCTCAGTCGGCTCTTTTTGTGAAACCCTTTCTAAAGCATAAATTTTGGTTTTCCCCATCCATTGTCCAGTAAACTAAACAATTCTGCTTAGGAGTGTGGATTTCACTATAGACACAAGCAACCTAAAAGTTAGCCACAGCAATGCCTAAGTGGGATATCAGCATTATATTGTAAAAACAGCTGTGGCAGTAGCAGAGCACGTGACCAACTAGTGGCACGGTATTTCATAGACAATACTAACTTACTTTTTGGCTACATCATCATGAATTAGATAAATGTCAAAGCCTACCTTACAGCCTTTCAGAATCGACAGCCCTTTTGAAGAGGAGTGAACTTTGGGGATAAAGACATCTCAAAATTAGAAGATCGGAGTTTTGTGAGAGTTGAAGCTGTCAGGGATGGATAAAGACAACATCTTTCTTGCGTAGTTTGGCTGTATTTTAAACATCTTGTGGATGTCTGGGAATCTGAGGAGTCATCTTGGCTATATTTGCACTAGTAAATAAAGTGTGTGATGGTCTGTTTTTTCATCTTGCAGCCAAGCAGTACAGTTTAGTTTATTCCCTATAGCTCAACTCCCTCCTCCTTAAATTAAGGTAGCCTCATCAAAACTAACTTTTAGGAATGCTTCCTGACTTATACTAACCCCAAAAATGACATCATTTGCTAATCTGCAAAAGTCAAAAGTGTGCCAAAAAGTGCACTAATGATTAAATAGTATGAAAAATCGCACTCCAACACTGTGCCAATGTCCTGGCCTTATTCAGTTTAATAGCATAGATGTAGCTTCTATATTAAAAAAAAATTGATTAAATAAAATATTGGTTTAATACCAGTGCATTTATGTCTAGCATTAATGTCCTTAGTAACACCTTTTTGACTCCAAAGCCTCCAATGAGACCCTGGATTTGGTCCCTAAGATTTCTATTACCTATATAAGATGAGAACTGTTGGCTTCCTACTCTGTATTAGGTATTAGAAGCCTCCAATACAATACAGAGTAACTAGAAAAAAAAAAGTATCTTTTTTTCATCAGATTCCTGTCTCTAAATGCATGTAGGGCAGAAATCTCTTGAGTTTTATGTTGTGGGGTTTTTTTAATACATTAATGTTTAAGGATTTAAAAGCTTTATGTTGTGCTTTTGAGGTCTACTACTATAAATTGAAAATATTCTTAATAATTTTATAAGTATTTTTACTTGAATTCCATATGTATTTATATCAAAGCCTAAATAGTTTATCTTATAGGGAAGATACTTTGTATATGTTTCAATAAACACACCTGAAATGCATGTTTATGAGCATGACATAATAAATTATATATCATTGATTAAGAAAAAATACACATTCAAATTAATTAGATATGAGAAATATCAGAAATGCTGGGCACAGAACAAAAGCAGAAGGCTTTGTATGGTTCAAGGCAAAGATGCAAAAGTCATAAAATAGTGAAAAGAAATTAGTCAGCTCAACTTTATGTTTTAGGCTGCAAATGTATTACAACTTGTTGGCTTTTTTCTGGCTACACTGCTATGAAGTTTAAACATCCATGATCTTATGATATTAATCATGCTTTAGACAGATCTAGTCTATGGTTTCTCAGTGTCAAGCAGTGGTACAAGTTCATCAGGTGGTCCAATACAATAGTAGTTACAAATTCTGAAAATATAATTTTGTATGTGAAATTCCTGTTTTGCAATACGGACAATGTATTGTACAAACTGTAATTCAAGAATGTTTGGATTATATTTTAGGATTCAGATATTCTCTTAGAATGACAGAAGCATCACTTTTTGTAGCACCTCTGTTTTTCTCAGGACTAATGTGTGTGAACCTTTTTTTCAGATGTAGCAAATTGTCCCGCAAGACAATAATCATGCTAGTAGAAAAGGACACCTTCATTTCAGTGGTACAGTATTACTGCTACTCTTTTTGCTGCATCATGATTAGTTGAAGCTTGATGTGGAGCAAATGAGTTATGGTTTGGCTTTTGCCTTAGCAAGAATTTGTATTTGAAACTTGTTAGGGTAGCTACAAATTGTTCTTTTTTTTAACAATAACACTTTATATTTACAGGTTTTAGCCTTTAAACAAGAAAAGAACCTCAAATGACAATTCATAGATTTTACCCTGCAATTCTTGTTCAGCTCCAAGCCTTCACTTCCATCCCTTCCTCCTCTACCCTCAGTTGTTTCAATAATATTGAATTTGCAAGGGATATAAAAATTGTTGTACAGTCTACGTGTCTTTGAAATGAATGATCCATGATCCAGGGTATATAGATCCCTGAACTCGAAAGCTGCATTCTCCTCCCAGCATTGTCTTGACAGTTTGTGAATCTGTGTTAGGATTCACTGTAACTTATTTTCTGCAGGTATAAAAAGAAGAAAAAGAATGTCCGTTGTTTTTCAAGTGTTTGGGCCACTTAGAAATATGTGTGACAGCCACTAAAATATTCTTGATGCTTCTGTAACCTTTCTAGTTACACTTAATATGATGTTACTTGCCATGAACAAGCATCAACAAACAGAAAACACCTTATACTGCATGCATATATCTTATCAAAGCTAATAATATTATTTCATCTTGATAAATATTGAAGCCATTTACAAATTTCAGTTATCTAACTTGGGGCTCTTCCCCTAGCCAGGAAGCTTGAAGTTGTTTAGTCACCAGTTTAAATGTAAAAGCATTTTCTTTCTGAATTTTAGATCTCTGTGATGATTCCATGCTGGGATAGACTTCATGGTTATAAACCAGACCATTGCAGCCTAATAGACTTCATGTCATAAGTCACTTTGTTCATTGTAGTGTGTTTATTACATAGATAATTATCTCAAATGGTAATGTCAACCTTCAGACCTGTTTAATATGCTTGCAAAATTCATCCCTGATCTGTGCCCTGTGCAACCCACACAGTCCTTCTGATTCTGCTCAGCTATGACCATGGGCATTTAGATGCACCGTGTTTCCCTAAGAATATTTCATCATTATTAAAGTGGCAGATGAGTCCTCTCAGAAGTGTGAGAAACCCCAGGAAAACTCCAGCCAACCCTCATCTACTGTTTTTCCCATCTCTCTCACACCTATTCACTTCATTCACTGCAAGTTCTCCAAAGCATTCAATATTTACCTAGCGCCAACGGGCACAAGGGGGAAAGGACACAAGTAGGGACAAAAGCAACTCTGCTATTTGTTGCCAGCTCCTCCCTCTCGCCTCTGCGATGGTGAAATGACAAGATAGCAGAAAGGTTACTTTTCCTTTTCTGGCATAGTCCAGGCTCACTGGATAGAGAAAAAGAGTTTGGGAGCAAGGCTGCAAAAGGCTGATAGGCAGAGGCCAGGGGCAATTGCTGGAGATCAGGCTGCAGAGGAGGAGAACGTATGTCCTGGGATGAGCAAAGGTCCATACCGAACTGGGCTGGAGGAGTTACAGAAAGAGTTTGGGTAGAAGAGTAGAGTGTCACCTAATTGTGGGGAAAATACAGGGAAACGCTGGAAGCAGGAACATGGTATTAGTAAGGGGAGGACACTGCACTGAGGGCAGTATGGGCTTTGCCAGAGCCCAGGCATGGTCCAATTCTTGCACGGGAACGGGGAGCAAGGGATGTCACCCCAGAAGAGACAGGGTGGCAGCACACAGTGGGCTCGGGGAGCAGCAGCTGCAGCAAGGACCGTAACCTAGGTAATAACATGAAAAAGGGGCTCAGCAATAACATTTGAAAACAATGGCTTCAAGAGATATTAAATTCCAGCTGAAGCTACACTGTCCATTACAAATTATTCATTTAGCCCTGAATTAATCAGTAACCTTTCACTTTGCCATAATGTAGATATAATATAGGTCCAATTCTGCAATAAAGTCAGATTCTGGTGCAGCCCTAACCAAAGTTGATTGAATATTTAGGAATATCATGGGGTAAATGTTGGTAGATATTTTAAGATATAGGTGTCTTTAACAGTTGACACTCATTACAAAATAATTTGTATTATGCTTTTGAAAGAGATGAAAGAGAAAAAAAATCATATTCATTCAAATGGTTTGTGAATGGGTTTTCTTGTGCTTCTTGTCCAAAGTTTGTTTGGTACTAAGGAAGCACTTTTAGTATACAAAGTCTCCTGTCACATAGTCAAATCTTTACCTCCTCCTCCTCCTTCTGCCTCATAATGGGAAGCCGTAACCTCCTGTTTATGACATCATAAAGGCAGCATGACAAAAATTGCAGTCACTGGTAATGATATTGTTTGTTATGAAATCGTAAAGCATTCAAGTATATCTGGAATTGACTTTAATTAAATCTTGTAAAAGAATAAATTTTCAAAGCGCAAAGCATGCAGGACAATGCAGTTGCACTCTTCTAAACAAAGGCACTTCATGTTAAATTAATTTCCTCTTAAGTAGATTAATAACTCTCCCTGCTGTACCTCATTATATTTTCCAAACCAAGCCTGGAAAAAAAGGGAACAAGGCTAACCACCTACTATCATAAAAATTAATGATTATAAAAACCGAACAAAACTCCCACTGTGCAAGAGGATGGATAGAATATAAGGAGATTAATGGGGCATGGACCTTTTCACTCTGAGATCACTGCTTCAGATCTGGACCATCTCAAGAGCAACTAAAAATCTTTATTAAAAACATCTGATGGCTTATGTGAGTCTCAGTTCCCTAATGGACTTATAATTGATAATAAGTAGAAAATACATGTGAAAAATAATGTGGAATTTCTATCATCCAAAAGTATATCTCACACCTTTCTAAACTTCTGCTTTTCAAACAGATCCTCCTTTTCCATCAGTAGTGTCCTGTGTTCGATTTCATTCTTCCACAAAGTTATGGATGAAATGTGCCAGTTCCTAAGCTAGACTGTTTATTAGATTTGTAAGTGTTTATCTTACAATTCACACAAAGTCCTTAATTTCTGCCTTATGCTTTTCCTGGCTTATTTTTCATGCTGTACATAAGACAGAAAACCTAAAGACAAGAAAGTATGAGGCCTAAGTATGGCAAAGACTTTCTGTATACAAGGTGTACTATGTGGCTTTCTTGGACAGAAATAGGGTAAATCAACAAAGGAGCAGGAAAGAAAAATGTGTTGCCTTAGGGGAACACATACATGAGAAGTCCCAGAGAAGTCTATGACAGCTATCAAAGTTAGCCAATATATCCCTGTACAGTAATATCTGTTTACCAACTTCTCACTGTACAGAATTCCTTCTCCGCTTAGGAATATATGTTTGTTTACATAACTAAAATTAATGTTAATAAAAATGAATATTACTTGGATTCCCAACTCAATAAAAAGCAAAGGTCAGATTTGTATTAGCCTGCACAGTCTCAATTCTTTCCCATTGCATTTCTCTTCTGTTCATTGAATGAGGCAGGAATTCTGTGGGGAAAAAAAAAGTCATAAACATATATTTAGAGTCAACAACACACTGTGTATGCACAAAGTTTCTGACTCAGAGCTGCAAAATGGCCATGCAGATATATTTATTTCCTTACTTTTGGACTGTTTAATTTTATAACCTAAATGTCTTCAACCTGTGGCAAGGAGGTTATTAACTTGAAGAGGGAATGCGACTCTGGTTCCAGGCTTAGTTACTGAAGCCTGATCCAGTGTTGGATTTCCACTACTTCTTGCTAAAATGAAGAGCATCACTCCCATACTACCTCCGGAAGAGAAGCTGGACCTATATATGAGCTTTAGGAACATACTCAGGTCGGCAAATTGACTTATCTGGTTCTCCCCTCATCCTCTCTGAACTCAGCCCCAGTCCAGCTGCTCTGACAAGCCTCAGTGCAGTACTGTAAAAGTACTGTAAAAATAGAAGTAACTTGTTTCTCCTCTGTCTAAAGATTCAAATTAGATTAAACTTCAAAACACAATTCAATTTAATTATAAAAATCAGGTTTTCTGCCTTACATAACGACTTGATTGCATTGCCTGTGGTGAGGTGTTGAGCAACTGTATCTTCCCTAGATAGCCAAATGGAAATCAATCCAATCACCATTTACAAAAGCTTTTAAGGAAGTGCAAAGGCATGGAAGAGAATCAGGCCTGCGAGACTTCATCCAGCCTACCCATCCCCCAGCGTGCATCAACCTCTTTCTGTGTTAGGGCCCCATTAAAAACAAAAACAAAAAAACCCTCTAAAAAGGCTCCAGTTCTTTTTACCAAAAATAACCACCTTGTTGTAACATATACTTAACAGAAGTAAACAGAAAAACAGTCTGCTATTCGCAGACTCAGTTGCAACAGATAACAGCAGTATCCTATACTGGATCAAAGCTCTGTAGCCATGCCAAGGAGTCAGTAATAAAGCTAATAAGGGTATCTCTGTGAGCAAATAAACACATGCAGACAGTTTTACAAAACATGCTGTAGCTCTTAACAAATAGGTCTTTCCTATTCCATCAAAAGTCTGCCATATATCCTTTATTTTATTAATTTTGAGTTGCATTTCTTCCATCCTGCATTCTTCATCTTTCATTTTATTTACTCCCTGCTCCAGTGAAGCAGTGAAAACTTTCTTAAGAAATAAAAGTAGCACCACTAGATTCATGTACACTCTAAATAACAGAAACATTTACTTTCTCTGAAGATAATATTAAGCCATAAGTTATTTCCAGTTTACAAGGAACTGATTAAAAAAAACATATTAAAGAAGATAGCAGGATATAAGCAATGACCCTGAAATTTAAAGTGAGGGAAGAAACTGTTAACAAGCCAATCACCTGCTACCTTGCATGCAGCAAATAAGTGTTTCCAAAACCCAGCTTGTTATTCAAGAAATGTAAACCATTGGTTTGGACCAGCAAAGTCATGAGCTTGACTGGAACTATCACATGGGATGCTACAGCCACTCCATAAGGGTTTTTTTTTCGATATTGGATTACTCATCAAAACAATATTTCCATAAAATATTAAACATTTTTGAAGAAGGAGCACACCCGCAGCTATTGCTGTCTTTTCTATTGGCAAATACAGAGAGAAAATTAGCCAGTGCCAAATGTTATGTTCAGGCAACAATGAAGCCATACAATTCATATGTGATCAGAAAATATACAAGTTATTTTTCCCACAGAAAACTTAATCCATCAATATTATAGACTTAGAAAAAATGGTGCAAAAATGGACCTCAAATTATTCTAAGCTGACATCTGTGAGATGTTTTCTCTTATGTTTTTTAAAAATATTGAATAGTTGGCAATCCACAGTGTTCCCAGGAGATTTATTCCAGTACTATGTTATACTTACAACTGGAATATTTTTCCTAAAGTCTAAGCTGAATTCTTATTGCTGCAATTTAAACACATCACTTCTCATCTTATCTACGATGAACCTGTAGGAAAGGTCATTTCTTCGTTGCAACAAAATTGTGTGCAACTCTGGGCAGTAATCATGTCCCTATTAAACACTTCTTAATTCCACCAGGCATTCACAATTTCAGTCATTTGTTACAGCTCATGTTGTTTCAGCTATCTCCAGGTGGTCCATATCTTTCCTGCAGCTCAGTGCCCAGAAGAGAACATGGATTCCTGTCAAAAACTTTCCAGTACTAATTAATGCAGTGGTATAACTTTACAGATCGCATATTTGTACAGTTCATTGCTCCTGCTAAATTATAGCGCCTTGCGTTGTGTTGATGAGCTTGGTATTATTTTCATATCACATCTCCAATCTATTAAGACATGCTGAATTCTAATCCTTCCCCCAAAATAATTTAATTCCCTCCTGCTTTTAAGTAGTCTGGAGCATCAGTAATAAGCTCTATTCCATCATTCAAGTAATTAATGAAAAATTTTAATAACACAAGATTCAGAGGTTCCTGTTTTGGACCTGTTAAGGGACAGACCCCCAACTCAGTACATCTTTCCACTTTGAGAAAATCAGTGATAGCTACTCTGTCTGTGTATTTGTCCAACCACTTTTGCACCCATACTACAGTACTTTTCTCAAAACCATGTCTCAATAGCTCTCTTACAAGGATTCTGTGTGAGTGTCAAAAGCCTTTCTCATGCTATGATGTATGATATCTACAGTTCATCTCCGTCCAGAGATCTCATGTGTCCTAGAAAGAAGTCAGATTGGTTTGACAATTATTTGTTCAAGAATTATTGATGGAATTGAAGATAAGCTTCCTGGTTTATAATGCCCATCTCCTTTTCCCTTTCCCCCCTCTTCAAAGACAAACACTGTATTTGCCTTTGTCAGCCATCTGGTATTTCATATACCTTTTGGAAACTATCAGTGAGAACTTTTCTGAAATTGTCGCAGCAAATGCTTTACAAATCCTAAGAGGAAAAAGTTCTCTAAGGTTGTAATTATTTTCTCATGATCAATATGAGAAACAAATTTTACTATTTTTGAAAACATGTGTGACCCTGTTCTGCATCACAACATTCCAGGACAGATAAACTTAATTTCTACTTTGCGACAGAGGAGACAGAGTGGGGCAGTGATCATACAAGCACATCAGGATCCGTATGACTTGTTTAGAACTGTCCACATGTAATTTGAGTTACCTAGAAAATATGTTAGAAGACAGGGAAAACTAAGGAAAAAGATTCGTGTGAAATGAAATGTTGCATTTGAAAAATTGTATAATGATGTTCTATCCCAAACCTAGTGGCAGGACTGGATAACCACATTTTCAATCATGGCTTTAGTTTACTTTTCAACATTTCATTTTCTGTTCATCCAAATCACAGACTTTGGCACATAAAACAAATAGTTTCATGATCACAGAAGCTAATGAAGTCTGATTTTTAAGGATTCATGCCTATAGTTGACTCATGCTGTGACCATGTCTATTCTCCAAGTTGGGAGTACTTAAAAGGGCTCTCTTGCTTGTGGATTCTCTACTGTCCACTATCAAAGCAGTCTGAGCTGCAGCCTTTGCAGCAATCAAGATTCGTTGGTATTTTTTCCTATTCTTGCTCACAATTTTCATAAAATTATTTTATGACTACAAGAATTCTTTTCTTGCTTAAAAATTTAAATCAGATCAACTGATTTGCATCCTATTTCTTTTCTTCTCATTAACTAAAAAGAGAACCCAGTGAGAGTGAATCTTGCAATAAAACCTCTAAAGTCAGGTGAGACGATCCCACCATTAGCATATATATTTGCAGTGGACTGGAATAGTTTGACATTTTTCTGAAATATTCTGAGTTTTTCTCCCTTAATCATCAAGCATAATTCAATAGAAACAGTCTTCCTGCCACAAAACTGAAGAAGGCTAAAAAGTAAAAATATCACATCCTAGCAGAGATTTTTTTTTTTCCTTGCCCTGGCTTTCACCTTCAGTGTCAGGAAACACAGAGAGAAAGAAAAAAACATGGACACCTAAGGACTTGTCAGCTCAAAATCTTCAGACTAAATTTCATCAGTTTCTTCTGTGAGTTAATAACATGGACTGTGGGAAACAGCAGGAACAAAGTTTTGCAGACAGAGGTAACCCTGGGATAACACAGCAGTGAGTTAACACAGCAAGACAGAAGATAACACAGCAGTGAGTTAAGAGAGCAAGACAAGACACTCAGCAGATTTTATTACTGAGTACAGGATTTTGAAATGCAAGACAGTAGGTCAGAAAATCAGCTTACAAATAGTTGCCAGGTATCACATGTGGAAAAGAAATTCAGATTTGTATTCATGGGAAATAGGATCTCCACAAGATTATCCCAGGGTACAGAAACATTGCAGAAAAGTAGGGGTATAATAGGAATGGGGAACCAATATGGATACTACCTTTCACTAAGTTTCAGAAAAAGAAAACTCACAATAAGTTGCGAAACAGAGTTTGTACTACCGGCAAGACACAAAATTTAAAATGATCCTGGATTAGCACAGCTGATTGGACCTTCCTATTGAAGCATCGGACTTAAAAAGAACAATATCGTGTTCTTTTTTACTGGCTAATAAAAGAGGCTTTTTGCATTTAAGATTCTTCTTAGCTTTTACCTGTTAATGGTTTGTCTTCATCTAGAAGTTCTTTTACAGCAATTCAGGCTGTGATTTTTACAGCCTACTTGCTACTCTGCATTGCTTCCTCCTGCAAACGTGCACAACGCTTAAAAGGCTCTTTTTGTGAAATACCTCAGTTTACTTTAAAAGCAGAATAAGCTAGCTCACATTTAGCATGGAGTGAAAGGCTACATCTACACCGGGAAACAAAAAAGGTCAGCAACTATTATTTGGCTCTGAGAATTGCATCCATACAGGTGAACTCTCTTTCCCATCCAAATAATCTGGCCACACATACTGTCTATGGGAATCACCCCTCGCCTCTGCATGCTGCTACATCATGACCACGCACTGTCTGGGGCACTTCCGACTGACACAGGCCAAAAAAGCATGCTAGGGACCATGCTAACCGTTTAGCAATATGATCACACACCAGTGCTCAGGGCTGTCCCCTGATGATGCTGAGTTTATAATCATGGAGCCAGCCAGAGCATAACGGGGAGTTAATACAGACTGGTTAGATGGTGTGATTTCATAGCCCACCTTACTGTACGCTAACTTCGCCTTGTAAGCAAGCCGCAGCCAGAGAACAAGAGCAAAAATCCATATTACAGGAGATAAGTAACATCAATGAATTTCTGATGGAAGATCTATGATAAAGTTGACTAATGACACAGAACAAAATCCGAATGTTAAATTCAAAATTGACAAAGCTTGAAATCAAAATCCAGCTTTGACATATCTTTGTGCTGACTAGGTCTTGAAGGCTTTAATAATTTGCTCATGTAAAATGACTTTATTAATATTTAAGCTCTAAGATGGGTAGGCATGTAGAAAATAATATTGAATCCATGGGTTTTTTTTATTTCCTCTTTAGTTGTGTTTTACAGTTGTAAATATGAATAGAGACATATGACATTTTATATTTACAGGATGCCTGGAATATTGAGGAAGCCCTAAATGACACCATCTGCGTGTTATATCATAAACACCTGGTTAGCTGGTTACTCTTTTAAAATGCAACTGCTCAAATCCATGTGCACACACACATGCACAGCCACATGATTGATTTTGCTTTAACAGACAGATATTAACTTGTTCTATATGCAGTATCAACAAAGATCCTACAAATTCCTTAACATCTGAAATGCAATGTGCTTATTCTTGAGTGTAATTATAATCTAGGGAAAATTTTAGAGAGGCAATTTAAAAACAAAAACATTTATGAGAGGTAATTAGTGTTTCTTTCACTGATTTCCATCTCTTTGTTCAGACACACATACACTCCTCATTCACAGGCGATCTCTTTGCATCAGCCTCAGCAGAACTGCCTTTCAGTCACCGAGACAGCTAGGCAACCGCGCGGGATTTTTTTTTTTCCCCAAAAAAGCTAATCCAAATATGTCCCTTTCCCTCAGAGTAGGAAGTAGGCAGTCACACTGAACTGAAATGCACCTGTTAACTGAAGTCACTCTGAAGTACACTAATTGGTAAAGATAGCTGATAAGCAGCATTAGAAATTGGTTGATTCTGCAGACCAGCCAATAATAGGGGTGGGGTGGGAGGAGGAGGGATTTTGTTTTGTTTTAAGAAACTCAAGGGAGTAAGAGAAATTACACTGAAAAAATAAAAGTTTAACAAAGCTTTTATGTATTTATTCCTTATTCTAGGACTGAATCAACATAGTTTTTATTCTGTAGCACCTTGAAATGGAAAGGGAGCATGAGAAAAGGGTGTGATAATCCAAATTAGGCACATCTATCCTATAAATAAAAGGATCAGAGTATGGGCCCAAGCCCTGGCCTGCAATTGTCCATACTGTTTGATTTTTAGTGAGCTCCATGACACAACATTGGTGCAGGCCAACTAGCTTCCTCATGGCTGTGCATGGTTTGGGGGTTAGCACAGGCCCAATAGACAATTTTTACGCAGTCATCCTGTTTTGGGGTGTAAGAGAATTCATATGAAGGGATATGATATGGGTCACGACAGTGGGTTTCAGGCCAGAGAACATACTCTGTCTCATTTTATTTATCAGTCCAGCCATAGCCATCATTTTTTATAGGAAAAAACATGAGATAGTATGATGGAAAGTGGGAACTGCCACATTTCTTTCTTAGGACATGGAGAAGGTTTATTTTCATTAAAAGAGGAAAACAAACCTAGAGCTAAATCTGAGTAAGCCCAGAACCTTTTTAGGAAAGTCTGAGTAGAAGTAGGACTGTCCATCCTTTTCCTTTGTATGTTAGACCACAGCACTCCATTTATTTTTTTTTCTAGGTTGTCATTATCTCATGCTCGTTATCTCAGAACACATCATTTTTCTGTTTAGTTGATACTCAGAATATGGCTATAAAACCGTATTTAATCTTAAATCCGTTCAGTATTACACTGAAAGTTTCTTTCCTGACATTCTCTGACAAGCCCAAAGAAATCCAAGTGTTCATGCCACCGCAAAAGCCATGGAGAGGACAAAGGTTTCCTCTTCTGAGCTCCTGGACTTGCATGGGTATGAACGCTGTCTGCTGTGTTCTGTAGAGAGAGCAAGACATTATCGTAGCAGTAATGTCTGGGTGTGACTACTAATAACACTTAAATACGGAAAAGAGCAGCTCATCTATCAACGAATGAGGTATTAAAACAATTTTCCTACGTGCAAAGTGAGATGGGGATTGGCACTTCAAGGAGAAAGTGCCACCGAGTGCAGGAGCTCTGCACCACTTCTGCGTTGCAGGATCAGCCTCTGGGGCCCTTGCAGCCGCTGGTCACACGGAGTTGCCCTGCTGCCACCTACAGATGAGCACGCAGCATGGCAAAGTCCTCAACCTTTACAGAAAGGGAATACGAGCTCTGCAAAAATGTGTAGGAACTATACAAACACAACTGGAACTTACTGAAAAGTGAATGAGCCAATTTTTCTCAGAAAAGAAAAAGCACATGTGTTTAAAGAACAGAAGTTTCAGGAACCAGATTAATCTGGGGACTGATTTTCAGATATATGATCTTTCATCTCTGGGTCACCAGCTCAAATTCAGCTACTAACAGGTCATCATCCTATAGAGGCTCTTGTTTGTATGTGTGAGAGGTAAAACTTTTGCAGTTCATAATGGTGAAATACCTAATTCTGATATCCTCAAAAGTGAAACACTCTCTGCCATCCTAACATAGATCCCACTAGCCTTAAAGATGGCATAATGAAATACATGTTCATGCATAAATTCATAGAAGAAATTTTCCACAGCTAACATGAGAAATCTCATATATTCAATTGCCCTTAAAAAAAGAAAACAGGAGAGCTTAAGTAAAGTCCATCCTGGGAAATAGTAACATGTGAGCTGAACGTAGGCTTGTTTAAACTGTGATAGCATAACATTGTGACTGAAGTCCACAGGGAAATAGGAGATATGCAAACAAACTGTTGAGGAAGAGAAGAATTACAAGACCTTAAGTTCCACATGAAATTTGTCCTGAAATGTAGAGGTGACCCTTTTATTAATTTGCACAGAGAAAAGTTTAATAATGTTTGTAATTTTCTTACAAACATTTTAGACTCCATATTCAAGGCTAGGTGAAACCTTTTGGGTGAATAAAGTTTATGCAGCTCCAGCTGAATCAATAATTTTTCATGTACAATAAGCCAGAATGATGCAGTAAATCACAGAAGAAAACTTTCCTCCAATTTTCCTTAACTTTTAGATCAAAAACTGTGCTGCTGATTTTTTAATCTTTGTTTAATATTATACATAAGATAATGGAAGATATATCTCTCTCCTTAAAAACTAAACTGTATTTTTGACAGTAAATTATTATTCATCGAAAAGTTATAAACAGAGGTGCTCAGAAAAAATTGTGGGGGGGGAGGGGAGGAAATGGTGTACTTTATATGTAAAATGGAGACCTTTTATTGAATTTCTTTTGAAGAAATACTCAGGCAGATACACACAAAATATTAAGTGGAAACGTTAGAAAAAATGGCAAGGAACCAAAGTCACTAAAAGACAGCCCAAAACCCAGAGCTCCAACAACTCATTTCTTTGTTAGTACCAATTAGTGTGATTTTTATTATAAGTGAAACATTATCTGGCTGTCTAAGTTTCATTCACTGCTGAATTATCTATTAGCAAAACCAAGACAAGGACACTGGAAAGATACCAGATAAAGGTGAAGCAGCTTCTCTACCACCTTGCTAAAAATGATATAAATTTTTTAAAGGTCATTTCTAAAAACCTAGCTACCACTTAACACATTTTACTATAAATAACTGTGGAATTCTTCTCCATCAATAGACCTAATGTGTTTCTATGTGCTACAGCCACTCTTATTTCAGGTACAATTCTCTTCATCATCTCTTCTCTTCATGCATATTGCCCTGGACTGAAAAATGCATCCTAAAAGAAATGAAATCCTGGGATCTGAAATTGCGTACTTTCTACGGAAGATTTTAGTTAGGGAATGGTGTAACTGAAGATCCAAAATTGTACAAAGATCATAAAAATGCAATAAACCTCTTCAGCAGAAGCAGCGACCACACACCCATTGTTCTGTTTTATAAAACCATCTAGCTTCTTCTGCACTAGAAAAAAAGATAAATAGAAAGTTTCCTTTTTTAATGTGCCTCCAGCATTGATATAAAGGAACATTTTTCAATTTCTTTACATCTTGTTTACTGTCAGTAAATATTTGGCTAAGAAATCACTCAGTCACCAATGATAAATTCACCAAGTGTCTACTAGAATTAACAAATATAATAGTTTAATAACAAATTCATATTAAGTGATAAATAATTTTTCAACAACTGGGCAGTTATTTTAGTGTTGTCACTTCCTAACTTGGATGTGACAAAACAGTTAATGACCAATAATAAAGCCCCAAAAATCTGATTTACATAGGGAAGTAGGGTTATGTTATTTCTTCTGGAAAATAATACCAATACTGTTGTTGTTTTTTACCCCTCTGTTGTTTCCTTTAAAACTGGGATTGTTCCATTTAAAGCCAAATTTATCTCTATTTTTCTTTGCCTCAGAATTTACACTTTACATTTTCCATTGCTATAAGTGAGAGATAAAACATGAAATTGAGTTTATGGAAAATGCTGGGTTTTTAAGTCAAAGTAAGGAAAGTTTCATCACCTGTATATTTTTCCAGGATTACCATAAACCTCATTTTGTGACATTCTTTCCAATATTATTTTCTATATTGGCATGACAGGCTGACTGCTAAATCCAAGTTATCATGAACAAAGTCTCTATCTTTTATTTCACTTTTGAGCTGCACAGAGGTGCTTAGCGATACAAACTTCAATTAAGTTTCATACAAGAACTATAACATATGATGCTACAAATCTACTGAAAACCATAACAGAGACCGGCCAGGAAGAAAGTCAAATCATATCATCTTACGCCTTCAGTAGCACATTTACTTAACACTGCAGCAGGAGGAGGGAGGCAAATATCCTGTTTCAATCAAAATATTTGGATTATAATATGCCATGTTGCATGAGGATTTATATTTCTCAGATCTGGCAGAATCACAAATTCGAAGTCACATATTTAAAGAATGTCAATGCTATACTCTTTGTATTTGGTGGAGTGTATTGAAAGATTACCTGACTCTATTTGAAAGTTCTTCTCATTTGTTATAGAAGTAAAACGTGCTACAAGAAGTGAAATCATCTGCTGATGAAATCAAGTATACATCTATTTTATGTTTCTATATGACAAGACCAAATCACTTATTTATTCTTCTCCACTTAATCTTCTTTCTGGCATTGCTCCCCAGCAATCTTTCTCCATCTCCTCACACTCTCCCAAGTTTTACAACTTCAGTTTTCAAGTCAACACACTCACTGACTGATTAGCCTGATCCACTTCCTCACCTTTTACCTCCTCGTTTGATTATTAATCCAGGGACTGTTCTCTCCTACACCAAAACAACAGAGAGCTTGAACATTTTCTTTAACAAGGCTGTTCCATCTCTTACTTCTCCGTTTTTGTGTTCTTTCATTTGAGCAGAAGGACAGGTCCAGGTGAGAAGACTATTCAGCAGAGGAGAGGGCAAAGATGGGGTCAGTGGACTGGATGTCAAGAAACAGCCTTTAACAGATACAGTCAAATTGCATATTAGAATAGGCCACAGTCCAGCATTGAGGTAAATTTAAAGCATAATAACATGTTTAAATCTAATCCTAGGCTACAGGTCCTCCTAATCTGGATCCTGAAATTCCTGAATAACCCTAAATCAGTAATCAAAAGATACCTTAAACCACCATATGCATCTTAAATTTAAGGCAAGGCTTTTCACAATGAAGCACTGGGTTAAGAAGTGGGATACGTTCCCCCAAAAGGCTGTGAAAGCAATGTGCCTGGAAATACTCAAAATTCAAGATGGAGAAGGCCTGGACAAGCTGACCCAGCTTTGAAGCTGGCTGTGCTTTGAGCAGCGGATTGGACTAGATGACCTCCAAAGGCTGCTTCCAACCTTAATTATGTTATGATTCTACTATAGCTGAGAGATGGCTAGAGAACTGACCACAGGAACATCATTATTCTTAGCTGCTTCTGCTTGGGTTTAGGGCAAGGAAGATTGAATGAATACTGCAAGGTTGTGGATTCTAAATGTCCAGCTTCTAAAGTGGCTTGAGGGCAAGTTTTACTTCATTTGCCAAGAGGCAGGAGACTACCTAATGTGAGATGTCAGAACCTGGAAGCATCCTCAACTCCTGGAACAGCTGAAAACCCAAACCAGAAACCCCAAAGTTGTTTATTCTTATCACAGATGGTTTTGGCCCTAGGGGAGAATATGGATTGGACAGCCTTTCCTTCTAAGATTGTCTGACAATTTATTTAATATACTAACTCGAAGAACCCCAAACCAAGCTAAATATAACACTTCTTACAAAAATAATAATAATAATAATATTTCATTAAGGCCTAGTTTCATAACAAATAATGTTATATTACATTCAACATTCAACAATGCTGTGAGCAACTGAAGCTCTCCAGACTGTAGCTGTAGTTGTTTGACCTATGGAGTATGGCAACATTAATTATTTTGATGGGTTTTATTATATTTGTTTATTTGAAAATAAATATGGGATAGTCCATTATAAAAGAGGAAAAGTATTTTCTTTTCAAAGGAGTTTTGGTCTTTATCCTATAAGATCTGACTTGTAGAAGCCTACATTCAAACATTCCTTGAGAAAAAAAGTCAGTGAAATAAAGTTTGTTAACTCTGAAACGTAACCTTAAGAATTAGTTTAACAGAGCTGCTTATTGAGATATCTTTTATGATTATGCTTTATGCTGACAACAGTTTTAAATTAGAGGGTGCAGCTGATGGATTGAAATGAGCTAATTCAATTTATAAATGCAGATTGCAGAAAAGAAATAGCTTATTTCAGGTCCAAAATGCATTTTATTCTACCTTAATTAGAAGAATATGTAAAGTAAGCATGGAGAAAATAGCTTTCAATTTACCATAAAAAGTAAAACCAGTAGTTTATAAGATCAGTCTTTAAAACAAGAAATGGACCAATTTAGAGTATTGTTCATTATTCAATACATATGTTTCTATATGTATCAGGCAAATTCTCTGAAATTAGATTCAGAAAGATCTGCTCATTTTCAACTGCTTGAGCAGCAGAAAAAATGGCTAAGTGCACTGTACATGACATGGGCAGGAATTACTTCGTTACAGTTTATAATATTGATCTTCCAGGCAAATATTAATCCTCCTGACAAAAACTAGCCTGTTGGATTATTTCTCTAGCAGAAAAATGAAATATTAAACCCTCTTAAGTACTCATAAATGACATTGTCTATGGGATGACTGCCTGCTTCACTGACATTAGTCTTGAGAAGAGAGAACATGAGCAGTCTGAGCTAACACATCAGGTTGTACATATAGAAGATGGAAAAGATTTATATCTTCTGTGATGGGAAGAAGAAGGACACATTTTGTATGTACTAACTTGTGAATTACCCCCTGTCCTCTCCATGACTGTTGTATTAGAATCAACCTCTACCACCATATCTGTGACTAGAAGGATGTCTATATATGCTAACTGAAATAAAACAGGTGCTGACCAGAAACAGCAGATTATGTTCTAGAAGGAACATTACGACAGACCACATCTTTCCTTCAGTTCCTTTTCTGTTTCACTATAGCCTGTACGGAAGAATACTATTAAACTGGTTTAATTCCCAAAGTCTCACAGGAGTAGGAATCACACTGTGCTTGAGCCAAATTCTTTGACTGTTGAAGGCTTTTATTAGCAGGCATTTTATTTCAGTTCACACATCATCACAAATACAAAAAAAGACCTCAGTCTGGATGTCCTAGTTTCACGAAGAAAATTCTTCACTGAATTCATGAAGAAAAAAGCAATACCAAAGAATGTCCTGTTACTTTGGGTAGTGGACTGTTTGGAAACCTTTATTTTCTTTTTCTGTTGTCCGAATTCAGACTCTTTTGTCACTCCTGGATATTTTCAGATGATGTGTATTTATTTTGTTCTTTCTGTCAAATATGTTTACCTTCACACTCTTATAGCAAAGGAATATTTAAAAGGTGCAAAACTAATGAAGCCTACTTGCTGATTATTTGGCATAAAATTTAACAGTCTTCCATTCAAAGCTTTTCATTTTCAGCATTTCTTTTTAAAAATTCTCTGAAACACACTGTGTTTCGTTAGCGTCTCTCAAAGCTTCTGAAGAACACCTCTTGTTAGCATAAGATGAAAAGAAGGTTCTGTTGTGCACTCAGAAAAACAGACACACCTCAGAGTTTATAGACTAAATAAGTAAGTTAACCAGTATAACACATCAAATGAAGATTCCTCTATGCACAAGAGAGAAAACTATCTCAAAGGCCTTTATGGAGTTTCTCTGTCCTCTACTGTGACCGACCAATAACCCCTACAATGGGAGAAGGCTCAGAGGGTGAGGTGCCCCATGAAATTCAACAATAGTGTAGGATGCGGCTCATTAATCCTTGCTGTTGCACAGACAACTGACTTTATCTCAACACAAAGGGGACCAGAGGGTGACCTTTGTTTTAGATAAGCAGCCATAGCCATTAATTGGACCAGGTGTAATGTTTCTTCCTGAAGTTGATCAAAAGAATGTGAATGTCTCCCTGAGATTAGCCAGACCAGCATGGGGGAAGTGTTTACGTGGCTCAGCCCAATATAGGGTATAAAACCTCAACAACTACCAAAGGAATTTCAAAGAGAGTAACGGGCCTGAGCTGACTTCAACCCATGTATTCCTTCCCAGCGACTGGGGACACCCAGCATCGTGATGGTGAGCATGTTATAGAGACCGATAGCGGCAATCACATTGGTATTGTGATTGGACTGTATAAGAGTACACTTGTACTGTGATTTCAGTATATTGCTGTATCACTCTGCTAAATCAAAAATCCCGTGTAACATCAAATAACTTCAAAATAAACTTTTATACTAAACATTGCACTCTCTGTATGTGTGAAATATCTAAAAGAACCTGGTCAGAGAGTACTGGACACTGACATCTACACATGGAGGACAAAGATCTACAGAGCAAGCGTGGGAGGACAGAGCTGTAATTTGAGCATGGGTGCAAGGATCTGCAAAGCTTTCAAAATAATGCTCTAAACTGCTTTTCGAGGGAGCCCCCAGCACTAGCACCCTGATGTAGCACCTATTCAAACCTCACACTGCTTGAGGACCAGTGTAAGGCTACACCTGAGGCTGGAGAGGAGAGTGCTGTCCCCTCTCACCAACCTGGTGCAAGTAGTACATAGTACAGATTTCCCAAAGTAAACAAATCCTTGAAAGGGAACTAAGTCTTTGAACAAGAATAAGAAATAGCAGTGACCTTGCATTGCCATAGCCAGACATTTACTATTTCAAATGCAATTCATACTACCTGGAAGCTAGGAAACTGCCTTTCACCAATAAGCTGAGTCACTACTACTGGCTTGGTTCACTTCTCCCTGACAGTGCTAGAAATGAGAAGCAGCTGAACTGAGATTCATGAGAAGGACTGGATAAACATAAAAAAACCCAAAGTTTCTGGAAATATTCAGCTGTTCCTACCAGAGTTCATGTTGAAAACCATCCTTTGAACTTACATCACATTATGAGAGAGCTTTGTGAGCTCTCTCATAGCGTTTGAGATTTGGCTATTGCGTTTTTCAGCCAGGCCAACTGGAAATCTGTGGCTAAGAAAAGACAAAATATAACTGCTTTATAGCATTTCTTAGTTGCCAATTCAGCTGAATATTTTTTCATTGAACATCGTTTCCTGTTCAAAGCAATAGTAGGGGTGAATATCCTGCATCTGTGTGCACACGTCTCATCCATGAAGGAAATAATTTGCTCCTGAAGCTTTAAACATCCCCAGTCACTTAGAAGTTATGACAGCAAAATGATTATTTTTTAATAAAATGAACAGCAATGACCATTCCTACTAAATAATTATTATAGGCACACGGTAGCCATGAGAGTAAGGAAGCATTCCAATTATCCTAGCTTGTCATAGGAGAAATAACAATCTCAAAAGTAATACAGAGTATGCTAGATTAAAAATTATGTTGTCTGCCTACCATTATTATCAAGAAATGCAAGATGCCCAGTATTCCCGATAGCCAGAGGTTATTACAAGAATGGTAAATGGCAAAAACTCTGTGGAATTCATACCTTCTCCCTCTGCCTTACAGAAAACTCATAATGTGACTTATAGGGCAAGTGGTAAGGCTGTCCCCTCCCCCAACTAAAAGATGCTGAGAAGGACACTGAAGAGGTATCAGAGTGAACAGAGCAAAAGAAAGTTAGTTTTGCATGTATTCCTTGACTTCATAAAGCACAGCTGAGGGTCCCAAATACATGCTATTAGAAATATATATTACAAAACTACATGTGGGTCTGACATCACCAATGCTTTAAAGCACAGGAAAAGCAGGACCAAAGCAAGCCTGTAGCAATGGCCGGATGAAGCAAGAATCTGACATAAGGAGCCCAGAAAGTGAGGTACCCAGAGCTGACCGGACATGATGTGCCATCCTCAATTGCATGATCATCCTCAGCTAACACAATTCACAAAGCAGACTTTCTGTGTGAAGACAAGAACATACTCTGAGCTCATCAATCCACAAAAATAGGAACAAGGAACTTTCATTTTCCAACATGACCACAAATCATTGGTTTTGTCCAATGATGAGATTAAAAAAAAATCACTTGCCTGGAAAAGTACATGAAATGGAGGTCAGAGATTACACCTGGCCCAAGGTCGTGCCTCCTCCACCCCTCTTGCAGGGAAATTGTGATGTATTGACAGAAGAACAACACATTCAAGCATCTGGGGAAGTTCAATATTACCACTCCCAAGCATGTTTTTATAGTAGTTCCAGACCTCCCCCTTAGTAATCATCTAAACCATTTTATTTGTTTTATATCTTGCCATTTAAGACTAAACTCAGAAATAAACCTGTCAACCTTACCTCTGAAACATGTAAGCTTAGGTCATAGCTTCTTGTGCCCAGGGTTCTTCAACATATCCTCACATTCTTAGTGATCTTAGTTTTGTCCTTTGATATTATTCTTGCTAGAAGAAAAACAGGACTAAAGAAGAAATAAGTACTGGAATGAGACAGCAAGATATTCACTACTCTGCCTCATATTGCCTTCAGAATGAAATCTCTAATGATATATGTGAATATGCTATAATAAAAACTGTATTTTTTATGCAAGATTACCTAGTACAACACAGGTTTCAATATGTTCAAACCCTGCTGTCATAGAATGATGCTATTATTTGCAGTATAAATTGTTTACTTCTGAAATGCACAGCATGAAATATAGCAGAACTCTGGCTAGTTAACATTTTGGGATGACTCCTGCTAATATTTTCTAGTTTTGCCAGCAATCCTCCTTTATTTTAGTAATTTATGACACAATTATGGGTTTAAGATTTCTACCTTTCCCTCCCCAACCAGTTCAGCTATGAAGATTTTACTCTACTTCCCAAATGAAATGGAACCCATTTCATTCTAAAAAAGTATATAACCTCTCCTGGAGTGTCCAGCATTTCCAGTGGACTGTATTCTGAAAATAAAAATACACAACAATATTAAAACTGTGTGCTCCACAGATCAAAATTCAGTTTATGCAACCTGGTAAAAGGAAATTACAGTTGTAACACTCTCTTTGAATACCGGTTCCAATTAAAAAAGAAAAACAAATTGTCGGTTTAATTTTTAAATCCATGAATCTTTGATATTGATTTCATACACCCACCTAGCTGATAGCTGTAGTGTGGGCAAGTTTGTAGGCAGATAACATTTGAGAAAGCATATTTGTTGGAAAAAATATAAAGGAATAATACACTTCCTAGTTAGCTTCAAAATATCTATGTCTTCTAAGGACTAAAAAAGCATGGTATTGAGTGCAGAATCCTTATAACACGTTTTTCAGAAATCTGCAGATTAAGAATTATTAACAGAAATTATTGAACAGTTATTTGTTTGCAAACAGACTAAAATTACCTGCAAAGGGGAATTAAGTGGCTACAGCATTTAATAAGTATTTTCTCAAATCTACTCTAAACGTAACATTAAAGATGAAATGTAAATAATTAAAGTAAAAATACTTAGGACTTACAGTACTTCTCATCCACAGTTCGTAAAGTATTTGAAAAGATACTTTTAACAGCCTCAATTTACCAAACAACTTGCTAGAACCAAGACCTTGAATTTAATTTGCTTGAGTCTAAATAATGTCTACACAGATATGCTATCACATATTTGATATATACTCTATTGTTTATTATTGATCAGCAAAATTGAATATAGCAATTTTACCATGGAGGGAATATTATTGTTATTAATTATATGGATCACAATAGCACTGGACAAGCAAAGGGGAAGAGGAGACCGATTATATTTTCCTCCAAACTCTTGTCTCCTGTGATGCTGCATTTAAACAGTCTCCTCTGTCATTTTTCAAACACTACCAAAAATATTTTCTTTAGCATGAAGAAACTTCCTTTAATGCAAATGAAACTATAATAGTGACCCTATCTGCCTTTACTAAAGTGTTTTTAATACAGGGAAAGGACATTTTAATTTATTTTCAGGATGTTCATACAAATTTGGTTAAGCACATATGCCATGGATAATGAGATTTACTTCCAGCTAAAAAACAATCTTTCAAGAACAGAATTCTCATGTTTTCCCTTCTTTCTTAATATTTTTCTTTAATGCTTCTAGCTTTTAAAAAGCAAAACACTAGTTTTAAAGGCGTTCTGAAGAGGTTTCCCACCTCAGAAATGAATGAAGTGCACACACAAATAGCTAAGATCTGTCATACATCTAGTTACAATTTGTGGTTAAATCACAGGCCCAGGAGATGAAGGGCTTATTTATTCTGGTAGGTGCAGGCAGACTTTGTCCCTTGTCTGCCTGAACTCCAACCATATGCTAGCTCTGCTTCAGAACAGCAGCACCATGACCAGGTTAAAATGCCCTGTTTAAAGGCTGATATGTTAATGAAGGAACTGTGCCATGCCAGAATGATCAAGGTGCCCAAGCAAGGGAGTCTGGCCAGCCTGGAGGATGAGCTGCCCAGCTCACCACCTATCTGCAGCCACATGAGACCGCAAATGCTCACGTATATGACTGAGGTTGTCTTGCCCCTGGTGGCTACGCAGGCAATGAAATGGATCAGCAGGAGAAAGGAAAGTGAAGGTGGTACCTAGGTGTCATGCTCATATCCATCGAGTGGCAACAATATCTGGTTCTCATTTCTAGGAATTTCTATTAAAAATAAATAAATAAATAAATAAATAGGAGTAGATTATCTGTGCATGCCATCTTCTGTATTTTGCAGACAGGTATTTAAGTACCGAGGAAAAGCAAAGGACAGAAAAGGGAAATGCAACGCCATAGCAATTTCAAAATCCAAAATAATTCAAGAAGCAAAGATAATTAATCCCACACTATTGACTTCTTCAGACCAAGTCCACCTCCTATTCCTGCTAATGCTTATTGACATAACAATATGGATTGCCCCAACTCAGTCTGTTACCCAAAAAAGGATGTTCCTCTACAGTCTACCCCAGCCTAAATAATCATTACCCTGATGCTCAGAAAGAAGGCCGTGCCAGCAGATGTGTTCAAGGCTTCAAACCTTGATGCAACTGTCTTCATTTCAGTGCACTGTGCCTCATCTCACAGAAGTCCTGAAACAGTTTTAATTCTTTTAGAAAGCGTGAAATGACCTACAAGATTCACACATGAATTGCATTAAAAAAAAACAGCTTTCTAGATAGAACCGTTCTTTTCCTTTCGAAACCATCTCTATCTTTCTTGCCCTTGTGTTCTTCACTCTAAGGCTCCAGGCTAAGTCTTGCTGATCAGGCAAGACTGAGTAAACTAGCCAGGTTATACAAGCTTTTCCCAACGTGTTTTTAATTGTCACAGCCCTCTTGAAACACAGCTACCTTTAACAGAAATGCTCCCAAATATTCCAAAACATGCATGCAAATCAAACTGCTCAGATCTCCTCACTCCAATATAAGTGCCAATACAGGGTCTAACCCATAAGAGACTATCGCTGTAGAGGTCTCGGGAGCAGAGGAAAGGCAGCTCTTCTCCTTTGTCAGGTTTTAGAGCAGGTGAATCATTTAATCTCTCCATGCAATTACATCTTCCTCTTGTCTACTTAACCTCTGGATCAACAACTGTTTTTGTGACACACAACATGCTCGTTGCACAGTGTGTCTGGACCTCAAGTATATCACAGAATCGCACAGAATTGCTGAGGTTGGAAGGGACCTCTAGAGATCATCTAGTCCAAACCCCCTGCTCAAGCAGGGTCACCTAGAGCACGTTGCACAGGATTGCATCCAGGCGGGTTTTGAATATCTCCAGAGAAGGAGACTCCACCACCTCTCTGGGCAACCTGTTCCAGTGCGCTGTCACCCTCACAGTGAAAAAGTATTTCCTCATGTTCAGATGGAATTGTCTGTGTTTCAGTTTGTGCCCTTCCAGCAGGTCAACCCCCAACCTGTACTGGTGACTGGCGTTATTCCTCCCTAGGTGCAGGACCCTGCACTTCCCTTTGTTGAACTTCAGGAGGTTCCTCTCTGCCCACCTCTCCAGCCTGTCCAAGTCTCTCTGAATGGCAGCACAGACCTCTGGTGTATCGGCCACTCCTCCCAGTTTTGTATCCTCAGCAAACTTGCTGAGGGTGCACTCTGTCCCTTCACCCAGGTCATTGATGAAGAAGTTGAACAAGACTGGACCCAGTACTGACCCCTGGGGGACACCGCTAGCTACAGGCCTCCAGCTAGACTCTGTGCCACTGATCACAACTCTCTGAGCTCTGCCATTCAGCCAGTTCTCAACCCACCTCACTGTCCACTCATCTAACCCACACTTCCTGAGCTTGTCTATGAGGATGTTACGGCAGACAGTGTCAAAAGCCTTGCTGAAGTCAAGGTAGACAACATCCACTGCTCTCCCCTCATCTACCCAGCCAGTCATTCCATCAGAGAAGGCTATCAGATTGGTTAGGCATGATTTCCCCTTGGTGAAGCCATGCTGACTACTCCTGATCACCTTCTTGGCCTCCAGGATGAGCTGCTGCATCACCTTTCCAGGGATGGAGCTGAGGCTGACTGGCCTGTAGTTCCCTGGGTCCTCCTTCTTGCCCTTTTTGAAGACTGGGGTGACATTGGCTTTCTTCCAGTCTTCAGGCACCTCTCCTGTTCTCCATGACCTTTCAAAGATGATGGAGAGTGGCTTAGCAATAACGTCCACCAGCTCCCTCCGCACTCGTGGGTGCATCCCATCGGGGCCCATGGATTTGTGGGTGTCAAGTTTGCTTAAATGATCTCTAACCCGATCCTCCTCCGCCAAGGGAAAGTCTTCCTTTCTCCAGACTTTCTCTCTTGCCTCCAGGGTCTGGGGTTCCTGAGGGCTGGCCTGAGCAGTAAAGACTGAGGCAAAGAAGGCATTCAGTAACTCTGCCTTCTCTGCATCCTTCGTCACCAGGGCACCCACCCCATTCAGCAAAGGGCCCACATTTTCCCTAGTCTTCCTCTTGCTACTGATGTATTTGAAGAAGCCCTTCTTGCTGTCCTTGACATCTCACGCCAGATTTAATTCCAAACGGGCCTTAGCCTTCCTCGTCACATCCCTGCATACTCTGACAACGTTCCTGTATTCCTCCCAAGTGGCCTGTCCCTGCTTCCACTTTCTGTATACTTCCTTCTTCTGGTTGAGTTTTGCCAGGAGCTCCTTGCTCATCCATGCAGGTCTCCTACCTCCTTTGCTTGACTTCCTACTCATAGGGATGCACCGCTCTTGAGCCTGGAGGAGGTGATGTTTGAATATTAACCAGCTCTCTTGAACGTCCCTTCCTTCTAGGGCCCTAACCCATGGGATTCCTCCAAGTAGGTCCCTGAAGAGGCCCAAGGTTGCTCTCCTGAAGTCCAGGGTTGCGATCCTACTTAGTGCCCTGCCTCCTCCTCACATGATCGTGAACTCCACCATCTCATGGTCACTGTAGCCAAGGCTGCACCCAGCCATCACATCTCCAACCAGTCCTTCTTTGTTTGTTAGTATGAGGTCCAGCAGCACACCTCTCCTTGTTGGTTCCTCCACCACCTGTGTCAAGAAATTGTCACCAATGCTCTGCAGGAAGAACCTCCAGGACTGTTTGTGCCTAGCTGTGTTGTCTTTCCAGCAGATATCAGGGTGGTTGAAGTCCCCCATGAGAACCAGGGCCTGGGATCGTGAGGCTACTTCCAGCTGTCTGTAGAAGGCCTCATCGACTTCCTCTTCCTGATCAGGTGGCCTGTAGTAAACACCCACAACAGTGTCACCCATGCTAGCCTGCCCTTTAATCCTTACCCATAGGCTCTCGACTCGCTCTTCATCCACCCCTAGGCACAGCTCGATACATTCCAGTCGCTCTCTCACATAAAGAGCAACTCCACCACCTCGCTTTCCTGGCCTGTCTTTCCTAAAAAGCACGTAGCCATCCATGACAGCACTCCAGTCATGCGAGCTATCCCACCATGTCTCCGTAATGGCAATGAGATCATGGCCCTGCGACCGCACACACATCTCTAGTTCTTCCTGTTTGTTCCCCAAGCTGCGTGCATTGGTGTACAGGCATTTCAGGGAGGTGATCAAGCATGCAGGTTTCCCAGGAGGGGTAAGAGAGGGTCCTCCATAGCCACATCCCATGCGCACTTCCCTGGCTGCATTCACCTGTTGGAGGCATCCTGACTTGAGCAGTCTTTTGCCAGCTACCCTGGCACTATAACTCTCCCCTTTCCCCGTCTTTCCTAGTTTAAAGCCCTCCTTACCAGCTTGGCCAACCTGTTGGCAAAGACCCGCGTGCCCCGCTTAGTGAGGTGGATCCCATCTCTTGCCATCAGTTGTCGATCTTCAAACAGGGTCCCATGGTCGTGGAAACCAAAACCCTGTTGCTAACACCAGCGGCGCAGCCAGTCGTTAACCTGGAAAGTCCGTCTCCTCCTCCTCTCATCCATCCGCCTCACTGGCAGGATTGAGGAGAAGATGACCTGGGCTCCCAGACCCTTGATCACCATCTCCAGAGCTCTGAAATCCTGCTTGATGGTCTCCAGTTTGCCCTTGGTGTCATTAGTGCCCACATGGAAGAGCAGCAGTGGGTAATAGTCCGAAGAATGGACGAGCCTTGGCAGTCTTTGCATGACATCTCTCACACGAGCCCCCGGCAGGCCACAAACCTCTCTAGACATGAGGTCAGGTCGGCAGATTGGTGCCTCCGTCCCCTGCAGCAGGGAGTCCCCCACAGCAATCACCCGCCGCTTCTTCCGGGCGTTCCGGCAAGGCACAGGGTCTGTTGTCCCAGGTACTTCCCTGGCAGCCATGTCCATCTCCTCCTCATCCTGGAGGGCACTAAACCTGTTCTGCAGCTGCAAGTCTTCGGGAGGAGTAGGAGCCTTTCTCCTCCCATGAGCAGTGACCACTTTCCAGCCTTCTTCTACGGTGTTATGATGTACCGTTTCACACGGCACAGAGCCCTCCGGCAACTCCACTGCTGAGGGGGGTTGGGACTCCCGAATATGAAAGGAATGGATCCAGGGCTTTCATTATTCCTCACTGCTCCCTTTCTTAAGGATGATACATGATGCTTACAACTCTGCTCCCCTGATACAGTGAGAGTTTTTCCTCCTGGATAGTCTTATTGGGTGACTGCAGGGTCACAGCTGGGAGCAACAAAACAGAATTCAGCCTCAAGGGACGAAACAGGCTTTCCTAAATAGCTCTGCAATACAGGGGGACTCCATGGCCAGGCATAATGGCGTTGGTATGAAGCTACAGGACAGCTTCAGTGTCAAAGAAAAAGGTTGTTTCTACTACATATTAACAAATGCATTTCTTGAAATTATGGGGTAATAGTTTTTTTCTGTGTCTTAGCTCACATTGCAAAATAAATCTTATATTCTGGGCATCTCGCAGTTATGAAAGTGTAATAATACAGCCTGATTTTAAAGAGCAATGAAACCCTCTAAATGGGAGCAAGTATGCAAATAAATCTCATGAGTACAGGTAATATAATCTGAAAGCAGGATAATTTTTATTTCATCTAATAAAATCATAGCAAGTAGACAGAATAATTTGAAAAATAGCTTTGAAAACTGTCCATATAAAGTAAGATAGAAGACGTATCGTATTTGAACAACGGACATCATCTACCTGACTTCATACATGGGTAACAGTAAATGGTAGTGCAGAACGGAGACTACGAGCCTATATTTACACCCACACATGTTGAGACTGAGAAGTCATTTAGTTAGATTTAGGATCTAGAATAAAGAATTTTGGACATCAACTTGTGTGACAAGATGTTACCAGTTACTCTTGCATTTACTGCAGCAACTTTTATCTGGGTTTTGCTAAAGTTTTATTATCCAAGAGAGAGATAAGTCTTGATATAACAATATCAAAAGGTTAAACAAACCACATTTCTCTTAAATTTGTTCAAATGATTAATTCTGACATCTACATTTAAGAAATAAATCTGTGTGGCTAGCCAAACCCTTTCAAATATTGGTGTTCCTACCTTTCTCCATAAGACTAAACTTCTCCAGTATTCTCTTTAGAAGAGTCCTATCTTCAATAATCAAATTACCTCATAGTCTTCTTTTTCAGAGCTACATTCAGCTATTTAAGTCTCTCACCATAAGGCATCTTGTCTATCACTGTCTTAATCAGTTCTACTTTCTCCAAAATGTCCCTATACTCTTAAAAACTTAAAAATTACTCCACTGACTCAACAGTACCATATGCAAAGACAAAAATTGCCTCCTTAGCCTACTCACTACTTCCCTTATTCAGCACACAAGAATCAAGTTGATCTTTTCCACCAGCACATTGCATTGCAAGCTCCCGTCAATACAATAATGAACTGATGCCCCTTCACACTCTCAGTTTTCTAAGAACATCTTTTAGCATGACCTTATAAGTGGGATTCAGCTCTAGGTTATGATACCTAAACATTGCTCTCTATATAGAGATTTTTATATGCAAGGTAGAATCATGATTCAGTTCAAGATTAAGATACATGTATTTAGGTGCCAGAATGTAGATTTGTACAAGAGCTCTAGGAGGCCAGCTCAGCAAGATTATATTTACTGAGATAGGTGGATTTGATTTTCAAAAAAAAATTTAAATTTAGGTCAACGTTTTCAAAGATTTTCACCTGGAAAAAGAAATGCAACACTGGATTCACCAAAAAAACCCTCCAAATTAAAAACTGATGATGGAGATGACTTCCTTCCTGCCCCCAACTTTTTTAAAGTTATTTTTCAAAGATGCTTATGGTAAAACATTTTTCGCAGCCTAACAAGAGAAAGGAATTTACACACCACTCCACTGGTGCAAGTACTGTAACCACACCATGGTTGGATAAAGGCTGGGGAGAAGCTCTGTTTTATGAATCAAACTTTTGATTTGAGTTGTTTTTCTGAGAAGTGCCTAAAGAGGAAACATTTCATCTAGTTAAAAAATTAATATTTCATGTAACAAAACAAGTTATTAAAAAACTTTGAAAATGGAAGACAGATATATTTCATATTATTTGGTATCTCCGCAGCAAGTATATGCTCTAACTACATAGACAAAAGAGCACTCTTTTGCTTTAAGTTATTGCATTTAATTAACTCTGGAACCCCAGATACAGGAACTTCCAGCCAAATGGTTGTTTGGTCAGCTAAGTTAAGTCTAAGTTTGTCTAACACTTACTTTGTCTCCTTTCATGCTGCTATTTTAAGCCACTGGTGGCTGTCCCAGCTAATTGCTAGCTGACAGGATTCGTCCCCTCAGGGAAAGATGAACAATGCCAATTTTACAACCACTTCTGTCTGAAGCACTAGACTGGGGCACTGCTTTCTTCAGAAACAAGACTTTTAGTCTAAATTATTCACATAGCCACTAACGGGCCTCCAGGATTTTTTTTCCTTCACTTTCTTTGATTTGTGGGACAGAATGGATCACCAAAAAGATCCCTTGGATATTCCTTTTGAAAGATCCCTGAAGTCATATAATTAATTCCAGCACAGAAAGTTTTCTTATTACAAATGGCACTTCACCTTACTAAGGTTCCTTGCACAATTTGAGTACTACACTTAAGACAAATGTGCAATACAACAGTAAATCAGATTCAAGCTGCATACTTTTCAACTGTGATCCCTTTATGGGCAATAGAATTTCTCTTGCTTTTCCAAGAGCATCTGTGTTTAGATGTGTCTGTGGCTGGTCCACCTCACAGAAATTTAAGGAAGCTTTTTCAGTCAGACACAAGTAATAAAAAGGTTGGAGTGGTTGCAGAGAGGTTTTTAATATATATGTAATGTGCATTCAAAATCTAAACAGTCCACAGTTTAGCATCTCATATAATATTTGTGGTAAATATAAAGTAATGCTGACCTATTGAAGAATCCTGTGAGTAGTGGCAAGTCGTTTCAAGTCTTGATGCCCAGATGAAATCAATGGACTTTATTATACTTTAAATGGGCCCATTACAACCTTGAATGTGTTGACAGAAGGGTGCATCCCTACTCCTTCTGACTTTGGTTAGCAGCCAAACACACCGGGTGCAATTGCTAGTAAATAAAAATAGACTAAAAGGAACATGTGCCCTACACATTTCCATTGGACTTTCACAGCTTCTGCAAAAGAATGATTGAGAATGACTTCCCTGCTCCTGCCTCTCTGTCTGGCTTGCCTACTTTGGATTAATTCCTCATGGCAAAGGCAGTAGCAGATTATGAATTTGTACATAAAGCCAGCGTAATGAACATTGAGGCTCAGTTGGGGCCTCCCACCATAATCACAGTCAGGTGATTAATAACGGTTAGTACCTGTAAGCTTGTCTGATGTGGTAGAACAAAAGATGAGCTTTTGGGCAGCTCAGTCTCGTTTACATGTAGCTTACATTTTAAAAGAAGAAAACTGACTCTCTTAAACCTTTCTGAAGTGGTGAATTTAAACTCCTGCTGACAGCAAAAGTAATTGCTGTATGCAGATTAAACCCAACTGTTTGGAAAGTTCAACTCCATTTCCCAGCTCCATTTTCCACAACGTAAGCATTCCTGTAGATCTACATTTCATTGCACAGATGGTCTTTGCAAAAACACAACAACAACAACTACTCATTGTTATACATTTCTGGTGCCAAAACATACAGAAGGTTTATATGCCGCTATGGAAAGGTAAGACTCTGAAGTAAGACTGTTCCTCAGGTATAAAATCATCTTTTATTTCATCTTCTCTTTCTCAATGGTGGCTGTTACCCTGAGTCTCACTAGGTGATCCATGAACAATGAAAGGAAACTTTCTGAAGCATCAGCACTTCTAAGTAGTTCACTAAACTAAACATGTTTCGCACAACCATTCTTGACATCCATAACAACCTGTCTGAATTCATGTAAATCAGGGCCACAGCAATCTGACGAGAAGCGTAGCTGCTAACGCTATGTTCAGAAGAGCAGAGACCTGCACAGGACTTAGCCCTGAGTGCCAGGACATGTAAGCATCCAAGTCTGAAATCAGGAAAAGCGTCTGCTGTTTAGTGCAGCATTCCTATCTACTGGGACAGACAAGTCCTCCCAATAAACCTGAAGAGCCATCATGAATGTGTGTAAACTTGCGTTTTAACCAGGTCTGGGGAGATCTTTAATTGACTCTGCTCTGTGTTCCAATGTTCAAAGCAGGCATATTTCTTTTTCCTACTGGGATAACCTCTGTGAGTGTGGGTATTCACTGCACAGCTATCCTACTCATTAATATTTGCACCCCTGTGCAAATGTACTTGCTTTTAAAGAGGTCCAAATTATGAACTTGCTGTTGTGCTGAGGTACCCAGATGACTGAGTAGAAAAGCTGGAAAGCAAGAAAGTGTCACTTCAAGGTGACAGAGAGCTTTGACTAGCTGAAGTCACCTCCACCTATGCACAGATTGCTACGAGCCACTCAGCACAATCTTCCACGCTACTCAGCATTTCCTTCCTATTTCACCAAACCAATTAACTTGTAACTGCTTTTGTTCCTCTCCCATCATACATATGGTTCTACAACTATTCAACAATGCTCAGTGAGTCCCTGGGGTTTTGTATTTTGTTTTCTTTAGTTTGGTTTGATGGTTCTGTCACAGCTTGTTTTTATCCTGTTTGTGACGAGGCCCATCAGCACATTGGCCAGGCAATCTCTCCATATTGCGTGAAGTGTGTGCGTTGCATACAGAGTGTAATTCCCTCCCCTTGCCAGACAAGCCCAATGCTCTGTACACACAGCAGGTGGCACTTATGTCAGCATAATAATAATAATAATTAAAAAATATATATATAGTCACGGAAAAGTTTGTCGTGCCGGTGAGTTCAGAGTGCAGGCAGAGAGGTGATTGCATCAGGCAGTCAAAGATTCCTGAAGATGCCAGGGCCTGTTTTTAGCTGCTTTGATTTCAAACAATGTCAGAACAGAAGCCCTTCCTGCCCCTTTTTTCTGTTCTTCCATACATACATATTATTAAAAGTCCATAGGTATATAGCAGCAACTGACTATCGCAGAACCCCCTTTGTCACCTTAAAGCTCATCTCCAGCAGAAGGCACGGATTCTGCAAATGCCATCGGTAAGATTCCTTTCCATTTAACAATCAAAACTCACAGGTAAGAAGCCAAAAGCTGAACTGGGACTTTTTTGCCTCATTTTAATTGCTTCTTCTTAGAAGGTGTAATCCACTCCTGCCCCAACCGCAAGCTGCCCTTGTAGGGGGAGGCAGGGGAGAAGGTGACATTTGTACAGAGGGCTGATCCGCAGCAGTCTCCTCAAGGTGCTGTGACTCGAACTGAGGGCAGACAAAAAATTCCAATGGTATCTCCCCCTGCAATATCTGCTAGTCTAATACTTATGTTTTCTAAGGATGGAAAAGTGGATATTCAACAGATGCACCATTTTTTTCTCGCAGTTTATGTAAGAGGACCTAAAAGTAAGCTCCCTGGTAAGAATTACTTCCTACAGCTCAAGTGTGCAATTCTGAATCCCTTCTTTATCACAGTGTGCGGAGTTGCTCAGATAGATAATCCACCACACTCCACACAAACAATATATGTAGAGGTCACTGCTCTCCATAATTAGTAAAGGGTTCAGTCTAGCCTCAAAATGCTATACCAACATTAACTAAATGGTTTTCAATACACTCCAGCTATGCTGTTCTGCACTGGGGTACACTAAAACCTGCAGAATACCTCATTAGCAGAGCAAGGATTGGAATTAGAGGGACCTATGTCCAGGTCCTGGGCTCACTCTGCTGGACAATCCTTTAAGAAAAAAAGATCTTGCTAAAGCAAAGAATGTTCTAGCAGATTCAAATTGACACTGTTTAGCTATATTGCCAGAGGCGAAGCAAACACCACTACAGCTTTCTGAAAACAAAATTAATTTCAGTGAATAAATATTGACTCAAAGAGCAGCCAGATACAGCCAGCCAGTTAGAACAGCAAATAGCTACAACTTTCCACTCAGAATGGAGTTTACAGGAATACCAAGGAAGTCCCAAAAGAGATGGATACAGCCAGGCTCTCAGCCTTAAAAATCATGCTTTCTCTCCTCTGGTCTTTGTTCATTCCTTCTTGGGCTGCTGCCACCTGTCATCAGCTGCAGCGCTCTGTCCACTCTCTGAACTACGCTGTCCTCACAGCCTCAGCCTTGGCTACGGCCACGTAACATGACTGATGTGTTCAGTCTTCAGCAAAAACTGCATCCTAAACCTTCTGAAACACTCACTTTTGCAGCAGACACCTCCCACCTGAAATCACTGACACACTTAGGGAAGACACTGCACTCCTAGAAAATGGAGAGTTGCAAAAAATTATGTTTATGAGCCTGCAATTCTATTTTAAGTGTGTGCACATATACAAAACACAATAAAGATTTCCCATAATTCATCAGTTGCATACCCAAAAGATGGAAAGCTACTATATTGGCCATATTTTCTAGGCAGTTTTGATGTTTGCCTTTTTAAACTTCTCTCCACAAAAGCGTTCACATGATACCTTTAGTAGGACTTGCTCAGAATGGTTGCTTTTCTGTTGTGTTGCACAGATACACCCAAGAGAATCCAGTTCGACTTGCAGATCCCAGGTTGGATTTTTTTTTTTATTAGAAAAGAGCAATAACATTATTACATTTGCATAGCGAAAATTTCTCAGTTGAAAACTGGAAAGAGATTTGTCCTCGCACACTCTTACAGAATCTGTAACAACTGAGTGATGGGGAAGCTGTTACCCCCACCCACATGTCAGCCAGTTCTGAGGGTTCCAGCTTTTTGTTTCAACATTTTCTGGAATACAGAAACATACATTTGCTATAAATAGTAATTGCCAACACATTGTATCTTCAGAAATGACAGAGCTTGTCTTCACAGAAGTCAGTGGAAGCAAAGGGTTGTTTCAACTGAAAGCCCAAGGTACAAGGAATATAAAATGATATGCAAAAGAACAACTTTTATGATTGTATCTGACATAATAAAGATCACTTTACTATGCTAAAAGCTATTAAGAAGCTTACTAACATGTGGAAGAAAAGTGAACCCCAAATCATACCATCGTTGCAGTAGGTGGAGAAAAATAATCAGAAAATACCAAAATGTTTACCAAATCTTACCTTTGTATTAAAGCTGATGGAAATTAATCCTTCAGGCTTACTTGCTTTTTTTTTTTTTTTGAAGTACACAGCATCTCATTTTTTCATGTAGAATACAAGTTAAATCAATCTATTTACAGTTTATAAGAAAAAAAATGTCTTCAAATTCACAAATGTATCCAAAAATAAGAGACTGGAGTACTGCTCTTTCTAAAATAAATTTGCGGAGCTGAGCAGGAAAAAATTTCTAAGCAACAACAAACTAAAACTATAATGAAGCTGTTTGTATCAATAATATAATCCCATCTGGAAAATTCTTACAATTTAAATTTGACATAAAGACCAATAAACATAATTCATTTGGTTAAGTCATTTTCAAATAAAAAACTTGGATTCATTTTTAAATTATTAAAAAATATATATTTGAAAGAGTCATCAAAACAACCCTTTTCAATTAAAAGTTCCTATTTCAATGAATTAGTATTTCATGCTAAAGTAAAAACTTGTCTTAGCTAGCTTTCTCTACCTGGCCTCTGTCCTTTACCTTCTTAAGCTTCTATTAGGCCATCTTAAAGTTTCCAGTTACCCAGAGAGTTCCTGATAAATTTTTCCTTGTCTTTTTCTGAAACAATCTCTTTTTTTCTTTTTTTGTCTTATTGTTTGACTGCCTAAAATGTTCCTCTTACATCTAACACCTACCTTTGATGCTACTGGTACTACAAATTGTGTGTGTACATGCTTTTTATGCACATAAAAATTTTATATGTCATATTTTATGAGATCTACAAAATTATTTACAAATAAAACCTAAAATAAGTGGTTTATATTTTTAATAGTGTCAGCTTTTATTTTGCATTTTATTCTGTGGGAATAATAAAACAAAAAGCAATCACAGCCAAATTGAAACCCTTGTCCTTACAATACAGTGACTTTTATTGGAAATAATATAATGAGAGTTAATCCACCAGATTTTACCTCTAGAAACCAGCTAGGACCTAAGTAAAACAAGATTGATTTTCTCCTTGAATCCTCAGTGATCATTTCTCTTCATTAGACATTCAGATTCAGACTGTGATGAGGGCATAAAACTAAGATAGATTAGGCAGAAAGAAAGATCACTGTATTATTTCAGTACAATATCTGCTCAAAACCCCATCTTGAAGTAGTGAGGAGGGGACATGATAGAGGTGTTCTAGTGAAGGTATTTAAGAGGTTTAACAGTCCACCCTATATTTGTCTATAGTAAGTGGTTTAACCATTTTATTTAAAGGAATGCAGTTATTTATCAGGTTTCCTGAAAGACAGAGGAAGAACCAAAGAAATCTGAATTTGCTTAGATCTTGAGAAGTATTTGGATTGAGTATGAGCTATCAACTTAAGCATGTAGTTACAAAGATAACAGGAAAGCACAACTAATGAGATGAGATTACTAAATGGTCGTAGTGGACTTCTGCTCTCATCCCAGTCAAAGGGATTGGATTTGCAACCAGACAAGCAGTTTCAAAGTAATTAAAAGCTTGTGATATTGGCTGCAAGGTCACCTCTCCAAACCAACAGCATTTTTACCAGTGTCTAGCAAACCGCTAATAAGAATCAGGAATGAAACAGCTGGGGGCTGCAGAATCCCGTTGCTATGGAAACCACTGCAGGTGTGTGGTCCAAGGAATAATAAACCCCAGAATTTTAGAGTTTATAAAAAATAAGGAAGCAAGGAAAAGAAGACGGAGTGAAATAAATATCACAAACCAAGGGCAGTGCAAACACTTTTGAAAGGAGCACGGAATAGCATTGTTAAATGTGATCTGTCAGAAAGAACATTTCAGGGGACAAAGGGATTTAGGTGAAAGATATCTCAGAGTATAAGTATGCCAGAAAAAAAAGGAAGAAAACAGAACTAAACAAAAGAAGAATAAAAACACCAGAGAGCACTGAAACAGAAATAAAATCTATTACAGGTCCCTGAGTTCAGAAGAAACAACAGAAGAAAAAGAACAGTTCAGAAACTGATGTGGGAATCAGGACCTCTTGGACTTCCTAACATAGTTTTAGCTCTCTCGGGCCAAAAATCACTTGAACGTTAAGTCTCCCACACACAGCACATGGAACTGCCTTTCCCAGAAAAAGAGCTCATCCATCTCCATACAGCACATCATAAGCATGATGGGTCCAACTTTCAAAGACATTTAGAATCCTAAAACTGTAACTGGGGGGATTTCCTCAACTCCAGAGCAGTCTGAGCACTTAATTCACATTCATATCAGCAGAAATGGGATACCTCGTGTTCATCTTGCCTGTCTAAGGACTACTGGCACCCTAAATTTTCTCTGCCGTCTAATGAGGTGAATACATAGCTCCAAGGTTGACTCAGCCAACGAAGATATGAATTGCATTCTTTCTCTCCAGTGACTCTATAGCACGCATTATCAATGCCATTTTTATTAACACTACATTTATGTATGCAATTTCCTAATTGTGAATATTATGAGTAAAAGGAAGAAGGACATTCAGAGGTGTTCAGCAACTTTGTGGAGAAATCCCATTCCAGGTTCACAACACCCATGCTAAAGAGGAGGAGGAAAGTCTCAGAAAGTCATGAAGCTGGCAAAGGAGGAAGCAATCCCATAAATGGCAATGCTTCACCATACAGCATCCTTGCAATACATGTACATTTGCAGAGCAGGGATTTTGGAAAATTAAAAGAGGTAGGATATAGAGGTGGAAAATTCAAGTATCAAGAACACAGATGACAAGCTTGGTGATACTAGAGAGAATCATATGGTGACTTTTCTAACTGGTGAAAAAAGAAGCAGTTTTATAAAACACCTTGACAAGAAACCCAGGGAGGAGACAATGGTTATGATACATTGAAATGCCAACGATTTGGAGGATGCTAAAAGAGAGGTTCTAGAGTCAACATGCAAATTACTACATAGGAGACGAAAGACAAGGAACTCCATGACGGCATTCTAACTTCCTGTTACTGAATAAACAGCCAGAAGGCAAAATATTAATACAAAGTTGAAAAATGAGGCGAAGTATGTACCTTCTGTACCTCTGAAAGTACCTCTGTACCTTCAAATAAAGAATAGAATAGAACATGGCACAACTCGAACAGGAAGAAAAATCAGCAAAATTTGAACAAAGAGTATCGCCTTTAAAAAGCATAAGAAAATTTGAGAAACTGGTTTAAATATACACACGCATGTACACAATGGTTAAAAGACTAAAATAAAAAAATCAAATATTTTAACTACAATGTTTGGTTTTCATATGTCTGTTCCCTAATCATCATAAATGAAAAAAGGAAACAAAACAAAACAAAACCCATTATAATAGTGGTTAGTTTCAAAAGAGACACTGCATAAAAATTAGGAAATTTGTTAATATCAGATTAAAAATGATTGATAGATAAAATATTTAAAAGTTTGCAGTTACCACAGAGATTGCTAAGATTCAGCATATTGAAGGCTGAAAAAATATTCATTCATAAAAAAAAAAAAAAGAAAAAGAAAAAGAAACTAAGACCAAAGAATGGACAAGGATGAAGGATAAAGTTAGGGAGGCTGCTAGAAATAAGATGGTATTTTGAGTCACATCCAAATACGGAAATAGGAAAGAACAAACGCTGGTAGAAAAAATTAAGACAAACAAACAAAGCTGAGGAAAATATTGCTAAAGCCATTAAAGAAAATAATAACTACTCTTTGACATGAATCAGAAGTAGAAAGCCTGCCAAAAGCATCCCTAGGGCTACTAGATGATCAAGGCGTAAAGGAAGTATTCATAAAGAGTCAAACATAACAGAAAAGCTAAGCAAGTTCCTTGTGACTATGTTCACCAGGAAAAAACTCAGGGAGGACAGGAAGAGGTTTCAAGGAATGACAGATCAGCAAGACTAGGATTTGTATGAAACAAAGGACACCAAAACTATCAAAAATAATGTAATTAATAGACAAACAGATACATATCAAGTATTAAGATTATGATATCTAAATAAATACCAGAGTTTTATCTATGTCACTAAATTTCATTACACCTCAAAATTGTTTCTTTTTCTCTATAGAAGGAGAACAGAATGATTTCTTCACACATAGACAACTATACAATGGATGTCTAATGTTGGATGCCATGAATATGCCTTGAAGAGAAGTCATACCTCACAAGTCTGTTAAAGGGCTTTGAAAGAGTCAAAAAGTGTGTGGACACAGAGATCTGTTTGATGCAGTAAATTCAGATTTCGTAATGGCGTTTAGCATGATACTCCAGAAACAATTCTTGATAAAAAACTAACTTATAAGAAAGGAAACTGTCTTGCTGACTAACTAGGAAAAAGATAGAAAACAAAGAATATGAATAAATGGTCAGTTATCTCAACATAAGGATTCACCTTTGCAATCTAGGAGTTTATGCTAGTATCTTTACCAAGCCCTGAATGACCTAGACAAGACCATAACAATATGGCAGAATGTTCTGATTCAGAGCACTAAAAATTCTGAATGTGAAGAGCTGCAGAAAAATCTAATAATATCGAGCAATTGGTGTTATAATGGCAAGTGAAATTGTTTCGATAAACATAAAGCAGTGCATCCCCTCATAGCGATGGGCTTTGAATTAGGTATTACTAGTCAGGAAGAAGGTTCAGTGAAGGAACAAAGGAAATGGCAGTTTGCTTCAACAGAGCTAACAATGAGAGGCATCACCTAAAAAAAAAATCAGAGATAACCCAAACGCAGAGCTGTGGACTATTATGTGTGACAGAGGCAAAAAAAGATGGTAGGGAAAGTGGAAAGGAAAGAGGAGAGTAGACATGAAAAGCATGCTCCAAGAAATAACCCCAAGAAAGTCTGGTGATTGTGGATTGGCTAGAAAAAATAGCAGAAGAATTCAGGGACAAAAATCAGTGAGGCATAAAATTAATTACAACAACCAAGAGACATAAGAGAAAATAAAAAAGATATATTATTGGAAAGCAAAGGAAAATAAATAACTGGTGATAACAAAAATTGAAATATTCATTGCTTTTTTTACTCCAGGTTTCCTAATAAAGATTAAATGTAATTAATTATTCAACAGAATTAGCATTCATAACTGGCAACAGTGAAACAGGCTAAAATGGTAAAAGGCTTTGTCAAAGATAAGTTATATACATTCAAGGCAGCTGAGACTCATGAGAATTTACATTAGGTATTTATGAAACAAGTCAAAGCCACCTCCAAATCATTAGTGATTATCTTCAAGAGCTCCAGGAAGATGAGAGATGTTCTGGAGAAAAAAGTTATCATAGCACGTAGCTCTAAAAGAAAAGAAGGAAAGTCCAGCAATTACAAGGCCTGTGATACCTGAAAGAAAATGGAAAAAATATTCTTATTGTCTGAAATATATGATGTCAAACTAATAAAATTTATTTCCTTGACAGGGCTTTTGGACTAGTGGGAAGTATTTTAACATATACATTCTGACTTTAGTAATGCTTCTAACGTTTGACATTTACATAGGCAAGCTAGGGAAATATGGTCTAGGTGAAGTTAATATTAGATGCCTGCACAACTGACTGAGAATAATATGAAAACAACATGCTCATAGAATAGTTATTAATAGCTTACTTTTAATCTGGAAAACGGGTGTTGAGATTGAAGAACTGTCGTAGGTCTTGAATTACGTTCTGTATTTCAGCAGTGATCTAGCTGATAGACAGAAACAATTAATGGATGCTACAAATGCTTTAAAGATTTTGAAGGACGTAGTTAAAGCACCTTATCAGAAAAATGCCATGAAATTTAATAAAAATGGTTGCACTTAAGAAGAAAAAGTTAAAAGTACAAATAAAAAAATGAGAATAACCATTTACACAACAGTACTACAGAAAAGTAGCTAGGATTGCAGCAAACCACAAAGAAAATTAGTTGAGAATATGAGATGGCTGTCAAAAAAAACAAGAATAATTCTGGAATGAAAATGGAGAAGCATTGCATGAAGGCTCTGAAAAGTAACTATTCCATTCTACAAAGTAATGCCAAGGACAACTGTGGTACAATATTTTAAGTAAAATTAGACAAAAAAAGGAGGAGAATCCAAAGGAGGCATTTTAAAAAGTAAGAAAACAAAGACATATGAACAAAGAGAGAAAGAATTAAATTTGTTTAACCCAGAAAAGGGGGAAAAAAAGAAAGAAAAATAGAAAAATCAAAATATACAAGGTCATAATAAAGGAGACAATACTGAGATATTCTTCAAGATGTTATTGGGTTAATTTGAGGAAGGGGCATTTTTCTATTACATTTTAAAGAAAATTAAATACAAGAAAGCTTTTCAATATGGTGATAGTCAAGTACTAGAACTGATTATCTATGGAGGGTGTAGAATCTCATTACAGGAGATTTTTAAGAACAGAATAGAAACTCATCCCTGAAGGATAGCCTAGGTAGAAATATTACTGCTTCAACTCTGGAGGTAAAGAAATGATGATTTTTGCCTGTATTTTGTGCTTTATCTGTTCTCAAAATATGTAGAGAATTCCATGGATGCTCAAACGCTGAAAAATTCCACAAAATAAATAGGAAATAAGTGAACAAATACTGTGGAACTGTAATTGCTCCATATGCAATAAGATACTTCTAAAAACAAACAAAACCCCACTCACTCCCTAATGCTTGGGGGTCAAAACTTTTGGAAAACCATTTGCTACCAGCAAGCTACGCTTGTTGTCCATTGCTGGTGTCATTGGAAAGTGACTACAGAGCTTTGTACAGAAGATATGACTGTCACAGTCTGAAGACATTATTTAGTTTTTGGCATAAAACTCTGAAGGCTGTGTCTTGGACCCTGGCATAGCTTCTAATTTGGCCTCTACTGTTAATTGTCAAATCACTGCTTAAAAACAGATTGGCAGAGGAACTATCCAATAACGCAGAGTCCAGTTTATTGTGTCCATTGCCACAAATTTCCTGGTGTTCAAGATGTTTGATCTGGTTTCTGTGAGGGGTAATGATTGTGATGAACAAGGATTGGTGTCTTCTGGGAATCTCTTTGTTCTATATATTTGCAATTGTTTACTGACAAAAGACTGTGACAGATATTTTTAAAATAATGATCTTTAAGAGCTGAATTTGACTTTTTTCTAAATGCATCAGATTTTAAGTTTCTCCTACAGTAACTTTGAAAATAGTATGGCAGCAGAGAGTTAGTAGATACACTGTGTCTCTTCCACTACTCTGGAGTTAAAAAAGGTATTGTACATTCTGTGTTGTTATGGCAAACAAGCATACCAAAATATCCTGGACAACTTGGTTTTGAAGCCAGAGAAGGTAACGCTCTCAAAGTCCAGGAGCAGCTATGAGTAAAAGGCTCAATTAACAGAGACAGACACACCTCAGAGCTCAGGATGCATAAGGATGAAGTGATACTTGACAAAACTCAAACCGAGTCAGAATTTCTAAAAGGTATCAAAATAAATAGCATTTTTTCCCCCATATTTTGCAAAAGTGAACAAGGCAAATTACTTTGCACTGGAAATGGGGTTGCAGAGTTTCTAGCAAGGATGATGATGACGAATATGGGGGAAAAGGAGGATAACTAATATGATTATGGAAACAGAAATAGATATATATGAAGTGGGGTAAAAACCCAGGGAACTCTCTTCACCAAGTCAAGGGAATTTATATGCTAAATTGCAGAAATCTGACAGGACTAGAACATGGAATCATATGATCAGTACCAAGTTTTTTGAATAAATCTCTCCAGAGTAAATTTACTCTCCGTTAGCGGTCTTTATACTAATGCCTACAAAAAGACACATGCATAGGAAGAGCCAGATAGGGTGCCCATTCTCCGAGTAGGTAATTTGGGTTCCCTGCCTGTCACTGTGCCTCTGCACTCTTCTGTGCTTGTGGAGATGAGCCCTTGGGGGGCTGAGCCCTCTCCGGTGACAGGTCTGGGTATAGTTGGGGCAGTGTTTTTCGGGTTCCCCCACCCGCTATTGTCTCTCTGTGCTCCTTTGTGCTCGTGGAGACAAGCTTTTTATCGCATAACCTAACAGACTAGAGACCTGTGCTGCGAAAGGAAGAAACGAGTGTGAGCAGTCCAGTGATGTATTTAAGCTAGAAAGTCGAATGTTCATAAATTTGGTAAAGGTTTGTTCCGAAACAAACATTGGATAAATACAGTGCATGGAGCTCAAGCACTTTTGGAAGTGATTATACGACAGGCTTGGCTCTACAGTAAGATTCTGAACTTGAAGACCACGATGTTTGTTCTGATGCCAGGAATACATGATGCAAATTGCCTTCCAATGCACAAGGCATAGAATTACACAGAATTACAGAATTACACAGAATATATGGATTAAAATCCAGATATGAAACCTAAGGGAAGGTTATTAGGAGTCCTGGTGTTGTAGGTAGGTCATGGGAAATGGTACTAAAAAGACATATCTACATGGCACAGGCAGACAATCACATGTCCTTTCTGCCTGCACGTTGGGAAACCAGCCAGGCCAGGAGCTGTCTAATCATGATAGTGTGGAATTAAGTTTGAACTGACATTAACCGAGGAGCAACAACAGTGGCCCAAAAGAAGCTCTAGGGGAGAATTCTTTTTACAGCCTACGCCTTCCTTGGGCAACCCATTCTCAAACCCTCTCCATCTGAAGTGCTAGACTTTGTCTTTCTCCTGACCCCAGGCCCTTACCAGAGCCCGAGGCACAGGCTGAGCCTTATCCAGGGACCTCCATCTCAAGCCCAGATGAAAATGTTCTCAGGGGAGAATTCATTTGTAGATGAATTGCACCTTCTTTTGGCAGCCTCTTGGACCCCAACATAACTGGAGCTCTAGGCTTTATCTCTCCCCCAACCCTAGCACAAAACCTACGCTAGGGCTGGCCTGAGACGTAGCGAAGGACCTCCATCAGTAGTCCAAATAAACAGGTTGTCAGAGGGAACACTTTTTATTGCCTAAATCTTTTTTTGGGAGCACCTCCCACCCCTACTCCAGCTACAGCTCTAGGCTTTGTCTCTCTCCTAGCCCAAACCTATCCCCCAACCCAAGCATGGACTGATCCCCTGCCCAAGGACCCCCAACTTTGGTCCAGCTGAAACAACATTTTGCCTTGGAAGCCCCTTTGAGCCCCACTATAACTGGACATGTAGGCTTTGTCTATCTCCTAACCCTGACCTCCTCTTAACCATTAGCCTACCTGAGGGCTGAGCCTTAATTGAGGATCCCTCAGGTTGGAAACTTTCTCCTGAAAAGGTCTGCCTGCAGCCTGGCCCTTTGTTGGGCAGTCCCTGCTCAACACTTCTTCAGCTGCTGCTCAAGGCTTCAGGGAGAGGGAGGATCTCGGTGCTGCACCATAGGGCTACGCACCTGGGGACGAGAACCTCCTTCATTCTTCGTGATGATGAGCTCTCTGCACGTGCTCATTTAGATCTGTGAAGAGACATTTACAGAAGTCACCTGATCTAGATGGAAAATGAGAAGTCAAGACAGCGTTTTGTTAACTTGTACTTACCCATAGGAACAGCAGACACTATGCTCACCCTTTTAAGAGAATGAGGTTTAACTCAGCTTTTCTAACACTGACAACTTGCATACAGAGGGCTGGGCAAGCCCCATCACTTCAAAAAGGTTAAGAAAAAGTACCATATGGACTTAGTTCCAGGCCAGAAAGAGATCACTGCCAAATCAAAGCACAGAGCTAATGCAACTGTGTAGCATCATTTAGTTATTGGCAGATAGATTATTTCACAGTATTCTCACAGGTCCAGTCATAAAGGATTCACAAACATACTTTAGAACACAATTCATGGCAGTGTAGTTTGAAACACATTTCCGTCATTTTATTCTAAACATCTCTACAAGAGATTATTGTTGCTGTTCACAGGGATATCTGTGGAATTTACATATCCCAGATTCTGATGCACTTGTATCACCACTGTCTCTTTTGCTTGCAAAGAGGAGCCAAAGGGCCTGTTCCTTCTTCTGGCATAGCTGGAGAGAGCGGCCGCAATGTGGTTCAGAGTACATTTCCTAATGGCTGTTCTAAAAGAGAATAGCTGGTTGGCCAAGCATCAAGTCGCTCTTCAGGGAATGTTTCAAAAAGTGACTACCAAAAGTACATTAATAAACTTACAGTTGTATTTTTGATATAAAGGCTCTAGTTTACTTCCAATTGCTTAATTTTTGGTAATAACACAAGCTATGACAATATAGCCCTGAGGGATGCTAAGAAGTGTTACAGTTCTCCAGGCCAGTAAGGATAAATCTTGACAGGCTGCAAAAGCACAAGCAACCATAAACTTCTTCATCTGCCCCACGGTTCACTTTTTATAGTTCACGACACAAACCATTAACTGTTCTTTACGGCTGCCTACCCCAGCTGTTCTGCTTTGCAAAAACAAGCAAGGGACATTTCATCCTGTAATGTCAACGTTTCAAAGTTACAAATGTATTAAACAATGCAAACTGATCTGTAGCTCTTAAGAGCAGGAAAGACTGCCAGCTCCATGAATGCAAAGCTAGCATTCTTGGCATCAAAACCCCACAAAACATTCTTTTCCACAGCAAAGCTAAATATTAGTCTCTACTAGAGGGAAAAGCTCTCAGGTCTAGGGTTAAGCCAATCTCATCGGTAGAGAAGTTTGAGATGTTGGCTCTCAACCACCACCTTCCACACACTGTTATGCAACTCCTCTCAGTAATCTCCAGTGGCAGCTCTGTAAACACTGGAGGCTATAGCTATTCAAACTTATCTTAAAGGTTACACCTTTAATTACACCTCTTTCCCTCATCATTCTCATACCGCTTTACTGATAAATACTTGTCTGGTTAAGCCTTTATAGATTTGAATTTGGGAAGAGCAAAAGAGATTGTGCTGAGGTGATTTTAGGATTACAAAATCCAGTTTGTTGACTTCTACTCACCTGCAGATTTAATCTGCAATTTTTGAAGTTAGTTAAAACCAGAAGCTGAAACTAGCTGTTGCAATAACTAAAATGGTGATGAAAGAAAGTCTTCCCAAGTAAATTAATTGTTGAAACAAATTGGTGGGACCATTTCCTTTTGGACATGTTTCCTACATAGGACAATAGAGTGGACTGGTATTGCAAGCCAGGAAAAATCTTTACTCTATGCCATCAGAGGCAATGTATTTCCCAACAGCATGCAACAGTCTTTAGACCTTTGGTAAAAGTCTCAAATGATAAAATCCCCTCAAAAACAAAAGACAGATCCAGAACATTGCCAGTGTCTTAGGTCACAGCAATAGCAGAGAATTAGACATTCAGAGCTGATCCTGCTTCCCCTGTATTTTCTCTATTAATAAACCCAGAAACCACGAGCCTTTTCCAGAAGGTGCTGGATACACCGATATCAGTTAGAACCTGAGCGAGCTGGGAAACACATTTTAAAAGGTGTTCTCTGCATTTCAGATCTGAAGTTTAACAGATTGAGCTGCTGCTGGTTGTACTCTTCTGTGGATATAAAAGTCTTTCGGTCTTCAGGGGCCTCTGTCTACAATAAAGCTGAAACTAAGGTTTCGGTGTAAGCAGGACCTGTGCTCTCTTTCCTCACTCCTCTAACTTTTCAGCTTAGATTATGGAAACCCAACTTTCTTTAAGTAAATAGTAACTCACCACATTCAAAGCAGGATTTTGCAGTACAGAAAGTTTATCAGAAGTATCAACTATTTTTAGAGGCCTCATGGGGGCAACTGAAAAGTTTTTTATTGGCATTTCATGGAATTAGATGTAAACTCATTGTGTTAGAAAGCTCCTGCAGTTAGTAAAGTGCCAAGTGCAAAAGTTGTTTCTGTTCCTACTTCCTTTATTCAATAGTGCCAAATTTATACATGAATATGATTATGGAATGATAAGAAGAAAAGGAATTAGTCTTTCTCGCTTCAGAAAGGACTGATGGCCTCAATAAGACTTCTACAAACTGATGCCATGAGTTAAAAACAACCCTTTCCCTCCATCTCCCTCTTCTTTAAGCCAGACAAGGAGCAATACATAGTATAATAAAATATCAAAGGTAAAAATAAGTACCAGATAAAACGTTGTTTGACATTTACTGAAATCTCAGAAACACTAAAGGAGCTTATTTTCCTCATTCCCTCCAGAAAGTCAGTGAAAATAGAACTTCTGAAAGAACTTCCTGTTCTTTTCTAAGATGATGTACATTTAAAACAATCACAGATATTTCTTCACTTTCTTTGAAATAGAGGAGAGTCAGATTGCCCAGATCCAGGGCATAAGCACAGCACTCGCATTTAACGAGGTGCAGTCTATCCTCCCTAGTCTGTGGGATTTTTCCCTGCTAATTGGCACATAAAGCCAAACTTTTGTTTGAGCTACAAACCATTAAATAAAGGTAGCGAAAGAAACAAATCCATTTGGGACGGGGGAGAAATGTAAAAGACATCTCCAACTTGGTATGATACTTGTTGGTTAGGCCAAGCAGATGCTGAGCAGAATCTATACAGATAAGATGCACAGGTATCACACTGTTCAGTCCTTTATTTTCTCTAAGCACTTTTCCTTTAGTGCATAACGTAAATATTTTATGCCAGGGATCATATATGTCCATAGGATTTCCACATCAAGCAGGTCACAGTTCACAGTTAAGGTATGCTAGTTGCTAATCACCAGCCCTTCAGAAGGAATGCAAATCTGAAAACCCAAAGGATTTTGTATCGCTGGTGTACCACTAAGAATAGGTGCTATGGAAAATCCCACAACCAAAGTCTAATCTGTTTCATGTGATCATATCGGTTGTTTTTCTGTCATTAGAACAAGAGGAAACTAACCACCCCACTTAAATATATATACCTTAGAGTTTCCTTCCTCTGGAGATCTATCGAGTCAATGAAGAGATACAGATTATACCTGAATTTGAAGCTAAAAACAACCCAGGACTTAAATTTTGAATCCTCTTGACTCTTCACAAACTGGACACTATTCAATATGGGAAGCCACAACTCACAATCACTCAGTTTTTCATGCAATTATGTACAGCAATCTTTAACAGTGTAAGAAAGTGTCAAAAACTGAAAAGTTACATTTTAGGGAGGAACAGGGTTCATCTTTTGTTAAGGAACAGCTGTAATGTTTATACCTCCAAAGTCCAAACTTGCCCTGGTTAGCTTTTGCTACGTTTTTCCTGAAATGTCTTTACTATAAATAATATTTAAAGCAACACTATGGCAAACATTCATTAAATGCTTAAGTGAATGGAACAAGTCACAGAAGATGCACTTGCAGGATTGGACCTTAAATTATACTACCATTCCCTTTCTGAGATTATACGGAATACTGCCTATATGTCACCTACATACTACTGAAAGTTGCACACTGTTGTGTCTTTTTTTCCTTTACTGCCAGAACCAGCGCAGATGGTACTACCAGATTAATTAAAATCACCCCCCGGTTTCATTTGTAGTTTGTGTTCTGTATTGTTCTCCCATTTAGACTAAACTCCTTCTGTTTATTTGTTTTCAAGCATTACTTTTTATTTTTAAACAGCATACATCTGCTTTGTTCATTACAATAAATATTTTACATGCACATTATGTAGATAAAGATTCTTGCAGAAAAAGGCTGCCATGCAATTTTCTGTATCTGTTGCAAAGGACATTGTACTATAAATCAGAGCTCTGTGTGAAGCTAGTTTCACTGTTATTTTGCCTTGTAAGCAAGGGAAGCCTGTGAGATTAGGCTAAGGGGACACTCATTGACAGGGTGTCAGCAGAGCTCGACAGAAGATATTGATTCCAAAGAGAAGGGAATACAAGTTAAATAAGACAATTCAATTTTAATGGTAATTACGTATTTATGTTAGGGTTTTTAATATACTGACTTCCACCATTAAATCTTACTTCCTCAGAAATTACCACTAATTGTTTCTCTCTTTTTCTTTATAAATAGTGCACCAGGCCTAATTTATTACTGCCTTTGTGCTTTGAGCAAAGAGGATGGCTTGCACCAACTGCTGTCAGGAATCATTTTAGCATTTCATATCTTCAGAAGAATGAATCTGAATATTCAGCTTTGCTGGAGCTAGCCATGCTGACCAGTGAATAAAAATTGGACATAACAATTCCTAAAGGCTTCTTCAATTAATACTACATATAAATTGATTATACATAAAAAAAATAAAATTAAAAATAAAAATAAAAATACTAGCCTCCATGTATCATGTACTGATAAGTGATACAAGAAGCTGGGTATGGTAATGAAGTAGACGTGCAACAGAGCAGCTGTTATGTCTCTGCCAACAACTCCCAGGCAGCTTCAGAAAGTACTGCCTCTATTTTTAGGTAGAAACATTGACCAGGCCGTTAGGTTTAACCATCCCTCAGCTGGACATAACCTCAGACTTTATTGTGTGTTTGCACAGCTTAGTGCATGCTATGCGGGTTGAGTCAATAAGGAATAATACTCTCCTCTGTTCAGACAGCATAGTCATTAGCTCTAGCCATCCCCGTAGTTATCCAGTCCCAGAGCAAGTGAGGAAAAGTGACAGACAAAATTTATAACCATGAGAAGAAAACAACTTAAATAAGATTTTCAGGTTTCTGAATGTCACAGTGATCAAAGAGGTTTCCAAGGGGGATTTTTTCTGTAAATTTTTAGCTCTGTTAGAATTGCCTTAAAAAAAAAAAAACCAAAACCAAAACCACCACCACTCAGTACTCCATCCCCACCCAGTGCAACTGGGCATCGCTGAGGAACAACACGTGGAAGTTGAAGGCATTGAGCTCTTGTGGAGAAGGGAGCCATGTTAACAGCTACAATAACCAAGCCAATAGGAAGAGCTTGTTTCTGGCCAGCTGTAGGAACTTTACCTGCTCTTCTGCTTTTAGACTTACAAATGCCTTACCTTAGGCAAAACGAGCTAGCTGTTTCCACCTGCAGGCAGTTTCTGAAGAGACAAGTTTACTGTTTTCTGTACTTACAAGAGGGCATTAAAGGCATCGAAGCGTGCTGATAAAGACAAGCTTTTGAGTAAGGATGAGGACTGGATGAACAACAGTAGAAGGTCTTTATGAAACCAATTGGCTGGGTGATAAACAGGCAAACAGACTCCAAACTAACTCTAAGATGATATACATAAGAAAATTAATCTTTTTACATATGCAGCAAAGGGTTCTCAGCTGACTGAAACCAATGTGCAATGAGAGCTCAGGATGATACCGAGTAATCCTATCTAAACACTACCTCAGTGCTCAGTAACAATCAAAAAAAATCAAACTGAAAAACATTTTTATGCTATTACATGAATCTTTGGTGTGTCTGCAATATTCAGTACAAGGCATGGTTCTGCTCCTCCCTTCCATGTCTCAAAAATATATATATAAACACTGGAAAAGGTACAGACAAAAATAAAGAGGATGACTGAAGAGCATGAAGTAATGACAAAGTAAACTAAGACTTTTCAGGATAGAAAAGAAGCAATTAAGATTGAATATGATAGAAGTTGATAAAAACAGAGAGAGGGTGAACAGTGATTTATTTTACACTGTCTCTTATGATATAGGAACTAGGGGCATCAGCTGAAATGAAGGAGGCACGACAAAAATGTGTAAGAGGAGGTGGTTCTTCAGATGGAAAAGTTTATGACAAGTTGGGCATGTATGTCACAAGTTTCCTTAGAAAGTCATACAACCATGGAAGTGAGACAGGTCTCAGAGCTTTACCAAAAATTTATAGATTCTCTTAAAAAAAAAAAGTAGAATTTTGGATCCTGAGAATTATTACTGTAGGAAACATGGCACACAATGCTATGGTAATAAATACGTTCTTAGAGATGAAACACTTCTAGGTTTGTGTTCACTCCCTTCCCTCAGAATCTATCAGTCTATCATCCACCAGCATGATAAACCAGCAAGGTGTTAGATGTTACGTGTTGTGTGTTTTGCAGTGAAATATAATACAACCCTGGCAAAATACTTGCCCTTTTCCACTGTTGATTGTTGTGGCAATTTTGATGATGCCCTGTTGATTTGCTCTCCACCAGGCCTTTCTTGTTCAGTACTCACCTGCTGCCAGATAAAAGAAGGTAAAAATCTTCAGTTCCTGTCATCCTGCACTTCTGCATACACAACATATTCTTTGGGAGAACAGTCGGCTGGGTAGCAACTCACCATCACTCTCTTTCTCAGGAGCAAATGGCCCATGGCATCACCTGGCACTCTGTTTGTGGTAACAGAGGCACAGTTACTATTTATTTATGGTTTAACAAAATTTGACCTTGCACAGAATACCAGGCCAGGTTGCTCTATTTGGAAGGGATAAGAATAGTTGAGGTAAATAAATGGAAAACAAGTTTGAGAAATGATTGTGTTTTTGCGAGCACAGGAGTTTTTACCCCTGTGATGAAGGCATCCATATTCTATGGCCATCCTCTCAGTGTCTTTTGGCAGCGCAAAATGCTAGAAACGATAAATCACAGAAAGAATCATGAATCATTATACAGGAAAAAATTCAGAATCATACATAGTTACCACACTCATTGAATTGCATTGTTTTTGTGTATAAATACAAAAGTGTCTACTCTGCATCTGTTTGCAGCAACGTACTCTCCCCACTCATGATTTCCAGCAGAGAAAGGAATTGTGAGTTATGATCTTTCTTCCCTAATCTCTAGTTCTACTTGTCCAAAAGAAAGGTGATATGTTTTGCTGTTTTGGTGCATTTACAAGGCAACAAAAAGTTCTTCAAAGATGCAGTGTCAGTCTTTCTCAGACAAAAAATGATTAATTACCGTGATCATTGCTCCTGGAGGCAAAACCAAACTCTTTATCCACCTACATTTGGGAGTGCAAGCATCTCCAGAACCTGCACTTGTTTTGCGTAAAAAACAAACAGGTCACGTCATGCTGTATTCTGAACAGATCGTGACTGCAAATCAAATGAATTGATAAAACTGAACCATCTCAAGTGCCAGTTCAGCTCTTCTGTATTACTGCTTTTTTTTGGCTTAGTAGTAGTACTAATACTCAAGGTGAGTTTCTTGACCTTTAAAAACACCACCACCATCACCACTACCACAGTGGAATTTGCTACTGTATCTTAACCACTCCCAGAGTCTCAAACCTAAACCAGTATATTCTATCATACAGAAGATACTAAAAAGCTGGGATACACATACACTTGCTATGTGCCTCTTCTTTCCTCATTACAAGCAGAAGCTCACACCTAAATAAAAGTTCTCATTCTGTGGAAGATACACTAATATAAGTTAATCATTTTGGATGTATAAAACTTCTAAACTAAAAAAACGTTCCTCACTGATGAAAAGTCGTGAATACAGAATGAATCAGGAATCGGCCTGGCTGGAAGGAAAACATTTATCTTGGATTTGTAATGCCAGCAAAACAGAACATGGACAGAAGATCAATAACACTCATTAGAGCTTTATCTACAGCTCAGCTCTAAAGTGACACTAAACACAAACTTTACATGATCTTGGATGAGACCGGTCAGAAAATCTAGCAAAGAACATACTGACTCATCTGACAACAAGACATGCAGACAGACCAAAAAAGAAAAGCCTCATAAAGGATAGAAATATCCTCTACATAATAATCAAAGATTTTCTTGCTGGAGGTATGTTTTACAGCTTGCTTGCATCTACTGATTTCCTGTTATCTTTCATTTTGTAAGTGCTTCCTTTGTTTTCTCTGCAATTCTGATATACTTTGCTTTTCCTTCAGATAGTAATTTAAACCTGATGGAGAAATTAGTCTGGGACTCTTGGGACTGTTAGCATAAGAGAACAGAATTAAAGCCACATACCTGGATGACATAAATTTGAATGTGATATGTATATCATACAAGGATGATGCTTTCCTTAAAACACTGAAGGACAGGTGACCAACAAGTACAAACAAACAAGTTAACAATCTGAAGAATTAAAGCATTACTAAAAATCATATAAGAATCCCAAGTAAGTGGGAAGTAAGGTTAATATATGAACAACTTTCACAATCAGCAAAAGACTCCAAGTCAAAGACGACATAAATAAGAGCCAGTTTTGGTTCTACAAATCTTGTCTCCCATTTCTATATCCTGAAGCCTAAGAAAGAACTCAATAACACAAATTTGCCATAAAATAGCTACTTTAAGCTCTTAAACCACTCTTCTCCCTTCTTTATAAATCAAGCTGACATTTATAAAGAAATGTAGGATTTAAAGAAGGTAAGATGTAGAAACTACTGCCTCAGTAAAGTGATCTTGTTATTATCTTGCATAAGGAAGTGCCTGGCTATCCCAAATAACAGAACGCTCAGACAAGAGTGTTACTGCTGAAGCACAGAGCAAGCACACCTGCACTGGATCCCTATAATGCCACTAGGATCTCCTGTACAGTGTTCTGGGATCCAAGAGAGTTTGGTTATTAGTGGGGAGGCAGGCCAAACCTGAGCTGCCATTGCAGGTTTATACAGTCCTATTTGCCAGGGTATAAATGCTTCCACAGCACTGAGTATGGAGACACTCAAGTTATTAAAGCTGAATGTCAGATCAGGCCAGCATCGAAGGAGACCAGGCAAGCTTTAGGCAGCTGGGTACTGGCCATGATGCTGGAAGTCTAGTCCTGAGACCTCTCTGCTGGCTTCAATTCACGGCATCTGAATACCTCCATGCCATATGAAGGCTTGGACCTGAGCTAGGCCTAGAAACAGTAAAATACACTGGTATAGTATTGCATCCACACCAAATTTTGATCGAATATTAGTGTTAGCAGAACCAATCACCAATGTCTGTACTGGAGGCATAGCATATCCATCTAAGCCACCTATGAACTGCAGTCACTGCACTGGAAGTTTTTTTGTTTGTTTGTTTGTTTTTGAGGAGAAAAGGCTTCCAGGGTGCGTGGGTGGTAATAGCAGCATTCTGATACCTACAAGAAGGTTATCAGGAAGGTTCAAGTTGGATATAAGGAAAAAGTTCTGCATCATGAGGACAGTCAAGCAGTGGGACAGGTTGCCCAGAGAAGTTGTGTAGTCTCCCTAGTTGTCTTCAAGGCCTGACTGGAAAAACTGAGCAACCTGTCCTGTCCTTATAGCTGACCCTGCTCCGAGCAAGAGGTTGGGCTATGTGACCCCCAGGGATCCCTTCCGACCTGAATTATCCTATGATCCTATGTTGCTTAATGTTTCTGTGCATTATTGCAAAATTGCATCAAAATTAGGTTGTAACACAAAATTAGGCAAAAGATTTACAGATTAATTTTAACAGCAAAGTCCTACAAACACATGGAAACATCAAAACCTTCTGGTAAAACAGGCAGTGGGTAATGAATAGACATTCCCCTTGTTAAGAAACTCAGAAAATAAACTGAAATAAATACTTTGCCATATTAAAAAAAAAAAGGAGTAATTTGGAAATAAAAATGCATCTACATAATTTTTCAGATCTCAGGAAAAATATATGTGAAATACTTTGAAAGTGTATACACAAGAGGTGTCAGCAAATGTTGAGGATCTGAGATGAGGTTTCCCAAATTGTAGAGAAAAATATCTCAAAGACTAGAACACTTTCAAAGCACAGACAAGTCCAGCTTGTCCTTATGAATAAACATCACTGAGGAGAGACAGGAATTTCAGAAAAAGTGGTTAGAGTAAGAAAATATGCATCTGTCTAGAAGAGGGAAAAAAAGAGAGGCTACAATAAATGCAAAATATTTTACTTATTGCAAACAAAAGCTGTGATAACAATATTGCGCAATACCAAATTTTAAGATGTTGAAATTCTCAGAAATTACTTTTCATTGTGATTTCTTGCTCCATATATTTCTGAATTATAATGCATATTTTACATTATGACAAGAGTAAATTAGTTACAGAAATCGAGACAAATTGGATATAACCTGCCAGATCAGTGATGCTTCATTTCCATGTCACAGAGGGTAATCACTTAACAGTTTTCCCCAGTTTGAAAGCTTTTATCAGATTCAGTGATTGGCTAGCCATGTAACATAATGATAACTGTCTGAACCAATACATTTTTTCTAAACAGTCAGAAGTACGTGGGAATCCACTGTAAATGTGCTGTTGGCATATTCCACAAAATGTAGGTAGGGATAACAAATTTCATTACTTCACTAGAACAACAATTTCTCTCTTCTGTAGAAGGCCTCCAGGTAAAAGGCAGACAAATTAATAATTCCAGCATTTTTAGATCCAATGCTGAATAGCCTGGAGGGCGGTAGTAAAAGTCCTGAGTGCAGGATGAGTCCCTCTGTGAGACATCAGGAGGGACCCTGCCTCCACATTGAACCCTGCTTCTTTCAGCTGCTTTGCTATTTCCTCGACATCCCAGCCTCCTTCGTCCTGTTTAGCTAGTAAGTGGTCAATAAGGTGAGGATAGAAAGCCGTAGATATGCATTTCACCACTAACTTGGCATTGAGGAGCAAGGAAAGTATTTCAGCGTCACAGTTGGAATCATCAACCTACGAAGAAAGAAAAATCCAGAGTAATTAAAAATGAATACCCAATACATCCATCAATGAGAACATATCATGACTGCTGTAACTGCACAGCCTAACCTTGAAAGCAAGACGACACAGTGTTCTGCGTGGATTAACGACAATGATGCACACCTTGCATATTTCAAAACATTTAAAGGTATACCTTAACAGTCTCTTACATTAATATAAATAGTTGACTTGCATAAGTTACTTCATACTACAGAAGAAGGATGCTTAACAGCCTAAGATTACATGACAAGTTTTACAGATTTTTGACAGGTTCTCAGCCCTCAGTGCAGAACGGGCAACACCTTTATCTCCATAAGAAGAAAGAGACCTGAGCTTCCTCATCTCTGTTTTAGTTCATGCTACAACAGCACAAAGCTTAGCTTCTTCATGTTCTTGGTACCATCCACCCCCAGGACATTACAATGAGCACGTTGTAACAGGCACTTCTCGCTTATAACTCAATTCTTTATTCCATGAAATTTCCACCACTATTTTTCAGAGTGAGATGTAATTAACAATACCAATTTTTTCTATCATTATTTATTCTTCCAGGAAGATTAAACTTAACTATGATCTATTAGTCCAGACAACCAAACTTGCTGGCAAAAATCTCAGACACATACACTGTGAGAGACCATGCACACCATTTAACTTTGGTCACCAAAGTATAAAGCAGAACAAGTACATAACTTTCTCTTGAATGCACGTCATGACAAGACTCTGAATTTTGGCACCTAACTTGGAAGAATCAATACTCCGTTTGTATGTAGAGGAACACAGAGAGTTCGTAAGAAACTATTAGCTAGCTCCATTGAAATCAATGAGAAATCTGCCACTAACTTTAGAAGAAAGCACTTCCTTTGAAGCAACCATAAATTCTTTTAGAAGAAAAGTATTTATTGTATCTAAGTACTTTAGACTAAGGAATGATAATGAAGTTTCTCTTCTGTTAAAGAGTTGAAAAGTCAGCATGATGCCTGAAAGGATGCATGTGATAAGCAAAGGAAATTGAACAGTTTGTTGATCTATATTTTGGAAGAGATGCACTCTTTACAATATTAAATATAATTAAAACAGGAAAGAGATTGAACATGAAATATTGTATCACGAAAAGCTACTATGCTTCATCAAGCACAAATCCTTATATAAAAGATTCCAGGTGTAGTTATTCTCCAAATAACCCTTCTTCCTACAGGTTAACCCAAATTTACCATCAATAACACATGATTATTACTTTCCATTTACTATTTTCACTTCCTTTGGAATTTCAGGATTCCTTCAGAAAAAAAAGGATTGATTTATCCCGTTAATCAGGAAAAGAGATTGCAGTTTCACCCTAATGCTAATTCTCCCATTATTTCATTTAGGTATTTGTTTTTCTCTTCTTTCCACTGAAATCTTAGTAATAATCTTGATTTCTCCAAGTCTTCAGCATTTTTGCAATTAGCTACACAAAAGACTCTTATGCTAATGCAATAACACATAGCAGCTCTAGCCCCAGTTTACAGAACAGTTCCCAGAAGGGTAGGGATACCCACTTTAAGTTGCCTACTCTTTAAACCCTTAGTTATTAAATAATACTCTAAATTTCCATATGTCAATTATTGACATATTTTCCTGCTGAAGATAAACTGATTAAATAAAACTCCTAATGTTGGCATTGTATAGCATACCACCCAGCACCCTAAACTGTTATGCAGCCAGCTCTCCTCTTTTCTGAGGTGGGAGGCTGGAGGGATATTCTGTCCCACCTCTGAGCTCCACATGCTCTATTCTTGACCTGCAGGGAGGACTCAAGCTTACGCAGCACTTCAGTGCTTGATTTTATGGAAATAAAAAAAAAATCAGTAATGACAAAAATTAAACCTCACATCCTGTTGTTAATCTCATTAAAATTAGATTTTTAGGCTATAATTCAGTCAATAAAAAGTACTATAGATTAGTGAAATTTCATACACTGAAAATCTAGAAACTGGAGACAGACAAGTCTGAAGGTAAAATATCTTTTAGCACAAGACAAAATACAAGATAACTAACCATTCATAATCACTAAGACGTATGAGCTACACTTATGGATATGAAGATGCCAGCATATAACACAAAAGCATAGCAATCTATATACATGCACAAACAAGATCATTGTGTCATTATACATATACACAAGAGCATACAAAAGGATCTTGGCTGTGGCTGACAACTCATACTTAAGCTCGAATAGTACAGTAGATTAAACTGATTAACAATGGTTTCCATTTTCTGACTTCAAGGTTGTCAGAAGATCTAGTCAGAAAGATGACACCTTTGTAAAGTTTTTTTCTCTAGGCAACTGGATGGAGACACAAGATGGCAACCAGATCTTGTGAACACATTTCACGTGGCAAAGAGCACTGTCTACTGCAACGCTTCGATAAGTCTGAGTGGAGTCTGAGAGATGTGGGAGGAACACAGAAAAGTCAGTGTTTGATGAGAAATTTGTATAAAAATAGTCAGGTGAGGAAGCTAGAATATCTATTTGTTTGTACCAATTTTGCAACTCCGCATCATGCCAGTATGTTGTGTATCAGGTGTATATGAAACATAGTTAACCAATCTAAATAAAAAAATGCACATGCACAAATTGCTTAGCAACACCTATGCAAATCATACTAACATTATATATCTATATAGAAACTTAAAGATACCTTATATACTGAGCAGCAAAGCTTGGATAAAATTATAAAAATAAGATTTAAAAAAATTATATCAATTTAGATGTATTTTAAGACTACATAAATTTAAAATTAATTTTAAATTAGAACAATCAACATTAAAGCAAACATTTAATAGAACAATTTAATATAGCATAGGGAGTGTTAATATGTGTAAATGGCATTTGTGCAAGAAATAACTCAGCAAGCTAGGACTCTAGGATTCTCCAATCTAGAAAAGAGGCAGTTTAGGGAGTATATGACAGATATCAGAGTGAGAGTATGCAGGGATGGATTAAGCTTCCCTCCCCCCCCCCCCCCCCCCCATAAAAGAAGAACTACGAAGCATCAAATGAAACTATTAGAATTAGATCAAAGCAGAATCAGAGTAAATAAAAGGAAACAGGTTTGGGGAAACTGGACAAGGTGGAGAAAGAAAACCACAGAGAGTTACTTAGTACACAAAGACACACAGCTAAAAATAACTGGAAGTTGGGAGAGTAACTCAGGAAGAGAGCCCATATATTTGCCCTGTTCTTACTCTTCCACAGGCTTGTAATTATTGCCTCTGTTGGAGACAGGATACTGGTCTAGATGGACTTTTGATCCTCAGTGATTACGCTTAGGATATGTTGCTTGCATAAGAATAGCCATACTGCAAAGTTTTATAATTTTTAAATATAAATTCAAAACAACCTTAAAGGTTGTTTTTGCTTGCTAATGATTTCAATCATATTTGAAATGTTATTTAAATTAGTACACACAGGTTGCAAATATATACTCCCAGCATAAACATACCAAATATTAGCCTACAGTAAACAAAGACTCTCTAAATGCATTATATTTTCTTTTTCAAAATCCCTCCCTTGACAAGACTTGTAAAAAGAGAGTAAAACCCAATTAAGATAATTACTGAAAAGCAACCTTACCATCCCACTATTAAAAAGTCACTTCTTTTGGGCAGAGAGTAAAGGCATGTTCTTATTAATGAGTCATTTTGATCTGCCTGCGTATGTAATGCCTCTACTATCCCAAGATCCTAACTGAGTCTTAAAGCACTGGTTCCAGCAAAGCGACTATAGCTGATCCCCAGAAGCAGTTTCCCAGTGATACGGCATGCAGCTGACTGCAGTTTAAGCAGCTCTCAGAGATGCAGATATCTTCTACGCAAATGAATACACAGCCACTTTCTCTATCACGTGAGCATGTGAATAAATCATAGACCACAATAATGATGAACTCAGAGTATACACTACAGAGAAAAACTGTCATGTCTATCTGGACTTTTATGCTGAGGATACTGAATCTTTCATTAATGTAAAACCTGCTGCTTCTGGAAGGCTTGAATGGGAGAAGCTTTAGCCATCTTTCCTCCAGTAGAATTTAACAGCACAGATTTAGTGTGGTGCCCATACACCCAGTGCGTATGGGAACAAAGGGAAGAACTAATGGAGATACTTACGCTAAGAAGAGGAAATCTTGCCTTTTTTAATTTACATACCTGTTTAGGTAATAGTTGGAATTTACTACTGAAATCATTCAAAACGTGGGCATTCATATGGTATCTCTGACAACTAGCTCACTCTTTAAATTTAGATGGTGATGACCGATACCTTTTTATGGTAAACACGTGCATATTCATCTAAACACATGCATATTCATCTAGAAAGTGAGAGATGCAGCATAAAAACAGAATTGCAACAGGCGCCCTCACCATTTTTGTTGAAGCAGTGCCACAGCACTCAACTTCAACAGGGTTTGTACATTTTATCAAATGTCTCTTTAATGCAAAATTTATAAATGGTTCTGCAACTACAGATGAAAAAACATGTCTTGCCAAGGTTCCCTTCAACAAGTACAGAAGTAGAGATCTACTTGCACTCTATGTCCATGAGCCTTAAATCCTTTCTGTATACGTTCAACAGGAAGGGGACAGAGCCCTCATCCCAGACTCCTGCGTGCTGCTCCTGGAGAAGACACGGCCTTCAACCTCTTTCCATATTGCACCAGGCAAATGTTCAGAACAAGCAGTTGTACAACTGGTACCTACCCCTACCACCGACTGCTCTGTTTCCAGATCAGAATGTTGGTTTGTGTCTTATGCTGAACCCAGTGTTGGCAGTATACAATTACTAAGGTTTAAGTATGCCTGCCTGGGGCTTTGTCATCAGCACACAGATGTTATGAACTGTAAATGGGCTTAGACTTGAGGTACTCAGCTCTACCAAGGCAGCAGCTCCCCTGAGCAAGCAGCGACAGTGAGTCTGCAAGTTTTTAAAAAAATTTAGATGTAAAACAGGTGAGTAAAGGTCAGCTCTGCCAAAGCCAGCAGCTCTTCTAACGTACTCAGAAGAGGAGCTTTAGGCATCTAGGAAGCTTTACGGTTTAACGGCTGAGGCCTCCAAAGTTTCACGTGACCATGAAGGCAAGAACTTTGTGCATCCAACTTTCCAGAAAAAAAAAAAAGACGATAGGACTAAGTCCACATCTTATATCAGTACCCAGTATTTTTATTGATCGCTAATATAGCCTGCATGGACATTATACCTATACTTGATAGGACGCAGGCTATCCCAAAACATCCCTCCTATTGTGAGAATTTTGGACAAGCAGGAGCAGATTAGAAGGTTCCTTTTGCCTTACAGAGTAAGGGACAAGACAGGGTCTGGATAATTCCCCGTCAGCACGTTTTGTGCAGGTGTCTAGAGGTTCCAGCGTTATCAAAGGACAATATTTCTTCCTGCTCTATGACTCCATAACTTATGCATTATGAAATCTGTGCATTATGAAATATGGATACTAATGGAAAGATAAGAGCTGCTGATGATAACAGCAGAAAAGAACTGAGCTCGCACTTTCCCAGAGTATTAGTTCTACACCACTAGCAGAGGTAAAAATGGTTTTCATTTTTTTCCTGAATGGAGTCTGTACAGCTAAAGGACAAATAAAATAAGAGGACAGGAAAAGGGAGAGTTAGATCCTACCAACTAGGGAAGAGATACTTAACCACTGTAAGGTTATATACACACAATTTTACATGATTTTTTTTTTTTTTTTTTTTTTAAAGAGAAGCCACACGAAGTGAATTGTCATAAATAGCAGAACAGACTGTCTAGATATAACTGGACATATTCATATATTCTTCATAATTTTTCATATTACATTTTTCAGCAATGATTTTGTATAGGTAGTCTCATTACTTCAACATTGAAAGTACAGTATATAAACTGGGAAAAGTTATTATTTTAGATTAATTAAAAATAATCTCTAGTTCTGCTTTCTATTAAAGCCTTGGCTGAAGGCTTGAACTGCACTGATTATATTGACTCTCATTTGTAAGCAAGCTGTTTTAACAATATACCTACCAACAGGTAACAGAATATTTACTTGTTTTAGGAGTACAAAAAATCCTTCCCGATGTTTCCAATATCAAGCAAACAGACAACACTAAAACCCTTCTCCAAAACAATCTGACTCTTAAAAGACTAAGTCCTATTGGCAGTAACAAGCCACTTTAAATAAATTAAAATGATTTTTTTTTAATTATTCACCCACTAAATATAGAGACAGACTAGGTATTTCTGTTACCCAAAAATGGCAATTGGCAGTTTATAAAAGGATACACAATAAAAAGAAAGGTCTGCAATTTCAAAAAAAGCTTACACAAAATCCTGGCTGTTTTATTATAGGCAAAAGCTATACAATTCCTAGTATCAGCACTTCAACATCATCCTTTTAACTGTAAACATCCATAAAGCTGTCAGCAACATACAACAAATGGCTAACTAATACATCGTATCAGCAAGCAAGTGCTGTATTTTTCTCACAGCCGTGTTTCTGAGCTGTGCTAGCACTATGTCAGGGAATCAATAGCTATGATTTCACTTTGCCAGATGTTATTTGTCCTTTTCCTGTTTAATGTAAACAGGAATGGGCTTCCTATGAAAAATTCATTACAAACTCTTAAAAAAAAAAAAAAGTGTTAACAGTCCTATTGCTGCATTTTTGGTAAGCACAAAGTACATACAAAATTATACTGAATAAACAACATTGACATAGCTAAGCAACATTTTTAGTAAAATACCAACTAACATAAACATAAAAGATGTATACAAAACAAGGAGAAAGACCTGTTTTCTAAACAATACAATAAAAGCTTTTAAATTTATCATGGCACTCTTCTGTGCTAGTTGCTTTTCTAATACTGGTAGTGAATCTCACATACTGGCTAAGCTCCATGCCTGATGTAATCAAGTCAATATTTAAATTTTCATTGAGTTAAGAGGAAACATTAGAGCAAGGCTAAATGCTGTGAAAATTCTAGGTTATGCACCACTGTCACAGAATTGTATGCACAAATTAACATTGAATTTAGAAGAAAAAAATAGAAAATAGTTTATCAAGGTGCCTCCTGCGTTAGAAGGCCAAAAATATAATTATTTCAGGCATGCATAGGTATACGAAGTGCTTTGTATTAGTAAGAAGATAATATGTTTCCTAGACCTAAAAGCTTTACTATCATGCAATCAACCAGGAATGCAGAGACTGGAGAGAGAAGGTCAGTTAAGAGAGCAACACAATTAGCAGCTGTTCAGAGAACACTATTGTATGGCACTGAACTTTAAAAATAGTTAAATAAAATGTATTCAGACATAAATTTCTGATAGCTAGCTTAAGAGCTAGTCACTAACAGAGCAGCTTTCACCTGTCAACAAAAAAGTTCATTGTAAAAGGTTAACAAGAGCATACAGATGAGAAAGTGCAGGCATACATCAAATCCACAATTTTTTTTTTGTAAGATCACCTTATTTAAAAACAGTTATAAATGACTTGCTTTGAAGATGCAAAATCTCAAATTGCATGTGTTATAAAGAAAAGTACCAATACAATGAAGAGAATCTATTGTTTTGGTGGTTAATATTTATAATTTACTTTTTGGAGAAAATTCAGAGAATTTGCATTTTATTTGAATTAAAAAACTGAACAGAAACACCTTCATAAAACCTCTGGTTCTTTGCTTAGAACAAACTCAGCTAGGAAATACTCCAAATTCATACCAGATGCTAATTTTGATATTGGAATTTTGATACAAACAGATGTATATTACACATAATATACACTGTCACCTTCCACACAACCATTTTAAATGTCCACAGAAAACAAGTTAAAGCAGCTTGTGGTTCATTCGTTACAGTAAGTACTAAGTAACTCTGAAGGAAAATTAGCAACGTATGAAACAGAGTCTCTGATTCCAGATTTCTTGCTTCTCTGACTGGTCTTTACTGCTGTGTTCTGGAGCCCTCCAGAAGGAGAAGGGGAAGGAGGTAAAACCCTACTTCTGCAGCCAAGCACATGCAAAAGGAGAAAGCTCCTGCAATACAATGTGCAGCAGACAAAAAAAAGATGGAGCAAATAGGGAGGAACGAGTGAGTAGGACAGACACTCCAGGAGAAGCCTGAGAAGAGCAGGAAGCCAAGGATCTTTTCCAGGGAAGAGAGGATGGTGTGCAAGTAGGGGATGAGATTGCATTGTTTGTTGTAACTCAGGAATATGAAAAACTTGCTGGAATGACTATAGCTGGAGTGCAAGGCAAGCCTAGAAGGACCTTTCAGAAAAGGGTGACCATTTGCCTACTTTGTCTATCATAGGTGAGGTGCGTTTTTTGTACTTAAAAAAAGAAAAAAAAAAGTTACTTTTTCAATCTGTATTCCAACAAATCACATTATAAAAGATTTTGTTCTGGGGATGCTTATTTTAAAAACATACAGGCAGATCCATTTCAGACATCTCAGGTCCTTTCATAGTATTTTCCAGCTCAAAGTAGATTTCACTTCTGTAGTAGCATACTGGAAATTTGTCTTCAATTATTGTTTTATATTGTCATCTGCAACTAAGAACTCCCTAAGAGACAGTGCAGAATTTGGAGATAATATAGATAAGGTTTTTCAGTGGGCGTGCCTAAATATTATACATCTGGAAACCTTCAGTGTAGTTATCCAGCCAGAAAGGAAAGCCATTCTCCTTCATACAACAGTCTGTGAAAATAACTTCCTTTCTTCGTGGCAGATTGCTAGACTGTAGGTCATAGCTAACAAGAATTCTTTCAGGTTGTACTTGCACTAGTTAGATTAAGGGCCTGAAGAAGTTTTAAACCCAGCTCCGTTTTCAGAAAAAATAAAAGAAAATATGAACAATGCTTTTGGCTAGTAGACTAGGTTTCATCATTTTAGGTGTTTTTACTTTTTTACTTAACTGAAAACTAAATATACAGGCAATAATGAGTAGTGTTACTATATACTTTTCAACTGTTGCATAAAGTTATGTCTTTCACTTCCTGTCCAAAGAAAACACAAGACAGTATTTACTTTTTTTCCTCTAGAAACTTTGCTACAGTATCCAATAAAACCTGTTTGGAAATGGATAAAAGTGCTAAAACATACTATCTTACATTTTAACCATTCTACAATAAAAACAGTGATACAACATCTCATCACATGTACATGAGCAAAGTGCCAAGTCTATCAGAAACAAGTTATCTCATTTGATGTACTATTATCACGCACACACACACAAAAACCTACAAGGCCCTAGAATATGAATACAGAGATAACAATCTACTTATTATAACACAATAATTTCTGTTCCAGCACATCGACTTACAATAGAGTACTAGATAATTTAAAGAAAATACTATGAGTTTTAATCACCTCAAGTACATAAAAGATCTTACTAGCCCGTGTTACTGCTCACTGTGGACACAATAGCTGTGGAAAATCGTAATAATGATAACGGGCCCAACAGTCTCTGCTTACTATATGAAGATAAAAAAGTGAATATATTACCTCAAGCTCTGAAAGATGGTTAATTCAACTGCTCATACCTTAGCTACAGCTGTTATCTGCTCCAATGCCACAGCATGAAGATCTTGATCTTTGCTTTCTACCAGCAGTTTCAGAGATGGCAGCAGGAGGGACTGGTTAAGCAGCAGCAAACATAATTCTTTTATACACTGAAAATAAAAGTAAACTCATTCAGTGAGATCTCAAGAGATGCTAACATCATCATTCATACTAAAATTTATGAAAATTCTGTGTGAAATGCAAAATGAAAGCCAAACATCTAAAACAAATGAACTCCCTGACGGAAATAACTCTCTCTGGGAACTTGAAAATACAAGTTTAAAAGACTGGAATACAGAGTTATAAGTGAAATGCTTGTTATATTAGAGACAAGGCAGGTACTGAATCACCATTACAGTCCCAGAGTTTTACTGAAAGAACAACAGAGCAATCACAGCTCTGTGTGGGACTAACATATTTGTGCTCACTGATATATTGCAAAGCACAGGAAGAAATTTAACAGACACCTGTGATATTTCTGTAACTCAATTAGGCAATCACAAAAGTGGAATAAAAAAAGAAAAAGAGGGAGTATTGCCTCATATCAGAGTTCAACATCATAAACCTCTAAAATCTTTTCAAATATTTCATACAAGATTAAATCTTAGCAAATTACCTTTCCCTCATTCATACAACTTTTCATATTTTGTAACATAGCACAAATTATTTAGCATTATAAATCTGATGCAAAAAGAAACTGGCAAAAGAAAAAGCTCAAAAAAAATCCAATTTCCAAATCTTTACCTTGGCCTTCAGTACAATAATCTCCTACATTTAACTTGCATTTTGTTTTTCCTTAGTATTGCAATGAATTACTCATTTATACATCAAAAACCTATTTAGACTAACAAATTATAACTTTCCTTTCCCTTTTTTTCATTTGCAATAATTTTGTTCACTTGCCATAACCACTTTCCAATGAGAGTGTAAGTTGTCCTGGAACATGCGACTTAAGTGTTTTGTGTATTATATAACACTGACACCTGGAAAACGGTATCCAAATCTTAGAGGTGATATCTTTCACCACAACATTTAGAGAGACAGCACTTATCCAAGGAGTTCATCAGCTGATTATTACTATGAGAGAAAGCAAGTGATTTTTTTAAAATCTTTTTGATGTCCAATGACAAGCATACTGACTTGATGACCAAAATGCAACTACACTGCTTAGTAGCAAAGTTATAGTCACTGTGAACCTAAGAGCCTAAAAATTATTTGAAAATAAAAATGTTAAATGCTAAAACTGTACGGTACTGCACAGACACCTGGCTTTGCCTGGCACAGGAAGCTATCTAGCTGCATGTTCTCAGTCTTTTCCAGATTTATACTCTCAAGAAACAACAGGATAAATTACATTATACTGAGCTCTGCCTCACTCAGGCAAGGCTTATGCTGTTCCCAGGCTCGTTCCTGTAAACTTGTATCCTGTACTGCTTTCAGTAGCTATTGTTGATGCTTTCAGTAAAGGATAAGATATAGGACCAAGGAATAAGAAGATTAAACAAAAATGTTGAGCTTTGTCTGATTAGTCGTACACTCATTTTGATAATTTGATATTCCATGGTATTTCTTTTGAGCAGTATGCTACACAAAGAAACTCAAAGAATGCAAAGTTAGAGATTCATAAGTCCTCTTTATTTTTATTTTTTATTTTTAAAGGCATACCCATGGTAATACAGCTTCTGTTCAGAAAAATAAATTTTGAGGGTCACAAGACACACAACCTAAACGAAACAGCCATTTTACGACAGTTGGTAACTTTTTCTGTCTGAAAGCCTATTAAAACCTTAAGTGGAGAAGCAGTGCTGTTAGAAATAACCCATAACCATAAAAAGGCTCTCAAAAAGAGTCCAAAATCATATTTGGGGTTGTGGGAGAAAGAAAAATGAAACTAAGCAAATTGTAAAATGATATTAGGAACTTCAGGCCTTTTTAAAGCAACAGGGCAGGGAGACAAAAGATGCAGATGTTTAATTAGAGTTTGCTGCCTCACTGAACTGCCTTAAAATAAAGAAAAAGGAAATTCATCCCTCAGCAAGCAAATGCAATAACACAGACATTAACATTGCTATTTCAAAGCAACAAAATTTAGGTCGGATGATATGCCATTATTATTATTATTAAGATGCTTGGAAATTATATTCTAGTACTGGCTAGACATTTTGACTAGATATGTTCTAGCACAATCTACTTTGTTCAGAGAAGCATAAAGGCTTCAACTTAAGAAAACACATGCTTAACTACCTAACTGACTAATGCTTATCTGACACTAGCAGATTTTGGAACCAAAGGTCATTACATTTCAGGTAGTTACCAGCCAGATGACTTGAGTAACTTGTTCCCAACTACAGTATACCTAGCAGATAGCTACCCAGCCTTACTACAAAAATACTTAAGCACACAGAATCCATCATCTCCCTTGAAGGGGAAGCATACGTTCTAATAATGAATTCTTGTCGAAGTACTTCTTTGCCTTATTAAAATCCAAAATAGTTTAAATTAAATTCAACTGGTTCTTGCTACTTCTTTCTTTGTAAATCAGAAGAGCTTTTTATTAGCTTCTGTTCCCTCTAAAAATGTCTGCAGAATACAATCAAGTCACCTTGCCGTTTCTGATATGCTAATATACTGCACTCCTTTTGTCTTCCACTCTAGGGCATTTTCATTTGCGCGTTAACTTTGGCAGGCCTTTTCTTCTGCCCCTCATTTTCAGTATCCTACCCAAACGCAGCCATACTAAGAGGGTGTTATATTCTAGTGTCAGACTCACCTGATGTTTACAGAGAGGGGCACTTTTTGCTCACTCTTCTTCACTTAATATTTCTTATAAGAAAAGACTGCACTGTGCCTGTTTTTGTGTTATGTTATGACACATGACTTTATGATTCATGACACAATAAGAAGCCAATAACAAAAAGCCAAAAAACCTAAAGTGCTTAATGTCTTTTTGCTTTTATTCTCATTGAAGAAGTCTCAGCCAAATAAACAATTAACAATAATAACAGGTGAGACTTCAATGTCAAAATTCAGTCTAGGAAAAAAAAAAAGTTTCTGGGCCTGAAAAATTCACCTTAAAGCACCTACAGAAATAACAAAAGCAAATTAAGAGACATTATACTTGAGAACAAGACAGGTTCTAGAAGACTGGAAAAGAGAAATAACAGTCTCTGTCATTTAGACATGGAAGAAAGTAGATATGCAAAGGGAAAAGGAATTGTAAACCTATCAGACACTCTCAATCCCATGAAAGATATCAAAACATACAATGAAAAAAACCCTAAAAGAATAAATGGTATGAAAATTTGTTCCTATAGGCTCCTGTATCAGACATAGCGGTTAGGAACAAGGCCGTTACTATGGTATGTTTGGGGGTTAGAAAGACTTTGACAGTGTTTCACAATACATTTCCAGAGACACTGGGAAAGAAGGTCTAGGATAGCCTGGTCCAACTTGCAAACACTTGGAGTGGCTTCCGTCCACTTTTCCGCCGGAAGTGGCAGGAAAAAAGCACATAAAGCTATCCAAATAGTAAGAAAACAAACAAACAAAACCACACTTGTACATCTGTCACGAATGCCTAGACTGCTGCTTTGGGCAGGAAAGAGCATCTTAAGCAGCCAGCTACTTCCCATAGCAACACAAGCGGCTTTAACCTTTGCAATGAGCACTGAAGGACATTAAGGTGTCTGCTCGTGAGAGGGGGTGTGATGTTACCTGTGAGAAGGACAAGGAAGGTCCTAATCCGAAATCTGGATTACCATGATCTAGCCGAAACTTTAGTAAAAACTTTTATATCTAGTTACGCAGCTATCTGTGGCTTGCTATAGCACCGGAAAAGCATATCAAGAGGATTGCACAGAAGTCTCTTCTAGGTCTAGTACCATTCAATATTTTCATGGATGGCTAGATAATGAGTACACTTGTGCATTTATACACAACAGTATCATGCTGGGAGAGGCTGAAAGCACACTGAAGGGACTCCATTTAAATTCAAAATTATTTGAACAAAAGAAATTGATCACACAGTGAATGAAGAAGAACATACAATGTAAACTCATGTATAAAAATCAAGAATAACCAGCTACAAAAATAGAAGAAAATGGAGACCGAATGGCTGCTATATTATTCTAGGAGACAATCATCTTACAGCCACTAGGACCTCAAAGTAAATACAGATAAGGGACCAGATGCATTTGCTCATTTAGCTGTTTATGTTAACTGACGTAAGACCATCGGTTGATGCAGATATTCGGAGGAGTTGCACTTTAATACTTACTGGAAGGAGAAGGATTTGCCACTTTCTAAAGCAATTAATCAGGCAATGCAGGAGATGTCAGGTAGTCCAAGACACACGTGCATTCCAAGCAAGTAAAACAATGCTTATTTAATCTAAGAGAAATGGAAAAATCTGTCTACTGAATAATGTGCTCCCCCCCCCCCAAAAAATGTATATATATATATATATATCAGGTACTAAAGCCATGCAACTCCTCAGAAAGAGCTTGGCTGTAAAAAAACAAACAAGACTAGGAAGTCCAGCATTAGGAGGAATAAAGGAAGAAACTTTTCTGATTATATGTAGATCTAAAACAGTTCTTCTAACTTTTAGACCATCATGCCCTGAGGTTAAATGTTTTCTCCATTACAAGCTTTGGACTTCAGAATGGCAAATGTTATTCATGGTCATAAATTGATCTCCTCTCAATCAGTGTATTTATTGAAATGTGAAGTCATCTAAATGCGTTAATTGTCAGCAATCAGATTTTCATCTAATTTAGCCACATAATCTCAACTCTCTAATTTGTGCATTTACGTATTGTAGGGGTGCATACAAATCAGCTAGTTAAATTCACACACATCATTCTCACACGCACCCAGCACAGACATGCTGGCTGTATTGCTTTAGCTGTACAATTTAGCATTTTTCATAGTTCCTGTTATTGCACAGCATTCTAGTCATAAAAAAGGAACTGTACACTGGTCAAGCTACTTGAGGACCAGAGTACGTTTCACTAGTAATGTATCTCTGTACTGTATCTGTATATTCACAGCCACATGAAGTGGTCTTCCAGCATACTGTATCATTAAAAAAGATGACACCTCGAAACAGAGCAGCCAACCAATAGCAAAACTGTAAATAAGGACTTGTTATATAATTCAAGAAAAAAAAAAAACTAAATTAAAAAAAAAAAGGAGCAGAGCACAACTCATTCTTGTGCAGATCTCTTGGTACTGGGAAACTGACTGCTTTAAAAAATGCCCATAAATGAGATTTGTCTTCCTAACTCAGTATGGTGAATTAGAAAATTCTACTCTTTGTCAGAGTTTGACTACTCCTATGCACTGGTAAGATCTAGAGGGCTTTAAGAGCTACGATGCACGAGTGAACGACTGTTAAAGAAAGACTGTATACAATTATGCCAAACCCAAGGATACAGAAACTTATCTTCCACCAAAATCTGAATTTATCAATTCAGCTTACTGACACCTTCTGGAATTACGTTTTACACAGACTTTGAACTTGATCAAAATCAGTCAAAAATCAAAAAAAAAAAAAAAAAAAAGGAAAGAAAAAGAGAGAGAGAGGGAGAAAGAAAAAAGACCCCCCCCACCTGTCTACATTTTAAATGGATTGTGCTGTTTCTATTCTGCTTCAAGTCTTAATATCAGCTATTTTCTATAATGAAGACGGTGATTGTGTGAAATTGATTATAAGGGATTAATCAGCATAGTAATATGCACAGAACTACTCTAAAGTTGTGTGAAATTTATTAAGCATTTCTCAAACCTGTCCTCATGAGTATACAATGTTTATGTACAACATGCTTCATTAATCTTCTACTTAAGAGGTGCTTGTATGGAAGTAAGCATACATGGTTAAGGAAGACACAATACGACATTTCTTTCAAAGAAGTAAAGCTTGTATATAAATTTAATCACAAACAAGATTTTTAGGGATTCCTTACTAAATCTTATGCATATATTAGTGGAAAAATTATTGATTATTTAATAACTTTTGCCACATTGACGGCAACCAGTAATGCATTATTAGAACCTTTCTTCAAAGACTAATTCAGGCTGGAATAGACCTCTAGGAAATACCTAATCAAACCACCCCCCACTCAAAGCAGGTCCAACAGTATCAAGCTGCCCATAGCCTCATCCAGTCGTTTTGAATATCTCCAAGCATTGAGATTCCACATGCTCTCTGCGCAAGTTGTTCCAGTGTTCTACCACTTTCATAGTGAAAAACTTTTTCCTTAAATGTAATCAGCATTTTTTAGGTTGTAACTTATCTCCACTACCTTTTCTTCTATCACTGAGCACCTCTGAGAAGAGGCTGGCTCTGTTTCCTCCATACATTTCCCATTAAGTATTGGAAGACAGCGATAAGAGCTCCCTCAGCCATCTCTTCTTAAGTCCTAATGAACCCAATTATCTCACCCTTTATTGGATTGGATTCAGTATGTCAATATCTTTCTTGTACTTAGGACTCAAAACCGTCTCAAAGCCACGACACCTTAAATTAAAACTTACCTCAACAGGGAGCATGTGCTTTGTCTCATACAAAGAACGACAGATTTTCAAAATTTCATTTCCTGTCTTCTCTTTTTCCTCAGGTGGGCATCTCTGTAGCATAACAGTCCCCAATTTCACCCAAGGATTGTTATCTGTGCATGATCTGCCCACAAAAACAAAAACAAACAAACAAAAAGTTATTTTTAAATGAATTGCATTACAATCTTATGAAATAGAGAGAAAAGGTTTTGAGACAAGTGACCATCCTGATGCTATCATTCTTTCAATGCAACAGAGAAACAAAGTATTTTGAATTATGACATGCTGTTACAATCCCGGAGGATTCATGCCAGATAAGGGCTGATGAAACTGCAACAGCACAGGAAGAGCTTCCATTGGCTTTCCACCAGACGAGTTCCCAAACAGAATGGTATTGAGGGAGGGGTGACAGGAAACCAGAATTCCTAATTTTGTTTGTCTTGATCACATTCTAAAAGCATCTGTCTCTCAAATATCTGCCTCTTGTTTCTTAGTGGAGAAAAAAATTTCAAGATTAAAATTTTCATTTTCAGGTCCAAGAAGTACAGACGAAAGTGCAAACAAAAATAAACAAGCATTCTTTTTGCTCATAAAAGCCCAGATTATAGCTCATCCTGCATGTTCATTATAGCGTGCAGGAGAGTGAAACAATGTGTATCTGTACTTGCCCGCTGGTAGGCAGACACACTTGTTTGATGTATTTAAAACGTCCTTTTCCTTCCACATAGAACTTCATGCAAGACCACCATTGCACAGTCAGCCTCTGACAGAAGACAGACATTGGATATAAGTAAATACCACCATGCATGTTGGTAAAGGCAACATTTACTATAAAGTTCTGCTGCTGGAACATATCCTGGCCTACAGCTGCTATTGCTGGATCAGAGATGTTTGGCCACTTTTGTTAGTGATACGTGTGCTTGGTAGGACAGGATGTACTGACGGAAAAGGAAAAAAGCACAACAGGGCTTTTAACTGAGAGCATGAAGTATGACACTGAACACGTCCGCACTGTCATTTTGTTAATGTGAATTAAGTTAACACATTTCAGTTCACATCTACAAAGGGCTAAAATCATGCACATCGACAGCTTAGATGGTGATCAAATTAAGCCACAGTAACACCATCACTGTGATCATCTGTATCTAAATTTAAGAAGGTACAAAAGGTGGTTTAAAACCACCCCATCAATCTCTTTGGTCTGTTAATCAATATCCCAAAGACATGGGAAAATTTTCATTGTAGTTGGGGTGTGTGCGCGGGGTGCGGGGAGGGCGTGGAAATCACAGTAAGATTACTTGTACAAGTTCATCTGGAATTCAGTGTAAATTAAGAGACTTGTCTAGCACCTCAGGGAAGGAGTTGTAAAGTCCTTTGAAAGTATTGCTTTTTAATGGCATTATTTAGCAGCAATTGTTGAAAATAACATAATAAATTATAGCTGTAAATGGAGTTTTACCATTAAGAGAGTCAGTCAGCTCACACAGACCATGCAATGGGTCTGACAGAATTCAGGAGATGACAGCTGTCAATACCTGCTATTTCATATACAAGTAAGCTCTTCCTTGTTCATCTTCCGCTTTCAAAAGCGCACACTGTAAACAAACGATACCTGCATCACGTGAAGAAGAGATGCTAGGAGTGCAAGGATCTTTGAGTGCAAACTAAATGGAAGTCATTTTCTTTATTCTTTTTGACAACTTAATGAGCCTTTCCATCAGTCGCAGTCACTGAACACAGAGCTGCTTCAAGGCTGGCTGGGCAGCTCCTCTCCCTCTCCTACCAACCTACTGGTCAAACCCAAATGCGCTTGCTTACTCCACAAGCACAATGCGACCAACTCAAAATTTGCAACGCCAATAAAGTTAGAGGAAGAAAGCATGCAGCTCCATCTTTGCCACTGGCTAACTTAGTAGCTCCTGCTATACCATCCATCTCTTGCTTAGAAACACAGAGAGTCATAATGAATTTTCATCTTTATAGCTGCTGCCTCCAGAGGTAAATCAAGAGAACCTAGAAAAACTTCCCATTAGGGAAACAAAACCGAACCACACTTCAAAACACAGAAATTGGAAGTCACCAGAAAAGTGCAAGACTCTTGAGGCTTGCCATATGCATGTGTTTATTTATGTAAATAAAGCATCAGATATATCCTTTAGATATATAAACCTTTTCTGGTTTATATACACATAATTCTTCATAATCATTTCAAATACTTGCCCAGTCTAATACACATCTGTTATCCAGAATCTGTAAATTAAAACACCAAAAATCTGACAACTACTGGTAGAATTCAGGTTTCTTTCCTGAATTTTACCTTGGTTCAACTAAGGTTTAGAAAAACAAAACAAAACAAAAAAACCCTTGATGGAAAAACACACATAGACAACAAGGGTGTAGAACTAAAATTAAAAATCTTATATGGTTTGTACTGCTGACAAGCAAGCAAGCCACATCCATGCACTGTTTCCTCACAGTCAACATGATATATTATGATATAAAGAAAATCATTTGCAGATAAATAAGGAGCATAATTTAGTCGGAGAGTTTTCAAATACAAGAATTCAAAAAAATTAGAGACTGATCATTCATACAGAAGTCACAAATTTTCCAAAAAAGGAAAAAAAAAGCCTTAGTCCCCCAACTTCAGTTCTTTTCCTTCCTTCCTGCCTTTGTATATTTAAGTTGTATTTTCTAGCTTTACATACAATTTTAAGTATTAGAAATTTACTGTTATGCTGAAAACTAAGTTTTCAGCTGAAAACTAAACTGAAACTAAACTGAAAACTAAGTTTTCAGCTGACTCAGACTTAAATTCCTCAACTCCTGCATATATTATTACATTTACAGTAATCAATGAGTTAGCAGTAATGCTGCTTTTTTGAACCAGGGAATGAATAAATAAGTAAAGATTAAACAAAATCCTAATGCATATGGTTAAACAGCTGGCTTAACTGCTCAGCCCTCTTTTCTCAATAATTTAATACCACTTGCTTTAAGAAATGAGATTATTGAAAGAACCTGCTAACAAAAAGTTTCTGCTTTACTCCAACTGAACCATCAAGGTAGGTTTTTCAGAAATTTCAAGAATATAAAAGAAAAACTAAGCTGGTGGGTGTGATTAAATGCTATTGACATGGAAGTATGCAACAGAAAAAAAAAAGAAAAAAGTGAAGCACCAGTAATTGCAAGAATAAGAGAAGAAACCAGATCAGAGAAGAGACTGCTTGCAGCCATGCCAAAGATGCAGAGACGGGAGTATGAAAACAACTGTCAATGACAACTGGGAGAGAGATGAGAGAAGATTCGGATAAAGAAGGCAGAAAGAATCAAAGATTTTTCTGATCTTTGCTGGGCCTCAAACTTGCAGCACAGCCTCTGCTTCCTGGCTAACGTGCAATTCCAGAATTTACAGAACAAAATAATTCAAAATAATTAATTTAAAATAATTAGAAAGAAATATGAGCTATTTCCAGCAGACTGTGATAAGAGGCAGTTCAAAAAATTTAACAATCTACTTGGCCAGAGTTTATGAAATTAATCCTGTCTCATATTGAGGTATACAAAAGACAGCTGTACCTGACTTTTTAGAATTAATCATACCAGAGGTGGTGGGATTGAGGGTGGAATGAGGACAGAATGTAATTTTGCAGCATTACTAACAGTTAAGACATGTTTTGAGTCAAATTCATTTTGACGACAGCACAGCCAAAATTGGTTTGAAAACATTCCTTCACACCAAATACATTATTCCTGTGGACAAAGAAGTACACTTTTATATACATGGTGTACATAGCCAGGATTTAAAGTTAGGATAAGTCTTGGTAACAAGTACTGTATCCTTTCTTTCCTTTGGACTTGTTGAAAGCAAAACAAAACCAACCTCCAAAACATTTCTGACTGAGGAATCACGATAACATGAGCCCCTACAGCTAAGTAGGGAAAAAGGTAATTCAGAAAAAGCACTCAACTGTGATCATGCTATCTACTAGTAATACATCAGGTGTGTTCTCTTAAAGCACTAGAAGCGAGCTAGAAACAAAGACTTTCAAGGAACAGTGAGCATTCCTACTTACACAGGATTTATAAAGTGCTTCATCAGTTCTGTAAGTACTGTTAGTAACAAGCAAAAGAGGTAATAAAGAAAAGCAATGGGACTATAAACACATAAAAGACCCCAGGGAGCGCACAATATTGCCCTTGGGTACATTTTTGTACTGGGGCAAATTTTTGTAGTGGGAGGAAAAAAACAAAACAAAACAAAAAACAAACTGCAGATACAACATTTCTACTGAGAAAAAAAAAAACCAAAAACAAACAAACAAAAAAAACAAGAAAAAGGAGGGCGCAAAAGAAAAATATATCCCTGTCATATCTTTCCAGATACAGCCTCAATCCTCCTCTCCCCAGGCAAAACATTCCTAAGGCAGGGAAGAGAATAATTCTTTCAGTTTTTTCCCACCCTTCCAAGCTAGCAAAGATAACTGAAGAATTGAAGAGTGGTAAGTATAAAACAGCCTGATTGCCTTGTGTGCTTCTCTATTTATGAAAAGAACGGAAAGAAAAGAAAAACACACACAGAAAGAAAAAACAACACACGGAAAGAAAAAAAACTTTGTTTCAACACTATGAACACAATGTAACTGCTTGCTCCACTAATTAAATTTGTTTTTGCTTTTTGGAGCTGTGTAGAGTTTCAGGCAAAAGCAAGGAGATTTGACAAATCTGAACTGCTCTTTATTTCCCTGGAGCTAATGAACATGAAGACAGCACCGAACTCAGGAAACCTTGCTGGAAGCCTGCATAAATCATGTTTGGGAATCTCCGAAGTCAGAGTGTTCCCAAAGAAACCAAGAAAGCTGGGTATTGGTAGTGAAAGAGAAGAAGGCAACTTTTTCCTAAGGCCTTTCCAATGCCTCCTGGCAATGGCAAAGCAATGGAGAGAGACACTACAATTTTTGGTAATAAAATAAATTAAAAAAAAATTCTAATTACAGAATAAAATTTGCAATTTGACCTTGGCATGAAGTCTCAAGAAAGAACAAGAAGTTCAAATATAAGACGGTCACTTGGCTAGTAATTATTAAAACTTACAGTATCTCTCAAATAATGTTGAGGAGCTGATGACCTTGTCAAATTGCACAGTACTAGTTGGCAGGTATTTCTAGACTGTGCAAACTCACAGAAGTACTTAAAGTCATATTATCAGGATTTCACTCTGACAGTATTCAGTAACCTATTGAAGACCTCAGAGATTTGAATTGGGACCCAGTTAAGGGGTCTATTCTGTTTTATAAAGCCTACACACATTCTCTCTTCATTTGGGCCTGAAAGTTTGAGGCACTCAGAATCCGTGATTGCTGAGGGAGCTGGCTGATGCTGTTGTAAGGCTACTCTTGATAATCTTGATAAACTTTGAAAGGTCACGGCCATCAGTCATGAAGTATGGGCTAGATAAGCAGGCAGCAAGGTGGACTGAAAACTGGCTGAATTGCTGGGCTCGAAGGGTTGTGATCAGCAGCACAAATTCCAGCTGGAGCCGGTCAGTAGTGCAGGACTAGAGGCACTGGGCACAAACCGAGATAAACGTTAAAAATAAATAAAAAAATAAACAAACAAACAAATAAATAAGCAAGCTTTTTTTTCTGTGAGGGTATTCAAAAACTGGAACAGGTTGCTCAGAGAGGTTGTGGAATCTCCATCCTTCAACATATTAAAAACCCAAATGGACACAGGCCTGAGCAAACTGCTCTATTTGACTCTGCTCTGAGCAGAGGGGCTGGACAAGGTGATCTCCAGAGGTTCCTTCCAACCTCAACTACTGTGTGCTTCTGTGATTTTCATATATTTAACATTAGGTTGTGAATTAATTTCTGCTCTCTTGCCCCTTACCTTAACCACTTGATTTCTTTGTGTCAAAACCACGATTATGCAAGTGTCTAGTAACTACACTACCTACTTTAGACTCTAAATGAGTCTTATGTAAGTGTTCTGAGTATTTTGTGCTAGTTTCCACACTTCACAAATCTTGGAACTAGGATGTATCCCAGCTGTTGAAATTTAGTCCACTGTCACTTGTGCAAATAATCAAATTTAATCAATAATTTGTTTCCTCTGCTTCACTTTTCCTGGGCCACCATATCTCCTCAAAGACAGGATATTGCAAATCTGAAAGACTGTTATCATCCAGCTTGCACTGAAATTGTATTAAGCAAATAAAAAATGCAAACACTTGTGAAACAGCCCTTTAGGAAGGCTGAAGGAACAGAACACAAAGTGGGAGGTAAAATTACATAATTTTTAGTTTCTTCTGTTACTGAGCAGTAGACAAGAACTGGCTATTTATAAGGAAGGTTCTCCTTTCACAAAATCTTCAGCTTTTCTGTTCAGCGAATGAGAAAAAGAATATTGCTAATTGTATTGCAGTAGTTTTTCACTTCAGTCTTTGTTCCAAATTTTTTCCTTCTTTTTTTCTGAACTCTAAGCACAATTTTGAACGAAGTTTGACAGTTACCACTCACTATGAGGCACCAAATGTTGAATTACACAATTAAATCAAAACTAAAAAGGCAAGTTGTAATATGAATTTCTGACAGATCATGCAGCAGACCTCATAATTTTTAATGCAATGAGGACAATTTCTGGCTCATAAAACTGTCATAAAGAATTTAGATTAATTCTCATCCATAAATTGCAAACAAACTGCAGGCTTGAAGGTGAATAACCCTTACAGATTACTTTCTAATGCACCAATTCTCTACAAGTACACAAAAGAATTACTTTTCATAAAAAAAAGATATTCCATAACTTTTCTTACAAATCAATGCCCATAAGCACTTTGGGGGATGCATTCTCCAAGTTCAAACAGGTTGTAGTCAATAGCCCAAAGTAATCCAAAGGAAGCATCATTTAGTGTCTCTAATCTAACTAATGTCAGACAAAGGATGGCAAGTTGTATTAGTCAGCCAAAAGATATACTAATATTATTGCTCTCCTTGCAGGATATCTGCCTCTATATTGTAACAAAAGATTGCATGTTTCTTTAAATCTTAGACAGCATCATCAGTTGCAGAATAAAACAGCTAAAATTGTCACCTTTAAGTATGTTCAGAAAGTGATAGACAAAAAACAAAGACTTGGTACAAAAATAGTGCAGTCAAGATGCTCCAAATTAACACCTTGTAATAAACAGTTTCAGAATGGGTGCAATACTAACTTTTTAAATAATTATTTTCATTTCATATTGCTGGGTTAGGATTTTCTGGGCATATTTGCCCTAATGTATATTCTTTGCTTTTGGATAGTTTATTCAGAGATGGAAAAAATAGACAGTGGATGTAGAAAAGAGAAGCACCATGGCTTGGTAGCATTATGCAGACCTTCTACAAATTGTCTGCTATGACTGTCTGAAGACCAGCTATTCAAGATATTTCTGTAAAACATAGCTTTGAATAGAAAAAGCAGCCAGAGACAGAACTTCTCATTCCTATTTACAGGTTTTCTACATACTGCCAAAGTAAGTTGCAAACCTTCAATTGAAGTATTTAGAAAAACACCCATATGCAATAGTTCAGGCAATAAAATGGTTCTCTGCCTCCTGCATGATACATATATATACATACACACACATATACATACACACACATATACATACACACACATATACATACACACACATATACATACACACACATATACATACATACATACATATATATAGAGAGAGCTTTTAGAAGAAACTGATTGATTCAATTCTGCTCTAAATACACCATTTATTTTTCCCAGTAAGGCCCTTTCAAAAAGGTCATACTCCTCTTGCACACGTTTGAATTCATTGACTGGAAGCTTCATGATCAAATTGTTAGGTGACAAAACTTAACACTATTTTGTTAAATAACTGTTTGAAAATATTTTCACCTGTTGCTCCTTTCCATAGGTGGCCAAGCTTGAAGGAGTAAAACCAAGTGCTGAAACTCAGACGGACTATGACTAGATTCCAGAAGTCCCAGGAAAAGCTCATACCTTTTCTCTTCACTTTCAATATCTGTTATCTCTACCTGAAAGAAAAACAGGAGCATTTAAAAATAAAGGATCTAAACAAATCAGCAAACTATTGGGGTGAAGGACATCACTGCTGTAAAACTCAGGAACATAGCCCAAGTAGTTTTCCTGGGAACCCATTTTATTACCTCTCATTTTCAATTACATGCAATTAAAACAGCAAAGCATGGATGGGGACAATGGGGAGGAGCCTTAGGTGCACGCTCTTACAACAGCATGAAGTCCACACAAGTAGATTCATTGATTAGTTCAAAGGATCTTATCATCTCTGTGTTCTTCTAACAACTGAAAATTCCTTAAATTTCTTCCTCCCCATATGATAATTTTTTAAAGAATGGGCAGGCCTAGTACTTCCCTAATATGTATTATTTTCACTCACGTATGAAAATTAAGCAGTTTTACCTAAATTTATAACATTTAATCTTTTCAGCCAGGAAAGAGTGTCCTGGAAGCAGATTTTAAATTCATTTACTCCACAACAAACTCTTGCTGACAAGTACTGTAGTATCTCTCTGTATAGGTATTTTATATTAAACAAACAAAAAAAATCCCACCCCAAGAGCCAGCCACCAGACAACGCTGCCTCGGGAACACTGTCTATCTTAGTTTGAAACATGACGATTCTGTCAGAACTTGCAGTTTCCCTTGTGGTTTCAGCTGATGACAGGTTCTATTAAATATAATTACCGGCTGCAACATGCACGGTAAGAGGAGCAAGCTAAAAGGTCTGCCTATTGAAGGAAGTTTGCTATTAAATGAGAACCAACTTGCTACTAAATGAAAAGTAGCTTCTGTTTAAAAGTTTGGCTAACACACCAGGAGGGCTTTCACAAATGCAATAGCTATTCATTGTTCACCTGACATATGACAGTTCTTAAAGTTTAAAAATAATTTGTTCCAACAACAAAACAGCTTCCTCTGTCATTAACACATTCTAACACTGAATTTTTCCCCCCAGGCTTGGAAAAGTTCCAGGAAAAGTTCCAGTTTCTTCTTATAATTCAGCTGAAGATACACAGCATTAAATGTTAACTTTTTTGTTTTAGTCCAAGACTAGTTCTGAGACACCAAACTTGGAGAAAGCTTTCCTTAGTTCTATAGCTACTTTAAAAGATTAAAGATTATATTCCCAAAATTTCAAAGTGACTCTGATATATCAAGGGCAAATTTTTCAAAGAAGGTTGGAAGACAAAGATTGCTGATGCATTTACTGAGTTGCCTACATAATTTGTGACTTTAAAATATTCACTGTTGAAAATCATTTGCTTCTGTCTCCAGGGTACATCTGAAAGCACCACATATTAAAACATTCTAGATAGTGAAGAAATATTTTGGAAATCTGTCCATTTAAAATACTTAATATACGAAGTTAGACATTCTCTGCACTACAGATGTCACGAAGCAGAGATCAAGCTGCTGACTTGTGATACCCCTAAATTCCTCTATGCATGCTCATAAAAAAATGATTATCTTCAATATTTAAATCATAATGCTGAAAAGGGTAGAAAGAAGAACAGGAAAGGGTAAAAGAGACAGGAGACATCTTAACCACTGAGGATCAAAAATGCTTAGCAGTCTTAGCAAATTATTTACTAACTAGACAACAGAATCCCTCACATTGCTTCATCTGTCCCTAAACTCCTTTTCAGACAACTAGCTCTTTAAATATTTAGACTAAATAGATAGCATTCTAGATGGTCCACTGAGTACATTTTAGCTTATTTGCACAAACTGCATGTTACTTCAAAATACAGATTGCATGTTCAGTTCTCTCTAAATGATAACAGCAAGAAAGGGAAGAAATAGCACAGAAAATATTAATATTAAAAGATGAGAAGAGCTGTTGGAGAAATTGAGCCATTAGTAGCAGAGAATAGATCTTATTCAAGAGGTATCTTATTTGACGTGAACTGAATTCCCATAATTCTGCTTGATAACACATCTTTACAAATTAGGTTTACATTTTTCATGAGGTTAATAAATATGTTATAAAGTAGTGTTTTGGACAGCTGGATACTTGCTCATAACAAAACAGATATTAATATGATCAAAGCGAATAACAATATAATGAGAAGGATTATCTCTTTATTCTTAAACATCGTATTTAGTTCTGCAACATTTCTTTTTACAATGCCTTTTACAAGTCACTCATTTCCCACTAAAAGTAATAAAGTGAACTTTACACAGTGCTAGTTATTAATAGTTTTTTTTTTCAAAAATAACTATTCAAATACACTTTTTATATGACATTTTAAGCGGACTTCCATTTATTGTGAAACAGGTAAGATGAGAAGGTAGCATTATCTTTTACCATAGAGAACAGCATGTCCATATACTAGTAAGACAGAATGCAACTTAAAATGCAGCATTGAAGATGCAGGAAATGGAGAGTTAATGGAAGAACAACAAATTGAAAATACATCAGTATTAAAGGGTAGATGACAAGTATGCTTACATTCCAAAAATGACTAGCTTTATCCTACTTGAACCAACTTCACCAGCCCTCCACCTTTTTTCTGTCCTTTTTTCCCCTCTTCAATGCATCTTCAGCTTCTGCAGCATCTTTCAGTCATTCCCATAGCTCACATACAGTCTGACGTACATCAGTTTCAAACAAGCTTTAAGCATTATTTTACTTCTGTAGCAATGTGGTTTATCACTTTCTTTGGGAAAAAAGGAAAGTTGAGGTTCAGATATAAACCTATACTTTAGTCCCAAGAAAGCAGAGCCTGAGTGTTTGTGACAACGGTCACAGAGTCAGCTGTACTGGGAATATTTTTGAAAGGTATTCATGTGCTGAAAACACCACCAAACACATGACAATTCTGCAAAGACTGTGCATGCTTCACATTAAATGTGATAAGTAGTCCCACTGATTTCGGTAAGATTGTTTCCAGTGTCTAAAATTGCACCTTCTGTGAAGTAGCTGTATTTAACTTGTACATATATGTCTTTGCACAATCAAGATCAAGACTTTGCCTATAATCACTAGAAAAATCCTGACCAGCAAATCAAAGGCATGTACCAGAAAAAACAGAAAATAAAACATTTTAAAGCTTCAAGGTATTGTTATTCTTATAAAACATAAAAGGCTGTATTTTAAGTTAAATATTAATAAAATATACAAAGACAGATATTATCTACTATGAAGTAAATCAAGAAAGTGCCTTAAATAGCTTCCACACTGCTTTCCCATTTGACAGAATACCTTATCCTGCCTCTAAGTCTTTCCTTAAGATTCTCCAGAAATAAAAGTTACAATAAAAAAAATGACACTTTCTTGCTACAAGAAAGGAAAAATACATTCAAGCAGCACATTGGAATGAGACTTTTTTGTTGTTATTATTTCTTTTACAATTCCTACACATTTCACATGCACATCAATCAAAATACAGCTCCCTGACAACATGCGAGTCCAGTTTAGCATACAAAAAGACTCCAAAAGGAACAAACAAAAACAGGTTTTCCTCCAGTGCTGCAAAGGAGTCCAGGATTATCCTAAAACTTAATCTACAACCACTGCAATAAAAAAATGCTCCTATAAGCATTTATTTCCAGAAGTTCCATTAAATCTGTGCTAGGGGCTCTGGCTGGAGTCCTTGCAAAACTGCGGGAATACAGGGGGGAAGGGGAAGCTACTCAGTCTGAAGTACCATTCCCTTTTCCCTCAAGTACCACGGAAAGACTAACCACCATAAAATGGATCATGACATCTGAAAATAAGGTGATCCCTTGCAAAATCACAGGGTGCTCCAGTAGCAGTCACAAGAAACAATGAAAGAACATTTTTGTGACAAGCGAGCAAAGCTATTTTAGTTTAGCATGGCAAAATAATAGCATAGGCTTAATGAAGCTAGGCCTCAAGAATAGGAACATAGGATTTCCCTCTGTATCTGCTCTGCTTTCTGAGGATGAGGGAGAGGATGGAGAGGGAGCAGCCACCTTATACAACAAAAACAGAGGAGGCTCCGCGTTAAAAGGTAGAAAGTTTATCTTAACACAGAGGAGAAAACTAGTCAAGATGATGAAGTTACCAAGGTAGTAGTTAAACCTGTTGCTTTGCTGTAATAACAGAACAAAACAGTGAAAAGATTAAAAGCTACATTTTGAACTGAACAGTCTCTTATCCCTAAGCTTTGAGTAGCGACTGAATGAACTATTCAGGTGACCCTGAAAGACACAACGCAACAAGGCACTCCAATTCTACAGGTATCATCATCCTGGAAACCATGGTAATGGGACACTATAACACAGCTTTTTTTTTTTTCTTTAATATAAACAAGCTGCCATGAACTGTTCAGACCCCTGAAAGTCCAGGGGCCTGAAAGGGAGAATCTGTAACTAAGCAGAATGATAAGGAAAGTGTCTGGCCCACAGCAAGTCAGTAAGGGTCATGCTTGAACTTCAGGTGATTCCAAAGGAGCATGAAATAACCCCCCTTGCTCCCATAAACCCAAAATGCACTCCTGGTTTTGTACCTTCTTTGAGAGAGAAGCAAAGCTCCCTTCATGCTTTCCATCAAAATAAAAGGCTGTGCAAATATTCACCACAGTGGGAAAGTCGATTAAGGGAATTAATTTTAGAAATGATACTCAGGATAGATTATGAAAACAAATAAATAAAAATCGAATCTTAAGCTAAAATGTTAAAATACACAACTTCATTGCCAACGAGGGACTAAATGTTTTTAAAATCGAGAATACACAAACCTCTATATAATAATGTTAATGAACCTTAGAAATTAATATAGGAAATTACCAAAGCAAAATACAGGTTATACAAACAGCACAGAATGTGCAACTGTTGCTCAAAACTGCATTACATAGTACCAGCTGTTTGAACAAGCGCAAATCCCTCCTAATTATGTGCTCTCCTTCTGAGCGCTGATTTCCCCTCTTTGCCCAGTTTCTTGTGTTATTAATTGGCAGCGGTTATGATGGCCCATGAAGGAATATCCGACTCAGCCCAGATTAGCTCTGCTTAATAAGGAAGGCAAATTCAGCCTACCTTTCTCAGACACTGACCAAGACAATAAATTAACCAAACTTCTTTAAGGAACTTCTGAAGGGAGGTGAATATTGCAGCTATAGCCTGTAGCAGCTAGGCATGCTAAAAGCCCAAACTCAAACTTTCTTTTTATCTGTGTTATTTTCAGTGTTTCTGAGCACAGCCACACAATATACCTCACTGAAAGAGGTGGCTTCAGTCATCACAACAGCTATTTTTCCTTAAGTAGTTACAGTCTGCTGATCAGTAGCAGATTCACTAGACTTGACATAGCACATGTTCAATCACATACAGGGACAGTCTTTACCTTGCTGTTATTGGCAAATCTGAGGAAAACTAAAACGTTTACTGAAAAATCGGTTGCTAGAATCCAGTTATTTATCAAACACTTGGCCACAATATCTCAGTTTCGACATCATTTTGCTAATAGGAAGTTACATCAGACAAGATTCCTACAAGTCTCTTAAAACATTTTATATACAGAACACATGAAATATACAGGTATGGGTGCTTTTACTGCTACAGTATAAATAACAGGAGAAATCCAGCAATTTATTTAGGTATTTCTAATCTCTTCAGCACTATATTGCCTGTGCACAAATATACCTTTTATCTGACTTCTGCCCTTCTAAAAATACTTGCATTTGCATGATTTTTGCACCCAGTACTGAAATAAAAGCTTAATGCAGTTACAATCCCTCCAGAAATAAAACTCCAAAGTATTCTGCCTGATGACAGAATATTTCACAAAGATTTATACAGATCTCTTCTTTACAGATTAATACTATTACATGCCCAAAAGGCTGAAACCTCTCAACATACTTCTTCCACTTTCAATGCATGAAGTTTTGAATCATCTTCTTATTTGACAGGTTAATTGCTTTACAGATATTCATCACGTTACACATGAAGGAGTCAAAGACAAAAAGTTCCCTCAAAAGTTTGTACCATAGCTCTTAGAAACCTGTAATTTTATAAAAATCATAAGATTATACACTTAAAAAAATGATAACATTAAATACAGCTGTGGGATTTCACACATCACTGACAAGACCTTCAGCATGGTAGTCCACAGGATCAGTTGTTTAGTTTGTTACATTATCCAACTCTTGTAATGGAAGTTAGTTTAAATTGGCATGTACAGCTACAGTAGTATGCTGCTGTACATGAACTGTGTCCCTGAAGGATAGATATCCACTATATAGAGTTCTCCTAATCCTAAAGGACAAAGACATCTGATAGAGTTGTAAATGCTTTATTGCTTAAGTTGTATTATTTGAGAATCTGACACCGACCGACTCTGAGCCCTTTTTAAAAAGCCAAAGCATTAATCAGAAGAAAAAAAAAAATCCAGTTAAAGAGATGCCCTCTCCCTCCCCTGAAACAAAATACAAGATGCTGTCTGTTTATGTGTGGGAGGTTGAGCAGGAAAACTAAAGCAGATCTCTGCACTTCCCTCTGCCCAGTGAAATCTGTTCAGCAATTTCCATTTTTATTCTCTGTAAGTATGGCAGAGCCATGGTCTTCATTAACATATTTTATTTGCTACTAATGTTCTAAGGAAAGAATTGATAAGGGTGCTGGCCATTAAGGAATCGAGATATAGAAATCACAAAAATATTTTCCTTCATTATAATTGCTTGCATTGTTGACATAAACTACATCAGTGCTTAAAAGCAATTCCCTACATGAAAGGAAGAGATATTTGTGGTTTGTATCCAAGAGCCCCAAACAACAACCTACTGATTTACATCATTATAAAATCCATTTTATTACATCTACCAGATTGTAAATGTAAACATCTCAAGATATTTTCATGTTCCTCACTGCAGTGTAAATTTGAATTAATATGGCATTAAAAACAGAATCACTAAGCAGGCATTTGAATAGCCCCTTATTGCTATAGTACATTCTCAGTTCATTCTGACTCCTAAGATTTAATTTATTCACCCGACCACCAGCTCTTGTTGGTAGAGACTTCATCCATGCTGTGTTTTAAAATATAGAGTGATATGAAAGATTTTACTCAGACTCAAGATAAGGAGTACTGATGCTAAAGCTTCCACTCACCAGACAGGGCTTAACAGGCATTTTAAAGGTAGTGACTGAAAGGATTGGTAACATTTTGAAAGTACTTCTGAGATTGACATCTCAGTGTGCTGTTCACTGCACAAAAATATAGTCTTGCTTTAAAAAGATTATAATCTAATCTAAACAGGTAAATCAAGGGAAAAAAAATACTGCTCTTCCTATACAAACATGTCAGAAAGAGTTGGTCACTGAAAAATTTAATCTTCCAAGTTTTGTGCATCAATCTGCTGGTATTTGTGTGGCTACCAAAAAGTTTATCTCCAGCATAGGGTTGCAAGTTGAAAACTTGCTGCAAAGGACATATAAAAACTCTCTTTAACTCACTTTGAATTTTAAACTTAGTTACTCACTAAATGAACACAAATGTGAAAACTACCAGTTTAAAAAAAAAAAAAAAAAAGCGTACAACTGAAATAATACAGCTATTGATCCTGCAAAGGTAATATCAGGAACTTTTAAAAGTTTTTTGATTAGTTATTTCATTCTCTTCAAACTGTTTCAAGATGCTGGACACCCTGCCAACCTTTATGTTAGATATGTTACATACTTGTAAAACAAGGCAAAAAACACAAGCACGTATTGAAATATCTCATCCAAAACCCTCACATTTCAGAGTAACACTAAACCTTTTTTTAAGGGGAAACCCATAAGTGCTGTATTCCCAAACCCTCTGTCATCATCCCATTATTTCTAAACCAGGCTGCCTGAAAAAAATAACTCTTTTTAGGATGTGATCAAGAGGGAAATCCTCAATGACACAACAGAGGCAGCTTGGAAAGAGTAGTAACAGACTTGGAAGCAAAAACACTATTGTAATCTATTCTTACAATCTACATATCACTATGTACAATTTTATCAAATAATTTTGCACTAAACTCATATCCTCTGTTTGGGCTAGAGTGCTTTCTAACAGACTGAGTCTTTTGACTTAAAGATACAAGGCAAACAAGATTAATATCTTTCTGGCAAATTATTCCCAGCTATCATTTAGAAGGTAACCCTACGCAATACGACTTTATTCAGACTCTACCTGCTAGATCATACTATGGTAACACTTGAATTTAGACCTTGTCTACACATAGGATTGTTTCCTGTTCCTGGGAATATGGAATAAGAGCCTCTCAGCTTTAAATGGTTTCCTCATTTCATTCTTTCATTTTTATTAATTGTCATATGTATTTGTATTAAAATGTCTGGGACTTTTCATCTGTTCAGGTTCTATTGATTGCGCTCTCATATAAGCAAACTCAATGCTATCACAACTGTTTAAATAATATGTTAGAACTCACGGCAATTTCAATACTAACACTGCAGTCCCTCACTATTAGTAACCACGGGAAACAAAGTCAAGTCATTTAATTCTCTTTATCTGAACTGAAAAGCAAAATCAAAGTGGAATTATATACCTGCTAATCTAGATCTGCTTTGAATTTAGGCATCATCTACTTATAAAATAAGCATCTAAATGCTTAATTTTTCTCCTCTAATGATAGAATTGAAGACAAGATGGCTGAAAAACAATGCTCAGAGACCTTAGGAGTAAAAAAGTTTCACAGCAAAAGACAATTAAAACCAACTGCTTTGACAACACAGAATGCCATCTCAACGTGAGGAGAAATCCATCTTTCAGAGAGAAAGAATTACTCTCAATTACTTTTCCTAAGCCAATCTTTGCTTTTGAGGAAAGGTTCACAAGTGATACACGAAATTTATATCATGGAACTAAATTAACAGGCAAAAGTGAATGTTTAGGAGAGTATGTATAAAAAGCTTCAAAATATTATTTGTATACAATTAGGTCAAGTGAAATTTCCTTCTCAAATACATATTCTACAGACTTCAACTTAATATCATCTTAGAGTTTTTTCCCCCTCAATATTTATGCAATTTTTTAAGGTTTAAACAATGTACAATGGTACAATACCTTTCACTCTATGTCCTAGCACAACATTGCTGTGTACAGGGTGAAGGCAACTAAGAAATATCTTTTAAATAAAATATTTACATAACATTAAGTTTTATATACTGTAAATATCCACACCATGTTTCAGATTTAAATTAAAAAAAAGAAAGAAAGAAAGAAAAAAAGCTATAAAAAGGAATACTGCCAAATGACTGCTGTGAGGAACTGAAATATACTGCCATCAACTTCCTTATTGAGGATTCAACCCTAGTATTGGAATTAACTTATTTTGTCATCTCCTATTTCTTGGAAAACCTATGAAAACTTTTATTTTTGAGAAAAAAACATGGAAAGCTGTGGTTTAGATTATAAAAATGTTGGTTTATTCTTACCACTGTGGAATAGGAAAAGTGTAATTTGAAGAGTGCATACATAAAACCAAACTCTAAACTTGACATTTATGATCCAAGGTCAAAATTTGCTATGGACTAAGTTATGTAAGAAAATAGTCATATGCTGATCTATGTCATTTGGGAAGTCCATCTTGCCTTTTGCATAGATGAGTTTTACCTTCTCAGAAGCGTATTCCAAAGATATTCTCCTCACGGCAGAGAAACCTGTCAGTTCTAAATGCTACTTTTTCATCTTATTTATTCCACCTGCCCAAGCTTACATGTATGCACAATCCTACTACCAATCTGTTTTGGATTTCAATAAATAGAAACTTATTATATGGGAGTTATCAGGTTGCAAATCACAGCTGAAGGACTGGTAACTTCTCCAAAACTGTTCTGCTGGGCTCATGAATGCCCCCCCCTCCCCCAGTAATGAAGGAATTTGGTTCTATTTTATGAAAAAATATTGTATGAAAATACATGATCTGGTTTGGAGAATGAACCAATTTTGCAGATTAGAATCCCTGTCTTGAAAGGAACCTTTGTGAAGATACGCTTATGGAGCAATCGTAATTAATGCAAAGCAGTAGTTTTAAGGAAAATTAGTAAATTTATATCTGTTATGATGTAATTCAGCCCACCTTCTGCACTTAAAAACCAAAAACAAATGCCAAAAAAATCCCACCCCATTCAAAGAACTGTTGACTTCCATTACTAGGGGGAATATAACCGGAGTTGGCAGTGCGAAGGCCTAGCTGACAATACTTCCTCCATTTGAGTTTAAGATAAGGGAGCAGACAAGAGTTCTCAGTGGAGCATATGCAGAATCTTGAACAGAGGTAGGAAAGAGAACATAGGTTGCTCTGACCTAGATTTGGAACAGCCACTGTTTGATACACCAATAAGAAGTGTCTGCAGTCAAAATGAAATCTTGTTATAGCAAGAAATATAAATTTAAAATGACAGTCACAGTTTTGGATGACAAATCCAACGTTCACAGCCCACACCTTCTACCCAAACAGTAAAAGAACTCTGAGGTGAGGCTTTCTCGCACCTTCCCCCCAAAAAGGCCTTGATATACTAAAAATTATTACGATTAACAGTGCTTACCACACATGAAGGCCTGCTGCACACAGATACTGAAGGGATGTGCATAATCTCACAGGCCAAATCATGCTCAAATGGAAGTCAATGAATGGGGTAAGTACATTGATGGTATTTAAATTTAAAAAATAAAATCAACCAAAAAGTCTAATGGTGATGAATTAAACAAAGGCTCAGACACATGTTGAGTTGTGTGTCTTGCAGAAGTATCCAATAACTTTTTTTTTTCCAGACTCATTTGTATATCATTTAATTCTTTTCCTGCTTGATATGCAGCTCAACATCACTAAGAAATGCACACATATTCAAGCAAACACAAGTGTGTTGTCTAATGCATAAAAATGCATAATGTGTGCAGAAAATAAAATCCATTCATTTGTATTCTGCGGGAGACTGTTCTGCAAATAAATTTCAGCACAGAAAACCTCTATAAGATTGTACAAAGATTTTGAGAGATGGATAGAGAAGGGCAAAGAAAAAAAAGTATGCATTTAGAAGAATTATACAGCTAGATAGATAAAACTGTATGAGACAAGATTAACATACATGTTATTTAAAATGTACACTGACTAGGTGTCAACTGATAGGTGAAAAGTTAGATCTATGTAAAACATGGCTAAAACTAACATCTATGTAACATGAGGGACTTAAAAACATGTAATTCTTTTTAATTGTATGTACCAGCTACTAATTGCTATTCCATCCTTTATAAACTAATTATATATAGATATCCCAGATTAAAAATAGAAAAAAGGTGATGGAAGATGCAGCCTGAAAATGACAAGCTTTTACTCCTCAAAAGTGACCTTTAACTTTGAGCAGTTTCATTCATGTCAGCCATTTCTCCTCATAACTCATGTAAATGGCTCCTTAGTTTACCTTTTCTGATCATCATTAACATTAATAAGCAGTGCGTGCACAAGCTCCCAGTATTCAACTGCATGTGTAATAACTGCTGTCTCAATGAAAGTCTCCAATTCTTGCTAATGGAGGAAAAACAATTAACAAAAACTTTTCATTCAAATGAACGCTTGTCAAAATTAATTTTTTCCAAGGTGTCATCCTGCCAATAGGCTAACCTGACAAAATAAAAGCTGCATTTTTGAAAAATAACAACTCAATAGAAACCAAAACACTCTCCTTTTCTATGGCGTAATCAGAATAATAAGGCAATCATCAGAAGCAGGTAGGCAACACCATGCAACTGTCATACTATATGGCATTATGTAAGCAGTGTGGTTATTTCCCTTCATTTGAAGTAAATTACAAATCATTTAAAATCCACATGATCAGAAACAAACAAGGACCCATACTCAAAGCAAAGTTGGCTTTCAGGCTTATAACACGTAGCAAAGTAAAGAAATATGTTACAGGCAGCATTTTTCCTAACTAATTTGAAAGGGAAGAGCATCATGTTTCAAAGTAGCAGGTATTACTTGGGTTTAGCATAAAATTCAGTGGTTTTACCATACAATCAAAGAATAAGAGTTTATTATCTTAATCAGATTCTGTTGCTTAAACATAAAAGGAATACAATCCGTTCATGCCTAAGATTATTCTTGGATGAGGAGAAAAGCCTCTCTAAAAAGGAGATGAAAATCTGAAATTCACTCTCATCTGCTCAGGAGAACTTCTGGTCTTATTCTGGTCCAAAGAAACATTAGTTGAATTTTCAGAAAACCTCAAAACCTAGGTCTGATAAGCCCAGCCTTTATTTGGCAGACCAGAACTTTGCAAACTTTAACTAACAGTAATGGTGTCTGAGTTCCTAAGTTTCCTTAAAATACAAAAGATGCAGGACTTTTCCTTAGTTCCAGTTTTACATAATTTTCTGTAAAATCTTGTTGTCTGGGGAGATCTTTGAGGAGGCCTAGGGACACAATCGAAGGTGTATGCCCACAGAGAATCTGACCTGTCTGCAATCCATACACCAACCAGACAGATTTCTAAACCAGAAAACAGTATGAAAAAACTCCTTTTTTGTTGTCTCTTAAGAAATGGGTTGATTCCTTCAACAGCTAGTCCTAGAAAAAGATACGGTAGAGTCATTCGGAATTTAGTCTTTGAAGTTATTTCACAGATGTTAATTTAAAAAGGTAACAATAGCTGCTAATAATAGCAACAATATATTCAGATTCTTCCTCCTAAATATAGGAAGAAAACCCTCTAAATGGCATATTCATGCAAAATTTTGTGGTGACGTCTATGCTGGACTTCAGTCTACAAACAACTTTTTTTTAGGGGGAAAAAAACCCTAATAGCTACTTAAGCATCAGACAAATTTACACTTTAAAAAGCAGAAAGGACTAGAGTTTATATACACTCTTTGTAAAGGAGGTTAAATACAAAGTGGCCACTTTTCTTACGGAAAAAAATGCACTCTCTCTCAACACCTAGCCTGAAATAGCTATGAAAGAAGAAGTACTTTATAAATCCCTCAAGGTGACTCCTCAGATGATACAGAGTTTACAGATCTCTGCCCGATATTGTCAGCTAGTAAGTAGATTGAAGGAATAAGATAAGACTGCTTGAAAAAAGCATCACATCAACTGACAACCATAATTATTAATACATTACATTAAAATTCCTTTAAGATAGAGATAAAATAATGCTTAAGAAAAACAGTTTAACAATTTATTTACATTCTCAAAAGGCTTTTAATGATATCCCTGACTAGAAACCATTGAAGAACTTAATCTACTAAAAAGGGTCCAGACAAACAAACAAACAAAAAAACCCCCAGAAAGCCCAGTTTAAGATCAAATGGTAGAAGGTAAAGAGTAGAATTCCTCATGAGTTTATGCCTGCTCCTTTGCTTATAGACGAATGGATTCTTTGGGATGACTGCAGGCATCGAACAGATAAAACTTCAGACAACTGAGCTTGCTTATATTAGTCAAGAGCACTGTAGCAAGAAACCTCTAGTTGACTTAAAAACTGAGTTAGTAAATGGCCATACAATGGCAAATAAAATGTAACATTGATAAAGCTGTCACATTTTAAAATACTCTAAATTAACTCCTTCAAGTCAAAACAGGAACCCGAGCCTCCCTGTGAAACATTCAGAGACCTCTGTTCAAGGCACAGCCGAAGCCAACAGAGCACGCACGGTGTCCACACGCAAAAGGCCATCCAGAACGACACTGACCTCGCCGTCCTTCGTCCACCAGCTCATTCCCCGCGCGACACTGCATATCACAGTGGGCTCGGAGATGGAGGGATGGATAGTTACAGACAGAAAGCATCTTGGCTGAGCTAACAAGACTGGAATTGCACACTTAGATTAAGTAAACCAAATACGAAGGGATGAAATACATAAAACAGTGAATGTTACATGGAACAGAATGCTGTATACAGAACACCGGGCCACCCAAAGCTCCCACTGCAAACCCTCGTGCTCGCTGTATTTCTCTTCATTTCATCTTTCCTGTTATCTGTTTTACTTGTGTAGTTACTGGAAATTTTTTTTATTTCCATCTCAAAGTATTTAATTAATCATGCAGACTACAATTTATGTTCCCAGAAACAATACATTTCACATGTTTTTAGATGGATAAATTGCATCTTCAACAAATGGAAATTAGTATTGCCAAAAATTAATCAAAACAAATTAAATTTCTTTAATTTTTATGCATTATCAGTAGAGAAACAGTGTCTCTAGAATGATAAACAACATCTTAACTAATTTACTCAAAGTTGATAGGACCATAAATCCTTCTTCTAATTAAGCATGTTTCACAAATAAAAGATGGCCGAGAGTTAAACAGATCCAGCTCCTTCACCTGTATTTTGACAGGTCAGGCTAAATGTAGGTCATTGTCATCCGATAGCTGGCAAATAGCTGCAGCAAAATGACTGGGGAATTCTTAATCACACTCCACTTTCCAAATACTTACATTCAAACCTAATAGACACAATGTCAGGTAACTGGACAAATTTGAAATTCGCAGGACACTGAACTATTCTCTTCACCAGGAGCTTTCTTTATGATGTCCTGAAATACTGTATAACATGATACTGTATACATTTTTCATATACTGAGGGAGGAGTAACAAAAGGGCAATGGAGACTTGACAGCCACACACAAATTCTCCTGAAGTCATTATGTTAATGCGGGAATTACTAAGATTGCATAAAAGTTGTATAGAAATACAATATCTAAGTTGCCTATAAGAACATATAGAAGTCTGCTCTCACAATTTAAACCTTAAAATGGATTTGGGGTGGGGAATGTCATACAAATTCACCTGGCAAATTTTCACAGCTAAATTTTAAACAAAACAAAAAAATATGGGGCTTAAAGTTACAGTCCCAAATTCATTTTGGATATCCCGCCCAATTTTCAAAAATGCTCAACACTCAGCAGCTCTCTATACCTCCAAGATCATGAAAAAAACATGATTTAACAATATGAGGGGAAAGGCTAAATGAGATTACCTTCTCTAAATGACAAGGCTATTTGCATTTAAGTAGCATACAAATAATGATTACATTTGTCATTTGCATAATAATGAAATGATCCTTTTCTGACAAGGTGTGGCCTATAGAAGCTTCACAACTGTGAAATTCTTTTCATAAATTAAACTTGCTTTACCTCCAGAACCTTTGCCAATGCCCCATAACTTCTTGGGGCAAAACTCTCACTCCTGTTACTGAAACTTGTGCCTTGTAACCGGTCACTGACTGAACTGAATGACCACGTACACCCATAACCTGCAAGCAGACAGTTTACATACACTAGTCATATTGCTGCCAGTCATTACGGACTCTATTTTTATATACTGCACAAATGGATTTCCAATCTTAGATGTACAAAGCTAGAATTCAAGATATGAACGTTCTAAATGACATCTTTTCTTACCCCCCAAAATGTTTCTTTTATTTAAAGAAAACATCAGTATTTTGACCCATATTTTTCATGCACCAGTTAACTAGAAAATTACAGAACCTGAAGAGCTCAGATAAAATTCATCAAGGGGATTAAAACAACACATGCCTCCTCCCTCCAGTAGCTGTGGGATGCTACTGGAATGTGAATTAAGGACTCTCAAAGCCTTTGAAAAATGAGGACCTCTGAATTTTTAATTTTGTTAACTAATCATTAGAGAACTAGAAATTGCTGTGTTTCTGACTGTTTGATAGGTAGCTGCTTCCATAAAGTACATTTTTAATTTTGTAAGAGCTGGCCTGTTTCCCAGCAGCACATTGATTTGTGGGACCATTACTTACACCACCTAGAGCATAATTAAATATTAAGTCCCTCTTTGACGTATGCAAAGCCTGACTAAGAGGATTACTAGCAACACTGAGGGTGGCTTTCACACATTTTCTGGTAACTGAACACTGCAATATCATTAAACTTATCTTTACTCAATAGGAATCACATTCATCCTTTACGATACCTGAAGTCCCTTTTTGTACCAAGAAATGGTAGGGGAAAGGAGGGAACCCTTTAAAAGTGTGCAAAAAATGCCAACTAAGTAAGGATAAAACAATTTGGAAGTAATATAATGAACATACTTTTGAAATATTACAATTTAAATTTTATTTAAACAAGTCTTATATACATTCCTCTCTTAGCTAATAATAGAATTAAATCCCAGGGTTTAGATGTGATCTCAAGGGGTTTACTATTTTGCTAGATGAGAGAGGATGACCGAGTGAATAAAGGCATAGTGATGTTAGAGAAATAGATACTTATAGACCAAACTGAGTGTCACAGCAGTCTGAAAGCCAGCATATGTCATAGTGCATGTCTGAAAGAAGTAATTCCTAATTTCTATTTTTGGCCCTGGCTTACCCAGGATTATCCAAAAATCTGACAGAATTTTTAAACTGTTCTTCAACTTCCCCTTCTGTAGAATAGGGATGTTTTTTTAAGGTCCTTGCACTGAAAGCATTAACCTGGACAAGAGAAACTTGGTAATTAATGCTTTGCCAATACCTCCCCTACAAATCCTTTCCCTTACTTTTCAGCAGTGATGTAGCTACTGAATTCCACAGTGTAATTATTTTACTAATATACCATGAAGGATTTTGAAATGCACCTAGCAAAAATAGAGAGAACACAGTCTGCAGTACGCTGTCTTATTACACAGTCTCCCCTGTTTGTTAATTCACAAAATAACCTTATTTGACAAATAAGTTTGCTTATCATTTCCTTTTCGTAATACCAACTCCTGGACTACAGTTTGATATCAGCTGACTAAAAGAGAAAAAACAAAAACAAATTGTCTAAAAAGTGGATCGTTCATTTGTTTTCTTGGACGTTAGTGAAGAATTCCAACTGTCAGTTACTGGTACCTAACAGACTAAGCAATATGACTTTTCAGTCTAAATCACACATCTATTACCCAGCACAAGGCATCCACCAGAAACAAAGGACTCCATCTACCACATCTAGCTTGAGCTGACATGGAAATCAGAATTATCTTTAAATATGTTCCAACAGAACTCTTATGATCGCACTCTGTAGCAGGAATTAGGGGAAAAAAATAATTTTATATATGTATGTATAAGGACAGCTTTCACTTGTGCCAAGTATGAAAACTGTTTCTGAACTTAGCTAAACAATAAACACTATATACAGAGAATTATATATTACAGAATTGTATATATATTTATATATAATTAGCTCTGAAAGATTTGAGTTTATTTAGCACAGTAATTGTGCTTTTTACTACATAGCTTTGGCAGGCTGGAAGACTGGGCCAACAAGAATTGCCTGAGGTTGAACAGAGGTAAATGTAAAGTCCTGTGCCCCCAGGACAGAAGAATCCCAAGCAGCAGGACAGGACAGGATGGGGTCCGGCTGCCTGGGAGCAGCTCTGCTGAGAAGGCTCTTGGGTCCTGGACGACACAAGCTGAACCTGAGCCAGCACTGTGCCCTGGCAGCGGGGAAGGCAAACCACATCCTGGGCTGCCCAGCAAGGGTACAGCCTGCAGATCAAGGGATGTGACTATTACACTCTTCTCGGCACTTGTCAGGCTGCACCTGGAATACTGTGTTTAGTTTTGGGCCCCCCAGGACACGAGAGAGACTGGAAAATTGGAGAGGGTGCAGCATGGGGCTACCAAAATGATCAGAGGGTTTGAGAACTTGAGAGAGGAAGAAAGGTTGAAGGAATTTGGTTTGTTCAGCCTGGAGAGCAGATCTAATCACAGTCTGCCAATACCTGAAAGGCAGTTACAGAGAAGATGGAGGCAGTCTCTTCACAAGGATGCACAATAACAGGACGAGAGGCAACAGGCACAGGTTGCTTCAGGGGAAATTCAATCAGAATATAAGGAAAAAAAGGCCTCTTCACTGTGAAGACAGTAACACATTGGAGTTGGTTGCCAACAGAAGCAGTAAAATCTCCCTCACTGGAAATACTCAAGGCTCAGCTTAACAGGGCCTTGGATAACCTAACCTAAAGGCCCTGCATTGAACAGAAGTTTGGACCAGATGATCTTCAGAGGTCCCTTCCAAATTGTGCTTTTCTGCATTCCTATAATTTATGCCTGTCTGTGCAGACACAAGATGAGCATGCTCTTTCCAGCCTCTCCCTAAGAAGAGGCAGTTCGGTTTCAGCCTTCCATAAATCACTTGAGCCTTAGATATTCCCAACTGCTGCAACACTGCCAGCCAAATGGTGGGCAAGCTGAAGGCTTCTTGTACTATACAAGGAGCATTCCTTCTATAGAAAACTCCTTCATATTGAGAACCATCTGTCACAGTTTACACTAGAGCAACCATTGGAATTTTGGGCTGAATCTGGAACATTGAATAATTATTGATTTGTTAAACTTTAAAGATGCTTCGAGTACAATATTATTTAATCACAGACAGTGTAGCATTATTATGGGAAGGACATATTAATGTATTATTGGCATGGAATAGATTTAATTAGGTCCTAAAACACCATGAGACAAGAGCAAATGGTTGCTAGTTTTATACTGTGAAGTTTTATACATTTCAACTAATAAAAGTGATCTGGTCTTCTACAATTCTTAAGCAAGTTTAATGAGACTTGCAAGATTTTTGTCAAATAACACTTTCTTTCTCTTTCTTCTACAGAAAAGGCTAAAAGCTATTATCTACTTCTAATTTTCTACACGCTTCCATTCAACACTTTAGACTTGAAGTGTTTTTGGACTGGAAAGCATGATCACAGGTAACAGAAATATTGCCAAAAGATACTACATACTAACAACAAAAAACTGGAGATCAAGAATCATCTCAGACACACACTTGAAGAGTGACTGAGTAGTTAAGTGCCTGTATTATTGTGAATGCAAGGGAAAATTAATTTTTAAAGGAGTCAAGAGATAAGCATTTTCTTTTTAAGATTATTATCTTGAATGACCTTAGTTCAGTGAGTCAAAACGGAGAGATTGCTTTTGTTTTATATTAATAAAAAATGCTTTTGTGCACAGGCTTTGTAGGACACATTGGAAATGTTCTGTTTCAGTTCCATAAGCATTTGACATTTTCATGGAGGGGATGGGGGCGTGCATGGAAAAGGCATTCAGAAAATGGATGAGAAGTAATTCTGCTTCTGAATAATTTTACATGAAACAAGGGATACTCATATGATTTCAAAATAATACAAGCTTCAAAGGCAGCTGTGATGTTACAAGAATGTTCCTTCCTGTTAAGCATTTAGGATATTTTCATTGTACCTAGATGACTAAATGCAGAACCTCTAAAATACATACTCTGATATTAAGCACTTCAAAGTTTGTCATGAAATAAAGCAGCTAAAGTATTAATGGATATCCAACAAGAACCTTATTGGTGTTAAAAACAAAACAAAACAAAACAAAAACAAAACAAAGCAGTAAGAGTGCACTTGAACAAGCATACAAGTTAAATAGCTAAAAATATTTCATTTGGTCACCTAAAAATCTGTTGATACTTTTTTTTTTTTAAATCTGAATTTTTGTAGTTTTAACTTTTGGCCATTGTGTGTTGTTCCCCTCCCTCCTCCTCCTTTTTTAATATTTGCCTGATAAACTGAAAAATCTTTTATCAAATTTCAGTTTCTGTCTTCTATAAACTTCTAGAGTTTAAGTATGGAACAACTTCTCTTTGATCTACCTTCTGAACCCCTTTCAATTTATTAATATTTTTCTTGTTTTCTAGACATCAGAATTGGACACAGTGGAGATAACAGAAATGCCACACACAAACTTATTTTAATTTTTCATTTCTTTCTTTTTACCCAAAGAGGTAATTTCCAATTAAAAATAATGTTGACATCAGCCAAACAAACTTGGAAAAAATAGATCTGAAAATGGTTAGTGGCATATATGGGTCTGCACATAATTCATGTAGAATATGTATAGAGTTTGTATGCTTTCCCCCCTCCCCGTAACAGAAAGGTGAGAGGACCTGTTCAGCACACTCCTTGCAAACACAGCTCAAACAAGGGAAGGGACAATTCCCATAGTCTGTATGTTTGGACTACCAAGGAGTAAAATTAATTCACATCCCCTGGCTATCCCACACTTGTATGTGCACACACATGCACAAGTGGAAAAACAAATAAACAAACAAAACCTCCAAAGCCTCAGTAAAACCAGTTGGAAAAAAAGGAAGAGAAACATTTTATACATTGTATGCTGTAACAAAAGGCGTCAAACAGTATGGCAGTTTTATTCAGATTCATATGAAGGTGTGTGATGATTAAGAACGAAAGAGTATTTTCCTAAAAGAGGTGTAGGAAACAAGCTAGCTTTTACATTCTGTAGAAGAAATGCTGAATTCTAGAACTTTTATGTATGTTAAAAAAAGTGAAGGCTAGGCATTTCCTTATCCTTTAATTCAGGAAGAAAGGTAATCCATCAGACTCCAAAATTTGGGCTAAAAGTGCTCTGTCTCTCTTAGCAGCTAAATGAGTAATAGCTTAGAGTAACTTCTTTCAGTAATGTTTTTACCTCACTTCTTCTGACTTTACACTGAAAGAGATTTAAAATTCTCACTTGGTCAGTCAAAGGCATGAATTGTTTTAAGAAACTACTATCTTGCAGTTGCTGGGTACTGGCTTTTAAAGAGATGCAACAGTTGCCTCTATGACCAAATGCATTCCCCACCAAGCAAGTCTTTTCATTTGACACTGTCCTTAATATTCCCAGTGCCTACTTACAAGATAACACTTGGACAAGGTGCTTAGAAAAAAAGAGACAGTGGCCAGAAGTTCTAGTTCTAATTGATTATAACACTATACCAAGCAGATGATAATCAGGGAAGGTAAAAGTGACAGAAAACAGTGGTCAGAAGAGAAAGAAGATATAAAAATTAGAAGTCAATGCATGACATGGAGGAAAATCAGTGTTTGTTGCAGTTTGGTATTCTGTACTCGTGATCCCAAAGAGAAGCATTAACTATCTGTGTTTTATAAAGAATCACAATTTATGAGAAACCTCATGTAGTAGGAAGGTAGGAATGATATCCATACTGACAAGATGCATCACAACCACATACTGAAAATTCACATTTCAGTATACAATCTTTGCGTAGAAACAGATGTATGCTATTATTTATAGCAGTCAATGCTAATACCTTTGTTTCAGGCCAGCAAGCTCTGAGGACAGCCTGCGTTCTGAAGAACATGAGTAACTTGCTGTCCTCGTCACTGAGGTGGAACGCTTGCTCCATAATTTGGAGCACTCGGATGCGAGGCTTCACCGGTAAAGAGTCATCACCACAGAAAGGTCTCAGCCACTCCAGAAGGTCATCTGAAGAAACTACTTTCTCCCTGGAATTCAAGTTAAACAATTCAGTGTTAACTGTCTTCAGTAAACCTAAACCCAAACCAGCATGCATTTTCAAAGTTGTTTACAATCTATTTCATTGCAAGAAATTTCCTCAGAAGGAATTATTCTTTCTTGTTATACAGAATTGAAACCTAGGTGAACGTGTGCAAAATGGGGATCCCTCAAAATTGTTGTATGAAGTATAGGAAACACCATTCCTTGCATTCCTGCCTGTGTGATTTGGTAATAAGCATGACCACATTTTAACAAACCGTATCAACTTGTAAAATCTTCATCAACAGTTGTCTTTCTTTTTAAATAATGTTCTTAAATGAATAAAAAAGAAAACATTCAAATGAATAAAAAAAATTAAAACCTCAGCTGAAATTTATTACAGGCCAACTTCGCTATCGTTTCATTACAGATTCAAGAAACCCATCTCTACAAGATTAGCAAAAACACAGTCAGGTCCATCTAGGACAAATAATCTTGAATATTTTAGATAATTTATCCTTCTAATCCACAATTATTATAAAATTGATTTTGCTTAGGAGAAGAATTTAAACACTTTGCTGATGCAGCCTTGAAATGAAGTATACATAGTAGAAATAAAATACATGCACAGATCAAGTGTGGCTCAGAGGCTTCTTCACCTTCTCATCCTATGTTTAAACATTTTCTGTGCTGTTCTCTATCCTAATAATTATTAGGACTCCACTTGCTTTTTTACCATATCTGAGCACAAGCTATACTGGAGAGCTGATGGTAGGACAAGTGCTGATATCTGGTTTCTTGCTCTCATAGTCAGGCATAAAGACTCTTTAGGAAAGGGAAGCTGGCCATCACTAACCTGTTGTTGTTTCTATCTAAACAGATATGCTACCCTCAAACATTCTGATAATCCTTTTGAAGTTTTCAACACTGATGCGCTTCAGGAAACAGAGTAATCATGAAGAACAGACTATAATAAATAAACCAAAAACAACAAAAAAAAAACCCCACACTCCTGTGTTATGTGATATAATTTCAGAAAATACTGGGGTTGGAAAGTTAAGTGACCTTTTCTATGCTTTTTAATATATACATTTCTACACATTTCAATCATTCAATGTTATTATAATATAAAGGAACCAAAATATTCTACTGTGAAAAAAACACATAATTAATAATATACTAAAATTATAGTTCTCAGTAATTGGTAAAGCCTGTTTCTAAAGTACAAAATAAGGAGTAACGTCAGCGCACATTTGGGAGAAGCAAAACAGAACTTGATCTTGGAACTTTAGTGGTTTGTATTAACTTTTACATTTTAAGATAGTCCTCATCACATCCCTGTGTTGATAAATGTTTTGTGGTCAAACTGAAAAATTATCAAGTACTTGATCAAAACCAAAAATATTTTTACATCTGCAGTCAATGATTTCACTTCAGCCTCAGCAGAGTTCAAAAGTGAACTTGCAGAAATATCCCACCACTATCTTCATGCTTGAAAACAAGTGTTAAACATAGTTTCACATATCTTGACAGTTGTTTGTTTTTTTTTTTTTCCTGCAAGGTGGTTATCTATCAAGCCTCTACTCCCTTTAACACTTCATGTTTTACAAGATGTCCATATAGAAACACGTGGAGATAACGCTGATGAAGCTTTCTCAGCACTGTTATGTCTGCATGCCTGTTAGTGAATGGGTACCACAACACACTACTTGAGCAAATCACAGATTTTGTCGTAGTGCATTTTTCTAAATCACCTCAGCCATTTTAGGCTTGATCATAGTCATATAAACACGGTAAGAATTGTACAATATATATGCTTCAGTGAGGAAGAGTTATTCTGTGAAAGCCTCCAACAGACAAAAGATTGTCCATGAACATAGCAGGGTCCTGGGCTACTGAAGGTTTGAAACCATTTCTTTCATTTGTAACACTTCTTTTCAGCTGAATAATTCTACTCATGGTTACTAAGTTATTGGACTTTAAATTCTTTTTCCTCCCTCAAGGGAACATAAATACGCTTATATGTTTCAGGTAACAATCTGAACAGTTTTTTTCTAGAACATAACACAGTTTGGCAAAAGTCAAATTTACTTTCTAATACCAGTCCAACCCATACACTTCATTTTAAATAAATTAATCATTAAAAAAAAAATGCTGAAAATGGAAACATTCTAATTACTTATATGGGTAAACTATCCATAGTAGATTGCTTTTTTCTGAAGCATCTGAAAAAAATATTTCTTTATAACTACATATAATAAGGACTATGGCTAGGGTATGGCTTTTTGGGCAGGTTCAAAGGGAAATGCACATTGTCCACAACTTTTAACATTGGAATCAAAGTTGGTTTAGTTTATTTTGTTCTAATTAACAGGGTTTAAAGGAAGCATGCACATACTTTCCATTAAATTAATTTCACAAAATTTTGTAGCCTATTGGAGGACGCCAGAGAAAGCATCATTCTCTGTAGACTCTTGGACTTTTTCGTTTTGCAAAATGCAATTCATCTGTGTAATGTACTATGAAGAATTACATATACTTTGGCATATAGGTCTTCAGATCTGCTTTTTGTTGGAATCTTGTAATACAACAGCACAAGGCTGTAATAGAGGCTTTATATCTTGCTGCCTAGCATGGAAATTGCTGTAGGTTAAAAATGCCTACAATCTTTTATTACTGTTGTTCAGGGATTTTATTTTATTTTTTTGCCTGCTTGCGCCGATTTTTAGAAAAGACACTTATCAAGTCTCTCTGCCAAGGGAGACTAATGAAGTGCATAACACAGGATAGCTAAAATCTAACGTTAGGACAAAGAGCTTAATCTTTTTGGACATATATCTTTAAAGTTACTTAAATTAAAATGTAATTAAATATATTTTTAAATAAAAATATAATTAAAATACCAATAGAATCAGAAGGAATCATTAGATTTTACTTCTGTATATCATTTATTATTAACTATCATTAAATACCTTCCTCAAACACTTCAGTTGCACAAAATATTGGAACACAAAGGAGAATTTAGTGTTACCAAAGCGCGAGAGGCTGAGACGGGTTATTAGGTGAGAATCAAACAAATGAGTCCAGCAGACAAACTGCATCAGGGTAGGTAAGAAATTCGGAGAAGTCTTTGGTAATTTTGAAATAAATATTTCCCTCAGGCTATTTCTGAATCCATTCAAGCCATGACACTACAGCAGGCATACCAAACGTATACCTCAGGAAATGAGACGTAGATATACTCAATTATAAAAAATGTCTGATGCCTCAGAGAAAGCCAGAGTACCAAGGATTGGAAGGGAATTTGTTATACCAACAGTTTTTGTGTGCTCTTCACATTTCAGGAAAAAATTAATATGTGGAGAATTCCACTTTAAAAAAAAAAAAAAGGCAAAAAAAAGCAGCGTCACTCATTACTATTTACCCAGTGATTACATCTTGAAATTTTCAATAAACCAGATTTTAATACCTCTCTCATACAGCTTATTAAATCTATATAAAGCAAGCTTTTAATCAAAGCGTCATATGATATTACGCTTTCTCAGGCATTTGAACTCCATTATTTTAAGACTACAGCCTTTATCAGTTAAACCTATAAGCCTGGCAAAAGAAAGCCAACATCTTTGTTTTGTCTCTGCAGAGCCTACCTTCCAGGGCGCAATGCTGGCTGACAAGTTAGATACTCGGCCTCTAATCCTTTGCTGATACAGCCTCGCTCACTAAACTTTACTGTGATGATAAAACGCCTTTGTAATAAGGGAGTTGTGCTGCATGCAGTAACATAGCACCTTAACTTTAGCAATGATATTATCCTAAACACTTGAGCAGGTATCTAAGGGAAGTGGTTACACAGATGACTCCTTCAGGCATCTGCTGCCTCTAGACACTCTCCATCTCTCTCTCGTATAAGAATTCAAAAACAAACAAAAAAATCCTTCAAATAACCATGTAATATCATAGAACAACATCTCTTCAGCTATGATAATATAATATCATCATAAATGATACTGGATTTTAGCACCTAAAAATTTAAGCATTTTTCTTGTGTCTGGTCTTGATTGATGCCTGTACTTGCATATCATCTGATTTTATGAAAACCAGCTTGACTGGTTGCTTTTGAAGCATGATATTTTTGTATCTGAAGCTTATTGTTATTGCTCTATATTCTTCTTCTTTCCCTATAGGAACCTTTTCTACTTTCATTATAGGTTCTCCTGCTTATAATTCTAGCCATTTCTCATTTTTTCTATACTATCACCTATTACTAGTCAATTTAATTATTGTATGCTCTAATATGCTAATAATTACAGAATGCCCATATTCTCTAGACAGAAGAGAGAGATGTTTCATAGATGAAGTATTTTTTCTTAGATAATTAGAATAGACTGTTAATTAAATTAGACTATTAAAAAGAGTGCATTAGGCTAAATACAGTCTAACTGTGTGAAAGCATTTACACTACACCCATTAGCACAAACACAACCAACCACCTAGCAGCGTCAGACAGAAGAATTCATTTTATCCCTTCCTGTCTCTAAACGAACATGTAACAAACCAGTAAATGGCATTCAGCTATCCTTCAGTAGCATTTCAAACTAGACCTTTTTTTCCTTTTTTTTTAAAAAGAAAGAAAGTGGTTCCAAGTGGAGTGTGATTTATAACTGATGTTCCCTTATTTATCTTAACAAGACAGACGGGAAGGTAATACCAGTCAGAAAACACCAATTTAACCTGTCCTGCAGCTCTGAAATAATAAACATCAACAGTTAAGGTTTTCAGCTGGCCCCGATTTACAATTTTATTTAGGCTTTATATTGTTTGAATAATGCTGTTCAGCCCAGAACTTCAGCTAAATTAGAAATGACTCTAGTGGCACTGAAACTGTAAATTAAAAGTATGAGAATTAAAATGGTCTGCTGCAATACATCAAGAGTTCTGCAGAGCTCACACCTAATGTTTATATAAGTTTTCTTGAGGGGAAGATTTATGTTTTGTAAACAGAATAGCTGGAGTTTAAGTAGGTAAATAAGATAAATGTTTAAATTAATCTAAATAAACTCTTGTAGTCACACTGATCCTCACTCCAATTTACTGTTTTAACACTTTAACATTAATAATGTATACAAATAAAAGATTCGAGAATGGATAAAACTATACTTACATTCCCATCTACAGTAAAACATTACAAATGAGATTTACTGTAAGTTATGATATCAAATCAGTCAACTTCAGTATCCAATAGATAAGTACAGTAATATCAAGCTAATTTAATGCAAGTGTAGGAGTCTCCACACAACAAGGCAATTGCTTTTTCTGGCTACCAGAAAGTACGGCTTTTTAAAAGTTCTTAGTCTGTACATCTGAGAGGAAAACTAAGATCCCATTTTATTTTTTCTCCTTTTCTTTCCTAGAAGTGCAATGGGAAAAGTCAGTGAGCTAGACTGATCATTCTGCAAGCTAAAATAAGGACATACAGAGAAGAGGAGAAAAAATTTGGGAGAAGCATTATACAGCATTTATGAAATTTCTGCAATAAAACTTGACAAATATTGATAAATTTAGATATTCATATCATTATTATTTGTAGCTTATTTAATAAACTGAAACACAAGCAGTGAAGTACTCTACTTCTGGTAGATATACAATCTGCAGTAGTCAGAGAAGAAATACTATTTCCTCAAATTACCATAATACATGGCTGACTAGTTTTAGGTTCAGTGGCCTGGTTTCTTCCAGCTCATCAAGCAAAGGTCTCAGATTTTAAACCTTATAAATGGTAGCCTGTTCCAGAACAAAATCTTAGAAAATTAACTGCAAACCCATTAGATACACCCATGAATAGAAGTCATCCATATTCAGTACTGTACCTTCCATGCTTTTGTAAGATGTATCTTTCAAAGTCTTAACCAAAGAATCCAAACGATAAGTTCTTACCCTTTTTCAACGCTTGCATGGACTGCAGAAACGATGCCTTCTAGGACTCCAAGTGGATCTTTCACTGAGGTAGAAGAATCGCCACCTCCACTATTAATGGAAGACACAGAATTCAATAATAAATGGTCCTTCGTATCCTATCTAAATCTGTCCAACTGTAAGCTATATATTCAACAATTCAATAATTGTGAGTTTTCCATTTCCCCTGCTTGATTATTACCTTTATTTTCATGTCAAAGTAATGTAAGCAGCCACAAAAGAGTGGGAAAGACAGATACTAAAGTACTTAAGAGAAACTTAAAAGAAAATGGAGAGTTAAAATTTAGCATTTCTAACCTCAGCAAAATATACCTATGTAATCTTGTTACCCTGAGGATCTCATCAATATTGACTAGAGAGACTGAAGGTTACACATAAATGTCCCCCCCCGCCACAATCTTGCTGTGCCATTATTGGTTTAAGCAAATCTGATCTGATGTCGAAAGAGTTCCATCTGCTGATCTAGCGGATTCTTTTCTCCTTCTGGGATTAATTTTCAGTCGGATCAGCCAGGTTCATGCTTAGCAGAACAACAAAAGGGAAAAGGAGGGGACACGGGGTCTAGAAGAGCTTTTGGGAAAGGGAAGGCCTCAGCCAGCCATGAAATGGCACCCACTATGCCTGTGTAGGAGTAGAAGAACGTCAGTCACAGCCCATCTGACATTCCAGGTGCACATTAATGTTCTTCTGCAGGTCAAAAGGTAGTAAACACAGGAAAAAACACCCTGGCAGAATGAAAGCTTCACCACTAATGCAATAAAAGTGACATTTTCTGCTATGATTCTCAGGAAAACAAACCAGAGATGCAACCGAGTTCTGAAAGAAGAGATTTCCCACTTACACTCCAATAAAGTACGCAGCATCTCTTTGTGGAAATCCTTTTAATGGCAATGATGCCTGGACTGAACATGAAGACCAACAGTCATGCCCATCTCAGGGCATAACCAATATAACTCTTAATGTTGCACTAAGAGCAGAATGAAAGACAAATAGTCCCAAAGGTAGTTTATTGAGGATGACTTAAAAACAGAGGTGCAGTGTATTTTCCTTACAGTTCATCAGCATATCAAAGCTGTTCTGCTACCAAAATGTCAGCTTCTTCCTAAACTTGTGAATTACAATCTCTTAATAAAAAATGTACAGATGTCCAGACTCCTGATTGTTACGTTAAAAGAAAAAATCTACCATGTAGCAGACTATAATGTGTAAAAATAACTGCAATGTTTCACACATCTGTTAAGAGTTATGAGAGGTTTATATATATATATATATTATATATATATATATAAATTTAACCATTTGTTACTTGAGTAAGATAATTATTTACTTTACTTTAAAAATGACTATATGTATGACCTTTCCAAACAGACCTGAGTTACTATAGCCCACTCATAAGTAGGAAGCTAACATCATCTCATTCTGCATTTCTGGTTTGTGCATTACTCAAAAATAGTGTTACACATATACAGTTATCATAGAAATGGCATCATCAATACCATCAAATGACAGCTAAATAACTTTCAGAAGAGTGAAAAGTTTAAATCTAGATAATGTCTCTAAACATCTTGAGAACATTTGGAAATAATCAAATTATAATTTATGCTTCAGAAATATCCAGGATTTCAGATTCCTTAGAGACATACTTTCTGTCCCAAAGATATTAGTTTATTTTCACACACACAAGGTGGGGAAAAGAAAAAAGAAAGAAAAAAAAAGCCACACACACAAACACAAGAAAACTGAAAAAAGTGAAAAGAATTCTTCTGATGTCCTATATATCACAGGCCAATATATTTCATACTAATGCAGGACCTGAATAATTTACTTAGGTCAAACATTTCAGTCTCAGAAAAATGTGCATTTTGCACAGGAAAGCAAATGCAATATGACAGAAATGTTCTGTAATAATAGAGAAGACTTCCTACTCTGTCTGTATCTCTTAAGTAATGAAAGGCAAAATCTTCCTTGGCAAAAAAAAAAAAAAAAAGAGGGAGAGAGCAAGCGAGCAAAAGCGAGCAACAGCGAGAGCGAGAAGACATTCTTTACTGCATCTAGTTATCAGAATGACCCTAATCATAGGAAAAAGACAACTGTCAGGCACTGGAGATGACCATCTCAGCCCTGGGGAGAACTGGCTCCCTTAACATCCCACCTTAAGCACTGGCCAGTTTCCAGTGGTTCAGGGAAAAGCAGCCTGGACTCCACATGTAGATGACACCAGTAGTGTGGAAGTGTGGAAATTGTAAAAAAACTAACATTATTAAAGTAACTATTTTACCAAGCAACTACATTCATAGGGAGATGATTTTAGATTTAAAAAAAGATTTAAAAAATGCAAGGAAGCTAAGAAAACTTAAGAAAGGTTCCAAGAGCAAAGACAAATACAAGCCACTTTGATAAAGGGTTGTCTATAGGCCAACTTTAATTTTCCTCTATCATTAGGCTTTTTGTGTTTTTTCATATAAATTTGTAATAAAAAGTCATCAATTAAAGACATTAATATTGTATTGTATAAGAGAACTAGAAGAATATCTATAAACCTTGCATGCTAACCAGAGGATGATGGTTGTCTGAAATAGAAAGGAAATAAGACTGTAGTTGGGGCACAGGACACGGACCACAGAAATGGAGAACTTATTAGCTCTGCTCACTCCAAATTATCTTTATTGTACATAAATACATTTCAGTATCAAAAGAAAATGACCAGCAAACCTTAGATTTTGGGTTTCTTTAGGTTTGGACAATGATTCTGAGTAATGCTAGGACTTGCTTTTCAAAAGCCCTTAGTATCTTCAATTAGAAATGAAAGTCTTTAGCTCCTACAGCAATGAGGCTTTGGGCACATTAAAAAAAAAACCAAACAAACAAAAACAAAAACAAAACAAAACCTCCACTCATCTCAAAGAAATATACATCCAAAAGTTAATGGTCATTTCTGAAAATGGAAACCACTCTGTTTCAGGTAATCCATCTATGAAGCCAGTTCTGGAGTACAGTGAATTTATTAACTTTTACAGAAAGATTTGAGTTTGTCATATGGAAGGTGCTACAGACAGACAAGCATTATTCTACCAACAAGGAGGGGAAAAAAAAGAATAAAAGAAAAAAAAAAGTGAACCTAAGGGGTAAACCAGTTATCCAGAACAAGAAAATATTTTAAAATAAACTAGAAATGAAATCTACTAATTGAAATGAAACAATGCTATTTCCTGAAATTAATGTACAGCTGAAAGCTACCAATTTTTTTTTAAAACTTGACATTGCCTATACTGCCTAAGAATGGTTAGGCAAACTAAAAAGAGATTACAGTTCACGTGACAAATTCTCTTGTGTCAAGTTTCCATAAAGATTGTTGCCTTGTTCTTTTCTTAATAATTAATGATGAAAAATAAACAGCTACTAACAGAAATAAATTAATGAAGAATTCTTTCACACAGATTATATGCTGTTTTATGCATGTTAAAAACAGCAGAACAGGACTCAGTGTTCACCTCTAAATTCCTAGGTATGAGTATGGTGTAATTACACTGATAAAGGCTTATTTTGATTTCAGTTCAGCTTCAGAAAAAGTGATGCATTTTTAAACAAGATGTTCCTCAACCACAGCAAAGAACTACAAAGAACGCTTGAAGGGACAATAAATTAAATTCATCCAAGTCTTTTAACTTAATTATGCTATTCATTGAAAATGCTTGATATCCTCTTATTTCTCCAGACTTATTTTCCTCTTTTTGTTTGAGTTTCCTCCGAATATCAGGAAACAGGAAAATCTTATATTGTTCGTATTATCATAGCAAGCTGAGGAAAAAGTCATAATGTCAGTCATTTCCATCAGAAATATTATGAAATTACATAATTTCTAAGTTGCTAAACTACCCTGTATGAACCCTGCTCAAATGAGATGGGACAGTGAAAAACCTGCTGTTTTAATTTTCTTTTTAAGTTAGCTCCTTAAAAATTAATACTGTATAACTGGTTCTACCTCCTTCTCCAAATAGAGGTCATTAAACAAGAATTCAGAATTTCACCAAACCTTTCTTGCCCACCACCAGGTGAGTACTTCCATAATTTCGTGAAACACTATGTCCATCTGTATACATAAGATAAGAAACGCAGGAGCTGTAAATGAAGACCATAATATCTTGAACAGATAAAACTGTCTTCTCTGACTACCTCGACTCCTAGGTAGGAAACCCTCATGTAGGATCCAAACTCTTCTTTATCACCCATGAATGTTCCTAAAAGTAATTTTACACATCATGGAAAGTCTCCAGTATAATCATGTAAGTGATCTTAGGAGAAAATGAAACTTGTGTAACTCTAATCAGGCTACTAATGTTACCAAAATCTTTTATTCTTCAAAAGTTCCAATTTTCTACTGAAGAGACAACTGAATTCTATCGATAGCAGCCGTTTCCATAAGGAAACTCAAGAAGCTACCGAATATAGCTTTTGTACGAAGCAGGCAGACAGGCTCTGCTGGGGAGATTCCCTACACACCAGTGCAAGAGCTTCCACTTTGAATTTTGCGCACCAGAACAAGAGCGCCAAGGAAGACAAAAACAGTTAACAAAGCTGGACAATACTGCTTTTGAATATAGGCACCTACAATTAGGCAAATAACTGTATTTTCCATTCAACGCTGTTTCCGAGAATGTCTGAGAGTTTTCAAGCTTTGAAACTATGCTATTGAAAATATGAAGCCAAGAAGAAATTTAAATAATCTTTTACAAAGGCAATACTATCTGGAATCTTCTTCTGTAAGAGTCAGTATATAATTAACAACAAGAGACATTTTACCGTATTTGAAGGCGGGTGTTGTAATTATGAAACTGAAACAAGGGACGCACATTTTGAATCATGGTGTTGCTAGGATCTGTGTTTAACTTTCAGGTAAATCACTGAGGATAACCTAAGTTTTCACATTCATACAGGCCTGTTTCATTTAGGGTTACAGTATCTTAATTAAATTCCCTGTCAACATACACAACGAAAATCCAAGGAAACTCCAGTTAAATGGAGGTATACCCCTACGGCTACTACTTTAAAAATGTTAATCCTCACCAAAAAAACCCCACAACAACAACAACAACAAAACCTTTCAAAAGTATTCAAAACTATTGTAAAATAACCACATTGTATAATATATCCAAGCTCCAATAAATAAACCTTTGAGTTTTCCTTTGAAATGTTACACTTTCATTGAATAGTAGTTCAGCATTCCAGGCACACAGGCAAGACTTTTTATTATATATTTTTCCATGAATGCAGAAATGGAAGTGTTACACAGAACACTTTGGTTAGTATGTTTTGATTTCTGCTATGCTCTAGATTGAATGCTAACATCTCGGTGCAGCACAGAGACACATCCAATTTCATTCATACTGATGATATCAATGCCAGCAGGCTAAAGCGATGCCAAGCAACAACCTTTCTTTCAAACATTTACTTTACTTTTTTTTTTTTTAAAAAAAGAGTGAAGTTACTTTATAATATTAACCCCTCACTGAATTTCATAATAGGGAGGATATGACATCAAGTATTTTCTATTCTATTTTATGCTAGATTCATGTTCTTTACTATTCTTCATACTCTTTACTATTCCATTAGACAGCTTTTCAATAGCTCATTAAGTAATGTAAATATTATCTACCCCAAGACTTTCCTCTCACCCTCTTCCAGACAGGGAAGTAAATGAAGTAGGGCATATTGTTTTACAACATCTTGTGTTGGTACATCAGTACGTATTTATAAGGAAAAACACCAGTCAGAGGAATGCACATCACATGCCAAATGAAAAGTGGCGAATTTCTGAGTATAACAGAAGCCTCCGACTAATTCCCCTTCCTTTGCCCCTCCCGTTACATCCACTGGAGAGAGATGTTTTCCCTTCTTTCAGTAAAGTGCTGCACAGGAGTTATTGATCATGGTCTTTGCCTGAGAACTTTAAATGAACTTTCCGGCCCCTAGCCTTGAGATGCATATAAAAAACTAATAATTCAATTCACAGAAAAATGGGATAAGAAGCAGAGTGGAAAGGAGAATTTTGATAGGTTTGTCATAGTCCTGTTAACGAGACTCACTATAGTTGAATTAACAGGATGGTGTGAGCTTCATATCAAGATGTATTGCACTGCTGTATTCCAGCCATGAACAGCAGGATAATGATCATCTAAAGCCAAATTATTGTTCTCCAGATGGACAAACTCAGTCAAGAAAGACAATGTTACACATGTTGCTATGTAAAAGCTCTATTATCATCTGAGATTCCATGAAAACTCTTGAACTGAGTTGACAGGAAAAATCAATTCCTGCCAAAGGAGGCTGCAAATATTTTGAAATACTTTCTTCTCTTCACCTGTGGCACTTCGCTCTGCTGTAATATACACATAAATGCTGAAGCACAGGTACACACGTAGACAATTCCGTTCTAGAATTGCTTCTGTATTTCTGGTTTGTGCATTCATGTCATCCTACTAACAATGTTTTTTCTGCATGCAGAAGAACCAGAGAAATTCTCAAAGTTCTGTGTTTCTAAACTGGTCTTAAAAGTGAAACAGAGTCTAATAGCCATATAATAGTGTAACACTTGTTGCTCTTGTCTCTTCAGAAGAGTTTTGAATAACTAAATTAAGTGAGAAATATCTGTTCATTTCTCATCAATGATAACAAACAGTCCATCTCCTTCCTCCTGCCTTCCCCCCTTCCAAAAAGAAAGAAAGAAAGAAACAAAAAACTCAAACATTTCTATGGTCACAGATCTGATGGGGTCCTATTTGGGATATTCAGTGCATCACAGGCCAGGAAAAGGGAATAGGTAACAATGCAACATCAAATCCAAGGGAGTTGCCTCAGATAAAAATAAATAAATAAATAAAAACAAATAAAATCTCTGCTGAACTAATTTCAGCTGAATTAATTTCAACTGACAGCAGAACGAAAACCAAAAGTGAACATTTTTATGCTGTTCTGAAGGAGAAAGAACACCACAGACAAAAGGATTCTTAACAGCTCATTGATAATCTGTCAACAATGATGGCAAAAGAACTTGGAGTCTTCCTCCTGGGAACAAAAATACTAGCAGTGATGTAAAATTCCTGAGCTTCATTCTCTGCTTGTTGTCTTAAAAATATCACAGCTCAGCTCTAGTCCAACCATAAGAGCCACATGGCCTGGACGTGTTCTCTGGCCAAGCTGTTATAACAGGGAACGTCAAGACTTGGCCACTCCCTTGTTCAATCACACTGAGGCATGGATGAGAACACAGCTAATTCCTCGGTAGCAAAGAGGACAAGTTATACAACTACAAATATTCAGGAACTTCCACATATCCCAAAGCTTGTTAAAGAACAGCAGCATCTTCACAGACTCCTTCAATCTCAACATATCACTATCAATGTACACTAGCCTCAAGGACTGTCATTTGAACTCCCAAACCACAACCCCTACCATTTCATTATCCTCATGAATATCTTAAGTTTCTTCACTGTGTTACATAAAAGGCAAGAAAAAGGCTGGACCTCGAAGGACATGCTAAAGTTTCATACCTATGTGGCAAAGGAATCTTGTAATCACCACAGCTACAAAAGCTGTAAAACTGCTTACCAAATCTTAAGAGCAGCTATTATGAGTGGCAAGCTGGGCTACAACTGATCATTAAACACAATGAAGGAAAAGAAACTTATCTCACAGAAAAGCTTATCAAAGAGCATGCTTGTTTTCTCTCAGTTGTGTCCATAAACCTATTTATTTAGGTATTTGTAATGGTTCTATATTCCCAGAGATCACTATATTCTCCCAAATACCAGACACTCTAAAATGTTTTCATCCTCAAATTTGTGAATCTAAGCCATGTTCTTTCTGGGCTAAAGGTCAATAAATACATATGCTGCTGATAACCAAAACAGCCAACATACTACTCAAAGCAGGAATCTTCCCTCCTTCCTTGCCAGGGACTCGAACTGACACTACTGAAGAAATTCACCATGATTACAGTGGTTTTAGACTGCTTCTGCCAAGTGTTAAAATTTAAATTCCTAAGCAATACTATAAGAAATACAATCAATTCAGTTCAAAGATCATTGTATTGGAGTTAACACAATTGACCTGACAGTCTACGCTCAGCTCTTTCAAACTGTCAATGAGATTTTAAGATGCTCAGCATCAGCTGTATTTCAGGCTGCTTTGCATTTCAAAGATGCAAGCTGTACTTCCTCCTGCAGGATTTGTTGCTGCTAGACATCTATTGCCCAAAATATTTGCATGATCTCTTTTCCTGCTCACTGCCTGTTCCTACCCAACAGCCATATCTTTTGACCCTCTGTTTTAGAGGGAAGAATTATGTGCAATTACATGTAAACACTCCAAAAATTCACAAGTGCGCGCACACACACATGTAACAATCATATTGTAAAGCCTAAAGCCAAGGTTTTTAACTAAAAGCACTGCCCAGTGAACAGAGTTCTGTGGCTTGTTTTGTTCAGACCGCATAGACTTCCTGAACTCAGAAAACTACAACAGTCATCTCTGAGTATGAAATTATAGGTCAGCAGGAGCACAAATAGTCCAAGAACTCCTTTTCTGTGATTCCCCAATTTTTTTGCAAAATCCAGAGATTCAAAACAGAGAACAAGTACCTACTATAAAAACAAAGAAAGATTCTTGGGCCTAATTATGGCATACTTACCTTAATGCGCATACAATTTCTTTAATAGCACATTGGACAATATCCTTGGGAGAAAGACCTAGATCTCCAACAGCCACTTCTAACAACTGTTGTATCATGTCCAGAGGCTGACCATCTATACACATAGCTACTGCCTGGTCATGGATTTTTTCTCTCTCCGACCTTGACAAATCATATAAATAGCCATACTTCTGTAGTATATCCTGTGAATAGACAGGTTTTGAACATGAGTCAGGATACTTTTTATTTATAGGTAGATATTGTTCAGTGTCTTTAATCCCACCAAGACTTAACATGTTACTAGGAAACAGGAAAGACTGACGGAAGTGAATTTTCAAAGACCAGGTCAACAAAAATAAAGCTATAAAACATTAATGAAATATGACAAAAGTTTGATTTCTATCATTACTACTTACGGTAACACTCAAAACAAGCATGTGATTAGTAATCAGGTTTTTGTAATAACACATAATATTCTTAAGGAAACTTCTGATTTATGTAAGAATTTTTCTGCAACAGCCTTCTACTTTCTTAAGTGTGCTTTATAATCCAAAAGTTAGTCATACAAACACTACTATTCATGGCTAACAAAGCTGCATTTGCAGAAGCTTTGCAAAATATCTTGTTAAATTGTGCAAAATTGGAGGCTATAATAAAATCTGAACCATTTTAATACTATCTGAACTCCTCGAAACTGTTAATTTGTTTAAAAACAAAAGGAGAAAATAATACTTCCTTGAAAAAATTATACCTTCATTCAATAGTAGTAGCTACTCAATGAATTAATTAGTCTCTATTCCTCTGGGACTGTTCAGGTAACATCAACATAGTTCAATAAAACTTTCCAGTACACTACTCACAGATTTATTTACTTTTTTTTTTTTGTATATTTATTTTTATTGTATATCACTACAGACTCTAAAAACTTCTATGCAAGAGCTTTCGGCTAAGCTTTTCTTGCAGCAATTTGTCCAGTGACAGTAAAAATAAGGAATCTTTTTTGACTAAATCTTTAGAAGTAAAAGATTTTGAACATGTTAATAGTTAAAGTCAGAATGTGTAACAAAGCCAAGTGAATCTCTAAAGACAGAACACTAAAGTTTCATAAATTTTATCAAATCTCTAATGAAACATGCAGAAACTTGGAACTGAAGTTTCCAAGGGAAAGGGACACCCAGGATACTGTTGTAAAATACTTAAACAGATATGTGAATGTAATTTATCATTACCTGTTTGCTGTTTTTCAAGTAAGTGATAAAACTATGACTGAGCGTTTCCAGATGAGCAAGAGATTGCTGCAAGTGATTCAGACTTTCTTCATAGGCCACAGATGCATTTTCAGCATCTTCCATGTCATTTTCAGAAGGTTTTTTTCTTGATTTCTCAGAAAGATGTTTGACTGCTTCAATAGCCTTCACAGTCACTTCTATCCTAGCTTCAACTGGCAGCTGAAAAAGATTAAAGAATATTTAACCATTATCATTATTTATACGATATCATTTGTATTACAGCAGTGCCTAAAGGTTACATGGTTCCATCATATTACAGTACAGCATAAAATTAATTTAAATATCATATGAAAGAAAGTCTGATATTTTAAAAAGCATCAGTTTTCCATACATATTTTTGCCTTTTGTCCTTTATCTTTTATTGATGTTGATTCTGGCTCATAATAAAATCTATAAAACTTATTTTCCATAATAATTTTCATTGCTTTTCTAGACCGTCATCTTACAATCTGTATTTTTTAGTTCTGCATTGAGAGATGTCTGGAGATCATTCTGGAAGATGAACTGGAAGTCCCAAAATGTGAAAATTAACTTAAGGCTAATTTTGTTAGGTTCAGATCACTGTTTACAATTTATCCATAAGACTATAACCACAGTAAAAAACAAATAATCAAACAAACAAAAATAACCCCAAACCCAACAAACAGTACGAGGTCTAAATTTGCATGTACTTATCTTGGGCCACTTGTACATTTACTGCAACTACTCTTACTTTCCAAGTGGGATGCCAGTACAGGCAACCTACACATAATGCTACTACAGCAATGAAGATTTCACAGCTTTTTTCAAGCTTTTGTCAATCTCCAAACAGAAGCATATGATTCCAGTTACTCATCATTTTATAAAGCTGCAGGCTACAAAATAGTGCTTATAACAGCCATACAAATTCCTTTCAGCTCATCCTATTTGAAGCACAAATTATACAAAACACCACTAGTAAATGATGTCGACCTTCACAACTAGAAGTATCCAGCCATTAGACTGAAACAAGAAATTCCACTTTTTCCACTAAGCTTATCATAGAGTCTGAATTTCCAGATACAGAACTGTACACCCTCTGAATGAAGTTTCCTCTTAACCCTCCAACTAGCATGAAGGGTCACTCTTGTGCTCAAGAATGGAATCTAGTGCTTCCGAATGGCATTAGGCAATAATTACAGATCTTCAAGCTTCCAAAACCCAAGAGTACTGAAGAAAAGCAATTTAGAGTGTTTGGAAAGGGATATAGGTGGAAACACTTTTTATACAGATGGTATTTGTAGCAAACTGCTGTGCTGTTAAGTCAGGAAAGACATTACTTCAACTAGGAGTCCAAAACAAAGTCTGATGACTTTAAAACCTCATGTATAATTTGTTAATTTAAAACTTTACTTCCAGTTTTAAGGATGCTTACTGACAATATACTTACTTTAAATATACTTTCTGACAATTACCACAGAAAGAGGAGAATTAAGACTACAATAGCATTCTTTATAAGAAAGTCAAATTGATATTTATGTCATGAATCAGACTACCTATCTGTAAAGCCACAGAAAACTTGATAAAAAATAGTTAATAAAAAGTTTTAAAGCATTTATGGTTATTTTTTTCTAAAAAGACGGTACATGAGTGAAACTGATTACTCCAGTTTTTTAGTGCTGTTGATCTGAACCACAGTAATGATCTATTGGACATTGTCGGGGGGGTGGGGGGAAGAGGAGGGGGAGAATTATTGCAAGAGCTATGAAATATTGTCAGCATTTACAGAGTAAATAGTAAGAGCATTTTATCATTCAGTTCCAAAATCAACTAAGTTCCATTCCCACCAAAAGCAATTAAGTACGATTTTGTTACTTGAGAACAAGATCTCAGTATCAGGTTTTACTATAAGCAGGGAAAAGGTGCAATCTTGATAATACAAGAAATTATGATGACCACAGATGGATTTTGTAAACCTAATAACATAAAAGACGAAACCAGTTACATATTTTGTTTCTTTCTCATTCTAGTGTACATTCTAATGTTCAAAAAGCAATTAAAAGGGATGGAAAAAGCAAACAATAGAAATGTTCCATCTAACTTATATCCTACAGAAATGTGTGAATATGCTGCATATTTAGAAGTCACAGTGCCATAAGCATATACAAATTAAATACACTACTTTTATTTTTGCATTCATATTTGTGTAATGATAAAATGAAGCTCTACCAACATATCATTTTCTGATTATTTCATTCCAAAACATGAATGGCTATCCTCCATATTTCTAGTCAGCTTCAGTAATGAAATTTGGTGTCAAACTCAGTAATAACAAATAGCTTTAGGGGCTAGTTTGATCCTTGTTTGCCTGTGGAAGACTGAAGTTTTCTTTTTAAGAAGATTTTACAGTTTAAAGAGACTTTTAATTCTATAGGCTATAATATGTAATGAAAAAACCCTAAAAATCTGTTTTGATTTCAAATCAAGTAACATCACATACAATTCTAGCTCAACAGATTTCACTCCTCAGGATAAGAACTCATCTCAAAAGGTCATTTCCTTCAGAAGATGTAAGCATTAAGAAAGGATTGTACAAGTAACATTCACTTGCAAATGAAGACCCTGACACTGCCACTCTTATTGCCAGTGATTAACATGCAACTTTGAGATGGAGCAAACAGCTCCCTTTTTTATGCAACAGGAACCTAGGATGCCAACAAAATAGGTTCAGTTCCCTTTTCTGCCACCAGATCCCAGCTTTGTATTTTCCACCACACAAATGTTTTGTAGGCACAAGCCAACCAGATGTACTAGAACTAAAAACAAATTACATTAGTTAATTTAGAAGTAGCTTAAACTGATATGGAGTAATAAAGCATATTTCCCAATTCCTATACTATTATTATTTCATTATTTTGCATTCATATGGAGATTGATGTAAAAGTTCTAACCTACGTAAGGAACCAGTTAAAGGAAAGACATTAGTGAAGCTTCCTATAATGAACTCTTGAAACAATTTTAATTAAAATAACCATATTAATGGCAAGGTAAGGAAATGCCTAAAAGTGCACTGATCTCAGAAAAAGAGGTACTTTCAATACCCATGAAGAACAGAATGTCATACAAGACAATCTGAATGAACTTGAGCACGCAAGTGATAAAAGAAGCAGAGTAATTCAAAAGCCAATATTTGAATCTAGTTGTGCTTTACAAGAGCATTATTACCAAATTCTTGTACATGTTCAGGCAATGCTATGCACTGTCTTTTTCCTTGGCATTTTACATGGTGTCAAGAAGTTGATGAGCAAGCCACGAGAAACTGAACATTACTTGGAGCTCCTTTTAAATGCAGCTTCTTACACAATTATTAAAAAGGGTATTAAAAGTCATTAAAACTGAAAGAGAAAATAACACAAGGTAGTATCCAGAATCATAACGGGATCTCACAACACACTCATTTGGTATGCGGTCAGAATGTGGACATCGTATCCCAACTTAAGAAAGAAGAAAATAGTCAAAAAGGCATTACCAACTCAGAGGCAATAGGAGTCAATGTTTCAATTAAAAACATCAAGCTGAAGGCAGAGTTCTTCCTTTGCACCAAAAGTTGAGAGAGAAGTAATAAGGAATGGAATTTTAAATTAAAAGAATATCATCAGCTATAGTTTGAATGGATGTGGCTGAGACTAGAAAAGGCTATGAAGAATAGCCTGCAATTTTTAAGGAACATTCCTTTCTCTCTGTAGAAGACCTGTCTGATTATACCACTGCTTTTTATTCTACTCTTGCAGCTGTAGTCTTCTCTTACTAATTAACATATTGTGCCCATCCTCATTTGTAATGTGTCCTCCATAACAAAAATGCAGTGAGAAAAGAACAATTATTTTCAGTTTGTTGGGGGTTTTGGGTTTTGTTTTAAATCACTGTGGTATTTATCTCTCTCTCTCTTTTTTTTTTTTTTTAAGATCATGTTTCTCAACAAAGATTAGGGCAATGACCTATGAGCTCTGAAACAGATGGTTCTTTGAAGACATAACAGGCTACTTAGCACAACCAACAAAGCAATGTCATCAACAAGATTAAAAAAACCCAAATTACCTAAAGCACTCCACACAGGTCACAAAGGAGAACAAACAGAAAACCATCAAAAAGATCAAAAATGTTGGTATGATCATTACTATAATTAGAGCTTTATGAAGTAAGCAGTATTTAAAAGCAAATACAGCTGCCAGAAAAGATGACAGGTTCAAAAATACATGCATAAATATTAGCAATAGCTCTACTGAATGATTAAAATATCCCAAATGGGAAAAATCTCTACTTTTCATATATTCAAGCAGTCTATACTTACCACTAAGCAGGGATATCATTTAGTCAGAAAAATGTGAAGAACAATTCAGAAATAAGAGCATTTCAGAGTAGATATACCACAAGCAAGAACCCTCTATTTACTTTTACTAAGCTGCGGTGGTCAAAGGATCAATGAAGTTTTTCAGTCTGTGAGGAGAGTAAAGAACTTACCACCTGTTTTGTTTATCACAGACACAACTGGAACACTGGAGAAAGCAGAGATTGATGCAATTAGAGACAGATGCTGATAACCAGATCAAAAGAAGAGTTATGAAAATAATGAAAGACCGGGGGGGGGGGGGGGGGCACGAAAGAACCGCAGAAACAGAAGACGACTTCGAGAGGTCAGTCCATTCAGTTTATTAAAATAAAGTTTAAGTGGCTTCTGCTAAATGCCTGAGTGTGAAATCAAACTTTGATAACTACCTCTTGAGTATAGCAGACAAAAAGTCCAGTAGCTGTAATTTCCAACTAGATAAATTCACATTAGCAAAAAGATATTTTAAAAAATAAACAGTGAAAAATTAGCCACTAAAACAATCAATGATTACACTAGACTCAGAGTCACACTTAAATCCCCCAGAATTAAAGAGTATTTCCTACAGATATGCTGTAGTTCAAAAAATTGTAAGTTTTAGGAAGCAGCCTGATCTGTCTGATTACATTAATAGTGTTCCTTTGTGCTCTGTGATTTTTAAATTCCCACCACAGGTATATCTCTGCTCACACAGTTCTTCCACAGTTTCCACCACCCAATGTCACCTTTTCTCTTAACTCTTAAGGTTGGGGAAAGGATTCTCTTCTGCCAGGTAGTAACTGATTTCTACTGACTGCAATAAACATGGGAGAAAAGAACCTGAGTTCTTACGTGAAATCACATGTGCACCAAACCTACACATTAGTCCTCCTTTGTATGAGGAACGTTAGTCGCCCTCTCGCCAGCGGGTTCCATTTCTCCAGTTCAGACGTTCTCTCAACTCCTCTGCCTGCTTTGCATTGCTCGTTCATCCACCTTTCCATTCAGTCACTGCTCTCTCAACTCACCATAAATCTTCTCTCCTCAAAGTTAATTATCCTTCAGTTTTTGCTGCTACCACTTTCCTCTCGGATGTTGATTTACCAGCAATGCAGAAGGAGCTATGATGAAATAGCAGCTACAGCATCCCCACACAACATAGAAATACAACCTATTTCTGTATGTGACTGTAAGAAAGATTCTGTAATAAATCAGACCTACAGATGGCCCTCTCTTCTTTCCCAATCTTGAATTTTTTTTCAATCTATGCTTCATACTATAATAATTGTGACATTACACATAAATGGGAGCTTCAAATGCTAAAACATGAGCTAATAATAATAATAATAATAATAATGCAAGTGGAAAGGGGTAGGTGAAGAAGAGGGCCCATTCAGTCAGAGCCCAGCATGTTCCTGTTCTTTGCAGCTTCTCATTTTTGGTGAGGAGAAAGTGAGCATTAAAACCCTGTGCCTCAATTCCCTTTCATACAATTAAGCATTCTGTTTCCAGGTTCTCCGTCACATCAACTGATATTCAAGCAGAAGGCAGCTTCCTGTTGTTTTGGGTGGCAGAATCTAGACTGTTACCTGCCTCTTCTTATTACTACTGATACACTGAAGCTATTCTGATGATGTCAGCTTCCCGAATTCCCTCATGGTTAAAAAAGCAATGGTACCCTAGAAGCTTAGCTAACGTAACCTACGTTGCTTTAACACACCAGAATACCTGCCCTAAGCTACCTACTTAGCCTGCTTCCCATTATCCCTCATTATTTCAGACTTTTCTCAATTGTTTCTTTACTCTCCCTGACCAAAAGGAGCTTCATGGTAATCACCATGTGTTTTGCAGTCCTCCATCTATACTGAATACCAATACGGAATTACGGAATTGTATATCTGTTACAGAAACGTGAAACTAGTATACTAACAGTTCCTGGCCATAAAACTGTGATGGGAGGAAAGCAATAAAATAGAGAATTGAAGATAAAAGAGTAGATGCAAGAGGTGATCATATGACTAGCATTGATTCAAAACAATAAAATTTTGTAGCTCAAAGCTAGAGGAAAGAGACCTCTGAGAAATAAGAGTCTTCAGGAACTACAACAATATATTTTCATTGTCTACTTCCACCTGAAAATTACTAATTGGATTCCAAGGCAAGACAAGCTGGCTAAACAGTTGTTTCATTCCCAAACTCAGTGAAGGGTATACACAAAATCAGCTGACTGGACCACTGACTTCAGACATTTCTGGAGTTTGTTTTATGACTCTGGGTTCTGGCCAAAACGCTGGCAGATTTCTGCCGCAAAGTTCTTCCTGGACACTAGCACAACACCCTTGCCATCAATAGCTCCCCCTTTTACTCCTACTCATTGTAAGAGACTAGAGAAGCAGTATTAGAATCCCAAATAGAAACAAATCAAACAAGCTTCAAAACACATATGCAGTGGAGTCTAGCCATCCTCTCCCTCCATCAAGTCATCAGGAGTAAGTGAGAAATATTCTTGAAATGCCTGAGGTACATAAACAGGAAGAGTTTCAAGTGGCTGCTACCAGCGGCCATACATGAAATGAAGCCAGTATTTCTTTCTCATTAGAGCAGAGTCATCCCCTGGCTATCTCAGTCCAGGATCAAGTTATACAACTAAGACCTCAGCATAAGTGTCAGTCTTTCCAGATAGGCATGAAACTGTCAGTAGGTTTATATGATATGACAGATCAATACATGATAAATGGGACAACAGTTCTGCTGAATAGGCTTTTGAGGCAGCTGTAGATACTAGTGATTAAGGGCAGTGACTGACCAAAGTATAAATTTGGAGGTGACAAAGCTGTTGTCATTTTCCCAGGGTTTCAAGGAAGAGCAAAAAATTTTTTAACCAGACAAATTCTAGTATAGAAACAAGTTAAACAGGTTCTAATAAATTTATTCTAATATTCTGGGAACACTAAAACAGAATCAAAGATGGAACAAATGACAACTCATTGAACAGGATGAATAAGCAACTTTGGAAAATAAGCACAATCCAGCATAAAGAAGATAAAGACAAAGAAAAATAATGGTTGGCCTTCCTCTTAATCATCTATTTTTTATTTCTGGCAAAGCTAGTGAAGACAACATCTCAAGACCTTGCAGTAAGGAAACATCTAAGAAATCTCTAATGCTCTTTTTTGCCTGGTAGTAAAAATACTAAACAAAGCACAGATAAAAAAAAGTTAAAAATATCTTTACATGCAGCCCTCACCGGGCAAAAAAACCCCTGCAGATCTGGTAGTATGTGCTAGGGCCATGAAGGCATGTTCTTTCAGTAACAGGCTTTGAACCAGATGGAAATTATGACAGAGTTTATCATTTATATTATTATACTGCCTAGAAACCATATGCACTGGCCCAGAACTCTTCTCTGCAGAATGTTCTATTCAGAATGCAAAAGTCTTGGGGTTAAACAGAAGCCTGGAGCACAACGAATTTTTAGGATTAGCACGAGTAAAATAAATAAATAAGAATAACTTGTTCTCTGCTGATCGAGAAAATAGTATTCGGGGTTCCATAAAAATCTCTCTTTCACAGAGCTACCTTCTCTAACTTACTTTTAAAAACAAATAAAAATCTTTTCTATAATAACTGCCATAGAAAGAAGAGATAGACAGAGGAAGATAGGTTGTAGACTAACACATTTATAAACTTAACAACCCCCCCAAATTCAAAACATGTAATAATTGCAGAGAATTTCTCCTTAGCACTATAGTCAATTGCATTTTACTTGAAGCCTGAAATTCTTCAAATATATCTGCTTACCTTTGTGACAGCTTTTGAAGAAAAGGTAATTTCATCCAGAAAAGTGATAACATCACCTGGATCAAGTCTATCAAAGTACTTTGAACATACATCATACGCATGTAGCCATTCAGCTATGGTTTCTGGTATTTTTTTAAGGAGATGGTGATCACCATTCCAGAAAAGTTTTGGTAACCAGACAGCATAAACAGAGCTTGGTGACAGCATACTGTCATCTTTTTTAGGAATTTTGGGAGCCAGTTTGGAAATAGATAAGATATTTTGACTTGTAAGGATGGGCTCCAGTATTCCTAGAGGGTTCTCATTTTCATCTATTAGCTTTTTGTAACTGAGACCTATGGACAGAAGGAGAAAGAACAAATAAAATAGAAGTTATTAGTTAAATACATTCATAGTCTCTTTACATTTCTGCGTAAAACAATCAGTACTAAAACAATATCTGCAAAACTAAAAAACATCTCATTCCACTTCTTTTTAGGGTGATGCATACTGACAGACTGTGGATGAAGACAGGGTTGTACATGTAGATAACAGAGGGATTTTATGCTGTCCTGATGCATATGAAATCTCGCAAGCTGTGGAACATATTTTACCTTTACCCTATTAATACACAGCCAAAGAAACAGATTCACAAAAGGACAAGAGTATATATGCATGCATGCTATTACTTTTTAATATAAAACTGATAAAACCTCGTGCACTCACTCACCTATTTGGATAAGTCTTCATTAATTAAAAACATGTATTCTGATCATACGACAACTATAACTTACTAAAATGCAAGAAACTAATCACAAATAAATTAAGTAAGGTCAATGAGAGACAGGACGTAGTTTCATTTACATGGATATCTATAGAATAAGAGAGTCATGTCACTTAGGTTTCTAAAGGGAAAGGACTCTTGAAAATTAGTCAATTCATTATAATAAGCACCTTATATAAGCAAATATAAAGTCTTAAATGCCTGCTTATCGACTAAAAGGAATAGCACTTAACCTTTTCAAAACACAACAACATATTTTTTTCCTGAGACTTCAGCATAATACTTCTAGCAACAACACTGCTTTATTCTCTTTGCAGTTGTCTGTAAGACAACTGACATCTTTTGCCAAATATCTTCATTCATATACTTAAGGGCTATAGCCATAGCCTAACATCCATAAACTGCGCTGCACTTTGAAGGAATATTAATTAAGGGTGCACCATGCAAAAGATTTATTTTTTGACAGTAGAGTGTTCAGGGCTTTGTTGCTGAGCAATATTTAAAAGTATCTTTGAAGACAAAAAGTAACTTCTTGATAGTTTTTCTTCTTTAATAATCACCATAGAACTTTAATGTTTTAACACACAAATGAGAATATTACCATGAAATGAAGAGCTATTCCTATTTTATGCATGGGCAATTGAGGCAAAAATAGCAGGTCAAGATTATCCTCTCATTCTGGATATTTAATCTGACAGAACCTGTACCTAGCTTCAGCAAGTGCTATACACCATACAGAATTTTATGTATTCAAAATATACCGACTTTAGTGGAAGGTGGAAGTGCTTTGCACTGATGCATGTCAGGTTTCCAAAAAATGACCATTTCCAAGAAATCGACTGGTTTTTTTGTTCCTGCAATACCTGATTTCATATGCACAATTTTTCTAAATTCTGCAATAAGCAAAGCTAGTGTCTGGATACACAGCAGGTTTCTGTACTGAGCAGCTAATTCATGCTCACATCATGTTTTCCAATGCAGTACAGATTTTTCTTAACTTCATTCTGAAACTGGATGAAGACTTATTCAGCTAGATTTCAAGATAGTACTACTATCTGACAGTAATAAGCAAACTGGAAATGGTGTTTAAAGTTTCAGAATACTTTCCAGCAGCTCACACTATCAGACAAAGCATGTAGTGTTTGTGATACATTGCATAATTAAGACTTTTGAAAAGTAAACTAAAATACAGAAAACACTTATGATAGCTAATGTACAACTTGCTATTTTAAAAATTATGCTCTAGGATGTTTGTGGTTTTTCTTTAAGGATTCATTTTTGTCCCTGTCAATAATTTTAACCTGCATCACTACCAGAAATACTTTTTAAAAATATTCTTTTTTGCTTGCTGTGATAGATTAACGTAATTTTCCAATAATAGAGAGAAAAGGAACTTATTCCTATAAAACATGACTAACCTACTGAATTACCAGCATTCACCTGATATGCTTAAAGAAAAAAGAAAAAAAACCTGGCATGTGTAAACAAGGAAAGTATAACCAAGTTAAGACATAACTGAAGAATTTTGATAAACAAATACAGCTATAAAGACAAAATAATAATAAAAAAAACTAGTAACTGTCCTACCTGGTGCAACTGCTTTGAAATTTTTCAGGAGCCAGATGTGAGTTTCAGGTTTAACAGCATGCTTCACAAACTCTGAACAACCACAGTTTTCAAGGAGTGTAAAATAATAAAGCAGCCGCTGGTGATCTCTACCTTCTATACTTGGAAAAACATACTTAACCATGTGCTCATATAAGGCTTCAGGATCAGTTTTCAAAGTCTCAAAGAGACCAAGACTTTGTGCTCGCTCTTCTATTTCTACTGTAGATAACCTATGTTTAAGAAAGAACACTGATTTTAAAGGCTTGGACATGCCATGAAATATAAAAGTTTATCAGCATACTTGGGAGACAGGACAATACTTTTTCTTTGCTTAAGCAATACAGCTCAACTGTATAAGTAATTTTTGCAGTAAACATTCATTCACAAATATTTAGATAGTTGTTTTTCTCCACAGACCTAAGTTAAGGAACTCTTGTACTTTGTGATCTTGCAATAGAGAATAAAAAGCTAAGCATACTTATCAGTACATAATTTTTCCTTGCAGAGAATAATAAGTTACTTGTGTTTATAGTCCAATTATAGTAATTAACTCAGATAAAAAGCTTCACTAAAGTTTCATATTTCAGTTACAGGAGCTATTTCTATAATACTTATATGACAGCTACTTTACAGTTTTGTGCAAAAAATGGCAATCCAATTGAACTTGAACATGGGAATTCCCAACACGGAGCACGCTTTCTGTTATTTTGGAAATATTTTATAAAATAGTCTTTGAATTGATTGGAAAAAATGTAATTATTACATAAGTTTAGCTTCTTCCATTACCTTTTTTGTCATAATATGAAAAAATATATACATGAATGTAAGTAGAGGCTGACTGCCTTCTACTCACAGAATCACAGAATGGTTGAGGTCGCCATCAGTTATCGGTCTTCAAACAGGGTCCCATGGTCGTAGAAACCAAAACCCTGTTGCCAACACCAGCGGCGCAGCCAGTCGTTAACATGGAAAGTCCGTCTCCTCCTCCTCTCATCCATCCCCCTCACTGGCAGGATTGAGGAGAAGATGACCTGGGCTCCCACACCCTTGACCACCATCCCCAGAGCTCTGAAATCCTGCTTGATGGTCTCCAGTTTGCCCTTGGTGTCATTGGCGCCCACATGGAAGAGCAGCAGCGGGTAATAGTCCGAAGCATGGACGAGCCTTGGCAGTCTTTCCGTGACGTCTCGCACGCAAGCCCCTGGCAGGCCACAAACCTCTCTAGACATGAGGTCAGGTCGGCAGATTGGTGCCTCCCTCCCCTGCAGCAGGGAGTCCCCCACAACAATCACCCACTGCTTCTTCCGGGCGTTCTGGCAAGGCACAGGGTCTGTTGTCCCAGGTACTTCCCTTGCAGCCATGTCCATCTCCTCCTCATCCTGGAGGGCACTAAACCTGTTCTGCAGCTGCAAGTCTTCAGGAGGAGTAGGAGCCTTTCTCCTCCCATGAGCAGTGACCACTTTCCAGCCTTCTTCTACGGTGTTATGATGTACCATTTCACACGGCACAGAGCCCTCCGGCAACTCCACTGCTGTGGGGGGTCGGGACTCCCAAAGCTGTACAGTCTCCAAGAACACCCTGTCTATCTCCTGCTCTGCTTCTCAGATGCTGCGCAGCCTGCTGACCTCCTCCCGTAACTCCCTTACCTGACGACACAGCTCGCCAACAGCAGCACACCTCCTGCAGGAGAGCTGGCTGCCAGCCCAGGCCTCCCGGAGAGGCCCCAAGCGCTCCTGGCAGCCTGAGACCTGTAGGTCTGCACCTACTGTCAGAGGGTCGGTCTGGGTCGCAGCCTCTGACACAGCAACTCCAACAGCCACTGGGGAACGCGCTGTGCGGTGTGTCACGACCATACTTGAGGAAGCGTACACCACAGGGAACAGAAACGAAGGTACCTTCATGCACCCTGCTGCGCAAACTGCTGCGTCTGTTCGCTGCCTCTGTTAGCTGCGCTCGCTGGTTTTGTGAAAAGATACCACCTAAGGTGGCACACAATCTGGGGAGAGTCAAGTTGATAACCATCCCTAGGTGAGTCTTTCCTGACTTATTTCTGCATATCTTAGATAAAATTTTCAGTTGGGAAATGTATAAACTACAGATGAGAGTTCCTTGGTGCACACCCACTTTTATCCCAGCTGAGGGAAAAAGCAGGAGAGATTCTGTTCAGCTGGCTTTTATGAAGTCAGCTGGATGTGTCTGAATTCATGCTGCGTTCGTTGTGAAAGGCTCAAGAAAAAGTCTTCCTGATGTAGTGAGACTGGCTGAGGCCAACACAGGATTCGCTGACATTTTCATAAGTTTTCATGGACGAAAATTTGAAAGACTTGATAAAGCCATCAAATTTGACATGCTAAGCATGAATAATAGTGCCAAAAAGATACTGGTGGGCAAGGGGCAATTTTCACTGCTCATATCTCTTGTAGTAACTTAGGCTACATCAGAGCAAGCGCAGGTGCTCATCTGCTACAAAAACCAGGATGTGATAGATTGGGAGAACTTCTAATTGGACAACAGGATTTTCTAGCATCTCTCAACCGCAAGTTAAAAGAAGGTTTCCTATACATACGTACTGGACATACGCCTACTTTTACAAACAACAGATCTTCTGAAGACAACACTGAAAAGCTGCATCTCAAACATATAGGTTTAGGTCACTGAGGCTGGTGTGTTGTCAACCTGGGAAGCTCACAAGGATTTGGATGAAAATACTGATAATATCCTTGTATGAGAAAGAAGGCTGAGAATCCCACAGTTCTGTCATTCACTATATACCCACAGTACATATAATCACTAAAAATTGAAACTTAGGAAAATAGCATAATGGGATTGAGAAACTCTAGTAATATACTTATTTCCTTTGCTATTATGTAGAAGAGATGGTAATAAACAGCAAAAGTCTGATCCTACTCCCATTGAAGAATGAAAGAATGAACTTTGTGAAGAGGATCAAGCTTTAAAAAACAAAACAAAACAAAAAAACTTGTTTTATACAAGTGCCATTATCCCCAGCTATAATTTATAGCTAAATAATTATAAATCATGTAACCTAAATCTAGCCCTTGCATCATTTCAATTAGCATGACATACATTTATGCATCTTCTGAAAAAGTGTTTTCTAAATTTTAGTTTCTGAATACTTATAAAGTTGCATGTGTTTGGCATTACCATTAGCTTTTGTTACCAAGAACTTTATATCACTTTATATCACCTTCCTGATGCTTTTCATTAATTTTCAAATCTGATCCTGTATCAGTGATATATGCACAAAGGAGAGTAAACAATGGACCCACTCATGAACTCCTGCTGGATTTACTTCTCCTTCTCTCAGAACACTCTCAGAACTGGGTCTTGAACTCTCCCTGAATATTGTCCTGCTCTCTAAAAGTATGTGAAGCATCAGGCACTATCCTGTCACTACATATTTTAACATAAAAAATAAAAATCCAAACACTACATTACATTTCAAGGGACTGTAAAAAATAAATAAATTAATTAATAGATAAAAATAAGAGATGTGTTTCTGTTTGGAAGAAAGCACTAAGCATTCAAAGCCATGGAAACCCGAACACTGCAAGAAAGTCCCAGGATACTTATAAGAACAAGATGCACAGGGACACTTGTAGGACTTCTATTCCTGCCTGTAACAGTGATTTTATGGCTGGCTACAACAGCATCACATTAAAAAGAGGAAAAAAAACCCAACAACCTATTGCAACACATGAAATATGAAAACAGAAACCAAATTCTGTACCCAATATACCGCTGTTTTCTCTTGGACTAGGATATATAAACATGTAACAGAACTATTAATTAATTTAAAGGAGAGAGAGAACTTACCCACTGTCAGTGAATAAAAATTCTAGATGGGTCATATAAACTTCCCAAAGTGGAACATTATATCGTTGAGCCAGAGAAACAGCAATCTTGTAGACATTTTCTTCAAGAGTTCTTTCAAAGAAAAGCCATGAATTAAAATGAGAAAAAGTTACAGTAAGCCCCTTAGACACAACATGAAAATAAATATTTACATTAGAAAAGTCATGATTTCTTATGAATCTTTCTCCCCCATAAGTCAAGAAGTTAGATTTAATTCTCTAGTTTTATTCATAGTTAAATAAAAATACATTAAAGAATATCTTCTTGCATTAGTTTATACTTAGTATTACATTTGAAAAAAAACCACACAAATCAAAATACAACAGAGATTTCCAAAGACAAGCATCTGATCCACACACAACCTATTCTCAATGAGAGTCAGGACCTGCCTACAGTTACATCCTAATAGATCTGTCAAGAACTCTTTTTATTGCTTTTTTCTTTAATTTATTTCATGTGAACAGTGCTGACCACATTGCATTAAGTTTCTTGGTTAAAAGTCGTGTGGGACTAAGAAAAAAGCCATACTTATCATAAACCATTACAAAAAACAATTTTAGCTGTCAGTAAACTAGTTTACAAAATATTAACACCACTATTCTATAAACTCAAGTTAAAAAGAGTTTTATCATATTATATTTAACATCTTCCTTAGATTCTTCACATTCTTTCTGCAACATTATGGAAAAGATGACTTTGCAGAGCAACAATAGCTTGTAGTACTACATTATCTATACCATCATCATAGACCATGTATGGCAACAAAAGAAGGAAGAAAAAGGTACTGTGCCAGCACATTTTTATATACTTCTTGTACGTTCTTGTGCCCGGAATGGTGCAAAAAAAAAAAAAGAGGAACAATTTTTGTGGATGGTTCTTGCCCCTTGTTCTCCCCCCCCCCCAAAAAAAAAAAAAGAAAAAAAAGAGAGTATCTGAAAACATGCTTGTGCAATAGCACTCAGTGGGGTTTTTGATGGCTATCTCCAAGCTCACAGAAATCTGGTAACTTGGGCTCATCGTTGTTCTATACTGTTCGCTTAAACCTGTGTTATATTACACGTGTGCACTCACAAATGTCTTCTATAAAATTTTCTGTTGACATCAACCAGGTACAAAGCATTAGAACCAACACCAGATGCAATCATGATAAAGAGAAACGAGATCCACTTTTCTAGTCACCCATCTTCAAAAGATGATTAAAAAAAGAAAAGAAAAATCCAACTGGGAAAAAAGAAATAATGATTTATGAGAAGAAACTGAAAGGCACTTGGCTTATTTAGAGTAGGAAAATATAATGGAAGGTTACTGCTGTTCATCCAGTTCTGCAGCAGCAGAACACCAGGGAGAAGAGTCTACCTCTACATTGCCAATAGAACAGAGCTGTATACCAAAAGCACACACACACTGGTTCAGAAGCTAATGTCAATATTAAGGGCTGAAACACACTGGGAGTGGTTTTATAAAGAAGCTTCTGATCTATTTTCTGGAAAGGGATCTATCTCATATCCACCAAGATCATTCCAAGAACCTAATAAGCCCAAGGTAAATTATGACAATTCAGATCACTTCATAACTGCAATTTTTTTCTAAATCAGTTCACTCATGTTAACACAGGCATAAAAATTTAAAACAAGTATTTATGATAAGACTTAAGACTAGGACAAAACAGGTATTAATTAACTACAGCCAACTTCTGATTTCAAGTCAAAATAATTTCTAACCATCAAAGTGGTAGTTTCAGAACAACATTTTAACAGAAGCAGCAAAGGACTGGAGACCCAGAAGTAGGTAAAAAGAAAAAAAAAAGGCTTTCAAGTTATAAAAAGTAAAAATTCATTTAAAAAGCCTATATGCCATGGTTGACCTGAAGTGACATAGGACCTGAGTTGATTACACAGGAATTCCCATTCAGTCTTACTCTATTTTCCTTTATGTCCTTCCCAGATATGTTCCATCTTTATTTTGCCCAAATAAGTCATAAACTGCTTGAAAACTAACCTTGACTAAGTCTGCGAGGCACCTAGATCTTTAAATGTTTGATAAATAATGCATAATAAGCTCTCATGAGACTACAACAAAATATGGAAGATAAAGCTGACATTATTTTGTTAAGTAGTTTAGCAAATTGCTTATTAAATTCTGGTAAAAAGCTTCTTTGTAAATAAGATACCATCTCCAGGTGTTATTGTTCCTGCAAAAAGCACTTAGTAAAAGATCCAAAACATAAGGCACTTAATAATAATTCAAAAATAAGCAAGAAAAAATATGCTACATAATCATATTAAATTTGCATATTGTTTTCATTAGAAAATGCAGATTAGGAGTCAACTGAGAAGATTAAAGCAAGAAAGTTGTGAGCTGAACAAGTAATTAATTGAATCTTTGCAGCTGCCTTATATGGAACTACTACTCTCAAATACGTGCTGTGAAACTTAGTTTTTGCTCTTTCATACTGTGTTTCAATCTCTGTAGGAAATTTTCTCTTCGCATTTATTTTGTTTATAAGAAAAAAACAATATCTACAGCAAGTAAACAGGCTGCATCCAAAATAAATATTTGCAATAGCAGGAGGATTTTTGCATTGAACATACTGCAGACAGTCATCAACATGTGTCATTCAGCTAGTGACATATGACTGATACGCTATGTGCTCAATGAATAAAAAGATAAAACAGAACTCCACTGGAAAAATTAAAAGATGCCTGTAAGCTATTTTAATGAACGTGGTACCAAAACCTATGATCAACTATATAGGCAGGACTTTCATTGCTTTTATAAATACAAAGCAACAACGTTCAAAACATGAGGTTACAATACTATTTCTTATTCAGCATTCTGTATCAATGTTCTTTTCTAAACATTGTCTATTGAAATTGTAGCCATAAGCAACTACATGGATGAAAACTTGTAAATATTTACCTATTCTCTTCAAAAACTTCATGCATAAGACAGTCAAAAAATTAATTTTAAAATACAATATAATAAGCCTTGCATTCATTGCACAGGCTCTTCCTTTACCCAGTCTTTTAGCAGCTAATCAACTGTGATCATCTTCAAATTACAGAGTTAAAATATGTTCATAACATATGCTCAGTTTTTAGCATCTGTATGCAGATATTAACAAAAGGCATTTTAAAAATGAAAAGACATTACTGGCCTACAGAATTCCTGTTTTCTACTCTCGATAACCTAAAAATGAGAAAAAAAGCATTCTAAAGTTTAGAACAACACGGGGAAGCTTCAATGAATGCTTCAGTGATTCTGGATAATTACAGCCAAAAAAAATTGTAATCTAGAGCAGCTTTAACTAAATTACTAAAAGTAAGTACAGTTAATTTATCATTTAAATTCAGTACTGAAGGGTTGGGTTTTTTTGCTATAGTTAATACATAAGCTTTGATGCTTGGGCCTATCTTAATAGATTGCAAGGGGAGAATTACCCAAGGAGAGGAAGAGATCAGATCTCTACCTATGCTCTCATTTCATTCATCTCTGACAAACTTTAATATTAGCAATTAATGAACAGGAAGTAAGTCTTCCATTACATTTTACCAATCCATTTGTTTGAGCAACATTTCACTTGCCTGGAGTAGTTGAATAAAGACATCCCCATTCATAACAACATCCCACCATAAATAGTCAAAACAGCTGGTAACTTACCAACCCTTCTAAAGCTCAGCACTACTGAAAATTTACTTTCCTGCTTTAAGGCTTAAAGTAGCTTCATTTAAAAGTATAAAGTATAACCGGAATAGACATTACTTACTCTGCCAATCCTAGTATAGTTTCTCTCTTGTACTGGCCATCTGCTGTAAACCTCTGCACGTCCACCCCTTTGCCAAGCCCTTGAAGGACCTGAGCTTGAGTAAAATCCAGCAGCCGCTCATTGTAGTAATGCAACTGATTTATCAGAGTTGCTATTTCTTCAGGCCAATCTGCATAGCCATACTGAGTAACATGCTTTGTGACCATCTTAATCAGCTCTTTTGGATCGGCCTGTGAAATTAATTGAAAACACATTAAAAACAAATGTTAATTTCTGTAACAAATTTACCACTCTAATTCATCTGATGCCCAGAACTGAAATATTTCTTTATTTTTTGATAAATTGCAAGTACAATGGAATCCAAAATTTTATGTAAGGGGTAGTCTCTACAACTCTCTACAAATTTGTCCCTTTGGAATGTTTCAGTCATTCTATATGCTGCAAAACTCACGCAAATTTACTTCACTAATAATAACTTCACTGTGATTGAACTTGGTTTAAAAAACCTTAATTTTATTAACATTGAACAAGGTAGCCAATTTTTAAGACACTTCGATAGCAAAAAAGCTTTGCAAATCTCTCATTTATAAACACTAATAATCTGTCAATTATAAACACTACAAATAAGTTTATTTGAAAACAAAAAGAACCCCAGAAAATCTACCTCAAGAGCAAGAATGGAACCAATATTACAAACGGTTAAATAATTTTCTTCAATTACTGATTTTCTGATATGGTTTTATTTTATAGAATAAATAAAAGGAATAGCTTAGTGTTTTAAGCACTCAAGCACTGACTACTTGTAAACAGCAGGAAGTGTTGCAACATTTGAAAATTAAACACAAAGGGCTATGAATTAATGGTCTATGCCTGTTCATTTTGTACATTGACAACTGAGACTCCCAAATAATCTAATATTGACCATCTATGGATTAGAACAACTTCTGTTCACAGAATAAGTGTTATTTGTGATGGAAGTTTTCTACTATATAAATCATACATTAAATGAATACTTAATCAACCACTAACTTCTGCAGTCAAAAACCCACATACCAAAGCAACACTTCAGAATAGGAAATGAATACAGTGCAAGCATTTTGAATGGAAAAGGAACCCGTATACAGTAGCGAGTTTGCAATTATCTCAGAATCGGGACAATAAGTATGTCGAGACATCTGCGCTTGGTGGTGGTGGTGAAGTCCTTGTGATTTATAATGAATGACTCAACACTCGATACCTTGATTTCTCTCCTCCATGAAAAATGAGGCCACCAGCAGTGTAATGCCCCCAAGGTAACACTGTGACTTCTGCGCGGCACCCACTGAGGAAGGACTGCCACCTACAGCATTGCCAGTACATTTTGCTGAACCTCACTGCTTTACAGTAAATAATCACCAGGGATGCCAACAGTAGCCGGAGTATTTCTAAAAGAAACAATTCATATAACTGCTATGTAACTGCTGTAATCTCAGAAATTTTGTGGATTGTACTGGACAAGTACACTTAATTTTTTTAACAGAACGATTCTGTTGAATTGTAAGCTGAACTTACAATACGAACATTAATTACAGTGCATGGCAGGGTACAACACAGACCAAATGTTTGAACCTTGAGGCATGCCTGAACTTTTCTATGACTTGCTGCTCATTCTGATTTTTTTTTTTCCTCAAGTCCTGGATGGTAGGCTACTCACCAAGTCATATTATATGCTACAGGACATCCTTTTTCCTCTCCACATGATGCTTTTCTGAAGCCCTCTAAACATTGCGAACTCATTGATTATATAAACATCAGCAGTTCAAGGTTACTTAGGAGATTGGTAACAGAATAATAAGAACTTATGGAAAACAGACAGGCAATCAGAATGGTGTCTCTACAATACAATTATACTGTCTGAACACCAATCCACTGCTTACTTATATGCACTCGTATCTAATTTGAGGTGACTGGCTGAAAAACAGAAGAGCATGGAGGAAGGGAAAGACAGGGCAAGATGAGGAAGACTGTTCAACATAATTGCCTACCTAAATCCTCTATACAGCCCATAGAGAAATGTAGGTGCCTCTGACAACCTGATGGAGGTAAGTTTGGTCTCTTTATGTAGGTTTTCCCTCTCTCCGCTAAGAAAAGAAGAATTCAACATCAGAAGTCTAATTGTTCCAGTGATAATATATGGAAGCAAAAGGACCTGTTAGGTATTGGCATTAAAGCAAAATTCAGTTTACCTAGAGCTACTCTTGGGATGCATGCCCAGCTGTGTGGTTAAAGTGCACTGATGCTTATGGGGACAACTATTCCTTCTCATTGTTTTTGATGTAGTCATTCTTGACCACTTCTAGTTTTCCAGGGTTTCCCATAAAGCTTGAGTTTGAATTTAGACCTGACTGCCATTCATCAAGGATTAATAAAGACAAGGTAGAACTTGTGACTTAGGGAGTTCCTGAGCCACAGATTATGGGAATGAAACTATGACTGCATCCTGTCTCTGATGCACTTTGAGGGTCTCATTTGTCTTTTATGAGATAGTTCAGAAAAAACTATACGCTGCCTCAATTTTTTGTTCCAAAACTTCATCCACTATGTTACATAATTGTACATCATGCTGAAAGAACAAAACAAAAAACCCCAAATGCAACACATATTGCTCCAAATCCATCTTCAAAATAATTTGGTCATTTCCAGTGACTCCCAGAGAAAGAGCTCCATTCTGACATTCAAAAATGTCAGCTTAAGTAGTTAAAATACAGTCAAGTGATCCTAAACATAAAAAACCCAGCTTAAAATAGAAGCATACAGCAACTAGAACCATGTGCATTTTAATTCTCTAAAATACACAGAGTTAATATCTTTCCTTCTCTGTGGAAAGTGCTTGGGTTTCAAGACAGTAAGTTATACATAAGAAAGCCATTTCACCGTCTTGTTCAACTTACTGCATTGTTTATAAAGTAAAGGAGGACAATCTTGAAAATAATTTCAGACAAGGATGCCAGAACTCTTCCTTGAGAAATGCCTTCTGAAGATGAGAAGATAACTTATTTTAAGCCTTTCCTGATTAGCAAAAAATGTTTTGCAGTGAGGCAGAACTAGTAACTTCAATATTTACAACAGTAACTTCAAATATATTACTAAGACAGCTATATTTCAACTGTTTTATTTTTTTGACAACCCTTTTCTTCAATGTATCAGACAATCATCCACTTCTAATTTGAAATTCTTTTTCATCTTCTGCATCAGTACTTCCAACCATAATAGTCCACCAAGTTGTCACCCTGTTATTTGACATCTATCACTGATGCCAACATTCATTCCCCATTGATTACATTTCCCCCAAAGCATCTTTGTGTTTATGCTTCAAAGAAAGACCTTAAGACTATCTAATCAGCTTAATCATATTCCCTCCAACGCTTTTGCTAAATAATGCCTACAAAGATGCAAGGACAAGTCTGCAGTTCTGTCAAAACCACTCTGTATCAAACTGGTCAGTATTGTTTCATTGTTTTTCTTACCTGAGCCTATTTTACCTCCTGTTTCATAATAAGGATGTAATAAAATAAAAAAATAAAAATAAAGAACCACAAGACACCCCAAAACATATAGAAAACCTTGGGACAAGTACCAACTTTGTGATATAGTAGCATCACAACAAATAATAATAATGATAAAATGTTATGGGGAGATGAAGAGAAGAGAGTAGAAGATAATCTGTTTTACGTGTTCTTGCAGAACAATGAAGCTTAAAGGATCAGTGTGATGTATATATGAGGAATGAGGAACAAAAAAAACTATGTTGATGTCTGTCATCAAGATAACTGCTTCTCAGTACTAGGTTCTCTTCTATTTTCTGAAGTTCTGAAATATGTTAAAAAAGAGATGGTTCAGAAAAGTACCATAAGAATGATTAAAAGGACTTAAGAAGCATACCCTATAATGAATGACACCTTCAGATTCTGATCTATTGAGCTTATTAATGATGGAATTAAAGAGTAATTTGATTATATCCTGTTAAGATGTATAAGGCAAAAAAGCGCACACCATCACTCCTTAATGTAGTAGATAAAAATATGATTATCTGAGAGCTGGTAAATTAAGCTATATACATTCAGACTAAAGACAGAATAAAAGTTTTAAACAAGATTTCTTTATTACAATCGTTTTCCAATGCTTGTGTTGGATCCTGCATCACCAGAAATCTTTAAATAAGCATTGTCCTCTTTTCTTCCCCACAAGATCTCATGCTCTGAGCTATCACAGTATCTGAAGTCAAAAATTAGTTTAGGGAAATCCTACAGCCTACTTCAAGCAATAACCTATACTACTTAACTGTTGTGAGACTTTCTAAGTTTTGAATCTGCCCCAAGTTGCAGTTGTTTGCAAAAAGCAACTACAGGAATCATGCACTGTTTTTCTTCTTTTACACTCGCCATCTGTTTACAGTATTAAAATGTTTTCTTAAATAACAATGATGTTGCCTATGTACTGTTTATTAGGTATTCAACACAAACTCAACAGAAAATAGAAAATGCTAAAAAGTGTTCAGTACCCAGCTGTGTAGAACTTGCATTTCATAATTTTAAGTATTACTCATTCTTTCACATCTTCACTTTTTGAAAATACACCTTTGAAAGAAACAAAAATAATTCTACATCAATTAGATATCTAGCTCAATTAAAAGTGATGTCTAGTTCTAACAAACATGAAAATAACAACAAAAATCATTATAGCTGTATTGCCAGTATTTAGAAACTGTTTTTAACTGAAAAGACCATAACAACTGGCTATTAATAACAGCTAGCCATAAAGAAAATTAGCAAAACTGATAAAGGTTGATGTTTACTGCAACATTCACATGGGCTACAAGTTCTCTGAATTTCTTAAAATTGTAACACACACATCTAAAAAAACCCACAAACAAACAAACAAACAAAAATGCTAGAACTTGGTTGTGTAAAGACAAATGGACTGTGACAGGTAAGACAGAAAAAGTCATATCCAGTTTGTTTTCTTTCAAATGATATCTGTGAAAAACCCTTGACTGCACTGTTATCTGTGCTGGACTTTCAGACTCTCTCGGATACTGGAAGCAGTGCCAACATGTCCCAGTCCCGGGTTTGTCGGGTAAATGTCCTCTCATACTTCTGGACGGCTGTTTGAAGAATCATCAGGGAGAGAAAGCAGTATTCACACCAAGGCTTGCCTATTTTAAATAAGAACACAGCAGCAAACACAGGCTAAGATAAGTCTGTAGTGAAGCCACTACAGCTTACACAAATGTGCTATGCTCTTAACTTGTGACTGCTAATAGCATTGCCAAGGCAACAGGGAGCCGGCTCATGAACTCTCTGCCTATGTATTTTACTCATCTGTTGGACGTGTGCTAAGTTTTCTGCTGTAATGTTGTCTTGGCAATAGTGAAGCAATCTAGTATAGATATTGCTTGGAAATAAAAAGAAGAAAGAAAAAAAGAAAAAAGTAGTCACTTCCATAAAGCTAATTTTAGTTCCACGGCATTAGATAGGACTTAGCACCCAACACAACAAGTTACTGTCGACATTACATCAGCTACTTATGACTGATCATCATAGATACTGCAGTTACCAATAAGAATCAGCTGGGATCTAGGTCCACCCGACTAGATGTTGTGAAACGGTATTTTCTTCTGAACATACAGATGCATCTGTAAAGCCCTTCAGAATCTGTACATTACTGTGATATGATAAAAGCAACAGTGGTTTCAAAAACAGAAAAATGTCTTGAATTTGGAATTTGCTCTGCCTGATCCCTAAAATAATCTTCAGTTTTTAATTTCTTTGGCAAAGTTGCTACTTTTTCATCTTTCACATCTCTTTACAAATACTTAATTCAGCCACACACTTAAGAAAAAACAAACACAAAAAACCCCCAAAATATGAGAATACGTATTTAGTTTCTCTCCTAGTCCTCTCCCACTCAGGAAGTGACAACAATTTTACAGCTAATAAGAGATAAACAATAAAAAAGATAGTTCTCATGCCATTGATAGCACTAGGTCAATGTAAGGCCGTTTAGCTTGTTTACTTAAAGACCAAGAATCTCTCAAATTGTTCCAGAAAGGCATATTATTCTTTTGTTTTTGTTTTCAAGTGTGAGTGAACTTCAGATTCTCATGACAGGCAAAGATTAGGAACACCAATAAGAAAAACTGCTTGGATCACCTAGACTAATCTGCTCATTATCACCAGAAATATATAACAGATGTGGTGGACCTTTCTGGATTAAAGTTGTAAAACATTCCCATCACCTTCTAAATTTAAGACTTTCAGTAAAGATCAAGAGCTGCAACTACAGTGAGCCACAGGAATCCAAATGGGAAGACAGAGGATGCTTTAGTTATGTCAAGATCCAGGTAATGACAGATTTGTTTAAAAATATTTTATAAGTAATCCTAAAATCATGCTACAAACGAAGACACATACACCAAGCAAAACCCTAATAATTAGCAGAACTAGGAAATGGCAGCACATGAGCAAAGCAAGAGACACCAGGGTGTGAAATTCCTGCTACGCACAGATGCACCTTGATCTCCATCCTGCCTCTAGTTGCCAATCTGCAGTGCTTCAAAGGAAAGCAAACTACTCCTCTGGAAAATGCTTATATTTCTGGAAGAAGAGGCGAGTTCTCCCTAACCCTTGCAGCAACTAGCAGAATTCCTGTACCAAGAGATTCAACGTACTATAAATCTGATGCAGACAAATAATAATAATAATAATAAAAGTAAAAGCTGTATTTTTTTTCTCCTCAAGTACTGATGCAGGAAAGTGTTTACAAAAAAGAGAGAGCTTATATTTTCCTGGTTTTTTTTCCAAGAGGTAAAAATCCATCTCTCCATAGGATAGTGTCTAATTAAATCCATGATACTTGTCTTCAAACAAGTCTGCCATACTGTGAATACATTACCCTAGACACAGCATCACAGTAACTGGGTAACCTACCTTTTAGACTACAGTGCTCTCATGTCTGATCTGCTCAAAACAAAAGATAAAATGTACAACTGAGAAGGAAGGTAGGGACATTTCAAAAATAAAAACTTTATTGTTACATCATTGAAGTGCAAGCATAAACCAAGTTTTTGTTCTCCCCCTGCTGCAGCTACATAATGATGGGTGACAACAGAACACTATTTCAGGATCAGCTTTCACAGCCATTTTTCAAACGTATACAGAAAACAAATTTCTTCACCCACCACACCAAGTCAACATATACGGATAACTACTAGAATACCTCATACAAGTCAAAAGATGTTTCAGGACAGAGTTGCACAATCTAACAAAAACGAAGTAGAAATGAGCTAAGCATTTAATAATCCTCAATTATCAAAAACAGATCACAGCAGAATCACAGAATGGTTGAGGTAAGACAGGACCTTTAGAGATCATCTGGTCCAACCTGCCTGCTCCATCAGGGTCCCCCAGAACAGGTTGCCAGGACCGTGTTCACTTGGGTTTTGAATAGCTCCAAGGTCAGAGACTCCACAGTCTCTAGGCAACTTGTGCCAATGTTCAACCACGCTCACAGTGAATAAGTGTTTTCTTGTGTTCAGACGGAGATTCCTGGGTTTCTGTTTGTGCTCGTTGCCTCTTATCTTGTCACTGGGCACCACTGAGAAGAGTCTGGCCCTTCAGATACTTATACACATTGATCCCCTCTTCCCCAAGTCTTGTATATACTTGTATAATCAGAATAGTAAAAAAATTTTCTACTTCAGATTTATAATTTTCTATGATCCATCATCTGTTTTTGTCACATATTCTAATGTCTCAGGTATATTTAAGTATAATGATTTTAAAACCCATTCATACTCTTAAAAATGCTTGTCGCCACAGTACTGTACACAAGTGATGCCAACAAGCTGTTCCATACTGTATTCAAAAATGTAGATATGAATATTGTAGATCTGGAAGTGGATTTATAGACTCCACTTCCACAACTTCTCTTCTTCCCTTTGCCACAGATTTCATCCAGATTTCTCCTTTTCCCCAGGAAATGGATGCTCTATAGCTTCATTCCAGATGAATGAATAAAGCAAATGCTTCTGGATCACAGTTTAAAAGCTGCTCACACTCCAAGTGACCAAGCTTAAAATGCTTCTGAACATCTTGTCCGCAACTTAAATGATGCCATATAAAACAGATTATACAGGCAGGAGTGACTGTGAGGACTCCACGGTCCTCGTCTTCTTAGGGTTTTAAGACTAGTACTAACTTGAAAGAGTTATTTGAATTTCCAGGGGAAATTAATAAAAAGCAAATAGGTGCATTTATACTGAAATTAACACAAACGAATTCATGATGAAGAATAGCTAAAAACAAAATAGCTGGTAAATTATGGGAGGAAGATGAAAAGACAGGTAAACAGTTCACAGAAAAGCACTTGCAATTTCACTGATATTGGAACTAATTATTTTTATTCCAGAAATTCTGCTTCTTCTCACTACCAGGGAATAAGAACCTACAATAACAATTCAAATCTCAAACATAAGATAAATGACATTTCATTTCATGCAAACATGCTTTGTTTATTTACAAAGAGAAATAAATTGAGAATGCAGAATTTAAAATGGCTGGAAAATTATATTTCAAAACTGGAGTCTAAAAAGAACAAATTTCACTTATTTTTTAATGCAAGGAATTTTTTGTGTTTTGAATAAGAAATGCTAAAGCATAAACATTTGAAGACTGAAACACTTGGAGTATAAAGGCAGCATACTACACTGTTGCATGAAGATCATCATGTGGGGGAAACTAACTGGATCTTACAAGGACAAAATTTGTCCAAGCAGCTGGTATGAGTAGGGACAGGATGTAAGTGGAATCCTAGAAATCTTTTTCTGTAAACAAAGCCTCAAAACTCAGACTGAGCGGAGAGGACTGATGGTTAAACTCTTAGTTTTGAACTATGAATCAGATGTTACTAGCACAAAACCTTAAAATAATGTCACCTGCTGTTTTCATTTATTCAGAAATTATGCTAAATGATAGTACTAGAATTCGAAGCAGTGCACAACACCTATTATAGAAAACCATGTTCTACAGGATTTTCTAACTCCATTTGCAGAAGTACCAAAAATCTCATGCTAGAATTATTAGAATACTCAAAAATGGAAACAAAAATGCAGTTAACAAATTTAATTTCATTAATACATTCTGTTTTAAAGTCAAACAGCTACAACAAAATGAAGTCACATATTGAATATCAAGTACCTGCAGTATTTGTAAACTCCTGAATGCTAATACCAATACATCATTCTAACAATTCCCTTGAATTTGAAGGTATTTGAAGGTATTTTACGGCAAATTCCAAGCAGAGTTAAAGAAGAAACTTGGCTACAGAAGTAACATATGACCTTTTAGGAAATAGGAGCAGAAGAAATAACAACAGAGTGATTTTAAGAGCAAACGATGTGTACGTTAAATCAACATAGCTTCCAATACAGAAACCTGTATTGCTGCAGAGACAAAAATAAATAAATAAATAAATAAATAAAATCCAAGGTTGTTACTAGCAATAAAATATAAAAAATAATTTTAAAAAAGTTGTCAAGGCAGCTGCTTCCACAATAATGTTAAATGACTTGTGTCTGAACACTTGAACAGATTGCTCTGATGCTCTGTTTCAATGCTTTATTGCTTCTTTTCCAACCAGCTGTTCTAGCAGGAGAGAGGAATAACTTTTTCCCAAGAGAAGAGATTTTCTTAGTTTCTTTTCTATCTTGTGTTCTCTTACAGACAATCTATTAATGGGTAAGATATCGACAAGTCAGGTTTAGGCTGAAAATCTCATCACTTCATTTCACCTGAAAGCTATTTTAGTGCATGATGTACAAAAGTTTAAGAAGTCAAGTGAAAGATGACCTCTGAAAATACAAAATGGGTATATTTTACCCTAGTGGAAGAATTATTACATAGTTTTGAGTGAAGTATAGTATATTAACTCATTTCACATTTGCAGTCAGTGTTACTCTCAGTAAATAGTGTCACAATTTAGGTAGTTATCCTAAACTTCTGTTCATCTCCCTTTTCTCTGCACAATCCTTTAGTTTTGTTTATGAACAAACTATGCTATGGACGTTCTTTCAGAGTATGTCTTCACTCTTAATCTACATGGCATCAGGTATAGTAGCATACAGACTTCAGGATAAATAAGTTACTAATATAAAACTTAAGTACAATATGATAGCATTTTAATTCCCTACGTATAGTTTCATTTTAATTTGTACAGCTACTCAACTGGACAGATGCAAGTGTTTCTACATTTTACTATTTTAAAGCTTGAACATTAAGTATTCCAGGAGCTACCTGACAAAACAAAACACCTGTATCTCCCCTTCCCTGTGACAGTTATTAAAATGGCAGAAATATTTTCTCATTCTAATCCTGGGGCACTCCTAACATTTCTGAGTAAGAAAACATTATTTTTTCAGTGATTACCTTCACTTTTTGCAATGCAGATTTCCATGAACAGCTTCTTAGGCTAGTCGAAAAGTGCTAAGCTTATTCAAGCCAAATTAGCATTTGTCCTCAACTCTACGTGCACGCACACACATGACAACAAACCAAAAAAACTCATACAACCACTACAGACAAAAAAGTCTACTTTCTTACTCAGTGGGAATTCAGCATTGTCTGGTGCTCTCAAGTTACTTACGTTGCCAATCTAGATGAGTGACATTTTGTTAAAATATTGTGTTCTAAGATGAACTGTGTTACAGAAAACTTCAATCGGGTTGTGTGCAAAATCAATACTGTTCACAACTTTACATTAATCTGTAAATAATGAAACAGTAGTATAGTCACTGTGGAAAATCATGAACCCCCCAGTTTATTTCCAAGACCGGTTTTAAAGTGAAATAGCCGTCCAGCTCTGTCTAGAGTTTTGATAAGAATTTTTAAGAGGGAGGTGTTTGTTTCCTTGCTTTTTAAGCGTTAATTTAAGACTTCCAAGCAAATTTGAGAAATCTCTACAGTATTGTCACCTGAAATTTACTGATTGCAGAAAGCAGTTACAGAAGCACAGAAGAGAAAGTAAAATAAGAAGATAAAGCCAACTGACTATAGGAAGGTTGCTTCAAATGGCTGTCAGTTACCTTTATACTGTTTTGTAGAGAGGAACAAAACCCATTGCAAGAAGGAAAACAGTAGTACTTAATCCAGCTTCCTTGTATGAAAAGCCATGAATATGTCCCCTGGGAAATACAGGCAAGTTAGACCTCAAGCCTCTGCTGAAATGAAAAGTTGTTTTGAAGATTCAGTTTTCTAAAAGAGTATTTCCGAACAGCTGGCTCAAGAACAACACTTGCTCTGCTTTCAAAAGTAGGATTTAACAGAATATCTTATACAACCCTTGAGAAACAAAAATGAGCAACATTGTAACAATTTGTTTTTGAGCACAATTTATAGTGAAGAAAGAACAGGAAGTTGGAAAAAGAAAATAAGATTTGAACAATAGCTCTGTTTTGAGTGACCTAATGTTATTTGGTCCGATCTAAGAATTATGGTACTTTGTTGTGAGCTTAACAGACAAAGAAATATAATGATCTGTGAAACACTCATTTATCTATATCAGACACCTCAACCAAAGGAACATAGTTGTCACAATCTGACTGCAATACCACTAATTTCTGGCTTACTACTTCAGGGATCACACTGGACAACGTTCAAAAATCTCAGCAATGACGTCTAGTTCAGAAGAGCTTACTTGAGTTTTAAGCCTTGCTACGAAGCATTTTATGAACTCTCAATTTTTTGTTGTTGGCTCTGTTATTCATTCACTTTAAAAATGTTTATTTGTGAGATATTTGTTGAGGAGTATTCAAATAAAAGAGAATGAGCTGTAGCAGCTATGGGAGAACTCAAATTCATGTAACTGTTTATTTTGAAGACAGATCAAAATCAACTTTGGACAAGATTCTCAGTCATTTGGGACAACTCACACGGGTCACTGGTCTCTTCAGCATGACATGATAAAGAGTAAAATCCTAGACAGGACATAAACATCTACAGAAGCATTTACTATGCTATACTGTAATAGAATTATCTATATTTACTTGAAAACAACAGTTACTATCTATAACTAAAGTTTATTATAAGAAATTATATTTCAGGAAAAACATTGTTATGCTAAATGAATTAAAAGTGTCTAACATCCTTTATAAAGAAGATTGCAAAAAATTTCTAATTAAAATATTATCTGATATAATGAAGTTCCTTTCCTTAAATAATATATCCAAAGATGATGACTGTTATGACCTGGTAGAGACAGAAAACATTCATTCTCAAATTTCAAATACTTTCCTACTGGTTTTCTGCAGTATGTATGAGAAAGCTTTAATATAATTAAAAGGAATGAAAGTGAATTCAGGATTGCCCAAAGGCTTTAACTAGTGGAATTACTTCTTTCACTCCCAATTTTGAATGGGCTGAATACTGTCCAGAAATATTTACTGTATGGAACTTTCTGAAAGTAAAACAGTACTAGTCAAGATGGTTAGCTGTTCAAACAAACCCAGAACAGCAGCATGTCTGAACATGAGCAGAACAATAAGCAGCCCAGAAGCCTGACAGAAAACTTCAGCAGCCCCCAGAGTTGGGGTTTTCAAGTTAGAATTTGACACCTGTCGTAGGATCTAGTCTACCTGAATCTCACCTACATTGGGCTAAATTCTACCTGAACCCAAATAATAAGTCAGACTACTTACTTTCCATCACTTGCTAAATCTAACAACATCTCAACTCACCATGCAACTTATTTAAGCTAAAAGTTCCTTGGATTTCTAACTACAGGAATCAACAAGTGCTTAGAGGTTTCCTGTCTTCCCAGAACAAGCACTATAGCACTCCTCCTCTCTCCACCCAAATTATGCTGAAAGCTGCTTTCTAAGCTAAACCTTAGAAGCTGAAAAAAATTAGAGATGACCGTTCCATTCTCCTTTGGCAAAACTGAGGTCAAAACATCTACCACTATGCAATTGCTTGAGTTTGAGGTCCCTCTTCAGCCTTTATATCCAGGGAGCAGATCTTGAGTTCTAGTTCTATGACTATGAGAAAGAGAATTAAGCTCCCTTTTGCTTGATTTCCTTCCAGCCCACACTCATCCTCTGGATTAATTTTATAGGAAAGTAAGGTATAGGAAAGTCAGGTACTTTAGGCAGAATTGTGCTTTGAGAGCTAAAGGGCAGGACCTATTGATGCTTATTCACAGTCCTTTCATTGAATTGATCCTGAAGGCGGTTTAGAGCCTCAGGACAGAGGATGTATTTTTAAGTTCAAATAAAAAAGCACCTCAGACATTTTTCAAGTTTAATTTTAACTCAATACTGGTATCTTGAATAAGCACAGAAAATACCAAGTTCATCAGGCTCTGAAGTCGTTTCCCAAAACTGCTTTTGATAGGAAGAGCATGTTGAACTTAAAGCACCCGCTCTTTAGAAAATTTCCTGCTAGAAAGACAAGGCACTTCAGAGATGGCGTCTGCATAGGCAGGTCTGTCCATTTCCAATGGTGCCTTTAAAACTACTTTCTTGGGTTTGGGGTTTTTTCTTTGTTCATTTTTGTTAAACTTTGACTTCATTTTACAGTCAGTTATGCTCCAGTTATGCTTAGTTTTCTCTGAAGACTGCAACAAAGTGTGGATATAAGAATACAGTAGTTTTGATTTGTTTTTTGTAGGGGTTTTTATAAAACCCTGTATAAAAAACTGAAGTGATTCACTTTTTTAGTTTATTGTTCCTTTTGGGGGGGAAAAAAAAACAGACCAAAAAAAAAGTTTCAAGATACATTTTTAATATTTTAAAACAACAGTTTTTTAGTCTTGATAGAATGATAATGGTAATTTATGCAGAGTAATCCTATACTATCTTCAATTTCTAAAAGTACTGTAACCTCTGACTGTGTCTATATGTAACTGTAAATTTAAGGAACTGTGTCTGTAAATACCTGTAACTATGTCATTATTCATCTATTTATTTAGTAGCAGTTCTACATTAGCAAAAAGGTGTATATAAGCTGCACATGGAATCATCATTAAGGCTTTTAAAGGCAAATATTCTTATTTCTTAGAGAGGAGTGAGCTATGATTCTAACAATGATTTTAACATCAATTCATCCATTTTCCTGATTTCTTAGTGCAGTAAACATACATCAGCTGAAAGAAAATAGTTCAACAGATCATAAGGGGATACAGAACCCTTCACCTCTCTTTCAAGTTTTGTTGCAAAAAGTAGACAAATATGACAAAATATACATGACATCACACAATCAAAGTGAAGCATTCCCCATTATGTAACAGGTGCACATATGAGCATATAAAATGCATCATTAGGATATGTACATTGATCTTCAGGGGCAAAACTAGAGATTAATTACAGGTGGGGGCTGAGGATCACACTGCCATGGCAATGAAGATAATCTGCTGAGGATTGCTCTATACCTGAACAAGACTTCAGTTTTCCAAAATGCATTTCACAGAAGGCAAAAAAAAGCATTACAACAGTATGCTGTTGTATGATGGATAAAGTATGGTGGTTAAAGCTCAATTTCAACGTCAGATGTCCACCAACTAACGAGCAGCAGCCCACTGTGTTAACAACTGTCACAAAGGTGATATATACTGAAGCTCTTTGAACCCAAATAATTCACTGTCTGGCAAAATAAAGGTGGCTCTTTAAAGATTTCCCAATGCCATCCTTTCAAGCATTCTTATCACTTCACACTAGCTGAGAATCATCAAAACCTTAAGTTCCTCCAGCCATCTCTTATTCCACTTCACTTCAATCCAACAACATTTTTCTCTTTGCTTTCCTCCAGCATACTACAAATCTTGCTCATGTTTTCCCCCCTATGGATTACTCGCTGCCAAAATTCACATGTAAGGAGAAAAAAGTGAATTGAAAAAGAAATCCCATTTGGATATCTCAAGGAATATTCAGAATGAGTATTCTGTCTCTTCCTTGTGCTTCAGAAGCCAGAGAGACACTGGACGATTAAAGATTCATACATCTACAATATTACAGATCAGCCAGCCATCCAGTCTTCTGATACAGCCTTATATCAAGATTAACTGGATCAAAATTTCCATACAATGTTTAAATGGCAAACATGGTATATAGTTTTTCCACCATTCTTTCTTTAATTCAGTAGTTCTAACCTATTTAACACATACCTTCATTATCTCTCTGAGATCACAAAACAAGCACTCAAGCCACTTCAAGGAAAATTCCTTCTTGATATTACTGGAATCAGTGCCAAGATTAAATGAGAAGTCCAAAAAATTCAGGTTCTAGCAGAAGCATACAAGTGCTCTGAAGATATTATAAAGCATAAAAAGCAAAAAGGCAGCATATCAGACATTCAAGTTTTTCAGGAATTATAAAATAATTCAAAAGTGCATACCAACTGCATAAACTCCAGAAATCTTTGTTCTTTCTTACTTGGAAATTGTGCTGGATCTTATCTTATTGGAAGTTCAAATCCAGGTCACTAACTGTAGTAGAGCTAAAATCTATATTTAATACACATCTATATTTGATGTATATGGCAATGTGCCAATAAGAACAAGTAGCAAGGACATACTATTGAACAGTCTAGTAGGTAGCACAATCTTTACATAACCAGTACATGAAAAACAGCTTGCTGGAATATGGAGAGAGTATGCTTCCAAAAATGTTCTCCTCTACTGTCACTCTTTCCAAAAGGTAGTAGCCTTTTCATCTAAGGAAGTCTAGAGATCAATAAATGAAGGAAAGGAGATATTACTAGACTGAAATAGTCAGTCTGCAGAATTTTATTTAATTTGGGGTCACTTCAAGATCATTACAATTTCTTTGGGACAAAAAGCTCAGACTTAAAATTTTCAGGTCAAAATAGAAACCATAATTCAAAAAGAAAACAAAGCAGTCTAAAAAACCTCTACACAGCTCAGTCGGGAAATTAAGGCACCTATCATTGGGGAAAAGACATGAAAAAGCATGAAAAAACAGAAAGCTTGCCCAAATGAAGAAAAACAGAAAAACCCACAAAACATGATAGGTCAAGCAGGAAATTAAAAGGGCTAAAAAAAGAATCTGAAAAATACCTTACAATGAATGGTTAAGCTGATATTAAAAAGTTCTGAAAAGTGACTCAAAATCAGGAAGCCAGCCAGAGAAGTGGTAAGACCACTTGGTGAAAGGTGTCGGGGGGCGCTCGTGGATAAGTCTATAGTAGAGGAACTCTATGAATTCCTTACGTCAGCTCTCACTGCTGAAGATATGGGGGGGAGAGAAAATGGAGGAGTTAGATCAATTAGAAGAAAATGGAAAGTGCCAGACTAATTGGATAATTTATATGTTAGTTTGCCACCATGACCAGATGGCATTCACCTGAGTTCTCAAGGATACAAATGTGAAACTACATCAAATTGCAAGCTAAGGTGCATCACTGAACACTACAAATAACCATTAGGCCAGAGTGGTTGGACAGAAAGTGTAACTCCTGTCTAAAACAGGGATCTCAAGGGGAACCTGGAATCACAGACTGTTGTGGTCCGCGGGAGTAGCGGGAAAGAATCATATGCAGTCACAGAATGCAGATTCAACTCCAACTTTATTCAGCAATGTGCCCATCTTATATATGTTTGTGCAGTCGTGGCATGCAGGCACGCGGCGCCTTGGCCACTATGATTGGTTAGCTGCTATGAAGCACGCGGCGTTTGCCTTAATATGATTGGTTTACAGTTTCTGTTCACGCGCCTAAAGCGAATACACGATCAGTGCAAAGTTGCTGTTCACGTGGAGGGGCTTGTCGGCCCCCTCCTTTACTTATTTACCACTACTTATCTTCCCCTTCTGTAATGGTCTAGGAATGCTCAAGGACAGTTCACACAGCCGCAGGGATCCTCACAGATTATTGTTGTGAAGCACTGCAAGGGCCCCAACAACAGACCAGTGAGTTTTAAAAGCCATCACTGAGCACATGCATAAACAGTTTGGTGAGAAAGAGTCAGCACCGCCTCTGTAAAGAGAAGTCTGCCTTATTAGCCCACTAGAGTCTTATAAGCATTCGGACAAAGGGCATGCCACAGACAAAATGTAGACAAATCCTCCAAACAAGGATGCTCCCCACCAAAGCCCAGTCAAGAAACTTAAGTTCCCATAAGACTGGAGAAAAGGACCTTTTATGGACTGAAAGCTGGTGAAAGGACAGAAAGCTTAATGGTCACTTTTCAGGGTAGGGGAGAGACAGCAGCGAGTCCTCCAAGAACAAGTTCTGAGACCACTTTTATTCAATGACAGAAGTCAATTTATTGACTTCTCTATGAAAAACATGAAGAAGGGATAAGTAATCAATATCCAAGCTTTCAGATGACAGTAAGCTCTTTTAATTATTCAAGTGTCATGCTACATGTCAAGACCATGGTGTTTGGACTACTTCGACTTTAAAAAAGCTGATCTAAGATCAGTTCTTAGCCTGCCACTTAAAATCCATGGTTCCTTTGGTAACAACCTCACTCCCCATTTTGCCTTCAGAACCCTTAGATGTGCACAGAACCCAGAAACAGGAGCATGTACCAAACAATAGATGCACATATCTCAAGTTTTAATGGATAATAGTATCTGACCATGTATAAGCAGTGCTAGGCATAAATAGCAGCATGAAAAGAAAATGGAGCTCAGATTGTCCTATAACAAGAAACAGTGTTTAGCGCAAAGTAGTTTTGGGTGAATAAGAAAAAAGTAATTTTAATGTCATATGAAGGCAAGGACAACCCAAAGCCCAGCCAATAAACTTGAATTTCATGCAGAACATAAAACAGAAGAACCAAAGAGTGAAGCAAAGGGGAGAAATCACATTGCCAAAAGGAATTTGCTAGTTTTCAGCATCACTAACTGAACAGAAAGAAGGGCAAAGAGGAAGTAGAGTGCTTGAACCTTAGTACTAATTGAACCCAAAGTAGTAATAACAGCAAAGAAGATCATGTTTCAAATCTGCCATAAGCCAAGAATACAGAGCACTACTCATTTACCATTTACAATAGACTTAGTGCTAGCTACAGAGTTTAGGAACAAGGAGCTGAATGTCAAGATAGAATGAGACAAGACTGTCTGATGTAGTTTGTCAGTTTTGTATATTAATATTAACAGACTCCAGTAAAACTTCATGTATACTAATCCAATTTGAAATTAAAAATATATATTACTTATAATGAGTTAAGTTCACAGGTTAAGAATGAGGAAGGATATTATTATTAAGCACAAACCAACATTCAATCGTTTACCAGCATTACATTTCTGATGAGATATAACCTCATCTTGGTTGTACAGACTTATCTGCTATCTGGACTACAATGCCATGTAATAAAGAGGTATTGGACCTCATCCAATATGGGTAATACACATGGCAGTTCATAAGATCTGCCCTCTGTCCTTATACAATACCTATGCCAGTCCAAAATTTAAGTCCAAGTCTTTATTTTCAATATCCTACCTCCAGAATATCACCTAAATCTGTAGGATAAGGACCATGGATCTGCTTCTCTGGCGTAATGTAACTGCATTTATAATTATGGCCAATCTTACACAAATAAGTGGCAGAACTGTCTTGGGAACTAGATCAAGCCTGCAAAATGAACTCCCATAAGATCAACACAAACTTCTATCTGGTTCCAAGTACAAAGCATTCTTCTTTTAACCTTGCCTTCGTAAATACAAAATAGATAAACACATACCAGCAGGTAACAATTTAAAAACTGTTCTACATGCTGTTTTTTTTCCTCTGTGGGAAGGGAGGTGAGAGAACAAGCCACACATGACAGATATTTGTCACAGCCACTTAATGCACTTAAAGCCTATAGATGTCATTGTGGTGAGGGCAAGTATAGAGACCCTCAATATAGCTCTACTGAGGAAGATGTGAATAGACAGAAACAATAATTTGAAAGTGGCAGGAAAAAAAGAGAACGAGAAACAGTAGTGTGCATAAAATACACAACAGTTGATATAAACAGGGAGAAAAAGCAAAAGCAAAACCAGAAAGAAAAAAAAAACTACTTTGTAAAAAAGTGCATTTATGAGAGGTGATGGCAGAGCAATTCATAAGCCCTAATTCTACCTCTTACAGAGCTGGAATAAAGGCTTCTCTAACCAACAAAAAAAGGGAAGCAGGTTAAGTGTGTAAGAGCACCATTTCAGACAGTAACTCATATCTCCCTTCCCCTTCTCAAAAGCTAGTTAAATCAGACTAGTTAGTTTTGTGGAACAGAATTCCCAGCTTCTTTAACAACCCTTGGCATTTCAAAAGCATCCCAAAGAAGAATCACCGAGGTTACTATTTCAATATATTGTCAGTAGCAGCCCAGAGAAGGACAAGAATCAAACACCAGCTTGTTTTCTTGAAAGAAAATAATGGGTAAGGGAATAAAAAAGAACTACTTAAGAATTTTCTGCTAATAGCTTCTTCCCTCATCCATTATTAATGGCAGAATTCTCCATCCCCTCTTGTAATTCAGCAGTATTTGTTGGAATTGTTGCTTGAGGCACCAAGAATAAACCTGGTCTCCCAGCCAAGGTCAGTAAAATACTCTTTTCCAAAACTATAGAAACACTCCAGCATTAGATTATTAGCACGAAGACAGGAACATAATATATTAATTAACCTTAGGGTAACTAAACTTCTTCACTCCTTTTTAGAGAAAACAAACTGCCAGATATCTGTATTCTAGTCACTTATCAGATCAGCAGGATAGGACAATTGAAGAGATAAGCTGTTAACAGAAATAAAATTACCAAGTAAATTTCTTGCTCAGCTGTGCAGCTTCTCCCCTCATTCATCATGAGGGCAAAGTAGCAAGCAGTGAATCAGAGTGGCAGTGCGAAGGAATGCCAAACAAGAACTTAGCATACTCTTAGCATATAGACAAGACTACAGTTTTGACATATAATGCAAGGGATATGCAAAACCAAGCACCACCACTTTCCAAGCAAAGGGTGATTTTGATTAGCAAGATTTAGAAGATCAGCTGGGTAACAGGTATCTGGCTACAGGAGAGGAGGAGTGAATTCTGTCAAGCAAGGCACCTGGGATAGCCATGTCTGACTGACAGATTGGGCCAGCGCCACAAAAAGAAGCAACAAGCTATAGTCTCAGACTCCCAGTTTGTGAAGACAAAGGTGCCTATCTGCCAGTCAGACCTGATGTCTCACGAAGTTCATGACTTGCCCAAAGTCTGATCTGGAACTTCAGAGAGATTGCTAAGACCCATCCAGTCCTCACACTGCTACTTTTTGCTGTTCATGGACGTGGGTACAAATGATATTACCAAAGCAAACACCCGATCTACTCATTAGGGCAATTATAGAGCTCTAGTGACTAGGATAAAAAGTGACTTAGCTGGTGTTCTTCTTTACATGCCAGTCAAAGAGAATGACTCAGGCAGGAGTCCATCCTGCAAATTAGCACCTGACTGTGTGGCTGCTGACACCAGTGGGCTTTGGGAGTCTACGACCACAGGACCCTTTTCAAGGAACAAAGACTACTGGGTCTCCCTGACAAAGTATGGAGAAGAGCAGCTTTAGCAACAGGTTTCTGAACCTAGTGAGGAAGGCTTGAAACTAGTTTCAACAGTGGATGGAGACCAAATCCTGAAGATAAGTCAAGGAACATTGGTTGGAGGACAGCAGGCATAGGAGGCTCTCACATTCCCCCTGAGAAAGCAGGGGGACCAGAGCCCATCTGAACTGCCTGTATACAAATGCAAGCAGCCTAGAAAACAAACAGGAAGAACTGGAAGTCCATACGCAGTCAGAGCTATGACATCATGAGATTAGAGAGATAGTCCACATGACTGGAGTGCTGTGATGGATAGAGACAGGATATTTACTAAAGACAGGCAGAAAAGATGATAGGGGTGTATGTTGTATGCGAAGAAGCAGCTTGAATGCATGGAGTTTTTCTATGTAAAGGGTGATAGATAGGCTGCCAAGGCCAGAAAGATGGACATTGTAGTGGATATCTGCTACAGATCACTTAAGAAGAGATGGACAAAACTCTTCAAACAAGTGGAAGATCACAGGTCCTGGTTCTCATGGGGGACTTTAATCTCCTGGACATCTGGTGGAACAGGGCAGGACAAGACAGACCAGGAGATTACTGGAGTTTGTCAGGCACAGAGAAAGAAAAAACAGTTGGGGAACACGATATTCAATAGCAGATTTCTCTGAAGGAACCAAAACATGGGAACATTTCAGATTCTGAAGGAAGCGAGGAAGGCAAACAGAAAAAAGGAAGAGCCTGGACTTCAGGAGCCTGGACTTTGTCTTTCATGGCAGCCTCCCACAAGACCTCATCTTCAGTTTTCTGAACAAGCCAAAGAGGCCAACGAGACCTGGCTGATCTTAGAATCGTAGAATAATTCAGGGACAGCTTCCACAAAACACAAGATAGTCCAATTTGACGTGCAGAAAGCACATGCAGGAGCGGCCTTACTCAGCCACGGTGACCTGTTGCCAACTCCTAACTAAGCTCAAAACCAAAAGGAAAGATATGAAAGAGGGAAATAAGGATGGATTTAATAAAAATTAAGTTTCGTAAGATTTCATAAGGATGAAAGAATATAGAAACAGAATAGTCTCTTTTCTAAGAGAAGTTCTAATTGCACCCTGGGAGGGAAAAAAAAGAACCAAACACACACACACACACACACACACACACACACACACAGTGATTAAGCACTGCAACAGGTTGCCCAAAGGGGCTGTCAATTCTCCATTCTTGGAAATAATTGAAGCTCAGCTGGCCCTGAGGGTCTGAGCAACCTGCTCTATCCTTGAAGTCAGTCCTGCCGGGAGCAAAGGGCTGGACTTTGGAGGCACCTTCCAACTAAGATTGTTTTATGATTTGGGTCTTAAAAATTACCCTTGAATAAGATTCATTCACCTGATATGAGCGTGACAACTGGCACACACAATCAACATTCTAGATATTTTGCATTACAGTACTCTCTAAGAGACTTAGATTGCATCCAGAATTCCACAGTGCAATTTATACCTATTTTGCTAAAAACCTTTCAAGAAAGTTGCCAAAAACGATAACCAAATGTAATGGAAAAATTTTTCCAAGGAGCAACTGGCCTGAATAAAAAAGTTCCCAGAAGCAGATCTACCTTTCTCACAGTACAGAAAATCTTGCAGCATAGGGAAAACAAAGCATATATATGCTCATCACCATACAGTCTGGATTTGAAGGTTGTTGTCACAATAAGCCAGACCTTTACACATTCAGTCATTTGTTAAATATCTGACTAATCCTCAGATTCCTCCATTTCCCTATATGGATGCTCTTCTCTTAGTTTCTTTAAGTGTATTGAGAGTCTCCTCACACCGCTGTTTCACGGTGTAAATTGAGCATTTAAGTCTGCTATCTTTTTTCTCGGATTGGAAAAAAAGAAAAAAAAAAAGATTTAGTTTGCTCAGAAGCATCAGTTCCTATTTCTTCTTTTCTACTTCAGCAACAGTCCCTCACTAAATACCCTTGGCACTGGTAACAACAAATGTATTCTCCTGCAGTTCCCCCCCACACACACACACACATACTGAGTATTGAGGCCTCTGTTTTGTTTTGTTTCTGTTTGTCCTATCCACTCAGTTTCTTCTCATACAGTTGTTTCCAAAATATACTGTTTAAAAGTAGTACTCAAACACAGCACATTCTTTTCAGCAAACAAATTAGAATCCACTGCTTATCATATAGTCATATGCAGTATTTTACCAAGAAGGAATGAAAGATTCAGCCAAAAATCATATTGGTAAGAGATGAACCATGTGCTGCTGCTGAGAAGATTTTGATTATTAAATGGCAATCTGAGTAGAAACAGCTGAAGCTTTAACATATCTGTCCATATTCTTATGACTTATTCTTTAAAAAAGCTACAAAGCTTCTTTCAGAAAATAAGACTGTCCTTTATCTTCACTCATAAGATGGAAGCTGAAGTAATAAAACACATCTTTTTTCATCAAAAGTGCCTCACAGGAGGCAAACCTAGGCTGAAAAGAAAGATATTTTACAAATGAGCTCCTTGCAACCAACATGTTTTACAAGCTCCATGAATTCAGTCATGGTCTAAGTTTTGATTTAGCTTTTAAATAGGAGGTAGCAGAATGCAAATGTCTACAAGAGCACAAAAAGTTGCCCAATTGCAGAAACGGGCTAGTACCAAAACTCGGCAAATCAGAAGTTATTTTGAACATGGGAAAAATGTCCTCCTCTCTTTCATGCCATGATGGTGATTAGTGGAAATTGCTTCTTTTCAGACAACTTGTGGCCAGAAGTGCTCTTTCAGCTATAACACAGAATGCTAGGCTGAAAGCTATACAGGACAGAGAGGTTCTCTACAGAAGCAAGGAGTTGGTGTAATTTCAGAAAGGTTCTCTTGGAGTCTTTCCAAGACTCCAAAGAAAGGAAGAGTGTTCAGCAGCCTGACTTTCACTCAGTTTTCTTAGTAGGAATGACAACTGGTGACTTACTAAACTTTTGTATGTCACCTCTTAAGATTTAGTGCAGCATTTATTGACTGTGTAACTGTCTTAATAACAGGCGACAAATAAGAAGCAAAGTTGTACCAGTTCAAAAAAACAAAAAGACACTTGTCTTTTTGTTGAAATCAACAAGTTAATCAACACAAATGAATTTTAAAAACAATGTGTAATCTAAAATATAAAACATACCTCAACAAAGGCCATGGAAACTTTTCGAACAGCACAGTTCTTACTTAAACGGATATCTGACTAATCTAAGAAAGTACTGTAGTGTATGAATACCACAAGATGACAGTTATGCTCATTATTTGCTCAATAATTATAAGCTACTTTGAAGATGGATAACACTGCTTACTATAAAGGATGCTTGATATTGAGCATCAAAAGCACACAATATACTCTTCCAGAAATTGTTAAGTACCTGTCTGTTTACAGCATTGTAGAAGATAATTACTCATAGCGTAACAGGCTGTTCACAGTATAAGTCAGATCAGCTCCTTAACAGGCTTGACTCACATACTGGCTTTTTAGAATAGCTTTAATGCTGCACATTAATGAATATGGTTTTAAAAAGAAAGAGTACTAACCCTGTAGAGGGGGTGGCATTTGTCCTTGAAACATGGTGCCAAACGAGCATAGATCTGCAGGCTATAGTAATAACTTGCCAGCTGGAGAGATAAAGCAGAATGCAATTGCTTTTCAAAGCACTTGTTGGCATCTACCACCTAGGAGAAAGAGAGCATGTATTTAGATGAAAGAATTAGCAAGCATACAACATTAAGTGCACAAACTTTCTAAAAGCTACTTGCTGTGATTTAGAAATAGCTCTGATTCTACATGTTTTCCTGGCACAGAAGTAAATCAGGAAAAAAAAAAGAAAAAAAAACCCACCAACAGGCAAAGATAATTAAGATGCTTTCCTCCCCTTGCTCCAACCACCTACCCCAAATGATTTTCAAACTACAGCTCTGTTTCTTCTCTACCACAAAGTTGTTATCCATATTTCTGCACTACATTAGAATTGTCAGTCAGATGGTGTAACTCCTAATGTAACTAAGAAAACGTGTCTTTTCACCAATGCCATGCTCATAACCCAATTCAAGAGCATGTGTTAGGAAGTTCCATTAAATGCAAAAGCCCACCCCCCCCGCTTTTTTTTTTTAACTGAATTCAAGGACATAAAATTTAAAACCCTAAGGAAATTACATTTTCTTGTAGAATTTTGTAATCCTACGAATAGTCTTTCCTAGCAAAAGTATAGTAATAAAACCGCTATCAACATACCTGTGGTAGTGCAAGCAGATAGGCAAGAGACAAGGCCATATCATTTGGTAAAGCATCACTTGCCAGCTGTAGCAGAACTGCAAGACACAGGAAGGGGAAATAAAGCTTTAATTACTGACCCATCTAGCCTTCACAGTTAGCAACTGAAATATTTTCAGTTTAACCATATTTTATTAGACACTAGCTTGAAGCTCTATACATACTTAATTAAACACTAATCAGTGCAATACAGAAACAGATAATATGTAATTAAACTGCAGCACAGCTTTACCTTGACTTCCAGGCAAATTGTTTTATGCATTAACCAAACAAGAATGAGACACTGCAGTTGCAGATGCTAAACAAAGCCACTTAAACATCACCTGCACCGATTTACCACACAAATCTGTTGCTTGTAAAAATCAAGGCAATAGCATAATGTTGAGAACACTGTAAGATACCAACGAGAGGAATGGTACAAAATGTCTTCTCCTCAAGCCTTAGTTCGAATTTGCTTGCCCCTGAACACAACAAGCCATAAAAAGTGTCATATGAATAAACAAGATCAGTGGAATAAAACAAAACATGAACAGGAATTCCCAGAAAGATTAGGGACACAAACCAGCTGATTTGCCTCATACATATTGCAAAGTTTCACACAGAAATCCTTTATCATGGACAATTATATCTAGACTGTGTTATTGAACTGATGAGGTACCAACAGGCTATAGATAAGCTGACCTAAGTTCAATGTCAATGGAAAGGTGTCCCAGATTAGAATGGGTTCATTTAGTAATAACATATAGGCAATGAAAAGAGAAATTTCCTTCCATCTCTGTAACGTTAATGTTTACTTTAATAAATTTGAAAGTTCAGCTTAGGAAGAAAGTAGTTGGGGAAAATGAACAGCAGTTGTTACGGACAGACTTAAAGCTGAAAGGATGGACAAACCGCACGCTTTGCACTGAAGCAGACGGCATGAGTGCTAGGTCTGGCTTTCCACTTCCGCTCTTCTGCCATTAGGCGAATGGGGTTGAGGAGGGTGGGGAAGGCATATCTACCAAAAATTGTGAATATAATGTTTAAAGCCAGATTAGCCAGTCTCTTTCAGGACATTTACATTTCAAGTGAAACTGGACAAAAGCTAAGCAAACAAACAAAACCACTCCAAACAACAACCTCCCAACAAAAACGTTCCTACCAGGTATCGCAATCAAACATATCAGCACATGGACACAGGAGAAATGAATACATCAGCAAAGAATAATGATTCTGACCATAGAAAGATTTACTTCTGATAAACCTGACCCGAAAATTGTCTGCTTCTCCTCCATAACCACGTGATGGCTCTGCTGTCCACTGTCCATTTCAGGACGACAGAATTAACAGCTGCCAGGATGCAAACAGAAGAACCAACACACAGACAACGTGGCCGAGCGCCCGCGCTCTGCCGGTTGGTAACAGGACCTCTGCTTTACGCAGTATTTCCTTCTGAACTAAAGCAAAACTTCACCGCGGTTGCTATTAAAGTTCCATCAAACAATTACAGAATAGTGACTGTCATGAAACCCTAAAGATTAAGTGCTGGGGGGATGGGAAACATAAATTATCAGTTCTAAGAACCCCTTCATAATTCTTTGAAACCCTGGACCAGAAATAGCACAGAGAATTGCAAGCATATCAGGAAAAAAAAAATTAATTAAAAAAAAAAAACACTTTCAGTTACTTGGTGTATTTTTTTATTTTTATTTCTGATCAGTAAAAGCCCTCTTCCAGGAGCCTAACTCTTTGCTTATTTTAAAGAAATCTCCTATATCAGTATTCCCCTCACACACAAACCACTCCTGAGGGCACGCTGGCAAGAGACCTGCAGAATTTAGACACACACACGCAAACGCACAGTGAATTCTTTGTTCTAAAGGATGAATTATAAAAGGCTTGAATGAGCACCTACAATTTTCAGATTATCATTAAACTGCCATCAGACTGAAGTGGATTTAAATACTGGCCCTCAGCCAGATACAAGAAGCAAATTTTTATGTGAAAAGTCATCACAGAGATTGTCTATATGGCAACACGCCACAGTTACTGCAAATACAAACCTGTCCATCAGAATCTACGCTTCAAATAGCTCTTACCAAGAGTTTTTTGCTGGTGACAGCTTGTTTCTGCTACATTCAAAATAACCTGGATGCTGTCCAAGTAAAGATAACAGGCCTCTGGAAATATCTAATATTAAAATCTTTATGAAGAAGTTGGCAAAATTTGTATTTTCTACTCTGAACACATGCTAAGTTACTTCCATACACTCTAACAACCATCTCTAGGCTTTGTAAAAAATTAGGGAAGAGGAAGCGAAGAATCTGTAAGAATCTCCTTTTCTCCCTTTCTCTGGAAAATTAATGATTGCAAAACCTCAGAAATACATAATAAATTGTGGGTTCTCTTCCAAAGTACCATCCCTAACATGACAATTGCCCAGCTAGTAAACATTATCTTCACTCTTCAGACAGCAATCATTATGGGCAGCATACCACCAGTACAAGGCCAAAAGACAACATGATTTTGTTCATATTATTTTATCAAGCTCATAACAACGATATCCCAGTTTTCTTACAAGAATGTACTTAACAGGAGAGTAAGAACTGCTTCCATTGTCATCCCTTATGAGGAATTAAAAACCCTCTGTACTATATTAAAAAAATATATAAGTTTGCGTGCATGTATTGTGTGTGTGTGTGCATATACATATATATCCTATACACACACAAGCTATTAGTAATCTGTAGAAATACCGCACATCCAAGACTAGTGAACTGCATACTCCTAAACCAAATATGGTGGTTTCCATTGAAAAGTTGAAATAAAAGTATATGGCTTACAAAGAAAGCCTCACTTTAAACTTTTCTCACATTACAAGTGATTTAATGTACTCATTTTTCATGACAGAACTCCCAATGGAGTAAAATGTACAGATATCTTCCTTCAAAAGATACTAACAACATGTAAATATTTAAACAGTTTTTTTTTTAAACCAGCAGGAGACAGAAAAAGACAGTAAAGAAACAACTGTAGTTTAAAAAATAAAGGAAACTATTTCATTTTTAACAAATTATTAAGTATATTCTATAAAATCTAGAAATTTCAAAAGAAGCTAAAGTGTTTTATGGATTCTAAAAATGGTAGATGAGCAATTATGCAGCAAATAAAATGCTGTAAAAATCCTGCAATACTAAAGTCGTATAAAAAAAAGACACAGAATCTGAACAAATGAATGCACAGACATACAAGTAAGATTAACACTGGGTTGCAAATTTCTATTTAATTATCTCTAAACATGGCAATATTCAAAAAAAACTTAAATCAGTTTTTCCCCACACAATGTTCATATCCTCATCAGCCTCCAAATGACAGTACCTGCTTATATGAAGCCAACTTGAAGATTTTAGATTTTTATAGTCTTTACTGAGCAACTCCTTTTAAAAACAACACTTTTCTTGGAAATTCTGTAGCTATTTTTATCAAGACTACCGACATAAAAACTTGAACCATGACACAACTGGTACAAAATATCAAGACATCACCCCAGAATATTATGCACAATTCTATATATTTATCTCCATACATACCTTCTCCAATATATAGTAAATACTTAAGTGCACACATGCATACCCGTACCTTCCGTAGTTGGAAGTAGGTCTTTTCCTTCACTCTTCGTTTCTGTCAGTTTCTCTGTCCTCAGCAAGACTTCTGCAAAGCTTTCCAATGAATTGTTCTGGTATCTGCCATAGCTTACTTCAGACTACAAGTAAAATAACCAAATGACACATGTCCACTACACAAGTGCAATTCTATTTGGTTCATTTGCATCACATACAATTATCAGCCTCAGTTTCTGCATTGGCTTTCCTTTCTGTCTAACTCTGAGATTTTTTTCTATTATTACACAAGACTTCAAATGCTTATTTAGCCACCAATAACCCAAAATCAACATTGTTACTTAATTATAAGATCTCAACCTGAAAACTAAAAATTCAGAGCTCTGTAATAGAGACTTACTTCTGCAACATATGGCTCAGTAATGAGAGACTCATAAAATGGATGACAGCCTTGCTTTTCCACAGCGGCATTTTCTCCAGACCCGCTTTTCAATACATCTCCAAATTCTTGACCCTAAGGCGGGGGGGGGGGGGGGGGGGGGGGGGGAGAAAAAAAAAGTGTAGGTGAGCTTAATTGTAACAAAAGCTTAAAAAAAAAAAATCTATAATTGCTGTACAGAAGGGAAGCAACTGCAAATGAAAATATGATTGAATTCAGTGGGGATGACAGGAATCTTCCTACATATAGCAATGCTTAATCAGGTCCAGTATTTTTAAGAAAAGAAAAAGAATCATCCTCAAAAGTAGTATGAGAGAAATTGACATTATAAACATTATAGAAAATCCACTGAAATAGAGAAAGCAGAAAAGGGGAACTGAAAAGGAACAGATTTGGAAATAAAATGACACTATTTAAAGAGAAGACTTCACTGGATTTTATTCCCCAAAGCTCTGAAGTTTTGCCAAATTTCAGCTATGCCTTCTATCACTAGGCTAAAAAAGCAAGAGAAAACTGATTAGAATAACAAGAAAAGGAAACAGCTTATAGATCCATTCTTTCACCAAGTTTTGCCCAAAGACAACCCCTTGACGTCTCTAGCTCTGTTTATCCATTTCAGGTCTTCAGTTATCAGATACCAATGAAGGAGCTCTGCTTTTATACTAACACATTAGTGAATGTGCAAACATCTGGAGACATGTCAGTAACCCCTTACATGTAATGGTCGAAGGTAAGTTAGTGATCTCTTCCACCACTGTCCATCACTGACAGCATGCAGCATGGCTTTTGTAGTCATAGTTGTGTTAGACAACACCTTCATGGTTTTTGATGTCGTCCAGTACAACAAATCAGCAGACTGGCTAGAGGAAACGGTGGTTTCATCCTGTGAGCATATCCAACACACAATAGCGAATGTTAGACTCGTGCTTTAATTAGGCCACTGACCAAAAGCCAAACACATCAGAACTCAGGCACACTGTGTTAATAACTTATTTCAATGACCATTGATTTAAGCAACAGATATTGTGTAAAAACAAACAAAGGGAACTTAAAAGCAACATGGGAGTTTTCAATCTAAAGTGAGTAGCATGATCAGTAGAACATTTTGCCACTTATTAAATTATAATCTCATGATACCAGCTGCTTATATTTCCAAACTTTATAATGATACGGTTTGACATAGTTGTTTAATGGTTCTATTAAAATACTGACTTCTCTACAAATGAGGCAACAACATGCTAAAGTTACTTAATAATTGAAGAAAGCTGATAGTAGAGACAACCTTGTGTTAGTACAGAGGAAGCATCAACTAAGTCACCTTGAATTCTCAGTAGGGAAGTGGTGAAGAAATGTAAATATCTCTAGACCAAGTGAAAAAATATTGTCAAAATTCAAATTTTGCAGTCAGGACTTATGAGACACTGAATACAGCAAATCTAACAGGCTGCAGAAAACATTTGAGATTGCAGTCTATTCTCAAACCAACAATTCTTCTGCAATCCATGCAGGCATGCACCTACATGTTGTGCTGGAAAACACCTTTACCCAGCTTCAGTAAACTCACATTTAAACCTGTTCTTAAAATTCAGGGCATGTTGCACAAAAGGAGGTTTCTATACCACGCCTTCCTCAAAGAAAGCATTTAATTAACACCAAAACATCCATGGGAGCTTCTCTGTGGTATCTAACCATTCCAGTCCCAAAAGGCTTGTGTCAGTTGTGTGTTTTACAAAGCTCACACATTAGGACATAAATACACAACTAGCACACTAATGCAAATGCTCTGTCTTCAGCAACAGCAGAAAATATAAATGTTCCCCTCCATACATTAAACTTTGACAGCTGCATCTCCAACTCCCCCCCCCCAACAACCCTATTACTCATTTACCCATACATAAAGGGTATTATGATAGAAAAACTCTATCAGTGTAACTAATAAATGAATATGAGTTCTTAGGTTGCACCTTATTAACTCATGACATTTCAGACATCAGAGCAGAACGATGTCAAGTTACGCTAGAGGGAATTATGCCCCACCGTAACCTCAGCGACAAAACATCAGTTAACTTCAATGAGGTAGAATTTTACTGCAAAAAAAGAAAAATATATATATTTTTAGTATCTTTTACTGTATTACTCAGTAATATGCTGCCTCAAGTTGATTAAAGTGACAGTTCCATTTTAGCTCTTTCTTTCTATCAAGGCTTGAACTCCCCCCCCCCCAATGTTTTCTGAAATGATATTGTGCACTTCACAGATAAATATCACCATAAAAATGATATCATCATAAGTGATACCTATCACATTTCTCATGAGCTCTTATGTATTTAGGGAGTTTTTTTTAAAAAAGAAATTATTTTTGGTACTTAGTACTAAAGTATTTTGTTATTTATTTTAAATGCCATATACAGAAAATTAGTTTCTCTGTCTCCACTTTCAAATGGATGCTTCAGGACACTGAACTGATCACCACCCCCCCCCCCCCCCAAAAAAATCCCCAACTTCTCAATTACATTTCCGCAAAATACACTGAAAACAAACAAACAACAAAAACACCCTTTAAGAGTGTCAAAATTAGTGGGCTAACTTTAACACTGGTGCATGCTGGTACAGCTCTAATGCTATCAGAAAAACTCTACAGATTTTTACTAAAAAGAATGTTAATTGTTATGACTAATTACAGTCTTTTCTGAATATATAAGAACATTACCTGAAAAGCCACTCCTATGTGTACATGGAACAGCAAAACTTTTAGTCTACAATTTTGTGCTATCCTGAATCAGCCTTGCAAATTAGGTGATTAAATCATTTTGAACGGGGGACATGGAATCCTCTAATTGTATCTTCAGGGAAAGATTATGGCTATTTAAGGAAATTCTAGATCTGAAATTTTTTTATTTCTTCCTGATTTCTCTTATAATAAGTGAACACTTCACAATAATAGTAAAAAAACCTCATTAAAATTTATTAGTCCTAAATTAGCAGCTGAAGAAAGTCATCTGAATCTAAACTGATGTAGAAAAAAGCCAGCCGACAGAAACTGAGTTATCAAGATCATCTAAAATCTTTACAAATTACCTAAAATATATATATTTATATATACATAGCTCTAACCTGTCTAATCCAAGGACTAATAGCAAAGCCAACCATTTTTTTAAATAAGCCACAGAAAAAAGAGACAAATTAAACACCTGCAACATGGAGGTTTTTTTGGTCTTTATTGGTAGTTAGTCAAGCACAAGGCTCAAAACATGCAGAAACCATACTCTGACTACACCTTATACATTAATAGCGCTGTGAAGGGCATGAATGATAAGACTAAAATCTGATTTTTCAAACACATCTGCATATGCTGACCTCATGAAAGGAAAGCTAAAGATTTTATAATTACACAAAGTAAGGAGGAGCAAACTGCTTAAAAGTACGGAAAGTCAAATCTTAGTTTTCTTTTTTCTTTTTCTCTTTCTGGTACTCCCATTGGAAAACATAAATTTAACTAGTCTCTTTTATACAAGTATCCACATACATTCTACATTTGTATTTTGTTTCTTGGAGTTTTGTTTTCCTTTTCTAAATATATATAACAGTTAACAGATCTGGCTAATGGAAAACTCCAGTCGTGCAAAAATAAGAGAGACCTTTGATGAGCTGCTAAGGGAAAGGATTCAGCTCAAGATTATAACACTAAAGGTTTGGTATCATTAGGTGTATAAGCTCTTATTAAGACTTATATTGTCAGTGGAGCCTAGAAAGTAACCGAGCCTTAAGCAGACGCAATGGATTTGCTTCAGCTGCTTAAACACAGGCATTGATGACTGTGAGACACACAGGGGCATTTGAGACATCTGCATAACGCCAGCAGATATGACAGAAGACCTACAATCTCTGGGCCGGTAGCTAAAGGCCAGGTGCATACCTTAGGGCATCTCAAATTGTTCTGAATATCTATGATTAGATAACTGAATCAAGCACCTAATGGCTGGTTAGCTGAATCATTCTCTGCGCACCATTGACTATGTCTTCACTGATTACAATAGGAACTTAAGCACCTCGTGCACGCAGACTTCTACATTGAGATGTTCTGTTCTTCAGCACAAGAGTTCAGTGACACTGAAAATGAACTCCTTGCAAGAACACGATTCCTTCAGGAACGATAGCCGTCTCTTTCTGTGAGAAGAATTCTATTTAGTTGCTACAGAGTTAAAACCAGTCTATTTACTAAACCACAAAACATAGTTTTATTTAATTAAAAAAATAAATAAAATAAGACAAAGGACTAGTTGAAGTGGCAACAAAAGCATTATTTCTGCCCTGAAGTTCCAAAGATTCCGGGTTGAAGATTTTCCAGTGCACGCTACATAAATACAACATTCCTTACTCATTTCTAAGCAGCAACAATAAAGATGCACGATCTATCTATCTATCTATCGAACTTGCACGTATTTTCAAAAGATCTGGTCTTTTCATAGAGCTAGTGCTTGGGGGAAACAACAGCAAAAGATAACACTAATGCTCTGTTAGTAGGAACTTAATTTTGTTTTAGCAACATCTGCAAGACAACCATTCATTTAATTTTTTTGGAGAACTGTCTTCAAATTACTTATGCTCGCCTATCACTAAACAGTTTTGATCCTCCCCCCCACAAGAAGAGTAGCAGCATTCTTGAAACTGCAAATTCCTCTTGTGCTAATGTGCCACTATACAGTAATTACATTTACGCATTCAGATGTGTAAAAGATAATGATTTTATTTACAACAGAAGCAATGCATGTTTTAAGTATTAAGCAGATTAAGCATAAAGTCAGAGCTCATTTACAAGGCAAGATTTACTGTGGTTATTGTTTCTACTGTTTATACATAACACAGCATCTTGTGGCTAAGCATTATAATCTAATAATGTTAGCAATAATATTCCGAAACGTTCTTCATGAATCAAGACCTTAATTTGATCACTGAGGTATTTCGTTTGAGCAGCACAAGAGTAGTTGCTGAGGCAATTATAGCATACTATGAAGAGGACAAAGGGTGGGGAAGGAGAAAGTTTAATGAGCAAAATAGTCTGTTATGTCGGAAGCACTGTAACTTCCAGAGGATAATTTCTCCAATGGATTCCTTGAGTTCAATGAACAGTGACAAGCTGGACCCTTAGGTAATAAAGTACATCCTTGTGCAAATGCATTAGTTCCTACAGAGTAATTACATGCATTTTCATCACAGCAAAATGGAACTTCCTACAGAATAGAAAACACCAAGAACTCAGAAATATTACACTGAAGTCAGTACAAACAACAATGTTAGCAGGCAATCTGTGAACATAAGTAGCCAGCTGCTATCAAGACTTCTGAAAGTTTCATGGGAAAAAAAAGTCTGAGGACAAACTTAAAACAATAATGCAATGACTTCAGACATTCATAGGGAGTTCTTCCTCATCATCAAGAGAAGAATGTCTGAAAAGTATGACCAGTTGTTGATGTGGGATGGTATCATGGAAAAACAGATAGTGGGAACAGAACCATTCAATACTAGATAAAGTTAGGAAGAGTTAGGAAAGGGTCACAAAAGCTTTGAAATACTGATATATTTACAAATAGATTTTTTTAATGCAACAGAGAAAGGGAAGCACAAAGAGATTTGTACACTAGAAAAGGCTCAGTCATGTCAAAATAAGGAATATTACGTTCAGAGCACCAGTTTGAAAGGGTATGAAAAAGTGAGGAAGAAAAGTATTTGTCAAGGCCTTGAGAACAGGATGCTACAAGTTAATTGGGACATAAGTAAAAAGAAAGGAGTAAGAAGAAAGGGCAGAAAAATCTCATTTTATTTTTTCCTTAAAAAAATAAAATTCTGTGCAAGAGAAAGGTGAAGCATCAGGTATTAAGTGCAACTATTGGGATTGCAGTCATGAGATTCAATCAAGTCAGAGAGTAGCTATTGAATATATTGCTTTTCTAACATTTCAGGTGTTTATAACAAAGGTAGGGTTACACAGTGGCTAAATATTCTTCGATATGTTTCCTCCTGTGTCACGGCAAGACACTGCAAGAAATAAGAGAAGCTATAAAGCCTAATTTAAATTAACTGTGAGAGGACAAAAAGTTAGAATTAACAAATACACAGAACTCTTCAGACTGTTGTGTCATGAAATACGATCTGGCAAGAAAGCTGTATCAGACAAAAAAACAGAAAAATAAAAAACTTCAATGAAACAACATATAAACTTGCCAGGTCAACTGCCTGCCTACTTCCAATTCCAGAGAACGAGCTACAACTGGGGGGGGGGGGGGGGGGGGAGGGGGGAGAAGGGGGGGCAAATAGGAGGAAGTAAAAATGGATAATTTTCTGGATGCAAATTCCCCAGCATAATTAAAATTGCTTCAGATATCCAAACTGAATTGGAAATGAAGTTATCAGTGAGTTTACTCAAGTCTAATGAGTACTAATGTTTAGCTCATGTTTCTGAATTAATTTATATGCATGCATATTTTTCTCTCACAACGTACATATGAGTCAATTGGACTACAGCATATGAAAGATGATATGTGACAAATTTGTTATATACATTAGAAAATTGTAACCGCAGTCATCAGCATCCACATTATCAAAAAACTCCAAAATTTAATTAACCTTCATTTAATAACCTATCAGATAAATTTATTTACCAATTTCCACACACCCTCAAAAACTATACATGCCCACAAACAGACCTCTTCATATAAATGAATGTAGTAAGTATGTAAGTTAAATGTTTAGCTCACTCCTGAAAATTTTCAGTGCTATTTTATTTTCCTCTCCATTTTGTTTATATATGAAAAGTTATATGTTTCTATTCCAATAACATGAATGAGACATTTCTTTAGCTACCTATTAAATATACCAAAGGCAAAAACTAACTTGCATCTTCAGTTATCATTGGTAAAAATTCCCAGAAGGTAAATGACATTAAGTAGGACTGCAACTCAGGCATATTTGTCTCAAAAAGCCAGACTATACAATATGAAGCATCTTTCTTCTTTCCTTCTCTACTCTTCCCTTTCTTGCTTTAGTTCTTTTTTTGGTTGGTTGGTTTTCTTTTAAGATATGTTTATCGCTTACAGAAATACTTAATTAAACAGAAAACATAGAGAAGAAAATAAAGGAGTTTAATTTACATGAACATCTTCCCCCCTCCCCCCAAAAAAGTTAAAAAAAAAAAAACTTATAATATTTTAATCTCTGAAGAGGCTGAAAAAGACCTTTATTTCTTTCATAAACAGGCAGTTACATCTTCTTTAAAGAGAAAAGTCCCTGTTTTGTTAACATTATAATCATGAAGAGAATAAAGAATAATTGGAGGCTTTCTCCTGTTCCTCTGCCTGTATCTGCCACAAAGCAGTTAGAGTAGATGTTCCTTCTTACATGTGAGCTAACAAAAATATTTTCACAGGCAATATCTAAAAACTAAAAAATGGAAAAAAGCCAAACTTCTTGTTGCACAGAAAAAAGGGAAAAAGATTAATTCAGAAGAGTGTTGAATTAAACACATAACACCTTGCTTTTTTTTTTTTTTTTTTTTGCCTTGCCTTGCCATATGGACAGATCAAAAAAAACAAAACAAAACAAAAAACATTAACATATCTTATTATATTAGGTTTTGTTGCACTTTCCTCTTTGCCTGTCTCTGGGTTTATATTTTTTCTATGGTGCTGAGATTGCCTAGAAAGAACCATCCAAGACCAGAAGAGACTATATGTAAAAATAAATAAAAGTATACAAGCAAAAACTTGCACTTGAAAAGCATCTACCAATGTGTGTTCTTAGATTGTTTTCACTTTGTCTGGTAAATGGGCAAAGGTTGCTAAGCCTCAAATTCAATTCTTCATCACAATACAAAATAAAATCATCAGTATTTTAGAGACTATCTTTAAAGCTTACCTCAGTATCCTTACTGATCAATGATGAAGGTCCTGAGATATTTATATTCTCGCCTCCTTCTGAAGGAAGTAACTGGTAATTCACAGCCTGATAAAGAATCTATAAAGACAAAATAAATATAATCCCCATCAGCCAAATAAATGAAATGTAAGAATTATAACACTGATGTAACCGGAAAGCCAATAACTCGGGATGCTAAAGCTTCCATAGAAAAACAAGGGGTGGGGAGGGTGCTGGGGGGAGGAAGGGAGAACAAACCAACACATACACATATACATTTCACACCCTCTTACTACTGTAGCCCCTAGGCACAACGGCCTTTCCTTCTGCATGATTTTGTGCAGCATTTTTTATACAACATAGGATTTGTTTTCATTAGGTTTGAATGGGGTGCACTCTGTGGTACTCCATAGGCTAAAGAACATCCATGTAAAATAGTTATCATAAAAGTTATCATAAGCGTGCCACTGAGGTGACAGACAGCTTTACAGAGGCAAGTGTAGCAGGACAAGGTAATGGTTTAATGAGTAGAATTTCTGCAACACAGAAACATGATATGTACGATACTAACAGTATTTTATCAGAAGTCCATGCTGACCAGGGGATATTAAAGGTTTTTTTTGCATTTATCTACCTCTCACAGAGAGTGAGTTTAAACAGAACATGTAGGGCCACTAATGAACAGAGCTGAAAAACTTATGCATAGCTTATAGGGAAAGTAAACACTGGATTTAAATAAGGTATGACAACCAGAACCTACACGCTACAAGGAATAAGGAACTAAGTGTGCTTTAATGGAAATCATAACTTGAGTTTGGCTTGCTGGGGCAACTGGACAGCACCAAATCAATCAGCACAGTGCACATTTGCTGCTAACGATACTGCACAAAAAGAGAAACCTGAGTGCAAATTTCACTCTCAAGCTTTGTGATGAGAAGAGAATCTTTTCCTTTGAAGAGGTGGGACATGAGACAACACTAAGCGGTGCCTGAGCAGCTGCACTGCATCCCAGCCAGCAGAAAAGGAAGCCTTTGGAAGGGACGAGGCAGCAATACAGACACTGAACTGACAGAAAGTCTAACAAATTTGGGTTTACACAGTGCCAAAAGTTTATTTGACTTCAAATGCTAATTCCACGTATAAGGACTTAAGGGGAAAAACAAGTTTCTTCTTTTTTTCTTTTTTTTTTTTTCTGTACTAAACAGGTCTCAATCCTGCAAAGATTCCACTTGTATTTAAGCTTGTGTTGTACCTATTTCTCTTCAATTCGAGTGTCTTTCATGACAACACAGTAAGTAGCTTGCAGGAGCTAGACTTTATTTCGAGTCCTTTGTAGCATTTTATTCTGATATCATTCTATTATTGAAGCCATTTAGCTGCAGAGACTGCTTTCATATCATGTTTCCCATTTTTCTCATACACACTACTTTACAAAATTGCTTGTACAGAAAATGGACATGCACTTGCAGTTACCTTAATTAGAATGTATATCTATTGCTCCCCTCTCCCCTCTACTCTCTTCAGGAGACATAAAACATAAGCTAATTAATATGAATTCTCAGAAAATAATAGCATATGGGCCAAACCAGAGTTTAATTAAAAGAAAATTTAACCTTTTGACAACCTACATTACTGCAGCGCAGTTTCAACTAAAATCTTTCAAAAGGTTTTCTGTCACCGTGCCAAGACATATCTTTAAATTGCACAGCTACGTGTTCTCACGCATATATGTGACCAATTGGGTGCCTACAAACATGATCCTGCTAAGAAATCAGTCATTGCAAATTTTAATAAGAGGATTTATATCCAAGTCTTCATTATTTTCATTAAAACCATCACATGGCTGAAATCAGTAAAGAGGTAGAGATCATAAAAATATAAGAATAAACATTTAATGGACATGTACGTAGACGCTTAATGGAAGTTGCATTACAAGCTATAAAAACCTGACAGAACTTGAAAAGCATATTAGAAAAAAGTGCTTAACTGCATTTGCCAATAAAATGTTAATCAGATATTCAGTGAAGGCACTAGAAGTATTAAGTACTTAAGATCTAAAATGCAACTTCGTTTCATAGGAAAACAGTTATAAGAGACCTTATCTGTTGCAATTCAACAGTGAAAGTAGAAAAATACAGTAGAACAGATGTAACCTTGTTAGAGGAGGGGTAAAAAAAAAAAAAGAAGAAGAACTTAAAGGCACAAACTTAAAAATGAACAATGAAGTCCCCTCTATTACCTTGGTAAGCACTGAACTAGCACGAGAAGTTTTAGAAACACCTACCTGGGTTTGCAATGAACTGCTCACTCCCAGCAATGTCTCTATGGCACTTGGGGGGCAGTGCGTCAGAGCAAAAGCCATGAGTTCCTGACGCATACCCAAGTCATGGTAGCTTTCAGATTGACCGAGTTGACTGCATACCTCCCAGCTTTTAGCATAACCTATAAGGGAACACAAAACTTGCTTCTGAGGTTGGCAAGCTTTGCAAATGACAGGAGGATGATTCATAGTTCTTATTGGGTAAGACAAAGTAGGGCAGGGGCTATTCCTGCCAACACTTAACATTCCTTGAGAAGGGCGCACTCCACAAAACAAACATAACTCAACTTCATACTGACTTAGTATCTAGAAGATCCATTATCATAGTGCAGATATCAGTCCAGCAGACATCTGTAAGCACACTACGTACACATTATGGGTATCTTATTGCAATATGAAAATCAGAACATACTTCTTCAGAGTTTACTGTTAAATACATCACTGTAATGATTGTAAGAAAATATCACTTCGTATTCTCAATGAAGTTCAATTCATCTCAGGTTTTCCTGTCTCAAGATTGAGAAGAAACCTAGAGGAACAACTCCAATCTTCTTTTGCATCTTGACATACATACATGCCATTTACTTCCACTCATATCCTTAAATATACAGGTGTATATATATATATATATACACGTGTGTGTGTGTGTGTGTGTGCACGCGCGCACACATGTGTATACACATATCACAAATATTTTAAAGGCCTTTGATGGACAGCTGAAGATCTAAAAGACCAACACATTCCTATTAGCTGCCATCACATATTTTGCCTGGTTGAGAACAGGAACAGAAAAGAAATGAATGAGAAACTGTGGCTCCCTAAGGCTACAAGTCTAATAGTTATGGTAACTACTGTATGGCATACAGTGTTTGCTGTATACATTTGCTCTGTGTATTTGCATATTACATGCATCAAACACACCTGAGTGTGTTTGTCTTGCAACAAAAGTATCACAAACAGCTAGGATCCATTTTTCCCACAGTAGGAAAAGGTTACAGAAATCTGCAAGCCTCCTCTCCTGAGCCCCTATCCATCACATGCACCTTTTATCAGAAGGCCAAGAAGTTCAGATATGCCCAAACGTACCACACAAGAGTGTCTCCAAAACTCAGTATAGGTTCAGCTTAAAAATACCTCAATTGTTTCTTTTAAAGTGCACACTTAGTAAGAAACAAAAGTCAGCACTTAATACTACAGCATAAAATATTGTTTTAAGATGGAAAGCTAAACTAATACAAGACTGTTACCCAACTGGCTAACAAAGTTACATTTCTTATATTTTTTTTATCTTTCCAGAGATAAACAAGTGGAATAGCAATCCTACAGAAAAAATTTACATGTGATTCAATTTTTTCAGGTTGGAACACAGTTTAAGAAGGTTATTTAACTTATTTAATTTATATTTCCATAGTTTTATATAGAAGAAATATGAGATATAGTAAAAGAAATAGTGTATAAATGATAATGAATAGGTGTGGACCAACATAGATGTTTAATCTCAACAGTATTTCACATGAACGTTAACAAGTGATACTAGGACATAGCACTCTAAGGATTTAAACAGTGAGACAAATTAAAACATTTTCCTCCATTTCCTTCTCCCCCCTTATTGAGTAATTTACAAGAAAAAAAAGCATTGAGGAGACAGTTAAGAACAAAATCCCAGATGGGACAGTTTTATGAGCTTCTGTCATGAAAAACAAAGGATTATCTGAATTGCAGTATACAACTTCTGTTGAGAGCTCTCGGGGAACTAAACAGACTAAAAGAAGAGAACATTCCTCCAGAAGTCACCAGGGCTTATATATTTTTTATTTTGGGACTTACACAGGAGCTGTCATATTTCATACCACCTGTCTTTCATAGTTCATATGCTGACTTTTGATTGTTACTTCAGATTGGACAATTTCATATTTTACAGCCAGCAGAATCTCAGCAGACTCAGATTTCCACCACAATTACACCAGCCCCATTTATTTACTTCACCTGTGGCCATGAGCTCTTGGCAATGCATACTAGCTGCTTTGTAGTCCTGGAAACTGAGAGCTTGTTCTACTAAAAGGATTAAAACTTGACCTTTTCTTTCCATTTGGTCATCTCCTGTAAGAAAAATTGAACATTTTTATTAGGTACCTAGAAGTAATATTCAATTTAAGTTCACTACTGTATTTCATAAAACTGTATGCCACAGCATGAAAAGACCCACCCTGTGGAAATATAATTACCTACTTTTTCCTGAAGGAAACAATAAAAACAGTTACCTATTTTAAAAGCATTGGCTTCATAGCTAGCTGAAGAATCTACACAGCATATTATGTCTAGGTTAAAAAAGAGTTTGAAAAGAAAGTAAACACAGTCATTCATGTGATGGCCAAGATGGAAATATATCAAAATTGGTATTAAAGTTAAGGGAGATATAAATCCAAATACTGACAAAAATGATGACATCTTCTGTGAACTGTAATAGAAAAAGAATTTGGAAAATTATGTTTTGTTACAGTATACAAAGCCCTCAATTTAAACATCTACTTCATGGAGCCAAGTGATTCATGAGAAGTGGAAGACAGCTATTACAATCCCTACTCTGCTAAATTTAGAGAGCAGAACTGAGAGAGTTTCACATCATGCATGCATTTTGATCACTAGATCTTCTGCCCGGTGCCTCTTCTCCCAACTATGAGTCAAAAAACAAAAACAAAAAACAAACAAAAACCAACACACTTCAGATATGATAAAACTCTTCTGACTAAAGTTTCATCAAGAATCTCTGTGAAAAATGTCCTGACCTGCATTTTAAGAGATCAGTAACTGCAGATGAAAAAAATCTTAGAGTATTTCCTAATGCCAGATGACTCAGCACAACTTCTAGCTATGCAGGAGTTAAGAGTTTTTTCACCCACCACCACAGTTTTTTTCTGTTCAATCACTTTACCGTGAGCATACTTAAAATAATCTTAAGAGAAGAAAAGCTTTTAACACCTGCACTACTGCTTCTGAATTAACCTGCTCTCTACTAACCTTTCGTGAAGCCTAAGGTGTAACATTTTTAACTGAAGTCTTCAGGAACCACAATGCGTTAAACTGCGTATCACTAGGCAAGAACAGATCATACAGTGCAGGGAACAAAACAAGTAAACAAACAAAAAAACCCCACCAACCGCACACATGCCTACTGAAGAATTTATAGGATTTTATAAGCAAAAACAAAGACCTTGAAATATATGTGCGACATTTTTTTTTATTATAGTCGTGCGGACTGTCTTTGGGGTAAAGCATATGCAAGTACCCTGGTAATGTTTTCCCACATTTTATATTTCTCCGGAAAGTAAGGGGATTATGAATATTTATTATGGACAATTCCCTTCCTTTTCAAAGCCTTTACCAGAAACTTATTTCTTACCTTTTTCCAATTTAGAATGAACACGATAGAATCAAAGAATCATTTACATTGAAATGGACCTCTAGACACCAGCTGGTCCAGCCTGGTGCTCAAAAGAGTGCTTATGTCCATGCACTATTTGGAAAGGTGATTAAACATACACAGGAAAAATAATCCCATGCTATTCATTTTAATTTAGGAGAGAAGGAGAGCAAGAAGCTAATAAAAAAAAAAGGGGGGGGGGTTCAGCGCAAGTTTCTTGATCATGTCCTTCCCCCCCATTATTAAAAATAGATTTTAAGGAGTCATTGCTGATGCAGTCATCTGAAAAGGGCACTGCTTTATGAAACTGTATTATTACAACTTCTGAAATGTAAATATTTCAGAAGGTTAGACAAATCCACTTCCAAAAGCTATTTTAAAGTATATGTTCTTAAATTATGTAGCTGTTATTTTTAAACTCTACTTTACATATCCATCAACACAGGTAAAGTGAATTTCTTTTCAAAGCTTTTTCAAAAGATAAGACGTACCAGTTGTACCAGAATGACACTCATGGAAACGAAGTTGCCCCCCTAATTATAAGGTTCAACCAAGATTTCCATAGTCCTAGTGCGTCAAGACTAACTCAGCTGGGAGAACAGCTTGGCTTCCTATCATTCTGTCTTGGGCCTCTTGCCCTACTCCCACCAATGCCCGCACCAACAGCCCTAGGGTCTTGTGAATTAGTCACATCCAGGGATCTTACGTTGCAACACAACACTTGTGTGGTTTTGCCTGCTGGAATCTGGGAACTTTTCATCCAGACAATAGCAATTAGAGATGACAAAAAGGCATTTCCATCTGCAAAAGTTAAATTTGAACTGACATTTCATAAGCAAGACATTCGTAGTTCTCACTCACCATCTCATGCCCACTCCACACTGAGAGTGTTAATACTTGTGGAGAGATTTGTCTAAGTGGCAGACAAATAAAAGGCAGTAAGACTAGCCAAATTGTTTTTATTCAGACTTCAATTAGACAAAATAATCACTGATATTTATTATTATTTAAAAACACTGGGGTTGGATGGAAGAGAGGAGGAACACCTGGAGCAAGGAACTGCTTTTTTTGTTTTGTTTTTCTTAATTGTGCTTGAGCAGTCATATGCTGACTAGTCTGTCCATTCCCACTCACCTCCATCTTTTTTGGCTAATCAAGTTTGATGCAGTAGATTACACCTTTGCATGTTTCACAAAAGTGCAAGCACAAAATATACGAATCCTTCTCCTTCCATTCTACGGCTATACTTTTTACCTTATCTCCATTCTTCTCTCATTTAAACTGCCATTATCTTGACACATACTTTTAGGCCATAGAACGACTGTCAGCCCCAACATGACTAGCAAATCCCCTGCAACACACAGCCAGAGACTTTCTTCATGTGGCTTTCATCGCCTCAGTGGTGCAGTCACTTAAAATACCACTTATTGCAGATTAGCGGCACGTTCTTGTTCCTACATTCAAACACAAAAAAATTCACTGCTGCAGCTTCACAACTTCTCCTTTGAAGAGATTTTTAATAATAAAGTCTTACAAAAGTGAAATAGCTTTTTAATTCTAAATTGTTCCCCTGCCATTTTGACAGATACCCAAGCTTTAAAAAAAGTTCAGTAAGAAAAAAAAAAATGTTAAAATGATAACCCTATTTTATCACATAAATCTATATTAACCTTTAATGTTACTGTCTGACATCCAGATTTAAACAAATCAAGTTCAGAAATTGGAAAGGTTGTGTTAGTTTAGTTTCCCTTGCATTATCTGTGAAATAGTGAGTGTGTGCATGTACGAGTAAGTGAGTGTGTTTAGATCCTTAGGACTACCGCTTCCTTTCATCATGAGAGATGCATTTCTATTCTAAGGGTTACTCCACTCAGTAAGATTTAAGGGAGTCTCCAAGTTTCCCCTCCCTCCCTACCATATTCTCCTATCTGAAGGCTAAATGTCATAAACAAAGTCGACAGAAGCAGATATTGAATTAGGAATGATGTGGAGTCTCAGAAATGATAGGAAATCTTTTTTACTTGAGAAAAAAGAAAAAAGGATAAGTCGAATGCTCTAAAAAAGTTTGAATTCAATTTAGGTCATTAAAAGGAAAAAGACATTTCAGGTAAAATGCATGCCAAACTTGTGAGTGGGTGAAACAGAAGAGAGAACAGTAACCCGAGTGAGAACAAGTCATAAAAACTTGAGAGTCAAACAGAATCAAAACTGTATGTAGAATCCAGGAGTTCCATCTTAACTACCTTTACAAGACCACAAACCATCTGTCTGGTTACTTCTATATACATCTGTGACAGTGTGCTCCTTTTCCCCCCAGTGGGCTCTCTCCCCCTCAACCTGACCTCCCTGTAAACAGCAAGTAGGCAGGGGCTAATTGAGCATGCACCAGCTAAGACCCATCTAGCATGCAAATATGACTATGAGTCAATCATCTCCCCCCCATAAACAGGGGGCAGCCCAGAGCCCCTTGAGCTCTCCTGCACAGCAGCAGGCTGCACTGCAGAACCTCCCCTTGAGCAGGGACGCCTCTCAAGGTTACTCCTCAAGGTTGAGAGATTCCTTACCCGTGACAGATCCTTGGTAAGTGATTAATAGCATGCTGAACTTTTGCGAACTTCACGAAACTTGGCTGAGTTCTCTCTCTGATTAATTGTGCGCATAATCCCTTAGACATAAGCCGTTGACCAAGTCTGAGACAAGGATCAGATCCAGCCACACCTAGGCTCCTCTCCGAAGGAGTTTAGAAAGCAAGGGGGTCCAGTCTGAACCTCGTGACTCAACGGGAGGGTCTCCGTTGCACATGCATCTGACCCTGTCCTTCACGCTGTAAATAACTGAGTGAACCTTGCCAATCGAACCTCGTTAAATCATTCTTATTTACGACTGAACTTTGTTAAGTCGCTATCTTACCACAATAAACATAGTGCTGATTCCCTCTTATGAGTGAAGTTCATCACTCCTTCACGACAACATCAAGCAAGAAAGTCAGCACTGAGGCAGATGAGTTTCAAAATGTTAGAAAGCTTGTACTTAGAAATCTGAGCACAGGTTAAACTTGTTAGAATTAGCTTATGGATATTAAAATTAACTGAATTACCATAAGAATGTTGAAAGAGAAGAGAAAAATGAATCGAAACTATTTCTAGAATGCCTGACTCAAAAACTGTCACAATAAAGAGCAATGTTCACTGGACCTTTTTGAACACAGTAACAATAGAGAAGATGCTCTTAATTTCTGATACACAAGACTGATTTTTTTTTTTTTTTACTCCTTTTTTACTCTTCTATCTCATAAGCAAGTAATTACTTAAAATAAATTTTTGCATCTTTTCTTAACTGAGTGCGGATTAAGTAAGGATCATGCGACTTGGAACACTTCCAGTTCCCTAATCAGCTACAGATTTTCTGACTGTCTTGCTAAACACATTATCTCTCGCTCATGTTGCTTATATGCAAAATTGAGATAACACTTGTATGCCTGTCTTAGAGAGGCAGTGATAATGAGGCTTAAGCAGAGTTTACTGTCATTAATCAAATATCATACAGCAGTTAAGAGCCCAGATCAGATATCATTACCTAAATAATGTTTTACCTTCAATGAGTATGAATATAAATTCCATTACTTGCTTTCAATGCTACTCTCTAAAATACAAGCTGTTAAGAGAATACAGCACAAATCCGTTATAATTTTATTATATAGAATTTATATAGTTATAGATATACATAAATGTATCTCAAAAGAGTTCTTTCAAAATCAGCAACCCAGTGCGGGGAAAAAGGTTGATACAATCCCTCCAGTTAGTAGATAAAGCATTAGAAAGCAGTCTACTGGTAGACATACATGGTGGATAAAGAATAGAAGGGGCTGCAAATTTGAGAATGCATAACCAATATAGATAAGTACTGAACACGAGACAACAATTAGAACTAGAACTAAACAGCTAACAAAGGCTAGTTGTTTTAAAATGGCAAGTAAGTTTTTATTTTTACTATTCACCTTAAAATAAAATATACTCATTTACAAATCTTAATTCAATGTGTAAGCTGCCCTTTTGGCAATAAAATATAATTTGTGGGATAATATTAACCTTTGTTATCCTCTTTATGATTACCAAGTCCTAAAATAACTCTTCACCATATTAAATTGTAACTCAATAAAACTAAAATTATGAGCTGACAGATACAGAAATACCCTTTATAAATACCTTGCTTTAAAATCTGATTTTTTTTTTATATCAACTATTAAATTTTAAGACAATCTTCATTTACAGATGAGAATTTTCATTTACAGGCTATCATTAAGGCTATGCCAGCATTCCAGCCATATAGATTTTCTTTTTACTATTAAAAATACTGCATTTACCAATATGAGTTTTTAAATAATGATGACAGTCATTTCCTTTGTATGCTTATTAAGGGTTTTTTGACCCTCTTCTGGACACTAGTTAATAGGATAGAATGTCAAGCATGAATGTTTCCTGCTATTTTTCCCTTTCTTAAAGAAATCTTATTCTGTAACAGAGGAAAAAATAACACAAAAACTGACAGAGTGATACATTTATTTAGCGTAAGAGACAAGAGAAATAATGGCAAGTGTCAAAGCAGTGTTTTGCTCGCTGAGATACACTTTTACTACAAAAATTTCATATTTACCTGAGGAACAACTACCACCATTATTCCTAAGGTTAACCTTCTAAAGTCAGTGAACCCAATACTCTTAGAATAAACATGTAATTTTTCATATAATTAGTTTGAAAATCATTCACCTCCCTAAAAAGTGACAGCCAACCACACACACACACACACAAATAAAAAGATAAATAAATAAATAAATAAAACAGGAGGCTATTTCATCATTTGACTTTGAATCTCTCTTTAAACCTTTCCTTTTCAATAAAGTCTAAGTAAGTTTTACAATGATTATAAAGCTAGCACACAGACAATCTATTACCGTTATCAACGAACTCTACATGGACTCCCTAAAATTCTCTACCTAATTTACGTTGCCTCTCATCTTTTATTCCCTGGAGATAGGAGCCAGGAGTTTGTTCCATGTTCAAAGGTACATGCCAGGGCACTGTAGGCTCTGATGCATGGCTAAAGCATCAATACTGGGGGGGAAACCAGGGCTTTATGCTTTTAAGCTCCACAGGAGCACTTTGGATTTTGATTTTCTTTCTCCCCAGAAAAGAAAATCATCCAGATTCATAAAAGAGAAAGCAGCAGCATTAGCCTAAAAACCCTGGCATATTAAGAAAAAGTAATAAATTTTAACCTGATATGGGGAGAGGGAAGGAGGAAGCTGTTGTATATCAGTCTTCACTTTTGAACCAATATGAAGATAACTCCTTACTTCTAAGACTTTTAAATAATGAGTTATGACTTTCTCATGCTAGGTTCTTTATACAGAACAGGAGATTACATGCAAAATTAACATAACTATGTAGATTGGCTCCAATCACCTAGTATGGTACCATGCCCTCCCTCTATCACCTTTCAAGTAGCAATGCTACCTAACAGGAACATAATACTTTCTAGAGAGTCACAATGCTATTTGCTGTGATTCCTTTCTTTAGGACCCAGTCATCTCAGGAGGTCAAACTTACTTCTGCATCTCTGTTCATAATCACAACCAACCTCATTGAATAGTTCCCTCCCTCTGTATAGACTACCATGCAATAATTGCCCCTTTACAGCTTCCTAAAAGCATAAGAGATAATATTAAAAGATTTAAAAGCTTACAAAAGAGAGAGAGAATTAGCCAGGGATGTGTCAATGACAATGCAGGAATGCATTGATTTTATATACCACACTTCATGAAATACGAATTTCTATTTGGCTAGGTGATAAAAAATTTGCAGTATTATATTTGCAGTGATATTGATGGGGTATTTTTCAAAAATCAAAAGGTCTAAAGGAAACTTTAGGCAAGCAATCTAAAATATATACTGCTCACAACATATCTGAGAGTCTTCCCTTCCTCCTTTTTTCCCTTTCCAAAAGCCCACTAGTGGTGTTCTAAAGAGTAAAAAAGCACTACCGGAACAAGAATATAGCATAAATGGGGAAACAGGAAAACTTTTTCCCAAGAAAGCAAGCAAACTAGTGTCAAACCCACCCCCTGACCGGCCCTCCAATGAACGATAAATGCCGGTGAGGTCCCTCTTCTCTGCTCTCCACTTCAATCCTTACAAAAAGCAAAACTATCAACATTTATACACTCAGCTTTATTCTCTACCATTCAAAAGAGCTGCTACTGCTTGAACAACCTAGAAGCAATACCAAAGACTAAGTTCAGTTCAGTAACTCTGAAGACAAAGCTGAGTTCACTTCTCTTACTTTTTCTACAAAAGTAGCAATTCAGTACAAAAGAGCTATTTTACTAAGGATTCAATCCTTCAAGATGTTCAGCTCCTCCAATGAATATTCAAGCTCTCCAACACATTATTTTGAGCACACAAAGGCAATGCACCAAGCATAGACAAAAGTCTGTCTAATAACTGAAATTTATGCATCACATTTGACTTTTTTCCTCTAACCTAAACAGAACTGTTATTAAATCAAACTACCTTATTTGACAGGGACAAAAGATTTACTGCAATTTCAGTACTACCAATTGACTGTAAGACATAAAATACTTTCATCCATAACTCAAATCTGAAATGAGCTTTTGTTCAAAATCCAAATTAGCCAAGGCTGTTCTTATTTTATGCAGTAAAGAAGGTTAGAAAGCTGACTTCAAGATCAGCTGTTTTACAGGTAAAATATTTCATTCCTGTAAAATATTTCATTCCTCCCTGATGACTGCTCTTCCAGAGGACTTTTTAGTGACGCCCTTGAACAGACATCCTAATGATCAACTCAAATGTCCTAGAGCATAACACAAATATATGTTGTTTTGCAGTCCAGTATTTTATAACAGTTTACCTGCAATCCTCAATAAATTTGCAAGTCCCAGAAGCTTAGCAGACTGCTTGTAGTTTGTTGATGACTGAGTAAGACAGTCCTTGATAAGGCTAAGTCGATCTGAACATAAACGCACTGTTGAAAGAAGAGTAGGTGTTAGAGACTGTATACATTAACCTTCTAGCCATATTTCTTTTTAAACATTGTACACATAGAAACAGTGCCTGTGAGTATAAGAATGTGAACATCATCTAAAAACAAAAAAAGCTCACAATTACTTGCATGCAAATCCTCAACTGTATCTATGAATAGAATGTTAAATAACAATATGTGCAGCCCCAATCACTAGCAAGTCAGGTTGGGAATGGAGGAGGACGAGAGATACTGTTTTAAATAAAAAATTATTTTCAGATTTTCAGATTCAGTGTTTTTAAACAATTCTGTTTATACGCCTTCAGAGGACTTTTAAGAAAAATACAGTTTTTGCAAGATTTTCAGAAAGACTGCTAAAACAGACATTACCGAGTTTTTATTCAAACTTTGATTCATAATGTTGAAAAAATTTCACTTTATACATTATATTAGAGTGGACACGATACATTACACAGTTTAAAAAAAAGAAAGAAGAAAAAAAAAGGCATAGTCAAAATCTTCAAGTTGTTTTAATTTACATAAAAATTTTACGAGCAAGTGGAGGGATAGCCTGCACAGATTGCGTTAACCACATCCTGAGAGGTTTAGAATCAGTGCTGAGCTAAACAAAAGTTTACCAAGAGTTAAACAATTATCTTAATTGTATCATTTAATATCATAAACTTGTTTCAGTTCATAAACTAGATAGCTAGTTAATGAGCAAATTCAGGTTGCTGGTTTAAAAAGCTAGTTAGCATTTTCTTATCAGAGAAGTTCTCAGAACACAGAGCAATGCCTTGCAAATCTCCCACTTAACACTCAGTAAGATATTAATTTCTGCTGGGGGGGGGGGGAGAACGGATGGCACTCCATATTAGTATATTGTGTCTAAACCAGAAGATATTAGACCTACAAATAATAATTAGAAAAAAGAAGGGGTGAAGGGGGAAGCAAAGAAACACTCCATTAATGGAAACTCCATTAATAAATTCTGGAAATCAAATTAGACTAGGACAGATAACAAATGGAGGAGCAAGAAAGGTTACAGGTTTAATTCTATTTTTAATATTCTACCACATACATACATTTGCATACTCCAGCAAATGTTTTCATTCACTGACTATACAACTGAGATTTGTCAAAGTATCTAAACATAACTAAAAGTAAGCTGAAACAATACCACAGGTCAAACACAATTTCATTAATATTAAAGATGGACTTTTTTTTACTTTATATTAATGAGTAGTCTACAGTGAACAGTCAATAGAGGTCCCCCGGTCTCTAGTTGGGTTATCACCAATATCCTTGAAAACTCCAGGAGCTGGTAACCTATGAACTTTGAACACTACTTCCCTTAATACACATTACACAATTTAAATAAAACAAAATTCTGAAAACCAACAGATTTTGGAGCATGAATAGGCAGCCACTCACACCTACTGAAGTCGGTATCAAGTAGGTACCAGCAACAAATGTTGGTGTACTTAATTTATGACAAAATGCTTAATGTTTCACCAGTATTACTGATTTGAATGTTGTCTCATACTATTTATTTAAGCAAGTTCTCAGCGTAAGATTATAAAAATCTAATGCTCTTTAATCTTGGCAAAACTACTGCTTGTACTGAATACAACAGCTCTATTTGTATACATTACAGAAGCATATTAATTTAAAACCTTTTAACATGTTATGTATTTAAGAACTTTGGAGCTGTATTCACCTGTCAACAGTACAGCTTTATAAATGTGCTTAGACTATTTTTATTACAGCAGGATCTTACAGTGCTTTGAAAGATAAAAGACTAAAAACACTAACCAAAAATACAGAGCTTTGAAAGCACCCAAACCCTTATATATTCCAGTACTCAAGCTTCTGAAAATTGCATATATATTAAAAACAATTTACAAAAAAAAACAAAACAAAACTCTGTTCTTTTCCTAGCTCTGTGGAAAATACAGACCTTGGCATTTTTGCTTACTATTTTTTTGTCGTTATTCAGTGGTAAAAAGAAAGACTCAGAGAGAAGATGTGCAAACTATGAGCTGGAGATGACACAAGCAAGAAAAAGCAGTAAAATTTGAGAAGTCTTCCAGTCTAACATAAGTTTCAGTACAAATAGACTGATAATTTATATAGGAAATCCACATTATTAAAATATATCATAGTAGTTCCCAATCTTAACTTCTGAATTTGCTAAAAATACAGATTGCTTGGGGAAATAAACAAAAAACCTCTATAGAGAAATAAAGTAGTGTAAATAAAAGTCTATTGCTAATTCTTGCTGTAGGAGTAACTGATTCTTAATGTTATTTTAATGACACGCTATCAAATTAACTGATCATTTAAATGCTTTCATTAAAATTTTAAAACATAGTTTTAATATTATTAGATTAATTTGATTTACAGGAAAGATGCTGAAGAAAGGACACGGCAGGATCATTAATGAAGTTACAGACATGATTATTATAATTATGTAGATTAGTCCTAGTACAGATATGTTAATGCTGCATCAAGTTCCTCCCCCCCCCCCCCCTTCTTTTAGATACCTTCATGTTCACAGTGAGAAAGATGAAGAAAACACACACAGAAATTACAGGTCTTTTTTGCAGGCTGAACAAACTGACTAAAATGATTTTCTCTAGAAGTTAACTGCACAGTACTGCAAGATCTAGAAACTAGACTTATTCTCAATCCAGAAACCGAAGGCTTCCTGTATATAAAGCAGGAAAAAGCAGCTCACTTCAAAGGAAGTCTTGTAAAAGAAGAGAACAAAAAGAGAACAAAGTAGAGCAACAACAGAATCCCAGAACACCTGCTTCATTTTCCAGAGACCTCTAAATGCTTTCCTTAAAGAAAAAAAAAAAAAGTTCTCTGCACAGAGCCAGAAGTTAAATCCTGTCATCAGCAAATTTCATCAGCACTCGCTTAATATTTATCCAATGCCATTAATGCTTAGCACTAAAAGTCTGGTCCTCAGCTCTCCAGACTCTCTAAGTGACCACCTTGCAGCCTGACGCTTCTCCCTTCCATTCTGTCTCAGTGCTCTTTTCAGGCAGTTCTCTTCGAGTGCTTTCAATAATACCAAACGTTCATGCAGTTTCACATAGTTGCCCACAAAAATACTGTACATTTACTTTACTGAAAACTACATAGAGAAGGCCTGTTGTATTTCTTTCACCTAGAAAATTGGTTTTCTTGTTTGAAGGAAAAAAGGAAAAAAAGAAAACCTTTTAGTCTGGCACAATCTCTTATTAATAAATCATATTGCATTTTATTCCCTTATCCCTTTTGTCTCCATGTCTATAACCATCCTTTCCTTCAAATCTTTTCCTAGCAACTTTAGATACTGCTGGAATCTGAGTAACAAAACAGTTTTAAGTTAAAGTAAATCTCCATGAGATATATATTGTAAATGTGTGCTTCTATTGTAATTTTGTTTCATAGGAATACATTTAAAAATGAAACGCCCCAATGGAGACATGAAAACTACCTCCACATAAAATAACTCTCTTCCATGCACTATTCTAAAGCTCATAAGCACGTGAATAAGTGCGGACTATTTCATAAATTAAAGGTGAGCTCAAATTGTTTCTAATGAAGTCACTGGGAGCTTCAGATACTCAGTTTTTTATCTGTTAAAAAGGACTACTAAAAATAAGTCCAAGAACAGATTCTATTTGCAGACATCTTTCCTATCTCATATCACCTGAAAAATATTTTAAGATACTGAAATCATCGTAAGGTCTGTGCCTGTCAGGTGCTTGGAGGGGAGGTGGAGGATGAGGGAGACGGACCCTTACTTTACTTGTGCAACATGCTATCAACTGTATTATGGAACAAAGCTACGTACTTGGTTGGACTGAATTATGTATCTACAGTTTTTAAATAGTAAACTTTGCCAAGCATATTTATGGATATGATTCAAGTAATCATGTAAAGAATAAAAATATGAAGTACCTTGTAATGGTAATATTTTCACACCAAATTCTTCAAGGTAACCAAGAGCACGAATGAGATCTAGCTCCTCCTGAATAGCACTTGGACAGTCAACAATAAGTTGTAGACAGCATCTAAGCAGGAAGGAAATACATTTTAGTTAAAAAAAAAAAAAAAAAAAAAAAAGATTTCTAGAAAAAATCCACTCCGTCCTTTATGAGTGAAAAACAGTACTGGATTTACCAACAGTCAAAATACTCAACTGATACTGTAGCATAAATTATAGGTGTTTTACAGTATAATTCTGTTAGCTGGTTAAGCATTTTAACCAAATTCTATTCTTGGATAGCAATAATCTTTTTCACTGGGTTGTCATAAGAATGCTGCCTAACTCCTCTGAAATTAGAGTTACAGCAGATTTAATGAAAGACAGACATTTCAGACTTCTGTATTTAAACATATAATTACTTCGGGAAACATTTGTCCTTACCATTACTAATTTTTGGTGTTGCCATATATTAAAGGTTAAAAGCAAAACTCTAAAAAGTTGAGTGAAAATGCAAGATCCTTTGTCAGAAGTTCCAATTTCATCAACTATATTCAACAAATGAAAATAAAACTGATACAACACAAAATAAAAATCCTTTCAAAAAGAAAACTTTTCATATAATTTATTTCATAGTATGCATTTTTTAAATAAAACTTTCAGCACGGTACAATATGTTCACATGTAGTTTTAGTAATACATATTTAACAAGAAATCCACATGCAAACAACACTCTCAAAGGTTTATTACTACATGTAAAATGGCTTAACACACCATGCACAAAGAGAAAACTATTTTATTTGTGTAATTTGTCATGTGGCCTTTACCTCTACATCTTAGTTAAGAAATAGAGGTGTTTACCTCAAAATTAAAAGGACATGGTTTGCTGTGTTCCCATCTGAACAGTCACATTCTGCAGGAGCACTGACAAACATTCTGGGATTAAGTAGAGAGTAAACCGGAATGGAAGAGGAAAACAAGAACAAAAACAAAAACAAAACTAGCTAGAGTTAAGGTAAAAATAGGTTCTGCCTAAAAGAGAATTCAGGCAGGAAGGTTACCTTCCATATACTGATAATCATTCATAGAAATAAGATATGTCATTTGAAACAGCTGATTGAAGAAAAGTGTAAGAAGGATCAAAACATCGTACTGAACAGTATAAACACATGTTCACACATTCATAGAAATATTTTGGACTATAAAATTGGGCTTGTTTTTAAGTGCCTTAAGGAAAATGGAAAATTCATTTGGATTAACGCCTAATAAACAATGAATGAAATGGGATATTCTTAGAATAAAAGAGAAAGGCTGGAAATATTAAGACATAACTTTATTTTAAATATTCAGGATAAGCCAAGGAATTAGTCTTCTATGTAGGGGATATTTTACCTATCTGCACCTACCTTGTGAAGGAGAATACTTCCATATCTAAACTTACACAAGAATGATCACCCACGCTGCAACCTCTACATGTAAACCTCTATGCCTTGCAAACTCTTTATAGAAAGCTGCTCTATGTCTGAATCTCCTTCTGAAGAAGGATTTGGCTTATTTCTTAACATAACAAAGGAAGATGGCCTCAAATGAAGTAACAGAATCTGAAGACCAATGGAAGAAAAGAAATGAAAGAATAATCAATATGCTATTTTCTATTTGTATTAGCAACCAGGGGCCACAATTACCGTTCCATGCCAGAACATGGAAAAGGTTCAAATGGCACACACATAAGAAATTCTTATGCCCAGGGAAAGACTTGCACTTTTCTTCAATCCAAATCTGTAACATATCATTCGAGCAATGAGGGACGGCAGTGGCCAAGGATATTGTTTCCATTTACATTATTTTACAAAAAGAGAAACAAGTCTATGTAAGATTCACCACCTTTTACAGCAAAAGTAAAATTCAAGTTTCAATTAAAAAAGCAATATGTATTTATGTATATGGTAATCGTGAATATACCTGGCCAAATCCATGCAGCTATCAGTCAAACTGGTTGAAGAATTGAAATATTCTCTGCCAGCAGCCAAAACTAGTTCGATACTTTTCTCATAGCTGACTCTATACTGTGGCTTCCCTTTGGAGGCAATTAGTGGATCCACCGACCAAATACTGCAATGCATCATTTGTCCAGCCAAGTGGATATTATCTATACTGCTTGAGCATAAAAGACTTTCCGTGAATATCTAAAAGAAAGAATGGTAAGTTAATAATTTGCAGCAAGAGCTTCAAGAAAGCATGTTTGCATTCTGTGGAACCATTCCCTTTGAATAAAAGAATCTTTGAAGTCATAAGAATGTATTCAGTCTAAGTAAAAAAAAAATTAGGGAGAATATTTCTGCGTTTTTTAAGTAAAGCTAAAATGAACTAGTGGCAAGTTACTTCTACTTCATGCAGAAAAAAAATTATGAATTTCATTGTTGCAATAGAAGCTAGAGATCAGACATCATTTATACCTGCATTCTGAGGTATCGAAATGCATGCAAGAATCTTAGAAGACATTTCAGAATTAAGATCTTAAAAATATCATCATAAAAGGACAAAGTCTCTATTCTTGAAGAAACTCTAAATATTTAGGAATGATCATATGTAATAAGCTTTAAGGTTTTATCAAGACTCTCTTCAGAGAATGCATATTAATATATTGCTGCACCTGCCATGAAACACTTAACTGTTAATTAATTTTAGGTCAAAAGCTTTACTTACTTGAAGAAACTCAAAACTGCCTGAATTCCTTTCAAAAATATATGGTTCATATGTTTTACAGAACCAGAGATTAGTACAGTCTTAATTAAGCAACATATGGATTTAATCATTTCTGAAAAAATGTAGCAGGTGCAAGAATATGACCTTTGTCAAAGGTTTTTAATTTCATAACATGAGCATTTCTTAGCTATGAAGAACCTCTCCAAAACATCTCATGCTTTGCTTTAGAGCACCAAAGCACCACAGTTCAGTGTTTCTTAAAAATAACATATAATTTGGACCAACTTCCACTTCATAATATGCAATATATATTACACACACACACACATATATGTTCATATGTATTTATATATATGAAGTCCTCCTTCAAGAGGACAGGATTCATTTTGCATGCAAGTAAAATATATGCAGGAGCATGCTAAAAAAAAAAAAAAAGATCCTGATACAAGCCTCACATGTGATACTGAATCCTTACTGCCCCATCCATTTCTCAATTTTTAAGTTATCAAAACATAATAGCATATGACAACATTCTATTTCAAAGCTCATTTCCTAAATTTGATTCCTAGATCATTTTTCCAAAACCATTTGTTGTTCCCTTTTTTTTTTCCCAAAGAGGTCCAGAGGTTAAAAATTCATTTAATATTAATAAAAACCTTATATTAAGATCACAGCAAAGCAAATCACACAAGTTTCAATTTCAGAATGCTCTAGCGCTTTAATTAAAAAGATACACTTTAGCTCGAACAAAATTCCAAGTATATTAAGCCTTAGCCTGTCACAAAACCAGGAACTTTAAACATATTGCAGTTTTCTTCGTGCAACTTCAAATTGTACAACTGCAGAGAAAGAGTGACATTTTTTATTTATAGCTTGAATCCCAATTGCTTTTTCTCTTCAAGTTTTTTTTCTAATTTTCTTTCAAAACTTTTCCCAAGAGCTAATCAAACTGGCAGCCATAACAAATTAAATCTGTAAGCTGTAATAAAGAAACCTTACATTATTAAGCTTTTAAAGGATGTCAAGATTTAAATACAGTTCATAGTGGACATAGAGCAGTTTTTGTAATAAACTACAGTATACTGAAGTGAAAATGTAAATAAACAGTACATACCATAGCAAATTCCACATTACTCTTATAGCTGTTCTTTGCAAATATTAATGACATTGGTTTGGGGTTTATGCACAGGTAGGTTCCCCCTCCCTCCCCCCTTCAAATTAAATTAGATTTCTCATTTCACATTATTTCATTTAACTGCAATCAGCAAAAAGCCCATAATCCTTTATGTATCTTGGGTGATACTATCAAACTAGAACTTCATGTTTAAAAAATACTTAGTTCAAGATAACATTTATCTAAAAAATTGTTTTATTTTCCACTAATTTAGAATGTTTAGCAATAAAGATACTTGTCAACAGAAGCAAATTAGGAAGTATCCAGAAGTTGAGTCACTTTTAAAAAAGCTTAATTCCAGTAAAAGATATACAGAATACTACAGGGGCTTTTGATGAAATGAATTAACACAGGAAGTTCCTGCTTTGATTGAAAACACCATAAATGAGCCAAACAGACAACCAGGAAGTAATATAACACATGAAAATGTATTTCCATTTGTGAGCAATAATATGAAATGAGAATTTGTAACTTACTTGGCACATAAATCAAAAGAGAAAACATAAAACTCACCTCATAGCAAGTATCTGCATGTAAGCATGTATATACTTTCTGCTTCATGTCTAGCATATCCTGGAGCAATTCTTTCCAGTGTGTCTCACTGACTGATGGTTGCCTATGAACATTTTTTAAATTAAATATTCTCTTCTTCAACAATTTTAAAGAAAGGCTGATAATACTACAGTTTCATCATTCAAAAAAATCAGTTTCCTTGAAAGCTATCTCAATCTTTAATTGGACTTTTACCCTAAAGTAGTTTAGAGACAGAATGCTTCTGTTTTAACATCATAACAGTGCCTGGAGGATAAAATTTTGTTTGACAAAAATGCAGTACTTGAATTTTTTGTTTGTTTTGTTTTCTGTGGAACAAGATAGGGATTTAAGCACATTTCATCAAAACCTTCCACTAGTTCAAGGTTTCATGGAAGGTTTTGATTACATCAGAAAGTTGGAAGTATTATCTTTATGGTGATCCAATAATTGGGTAAAAACAAAGTTGTGACAGTCACTGAGAGTCATTAGAGTGCTGTTTACTGTAGGCAATCTTAAAAGACTAATCAATTGCCTGCAACCACAGGAGAATAAAGCAGAACGTTTATTTTGTTCCTGAAACAATAGGATTCAGATCCTTGACCTGGAACCATAGTATCTTAACCCACAAAGCGTCCTATTGAACTTCATGTGCCATTATCAAAACTTATATAAATAAAAGGCTATGAATGTTTATTTAGACATTGTTTTGATTGAGCATTATAGAGTGAAAAAAAATCACTGTTTTAAATATGTATACTAGTCCAGCCAACAGTGATTTTCTCATGTGGTATTAGCTTTCATTTTTGCAAAGCAAAGGATCTCTACAAACAAGTGGAAAAAAAAAAATCAACATTCTTCCTACGGAGGCATTGACTTTGTCTTTCCAAAAAAAGATCTTTAGAAGTCTTAAAAAGCTTTCAGCATGTACCAGGCAAGCACTACCTTAGCACCACTGATGAAACATTGTCTGCATTTACTTTAACTAAAACAAACAAACAAAAAAAAACAAAAACAAACAAAAAAAAACACAGTAAGGGCTGCTTTTTACCATGATTCAAATTTTTTTTTTTTAATCTGCCTATTTCAGAAGCTGCATAACAACTCATCTACAGTTAGAAGTACAATTAAAAGGAGTCATTTTTATAAAGGAAGACGAAAAAATTATATCAGTAATAGATGAGGTAGAATCGGTAAGTTGAATCATTAAATTACTCTACTACGACTGCCTCTAAGAAAACATGCAAAAGTGTTATTTTACAAATTCTACACTTCCCATAAAAATAAATAAATCTTAAAGGACACACTTACTATATGTTAATTATTATTGATCATACAGCACTTTGTAGCCAATATGCCTTCCAGGTTTGTTGAACTGAACAAAGCACAAAGATATTGCAAAGAGTTTGAAACAGGGCAATACCTTTGATATCTGGAGAATGCAGCCAAAACACTAACAGTATTAATTTTCAGTTTCACAAATGTGTTTTATGGACGCTGTGTTCAGTCTGAACACAACAGTTCTCTATTGTAACAAAACAGAGAGGTACGCTCTCTGCAGGTAAGCACTGTTACCTGACTCTCCCCCTCTTATCTCCAGTTCCCTTTTGGATACTAACTTGCGACCTGTGTGCCTTGCCAGCCTAATCATCAGCTTCTGTGCCTCCTCCAGGTTGTTCTTAGTGTCTTTCACAAATGAAACAGGTTTCCGAAGCCCATGTTTCTCCAAAAGCTCCGATACACTGTAAGTGAACAGTCAACATTTTTGAATTCTGCACAGTTGTACAACTACCTCTGCTGGAGGAGCCTTAAAGCTGTAACAAACATACTCTTAACACAAAGAAGTCTCTCCATGTAAAGTCTATATCAGAAAGGACTAGCCAAAGTAACATTATTTAATCAAAAATTTAAAAATACTGTGGTGTTAACATAACTAAATAATATCAATAAATCGATGAAGTATATTCGCAGCTTTTGGTTTCAGGCCATTCAAAGCATTATAGTCTATCAAGATGAAAAAAGTCCCCCTGATATTTTAGGAGTGCCCCTCCCCACCAAAGATCATATTCCAAGGGAAATATCTGTGTAGTTTTATAATATTCAAATAGCTAAAAAGCATTCAAAACTGGTAAGTTCTGAACACAAAACCTTGAAGATTACCATGCCAACAGCACAATACAAGATAAACATTCTTGCTGTTTTCTTGTCAACGCTCTTGGATATGCCCAGTAACTTCTATAAGAATGTACAATTTATTTGGGTAAAATTAAATACCTAAGAATTTGTTCCAGTTCATCTACTTCATCATGAAGACTGTTAATTATATCTGTTTCAGTCCTGCAAAGATATTTTACAATAAATAAATAAATAAATAAATAGAATCATACTTTTTGCACTTTGTTGATATAATACATATGACGGGTAGGAAAATAAGTACTGGCAGGTTTGAAACATTCCTTTATAAGAATAAACAATACATGTTTTTACTCGAAAAAAATTAAATCTGTCAGCTTTTTGCTGGAAGAATAGCTAAAATGGAGACTAAGCCTAAGAGCAGACCTTTCTTTTGCCCTGAAGACTTTTCTCAGGATCTGTCCTTTCTACATGTAAAAGATACTGGAGGACTAGATCACATCTCCTCCTTCTGTTTATGCTTTCATTTTCTCCAGAATTATTCTTCCTTTGCACAGGCCTTCTGCATTAAAACCTCTCTCACATGGCCATATTGCTGTTTATTAGCATAAGACACTACCAACTGTAACAAGACCAGCAAGATTAGTAAGGTAATACTAATATTTGGTCTCAATTCACAAGGATATAAAAGGCAAGGAAACTAATATAGGCTTGGTCCAGACTGCTAGTTTAAACAATATTTGATACACATTGGCTACATTATTTGGTAGAAGTGGGGCACACACACATCTGTGTACACACACACACACACACACACAGCGCCAAAATGCAATTCCGATAGGAACAGAATATTCAACATTACATACTTTTTAATGAGAATGATTATTGAATGATAATGATTGCCTTAGAAAGCAGAGCAAGAGCTGAAGCAAGTATTTTTAAAGAACTACTTCGGAACTATATTGAACATACCTAAAATATTTAAAATAACTAGCTGAAAATTCTTACCCATATCCTCTTTGCGGAAGGCATTCCAAAATATCATAACAGAGCGCAAGCTGATCATCTCGTTGACAACTAAAAATACATTCCAGTGCTGTAATCATAAGCTGGTCTTGATCGGGAATAATTTTTTGCTGACACTAACAAGAAAAGCAAGCATCCATACAATAAGATATTTTTTGTTTCCTTTTTCCAATCAAACATTTGAGTGTCTACCCAAATTAAAAAAAATATATATATACATATATACACGTGTGTGGGTGTGTGCGTGTGTGTACACACACACACACACACACACACCTCTTCTGGTTGTAATTACAAGGTCTCTGTTAAAGTTATAGAGCCTGAAACATAACTAAGCTAGTTCCCTACACTGCGGGCACCTGAAAGATCAAGGTACTCAATTTTACCCTGTTTGAATTTGGGAGGGGTGGGGGTGAGGGGTGCAGTGCAGGGGAAGGCAAACTGCTATCAACATCGGTCAGGCTTAATTTGTGCAACAGTACTTTTATATCTATCTGTCTGACTATATATATATCTCTCTCTATATGGATATATATAGATAGATATCTGCATACTAGTTGATCCATTTACAACCTTCAATAGTATGTAAAAGTGTGCTTATAGTGCATCTTTGAATAATTTTGAACTGTAGAAACAGCATGAAATATTCATAAGGCTAAAAAACACATATCTGAAATAAACCTGGTACTTTCAAAAGCATTCTTTCTTCATCATTTACATTAACCCAAGCTTATAACTCGTTGCTCAAGATCAAGATACTTGCTTCAAACAAGGTATGGGGAGGGCAAGACTCGCATGCAATTTTCCTCATATATCAGGAACCACATTGTTCTAGAACTACATAGTTCTAGAATAATCAGGAGGGTTTGGTTGTTTTTTGCTGTTGGGTGTTTTTTTTTTCCTATTATGCCAACAAAGGAAAAAGATGCAAAGATAGGGAAATTACTTCTTGAATAACTGAAATTTCAGATAATTATGAGAAAACGAAATGCCAATAAATTTCTTCAGGAGAAAGTATAAGTGAAATCACAAAACCGTCATTCACTCCTTTTCTAAAAAGCCCATTTGCCAGAAATTTATTTTGAACACATCACCAAAAATGACATCAAGAATAGTCTTTACACTAATTTTTTGCTATACTAGGTCAAGATCATAATTACATTAGTTTGACAATCTTATTAAGGACAGATGAGTCGTATCATAACTCATGCTTTAATTTTCTTTTAATTAACATTTTCTATAAACATGACAAATGCACAGTCCAAAAGGAAGGGAAAGAATACAGAGAAAGTCTGATTTAGAAGACAAACCAGCCTTATTTATGAATTAATCTCTTCAGGACAAGAATTTTCAAGGAAACCAGTAGAAACGTCAGGGTTCTATACTTACAGCAGGTTTTGAATTCTGAAATATCTTGAGAGGTAGAGTCAGGTCTTCCTTTGCTAATGTCACTAAATAATCTTTAAAAAGTGAATTTGCCAGACCAGGGGACTGATTCTCACAGCGGTGAAGAAATGGGATCATCCACTGATAAACATTTTTCACATATTTTTCATCGGAGGACTGGAAAGAGCAAAGAATTAAAGGGAGAGGGTCGGGGGAGAAGAGGAGAACAAATTCAGGTTCCTTTTTCAAAATAATAATAAAAAACAGAACAAATTTTGATCAATTTAACTTCAGCAATATTTGTCATATATAACAATCAAGAGCAGAAGCCTGAACTTTCACTACTGCACAGATCACTACGAAATGAACTACAGAAACAGTCCATCTTCTTGCTGCTACTGAATGGCTTGGGGAGACCAAGCAGTAAAGGAGAAAAGCCCATTACAAGAAAGCAAAGTTCTCTTCCTCCTGCAATTTTTGAATGAGTGAAAGGTGAGTTTGCACCCATGTCAGAGTAGTATTGCTTTCAACATTTCAGTAAGCAAGAATGCAAGACAGGAAAACAAATGACAAGTGGTCACAAATATCAGTAAAATTTTGAAAATTCTGAGAAGGGCTTCAAGTACACAAGTATTCTTCTCTAGCTTACATATTTTTTGACTGAACTTCAAAGCCCTATTTTACCTCTAGGTATTTTCCAACCTTTCCAAAAAAGGCACAGCCTTTTCTATTTTGAAATGCCATGCATAGGCTGAACACAGAGAAAATTAAAAACACACATATCCTGCAAAGGCAAATATTTTTTGCCACCATTTTCATCAAACATCAAAAACCACCCAAGGAAAACATTCATTGTCATATCTGTAGCATTAGTAACATCTACACTGAAGATCCTTCAGAAAGGGCTGATGAAAAAGGAATTCACAGCTTTCACATCACTGCAATTAATGTTCAGCTCTATGCCTAGAATGAAGAAACAGGTTTCCGAGAAAACAGAGAAGTCATTTGATAGCTAGTTGGATTCAATAAGAATGTTCATCAGAAAAAATGAGAGTGACTAACAGTGTAGTTACAGAAACAAGGGATCTAAGGTAACCTGAATTATCAGAGTTAGGTTCTACTTAGTGATGTGTTCAAAATGCTTACATTCTTCATCAGTAGTCTCAGTTTTTCAATGTCTTTCATCTCTACTAGTTCCTTCAAAGTTAAGGTTCGATCACCTTCAGTTTCATAAACTACTGTCTCAAGAGTAATCAGATTATCACAAAGCATCTGCAGACCAGGGATATTCCTCTCCATGCCAAGACGAACAAGGGACAGAGCACAATCCACCTGAAAAATAAACACCCTGCTGTACAATTGTTTGTCAAAAAAACATTACAAGTCCATTGCCTGTTTGCGTCTCCATTTTTATTCCCTGTTCCCTTTGCTTAAGAGGTAATTCTGAGATCTTGTCACCTGTATTTTCCAAAATGGATTGCTCATCTCAGCTTTATAAACACAAATAAAATGCTTACTCTTAGCAGGTAATGTCATTATAGGCCTTTTGGCCAAGGTGCATCCTATGCAACTGATGCACGTAAACTAGGAGAATAGTATCTTCTGATTCCTTCTGTAGATCACGCAGAAATAGGCACCTCAACACATTCCATGGGTTATAAAGGATTGCCTGTAAACAACTTTATCAGTTCACGGACTGAAGTTAGGCCTACATCTGTGTAATGTGATTTTTCCAATAATTCTAATCATTACATTTTATTTCAGAAGTTAACAAAGCCTTTTCCTTGGTGACTGAAAATACCTTCATGTCTATGATTTTGCTTTGATTTCAGTATAGCATTCAGTATAGCAGACATAACTCTGTAAGAGCAGAACATAATTTCATTTAATTTGTTAGTAATCTAATTAATTCTTGGGAGTTGCTTGCATTTCCATACCTACTAATGGTCTGTCAATAATAGTTCCCTGTGATCTTCAAAGGGGTCTTGGAAAATGGCAAACTTGAAAAACAACAGAACTAGCCCATCAGAACTAACCTATAGTGATACTTCCATCCAACCTCCTCTTGACACAGCTAAACTGGCTCACGGAGCAGTAAAATACTGGAGAATGTCAGTGATGAGAAGATCTATTCTTACTTGCACTGCTTAGCATCACAGCACAGAGCTTCACGCGTTTTTAACACAGGAAGAAACTAAAGCACAAATATAAGTTGTATGCTGGTTCCACAGACACACAACAAGCCTGCCAGGAAACAATCATGAGAATACTACATACTGTGACACATGTGACTACTACATACTCATATGTGGCATAGGGTTATGAGACAGACAACGAAAAAGTGGCAGGTTTGGTCTTGCCAAGTCTCCTGAGGTACTATGCACAACATTCCCTCTCTTTACTCATTTGCAAATAAAAAACATAACAGTAAATACACTTCATTGGCTAGGAAAGTGCTACTGTCTGCCATGGTAAGTCAAGTGAAAGGAAAATTTACTGGCTCCCTTCTCATTCCTATGAATCAACTATTTGGCTGAGTAAAAGCAAGCACAACTGCACTGGAGGGGAAAAAAGAAAAAAAAAAAAGTCTTCTAAAGTCATAGTGAAGTTTGAGACTGTGCAATATTACTAGGCAAAAAGCATCCAGATTTGCACATAAGTAGGGATCGATGAGAAGGGGAGGGCTTGTTGTTTTTGCTTTTTAAACATAGGTATTGTGAAAAATTGGTCCTATAACAACAAAGCTTGAGTGACATATAAAAGATCATTTCAAAATAGTGTCAGTGCTCACTACTAATACTGCTAGTACTCATTAACATAGGGTACTACTGAAGAAAGTTGATCAGCTCAAAACAGCCATCATCATTTCCTCACTGCTATTCTCACCTGCATAGCATAATTTTCAATTTCTTGTGCCCTGTTCAAATACCAGTCAGTAACCAGATCTACTGAAAGTTCAGTAGTCCTATACTTCAGTAATTCGGGTTGCATTTCATACAGAAATTCGCCTTCATCTTGAAGAGTTGGTTCAACAATCATCCTGATTTAAAAAAAAGAAGAAAGAAGTAGTACACATTTACTTGCACTTTTTTCCACATCAGTCTTCTTTCTAAAAGGTCTGATCATTCTAATGGAGAATGATATACATCAACCCACTATCACATCGATACTTTGAACAGATTCAAATGTCAATTACAGCAAGTGTTTCTTTCTGTCAGCAAAACAACTAATTAGAATATATGCCCAAACTCTGAATTCTGTTTTTCACACAATGAAAGGCAGTTATGTCATCCATAATAATAAGGTAAGGTTTGCAAGCAACAGAAAAAATCAGGATTTCCTACAGTAATCTCCCCTCTATTCACTTGCATATGAATAAGTTACTCATTGCATAATCACACTGAACATAATTTAGTAACATGAAAGAGTGTTTGTTCACCCAGTCTTATTAACAAAGCTAAAACCCAAGCTAGCATGCACAAAGATTGGAATGAGTTTTACCGGGTCCCTGAACTCCAAGATTTCCCAGATTTTAAGTAGTAGTATGGAAACTATGCATCTGAAACAAAAATACACAAAATCTTTTTGCTTTTTCCATATACTTACTTGCATTCTGCTTTTTCACACCAGTCTTCTTCACGATGTTTCTGCTCATTCCAAGGAAGAATCTTCAATGCCCCCTGCCTATAACTGGTATAAAAGAAAACAGAAGCTTTACACAAGAAATTTGGAAACAAAATGGAAGGGCATTCAATTAATGGAATACAGGGCATATGCAACTAATTGAGTGAATTCATAATCAAGAACACCTACTTACAGGATCAATTCTTGAAGAGTTATCACCTTTTAAACACAGCTACACAGGTGTTATTTTGCTTAAGTTATATTATCTGTACATATGTGTGTGTGTATATACACACACACACACACACACACACCCTATGCCTTTTAAGACCCACTGAAAGTTTAATAAAAACTTTTCTTATTGACCATAGCAACAACAACAAAAAAAAGGAGATAGAGAGTGTGAGCATGAGAACAACATGCTATAAAAATCCTTTCTGTTTCATAGTAAGAAGTATTCTGATTTCATATACTATCACGGAAGATTGAAATTAGTAACAAGAATAACCTTGGATCTTCACAGTTTAGAATTCTTCAAATCTGAGCACAAATCCTTGTACTGAACCGAATCAAGATATGTCCTGCTGCACTGATCTTCTCAATTAAGTCTGACATGGCTTTCTGACTACAAACATCCACAGTGAAACATATTCTAAATACCAAGTTTGAGGAAAAAAGTCTGTTTAAAATACAGGTTAAGAACAACAGAAGTCATTACTAGAATGATTAGTCATGGCTTGCTCTTGTAGGCTAGTTGTTTAAGCAGCATGAAACCCCAGAAAATCCCATCAAGCTATGCTGAACATAAACTGAGGGAAACGGGGAGAGGCATATATTTCTACAAATCACAGAACCAAGAAACAAATCATGTACCAAGTCAAGACATTAAAGTTTTGGCACATTGGAGCAATAAACTATTTTAAGTCTTACTCATTTCCTCCTGGCCCTGATAATTAACAGCAAATGTAGTAATAAATGGACAATCCCTGGTACTACAAACTAATAACTGATATAATCTTCTCATTCTTTGAAAAGCAGCAGTACTGTAATCAGTAGCAACAGATAGAATCCTTTCAGTAGCTTAAAAAGAAAAAAAAAAAGAGAAAAGAATAAAACTGTAATGTGTTCCAATACACAAATCAAATTCACAACATAAATGGCAGAACAACAAACTAAAAACCAGTAACTCTGTCTCATTCAGCAATAGCCATTAAATGCATTTAACCAAGCAAAGCATGTCTATACTAACTGTTGTCTCCTGAACACATACACATACACGTGTGTTTTTCCCAGAAGGTCAGCCACCCTTCCTTTACCACCGCTATGCCTCAATAATATCATCCTGGGTTTTATCCATAGTAAGTCCAGTCATCCAAATGAAACATGCAGCGCAGAAATCCAGCAGTAAATTGGCAGAGGCAGGCTTACAAGCTATAAAACTCAAAAGAAAGAAGGAGAGAAGATGAAAAACAGCTAATTCCCATGTCTCAAGCAGAGTAAGACCTGCATTCTATCCCATTTCAATCACCTGAAGCTGGACAAAGCCCTCTGCAACTTCTCCCCTCCCCAAATCAGGTACTATGGGCTATCATCACTGAAAAATAATTAACAAAAACCCCTCCAAATTAACACTTTTGATATTAGCAACCAAGACATTTCAAAGTTATCTTTTATTTCACCTGAGGGCTTAGAATGCTTCTGCCCCTCAGTATGAGGCCTGAAAAAAACCTACTGCTCCAAGTCTGTATTGCCAAATACCACACTGAATGAGGTCTTACTAATCAAGCTGCCACAGCCTGCTACAGACACAGCAAAATTACATTCTGGAAGTATGTTAAGAAACTGAGTGTTTCTCTACTGCATCATTAGTCCAAGAGGTTTATAATTAAAGTTCATCACAATTTGAAAAGTTTCTTAACTGACCAAAACATCAGTTCCTGTATGAATATGTTTCTTCCTTCCAATTATTCTTAACACAATTTAGTCCCTTTGCAGGCCCTAATAAACAATATTAGGCAGTAAACAGTCTTATATTTTAATGTAAGCAAGAATTACCCACCCAATCTAAAAATCAAAATTATTAGAAAGTCACACCTTCTTTTAGAAGACTCATGTAATCCCCTATTCTGCCTTTCTCCCCTCCTCAGTTCAGAAAATATTCTGTATTTCCCTCTTCCCATCTAAAACTAGACACTTCTTCCATATTCCCACAACATAAAACACATCTTTGCTTATCTTTAAATTCTAACCGCTTCTAACATTTTTTTAAAATGTTTCACAACAGAATCCTTTCTAATTAACAGATTTTTTTTAGAAGTTATGAGTAAGTACAGACAGCATTTGAAATAATTTATCCAACATCCCACTATGGGTTATAGTTTCAACTAAAGTTGAAACTGGCTTGCTTAGAAAAAAGTTTGCTGAGAACAATTTCACTCTGTTGGAGTTCCCAGGCTTTTTCTCTTGTTTTGATAGTTGCTTTGTTCCCCCACCACCACCTCCAAAATCCATCTAGGCGGGAAGCTGTGTGCAACTTGCTTTCTCCCCCAACCCTGCTAAAAAGGGGTAAAGTAGAGAGAAGAGCAATCAGAATGACCAAAGGAAAAAAATGGCTTTCACAGGAGGAATGATCACGCAGGCTAGGCTGAAGAATCTTAGAGAAAAAAACAACTGACAGATGTTAAGTTTTTTTGTTTTTGTTTTTTTTTTTAAATAAAGTTCATCTTTTCATTTCACCTAAATAGGAAATGGCATTTCACTGTTTCTCCTCCTACAGGGATTGTAAGTATGGATGGGACTAGCAGGGACTCATTCAAAATAAACAACAGTAGATGCTTCTAAGCTGTTAGCTGCTTGCTGCATGATGTCGAGGAGGAAAACCTGTATATCGGTACAAAAACAAAGAATAAATTACTGGAAGAAAGTGTCATGAAAGTCTATCGTATGTTTATAAAACATCTAGCTCAGAAATATTTGAGCCACATATTACAGATACTTGAAAAGTTTCAAGTTAATTTTACAAAGTGCTTGCCTGTATCTTTTTTTTTTTTTTTTTGGTCTTTCTTCTTCCCTCCTTTGGCCTCTGCTACCAAACATTTGCCTTTTGGTGAAACCTAGCACAACCATTCTCATGTTTCAGCATTAGATTTTGCAGGAATGAAAGCTACAGTTGTTCATACATGTAAATTAAAGTAGTATTATAAGCTTCCTTAAAAAGTTTTTCAGAAAAGCTTATTAACTGAACTCATCATGAAATACTAAAGAGGAGGAGACTTTTTGATTCATAGGAAGAAAATTCATGCTATCGCAATCTTGACTAGAGGCTTTCTACTTCATTCTGTCGCCCTTTTCACAGCAGAAAAGGGAGGAGTTAAATACTTTAAGTCAAGTCTATAGATTAACCACTGAAAAAAATTTTTTAAAGTATTTGCTACTCTGGGTTGAACTGTCATTTAAAAGCATTCAGGTTCACCACAGAGGAATAAGCTCAGAACCATTTCAGATTTCTAAAGCTCTCACCAACAGCAAAACAGAGCTGGGTAGCTAACCTTTCCAAATACTTAAAGAAAACACAAAAAGGTAACTGCAAAATATCTAGGCCTGGTAGAAATAAACAATTATGGAAAGTCAGCCTTAACAATTTTCTTGCTGAGATAAACAAAAAAACACACATACAAAAAAAAAAGCCAAAAAACACCCACCCACACAGTGCCAACTGCTTACTTCATTCACCTTCTCAACAATGCTAAAAAATTCAAATCCCTCCAACGCTAAGTGAGATCACTCAATTTTCCCTGCCTTCTCCCCTCATTCTGAAGAGTTTAGAAAAATAACAAGTATTTGAATTTAAATACAAGGACGGGAACAAATCATTCCAGTCCTCAGAATAATCCCAGACCTGACAACAGCAAAGAATAAGAGATCCCGGTACCTGAACCCTCTATAACGGCAAAGAAATGATAAAAGAGGTATATTTACCTACATATTATCAAAGTTTTTCTTAACTGTTTTAGTACAGATATTTTTCCTCAAATTCCCATATCGGTAGCTCTAATAACACATGCAGGAACAACATAAAGAGCAATAAAATCTTTGAGAAATAGCTGTTAAAAAGGAAGCAGTCGAGAAAGATTTCAGGCATCAAAACACTACTTCATTCTGCAAACTTAAAAGCATTAAATGCAGATGAGAAGGAGAAGAGGAAGAGAGACAGAAGTGAAAATGTATATGCCAACAGTTAGGGCTTCTGTTTTTCTGCCATACTTTTCTTTACAACATTCAGCAAATTCAGCTTAACTGGGACACATGATAATTATCACATACACATCCTGCACATAATCCATAAATTTAAGTGGCCTGGAAGTGGTGAATTAAGCATGCATGCAGAGCTTGCTGTGTGTGCAACAGAATATATTAGTCTCTGTGTATATACTATGCTAGCTTCTAGAAACTGAAGTTCTGCAGAGGTCAGAGACATGGGGTTAACCGCACATATACAGTGGGCACACACCCAGAATTCCAGATATCAAAACAGGTCATAGGCAGTCATTAAAGCGGGTGCCCTCCTTTTTCCAATCATAAGAAACCATCAGGTGTGCCATTCCATGCCTCTACACATTTATTTATTTATTTATTTATTTATATTGAAGTATAACATCACATTTTCTCTAAGCCACTGCTTCCCCCTACCTTCTCCTACTCTTTCTCCTTCAACAGTACAATAAATATGATTGAAGCCCAGTAAACTGACAGATTAGGGAGGTATTCAGCTCTGTTTCTTCAAAAAAGAGCTGACTTTTCCTGTATTGCTCTTTCCACGACTCTATTGTTTACCTTGCGTGGCAATTCTTCTCATTTTTTGCTTTGACAAAAGGGGCCCATTCTGTTGTAGTTTCTGTATCCTACCAACTGCATTTATTCAGACCTGCAGATTACTTTTCCCTCCAAGGACAGGTTTTTAGAATGGGAAGGTCTAATTCAGTTTTAAGGTCAGAGACCAATTCTTTCTTTTACCAATGGAAATTCTGTGTGTTTGTTTGTTTGTTTTTTCTTCCAGAATTTCATATTAGGTCTGTTTGAGATTCATCTAGTTGAGGATTAAAAAAAACTATTATCTTTCTTCTGACAAAATTGTGCACCTCGTATCTAGACAAGACAAAAAGCAATCCACCTCATCACACTTATGAAATGTGGTAACTTTCAGCTAAAGGACACACATACTTTTAAAAGCAGGGGTTTCTTTTGGTTTTTTTGAAGATTTAGGGAGTGGGTGAATATTAACTACACTGACCCCTCTAAACAGCTTTTTCTTCCTTTCCCTTAAGTGAAAGGAAGATTGAGTGCATATGAAACTTTTGCCTCTATTTATTTCATTGTAGCATTATACAAATGAATTCAGGCAAAAGAGAACAAAATTGACCATGGGACCAATTCTTTTAACGTGAAGAATTCTGAGTGACATTAAAAATAAAAGCAGTTCTGTAGAAAAGAAAAATGAATACCAGAGAACTAGGACTATATATTAGACAATTCTGTGGATGTTCAGTCAAACTTATTACATACACATTCTAAGAAGAAGAGAGATTAAGCTGTAAGAGCTTCATTGAAGCTGCAATGCCACAGGCAATAACTAGAAACCTAGTTCAGACGACTTCATTATGGAAAGGCAGAGTTCACTGCTTATGAATGTCTTTAAGTATAGTATTTATCTGTTCACAGATGACAGTCTACTACATGAAAGTTTTTAGTTTTGAAACCTCACTTTGAGTAAAGGTATTTTCATTGCCACCCCAATCCATCAGGCAAATGGAGTTCATTCGAAACTCTCCAGTAAAAATTCACTTTGAGCCATGACTGAAAGCCAATATTTGAGAAAGTTAAGGAGTGAAAAGCAGAAACATATATAAAAGTTGCTATCTTAAAGTGAAGACTTTTACTACAAGTATAATGTGCAATGGAACAGAGTTATGGCTGTTGAGGGAGCCATGCATTTGAATTTCACAACTTCTTTGAGTTTCAAGTGCGAGCTATAATGTTGCAAAATAGCAGTTAAAAGCAGAAAAGGGGAAAAGAAAATTAAAAGAAAAAAGAAAGAAACTCTGGTTATGTATTTATAACAGCAGTAAAGCATTATTTTCCTCTGAGATTACCTTTTAAAACCTAAGGGCAACAATCTTAACTATAAACTCAGAATGCTAACTGTAACTTCAAATGAGATGATGGTTCTCTCTCATCTTTATTTTAATGCCTAAACTTTTACCAACTTCTCTGCACTTGTCTTAACAGAAAGAGCCTATGCATTTGCTGGTCATTGGGATTCACATTCCTTTTCAAAGACCCCAAGATCCAGCACAGATTCAAGTGTCATTATTGTAATAGAAACTGAAAATAAGAAAAGTAGAATTAAGAAAACACCAGGATCACAGTTCTGCAAAAATACATTACTGAGTATCTAAAGTCTATCATGATACCAGTTTGAAGCTGACAAGCACATAGAGCCACTGGCACATCTTAGTATTTCAGATTCCTTCTCAACTTAGGGAGTTGTTGAGCTTATATAGCTGGCAATCCTTTTCAGGGTTCTCATGAATCCATGAATCCTCTGATCAGCCATTACAGACCTCCTCGTGAACTGTTCTGAGAGTGATCCCTGAAGATGCTAAGCTATAAAACATGTGCCATAGATGAGAAACAAAAAGTCACCTACCACTTGAGACTTTTCACAAGCAGGGAAGAAGAGGAAAACAAGCAAAAAAAAAAAAAAAAACTAACCCTACCATCTGGTCCCAGAAAACAGACCAAAAAAAAGAAAAAAAAAAATCCTCTTTTATTCTCCATTTGTTATGCAAACTTTTTTTTAACTGGTACGGCCTTTAAGACACCAACCTCTAAAGGCTATCCTAATGCAGATGACATACCTATAAAAGAAAAACAACTGTTTTATGCTCTTACACAATACACTACCATAACAAGCACTTCTGTCACCAAGTATTTAGAAATTACTGTGCGCACCTTAACTGGAGGCTCTAAACTCAATGAAGTGAATTTCTCATCAGTAATGAACTTCAGAAATCACACTTATATACATTCACATTGCTGCTGTTGTACAGCAAGCAATTTTTCTCCAAAATTTTTTCCTTGGCCATACCTAGAGGTATGCATTTGTCCCACCTCACCTGTTCCATGCACAAACAAGGCAGCACCTGCCATAGGATCTCAACCTTTTCCTCAACCACAGATTCCTCCTACAATTAGGGAGCAGAGAGCAAAGTGGTAGGCTTCCGTAAGGATAGGCATCATCTCAAAGATCTCCAGCTGGTAACTAGCCCCTTTATCTTCTAAAGTGTTTCATATAAATAGATACACCATGTACAACTCCCAGATACCATTCATCCTCTTTTCTGCCACCACACACACAATATCATTTTCCTCCACCAAAAGCTTTTCTGCCTCTGGAGCAGCACGCTGCTCAGAGCGCGTCTTGAGCTCCAGGAGGCAGATCAGCAACGGCTTGGAACAAGGCATTCTTCAAGCAATGCCGCTGGGGCAGGCCGCACTCTAATGGCGTGCTATGGGCAATCCACGTTAGCGGTCTCATCGCAAGCGCTGCACCAGCCAGTTATCCTACTGGAATCTCTTGGAACAGACCATTATGGCCTAATTTTCAGCAAATATAATCAACGAGCTACAAGAACTCACAAGAGATCTGTCTTTCTGAAAGGACAAAATCTTTCCGATACACAGCACACACCCTGTTTCACAAGTCCAACGGTATGCAATTTAAGAAAAAAAGAGACTAACTAGTTTTCCAACTTGGAATCATACTTGATTTGTCTAGAGTCAAAGTTCACGAGGATAGACAGACCAAATCATTCCTGACCGTTATCACAAAATCATTGTAATTACAACCTCTCTAAGTCGAAAAGACACTTGTAAGTTGGAATGCTGCAGATTTTTTCTGCTGATTAAAATATTGGGCTTTATATATTTGCAGTGTTTTCCTTTTGTTCAGTATTTTATTTTAGTCAGCACTTCCAAATTTTTATGTAATGGGGGAATGAAACATTTTCATGAGTTATATCATGATCTTGTTCAATCATTTTATTTGAGGCAAATTATGACTACATATTCTTCTCCACAGAAAAGTAAAGGTAATACTCATTTAATCTCAATTTCATACCTAAAACTGTATACCTACAGATTACCAGTAGTTCTATTCATATCAATTTCCCATTAAATATATATATATATATATATATATATACACACACACACACACACACACTAGAAATAAAAGGCTTAGTAAACTCATGAAAAAATGATTTCCAGGAATCAAAAATAATCAAGAATTTTCAGAAGCTGAAGCTATTTGGGAAAAAAAAAAAAAAATATATATATATATATATATTATTTCCATTTTAAAATAAATCCTTTGAAATTAAGTTATTTCCTACAACTTAAGCCTTCATTAGAAAATGAAGTCTTGGGGAACATATTTTGGCAATATTACACAAACAATCAGTTTCAAAACAGGGGCAAGTTAGTTTTAGAGGAAGGGTATTTGAAATATACACAGGAAAAAAAAATATATATATATTTTTAAAAAGAGTACTGTTTATGGGATTTGCTCCTATCCCCATTTTGCAGCTCTCCAAACAAAGACAAATGTCTCAATGGCAACATAATTATAATATGACATTATCTATACTGCAAATTACAGAAGTGTGAACCCGTGCATAACTGAGCCTAGTACTGAAAAGCTGATCTATCACAGGAATAAAGATTCAGATTCAGTGAAATTACATATTTCCACTTTTGAACTGTGGAGAAAAACTAAATTCTTAACCCATAACTTCACATCTTTAAATATCCTACTAGATCAATGGTAAAATATTTTCTCTTATGTGCAAGGAGACAAAATTGCAGTAAAGTCGATTCCTTAAAAATTAAGAACACAGAAGATCTTTCAGAAAGGATTCACTGTTTTAGAACACCGACAAAACATCATATCCACACACAGCAGCATCCTTAAAGAAAAGCCCTCCCCCTTCCACCTCACCTTATAAAACTTATCAAAGGGAAAAATTGAAACCAATAATTAAACACTGCAAAGTTTCTCTCATGGTCCTAACTTCTACTTTAAGGTAAACATGGGTTTTCACACCATAACTGAATGTTGTCTAAATGCTAGCTAGACAATAAAAGGGACATCGGTAAGTACTCTTCCCCCACCCCAGTCAGATAATTCTGTGGATATATCCAAGCTGAACAGCCCTAGCCCTCTCAGCCTCTCCTAATATGACAGACACCTCAGGTCCTTCATCTTTGTGGTCCTTTGCTGGACTCGCTCCAGTCGCTCCATGCCTCTCCTGTGCTGGGGAGCCCAGCACTGGACGCAGTGCTCCAGATGCGGCCTCACCAGGGATGAGCACAGGGGAAGGATCACCTCCCTCGACCTGCTGGCAACACTCTTCCTAATGCGGCCCCAGGATGCTGTTGGCCTTCTTTGCAGGATAAAACTACTTCATCTTTCTTTGAGATGGTTCTTCCCTCAGGAATCTTGCACACAAACATCACTTCTGTCGTTAAGTTTCCAAAGAGTGCCAAAATTCTTTGGCACCCTAAACCCTAGAACATCATTCTCTAAACACTTTTCAGCACAAATTTAGGACCAAGATCTTAAAAGACAAGTTATTTAACCACATGAAAAAGTGTGTTTGGAGACATTCTGTTTTCAGAATGCCTTTACTACAAATCTTTCACATATGGATTTGTTAGACAAAATGGATCTTTTGAGGAGACTAAGGCTTGTTTTGTCAGCTGATTTCTTATTTTAACTGTTGTTTAAACTTGAACTCATTTCCCAACTTTCCTTGTCACGAAAGTAATTGCTGAATGCTACTTGTCTGCAAAGAACCATAAGCAGTCACAACTACGTTGTTAATTACAGTTACAATGTACAGGCATCTATAATGCAATGTCACAGTGAAGAAGCCTTTCAGAGTATAAAGTTGAAAAATATTGAAATTGTTTGGTAGTATGTGTAATTGCAAAATTGTTAGCAACTAGCAAGCCTCAATGTTTGCTGAAAAATGCCTATAAACCAAGGACACTGCATATATTAGGTCCTGAATTGTGTCTACAAATGGATGTGTTGCTTGTCCAAATAAATATTTAAATATTATCCCTTTTAGTTAAGACAGGGAACCTGATAAGTGACTGAGCTCTTATATAACTAGTAAGTTACTGCATATTTATGTAAACATGAAGTTAAAATAAATATGTTTATTTTATACCTAATCTCAGTCTAATCTGAGTGGTCAAATTACACTCCCTCTTTTTGGTACCTAATAAAAGTGATTCTATAAATATATTTTGTTTCTTTTATTTTTTAAGAGAAAGAATTTAGAGATGCCACCAGAGAGAGACTAAAAGTAGAAGTTCAGGGTCAAAACAATCATTTCACCAGCACAAGGGCTGCTTGTAGCTTCAACTTTAAGTTCAAGCATCTCATTTAAATTTCCCTCTATGTTACAAAACTAAAGTTTAAGACCTTAGTCTAACTGTAAAGATAAAGTAGTTCACTGCAAACATTTTTTATTATGACATTTTCCGAAACCAATAACACCACTTAATTCTCATTAAAGTAGCACATGTTTTAACCTGACACACAAGGGTCTTAATTCTTTCAAACTACTTTTTAAATAAACTGAATCTTATCACTGACTGTTTTTTGGTTTCTCCTCCACGTTGCTGCAATAACTCTTCAGAGAAACTGAAAAAACTACGCATAAACTTAAATGAAAGGGAGAATCATCATCTTTAAGTCTGACCTAAAGGACAAGGCTGTATGGAATTTTCTTTATGATTTCACAGGTAGAATCAATCACTTCAGAAGCAGGAAGAGGAAGGTGTCCACAAATTATACTGATAACAAATATTTCTGAAGCTTCTCATTTCAGTATTGAAGGTTGCTTCAAAAAAATACAGAAATGAAGAGCAGAAAGTCTGGATTTAAGGTTTTTCATAATTCTCCCTTAGTAAGGAGAGAAAAAGTCAGTAACAAAGGGATTAATAATTCTGAAATTATCGGCTGTTTAAGTGTTAAATTGTATGTTAAATCAAACAAAAAAAAAAAAGTAATCTTTATATGCCTTCTAAGGAGCTGAATACATATTCATTTTTTAATGCTGCCTGTTATTACAAGCCATTTACAGACTTGAATTTACATCCGTGAAAACCTGGACAGTTTCAGGCCAGAAAAGGCCATGCTTTCTTTTATTTATAAAGGCAGTAATTACACTTAAATTCTTTGTGTTCCTAATCATAACCAAGATGGACCAAAAGGCTTCCACAATGGAGAGAAAATAAGTAACTAACTCAATCTGTTTATATAGATAATGGCACAACATAAAACATAAAATAAAGACAAGTGCAGTACATAAAAACAAAGTTGCTCTCCTGATTCTAGGCAAAGCTAAACAGCAGATTGCCATACATGCACATCAATTAAGCTTTTTTTTTTTTTAAATTAATATCCATTAATGTATTCTTACCAAGCTTCAGGCAACAAGAAAGCATATTCATGTGGTGAAGTAGTCTCTGGAAAATTGGAGAGAATTGCCTGCCTGTGTGGAAGCAAAGCTGATCCATGGAAAGTGAACAAGATTTCCAATGCTCTGACGTTGCTTTCCTAAAGAGCAAAACAATAAAACACTGTGGAACTAGCCTAATATTGATTTGACCTGAATCTCAGCAATTAATATAAGTTTGAGTCATACAATAAATCTTTATATTTAAAGAAAATTTTATAATTAAATAAAAATCATCTCTGGGTCACTACATGCATTTATTTATAATCAAACAAATACATCCTCCCCTTAAAATCCTATTGAGATTCAACTCAAAAAATTTTACAGTTTAGCATGATAAATATTAATACCCGAGCATAAGTTCTTGCTGAAAGTACAATATTCTGATTTCTGAACTTCTTGAAGAATTCACTGTCATAGTTCTGTTCAGCTGCATGAGGCCCTCCAAGGATTTCCTGAAAAAGAATTAAGATTTTTTTTCTAATTAAAAGATTTACAAAAGTATCCAAAAAAAAAAAAAAAAACCTTCCAAATTTCTTTATTGTAGGATGACTAAACACGAGCTCTATCTGGAAAAGCATGTCATAATTTTTCCTATTTGTTTTCAAATTGAAAACCAGATGCATTTTTTGACTGATAAGCTAAGACTATTTTCTGTCTTATTTTAATTACTATTTAGACAATACCAGATACAAAGGGGTGTTCCAAAATCATAGCTTGAAAAGTACAGACTGCAAAGTTAAGATTAAAAAGTAAGCAAAATTCATTTTTTACATTGAAAGAAGTTTCATTTCTGTAAACTTATGGAAGGAACAGGAGATTCACTAGAGAAATCTGAATATAATTTGCTAATTAGACTGATTGAAGAAGGTTCAGAGCAATATAGTGATCCACATCTGATGTTAAATGACTTATTTCCAATACTCAAAATTATTCAACTGCTCAAGATGTATTAGTCTTCCCCTCCCACTATATTGTGATTTAGCATCATAGACATTTGTAAATGCCAACAGCTTTTAATATATATACTTTAAACATATACTTTAAACTGAACATGACTGTTTCAGAAATAGGGAAATTACTGTTGCTGTTTGGCCAGAAAAACAAAGTGTTCAAAACAGGTTTCCTGGTAGACCCAATTGTGCCTTTCAACACTGGAAGTTAGCTATTTGTAATGGTGAAGCAGAGGAAGTGTGGTAGCTAGAACAGAAAACAGCTTATATTTCTCAAGTGAGACAGGGATATGTTTCAAGATGACTATAACAATTAATACTACAATGTATAATAATAATAATAAAAAAAATAATCTGATGACGCAACAAAAACACTACAGGAATGCCTATAGAACTGAAAACTCAAAAGAACCTTAGCCAGTCGCCAAGTTTCCTCACCTCATAGGTTTCAAGGCGATCGAGATATGTTAGTAGTTTCAGTCTGCTACGGCAGAGTTCTTTTTGTTCCAGTGTTAGTCTGTTTCAAAACAGGAATTTTCATATTTACAATTGATACTGTATATAATATGCACATGAAGACAATAGTTACATATTTTCATGACTATATGCAATGGAACATATCAAAAATTAAGTAAAGTAAGAACTTTCACACAGTACAATGCCAATTAATAATTAAACCATTTTCCAATTAGGATTAACATTCATGAGAGTAATTAAGTTCTTGCAATTGTGTAGTTATAATCCTACAAATCTGAATAAAATATGGCCTGACACTTCATTTACTTCGAAAAGTTTACTGATAAAAACAGTTCTTGACGCTTCCTGGACTCTTTTTCCTTTCTAGTCTCTGCTTCTTCATCTGGTGACAAAAATTCTTCATAGGGGATATCAGTGTCCACCTCCCCTGGTAAGATAAATCTGGAGGAAGAAAACAAAGAAATCAGTGTTGATACCAAAAAGATTATGTGAAGAACTAATTATTCAATAGAACACATTAACACTGCTTTCTGTCTTTACTAAAAATCTAAACTAACTTTAAACAAAAATGATAGTTATTGAAGAATTTTGCAGTTAAAAAACAACATCATATACGAAGCATAAGTCAATACAAAGCATCGTTTCTTACTCTCCCCAGAGCCCACCCAAAAAATAGCTGTGATGGATCTTAAAAGCTTCTAAATTCCAGAGGTAGCACTGGAATTGATAGTATTACTACAACATACAACTGTAATAGATACAACTGCCCAAATTTCCACTATCATGAATTGAACATCAAAGAGTAATTGTCTCTGCTTATGTTTCCCCAGAGGCCAGAGCAGAAAGATGTAGAATGTTTTTTGTTTTCTTCCTCTCACTATTCTAAAAAAAATAGAAACTCATTATAACAATTAAAACATGTTTTTGTAAGAGTAGCCGCAACTTCCAGAAGAGGCAGCAGATAAATAGATTCTCACAGAATTATGTCTTCAGAAGTTCTGTGATGGGCATAAAGGACATCCAGAGAAGAGGGAAGATGCAGTACAAAGTAAACAGTGATTTTACCTTTGAAAAAGGTAAAATGGGAGCAGGTCCATTGTGGACATGCTTAAATTAGTCTGATTCAAAGTGTTACGTTTCTTTCTTTGTCCTGTAAAAGCCTTTTAAGATTTTCGTTAATAGTTAATAAAAAAACTTCAAATTATTAGAAAACACTTGACACAACATTCTTTAAAAAGGAAAAAAAAACAAAAACAAAAAAACACTCTTCCCAAACCTGCCACCATCTTCTCCTTTTCCTATGGCCACAAGAGCCTCCAAGTCTGTGCCTTTCAAGCCATATTGAAGCAACTCCTTAGCAGCATCCGCATTTTCTGGAACCCTTTCCAAGCACTCATGAAGAACCCACGCTCGCTTCTTAATTTTACTCTGTCCAAGAACAAGAAAAATATATGCACAAAACTGTATGCTTCAAAGCAAAGCAATGGAGCCAGTGATGTTAAGTTTTCTAGCATATCTCTTCCACTTAAAAACAGTCAAATTAATCTGATGATTGGCAACATGAACCAACAAAAGAGGTAAGGAAAATACCCCACAAATGTTGAAGTCCGCAGCTCAGTTTATTAGTACATGAAATTCATTTTATTTGGTTAATGCAAGAGAGCTAAGTCTATTTACAGAGCTCTGCTAATGACTATGTTGACTAGCAAAGAGAAGCCCAGTTCCACCAGGAGAAAGAAAAACTACATCCTAAAGGTAATAAATGCTCATAGAAGATAGCACAACAATTTAAAAGAGAAGTAAACTATTGTGCAAAGAGCAGACTTCCCTCAGAGTCTAGGCAGAAAAGGGCACAGAAATGCCAATGATTTAACAGAACTTTCACAATCAGAACAGAATCTATTACTTCCTTCTTATTCCCTAATTAGTATCACTCCTCTCTGTGATGTTTTGGGGCTAAAGATAAAATTATTATAGACCCACTGTATTCCACAGTAGCACTCATTTTCAACGTCAACTTCCCTACATGTCTATGTTATTCTGTGGCAGAAAGAACACACCAAGGTCACAAAATATTACCGGCCTTATCTGTTGATCTTCAGTTCAGATTACATAACACATGGAGAATGGTTACTTGTAAAATCTTCTTTTGACATTCAATTAATATTCAACTTAAAAACCAACCAACCAACCAACCAACCCCCCCCACATCAGTTGCTATTTCGCTTGATCTCTTGGAAGACTTTACACCACAGCATGACTAGGCTATGTGTCTGATGATGCTTGTGTGCACTGATGCTAGGTAACTTTCTTCCAAGCCAGAAAAACAAACAAACAAACAAAAAGAAAAAACAACAACAAAAATACCACCATAGTATTCTACTGGAAAATTCCAATTACAGGTAATAGTTTAATACAAATTTTGGTCTTCAAACTTTCCCATAAAGTTATGGATACCAACTTCACCTTGCTATATAATTTTCTAGAAAAATTAAAAGTTATTTAAATGCATTATATTTCCAATTATTATTATTCATTTGCTATGCAACAGTCAACTGCTGCTGGTGGGAGAGATTACACTAGAAAAAGAATGCTGCTATTATCCAAAATTAGAACATAAAACAAAGGAAAGATTTTCATTAACTTCTATGGTCTCTGGATCAGGCCTTCAGTTAATTTAACAGGATCACTCTTCCATGGTACACAAAGTAGAATACAAAGGACAGCTCTCCAAATTGCCACCAATTCATGTTGCGTGAATTAGAACACAATTCAGAATTCAATTTCTGTGAACATAAAGCAGCTGTTTTGATAAGAAAACCTAAAAGTCAAAAACTGCACACACCAAGTAATCCTGAATTGAAGCAATGTTAACAGCTGATTTCCTCCACTGTCTTTGATACACGAGATCAGAATCAAGGCCATATGCTTGAGCCAAAGATAGAGCTTCCCCATATTCTTCATTGTCAATCTAGAAAACAAACACACGAAAATGGAAATAGTTTGATTTCTGCATGAAATAACAATTATAAACTAAGAAACTAATTTCATTCAAAATATTTGCCAGACCTTTCATTGTTGTTAAATACTCACATAAGTCCACTTCCAGTTCTAGCTTACCTAGTCATGAACAGTGTTTCCTCAATGACCTGCAAACCATCTCATTTGAAATAGTATAATGCTGTTTTTAAACCAATGATGCCTCAGATTAGGACAACACACTGTCACTATGAGACCCTTAGAAATAGGGACCCAAAACCTTCTGTTAATACAGTAAGAATAATTTAAAAACAGCAGCTCTTTCTAAATAAAGCTCATTATCAGAGACATGACTTTAACCCTATACTCACCTTTCTCTGGTAAAGTTCCTCTGGAGTTGTAGATCTCAAACTCACAAGGCGGAAATTCTTTGTAATAGTACGTGGACGTTTTCGTGGAGGAGCAAATCGTTCCATTTCTGTCACAAAGTACAGGCCTTGTTTTAGGTAGCTAAAGTACCTGGCCTTAGCAGAAGTTTCATCATCTGAGTCAGAGTCGTCATCTCCCTCATCTTCATCACCAGGCCTGCTCTCCAAGCGTAATCTCTTCGGAACCAGTTTTATCTCACACTACACAGAAAACAGTAGAATATGAGGGTGTCACATAGTACATCTCTCCTTGTTTGAGACACTAACCTTCCAGCACTTCAATCTTCATAATCAACAACCTTCCTTCCTTTCTCCTTTAAAACCTTTATTTTTCAGCTTGCTTAACCCTGACTGGATCTACATCCTCCTAGACTGAAGGCTTCATTCCATATCTACTGAAGCAAGGGGAAAGGCTTCTTATAGTAACCCACTATTAGACTACATGTCCTACACCACCCCGGACAGGACAGAACAATGCAGACATTTAATCTTAGTATACTGTTATAGAGGTTATTGCAGTGTATGACAGTGATTTCAACTCTTAGCTAACTGAAGCAAATTAATGTGTTCAATATACATGTAATCTCAGACTATTCTTCCTTAGGCTGTAATAAACTAATCATTGGCTAAATACAATTTCCAGAATAAAGCTTCCCCCCACCACCCCCCCAAAAAATAAAAAATAAAAAAGCAAGCTTAGGTATGTATTTAGATTGAGATAGTCTGATAAATATTTTAAACTTTTAAGACCTATTTCAGAGCAAGTCTAAGGAAAGAGTCCTTTTCTCAGTTTCAAACAAAATTCCTGGTTAATATCACTGTTGAAAAGAGTCCAGGAAGGCATAGAACAAAAGTCCACACATACACACAAGGAAAAAAATAAAAATAAAAAAAGATCTTATATGGCTTGGTCTTAGTTTAAATTTGTTTCTTTTTTCTCTTAAATATATTCCCTCTGCAAGAAGAATCTGTTTCAAAACAGGAGAGGGATGCCTGTAGTACTCTTCAAATGCACTAACCTACAAAGCAACCAAAACTGACTCTTTTGTCTACACAAACTGTTTCTTGCAGCAAGATTCCTCTCATCCAAACTTGGCCTTCTAGAGGTCACATATCTGATCTCTGCTAGTTATTTAGCAATTAAGTTTTTGTAAAAATATTTAAATTGCAGCAAGTCCAGAATTCCCCTGAAGTATCTTCTGAGAGATACAGGAACAGAATCACTTTTCCTATTTAAAAAACTCTTAGCATCATATATACAAATATTACATTTCTACAGCATTCCAGAAAGGTATTTGCTTATGTGCATTCCTCACCTCCAGGCTTAGAAATCCTCCATCGTGAGTCGAAGTGACCTGAGGAGAAGTCTCAAACCATTCACATGACTTTCCCAGCAGGTTTCTTAATGTCTTGACTGATGATACAGTCAATGCACCAGAGCAGCGAGCCAGGATCACAGAATTTTCTGCCCACCAGTTTACATCTATCAATGGGTAATAGGATTCTTTATCTAAAAAACAAAACCAGCAAAAAACACTATTTACTACTATTTGGAAAAAGATTTTACAGTAAACTGATTTACTTCTGCAAAACCATGACAAAACTTCAGATATTTGATAAAGATCTGTTTCAATACTTTCCAGGCCAGCCTTGAGCAGATCTCCTCAGCAAAGGACACATTACTGATGTAAATCAGAAGAGGGTGCACTGCTTTTGAGGACAAGTGACAATTACAGACAAGGCTCCTGAAAGAGCCTACAAGAAGAGGTTGTTAAGAAAATTAAAGCACCCCCTAAAAAAACAATAAAATAATCACGACAATTGAAGGTGGGAACTGTGTCGTTTCTAAGATTATTTTGATTATGTTGACTGGATATTGTGGCAAAATGTTTGCCACAAAAGAAATTCACTGCACCTGTTCAATACACTTATTTTGTGTATTGAACACCCACTTCTGCTGAAAACCACCTTTCCCCAAACAGCACTGGGAAACAGACTGGTTTATCACTTTTCTGCCACTTCAGTGGTTAGTCAGCAGGACACCCATGAAGGTCAGATATGCTAACCCAAAGACAGAATCAAGAAAAATAGTACAAAGAAACAGAGATCTTTTAATAATATAGGCACATACAAGCACTAGGAAACGGATCATGGAATAGTTATTGATCTCTGCACACTTGAAAGAGATGTGCAGTAACAAGATGATAAATGGTTGTACACAACAGCCTAAATTTTCAGAGCAGAGTAGAAAGCTTGACAAGGCAAATAGGGGTGGAGGGAACAAAGCCCTTTTGTTTCAGAATTTGTAAGTAATCTCTTTAAATTATGTTAACTTTCAAGATTTATTAGACATTCATGGACAGAAAGGATAAATTTAAGTTTAGGTTTAAGACTGAATTCCAAAAATGTTATCTGTTACATTACAATGTAATTGCTTCCGATACAAGATGAGATTCTTGCTGAATGTTCAGCATACTATGGAGTCACAATTTCATGATTAATAATAAATGAATGAAATCCTGTATTAGTTGAAATATCCCTCTATTTATGGTTATGGTTTCAGAAGTATTCCTAAGAGAGGATCTTAAACATCCTGTATTCCGACACACGTTTAGCTATGTCATGCTACAAATTCAAACCATACATACAATTTCAGCAACTGTCCTAATTAAGATTTAGGTAGCCATTTCAGATCTTTGGGTATTTGTGTAAGTACTTTTAACTACACAGTGTTTTAAAATAATGATCCAGCTGTATCACATACCTTTTATTTTCTTTCTTTTCTCAACAGAGAGCCCCCAGTCTGGGTTGATCTCATCATAACCTGGCTAAAATAAATAAATAAATAAAATAATTCAATAAATTTGATACATTTTTTCCATTGCTGACCCACTACTTTTTCAGAGAGAATACTCCCACATAAATTCAAGTCCTTCCTGAACATAAAATATACACCTGCTGTAGTGAAATTGTACTTTTCCCTGAACAGCTACATTAAAAAAAGTGGGAGAGGGGGCAGGGAAGGGGCAAAACAGACTACTGGTTTCCTAAAATACAACATCAGAAGTCACAAATATCATAAGACCTGGTCTAGTCAGCATTAAACAGTAATCATACCATAAATATTTCTGAAATATAGAATATCCAGCATTCAGAAGGTTGTCAGGTGTTATTTTTTCACATTTCTATGTAGGCCTTTAAGCATGCAAAAGAAGAATCTCCAATATAGTCCTCCTGGTTATTCTGTGTAATGCTTCTATGCACTAGTTGAATACTGGGTTGTATTACACTTTAGTTATTATCATAATTATACAGCCCCTTTCAATTCTAGTGCAGCAAGAAAACCAGCACTACTTAACAATCTCTGCATCTATCACTTCCTCTCCTTTGGGCACTGGAACAAATTTTCTTTTTTCTTGGACAGACATATGTAGATGTACTGTAGAATACTGACACTTTACTGTGCACTGTAACATTTAGAACTAATTAAAAGTTGCTGCTTTTTTTTTTTAGTGCTTGGTAACATTAGAATACATGGGCACTACACAAATACAAATGACATTGATCCTGTCCATAACTAAACTGCAATGCAATGGAAGTACAGGCAGATTATACAGCTCAGACAAGTGAAGCAGCCTGGGTCATGCAAAAGGTGGTTTTCAGGCTTTATTTTTTAGTAGAGAGTGACCTACTAATTAAAAGCAAACATGAGGCCACTTGAAGTTTAACAAATATGTTTGTATGAAAATTAGGCAGAAATCATACACATTACTAGAATATCTGTTATATTTGGACATCAGTTTTACAGACAAAATCATTCTGGAAACAGTCGAGTACTGCAATACGCCCTTACGTCACCTTCTCTAGATGATAAATAAAATGCTGAAAAAAGGTTCAGAATGCATATTCATTATCTTTAAAAAAAAAAACACCAAAACAATTCACTGTAAACATCCTTCAGAGAGATCTGTATTCTTATGAAAGTCTTAAAGGTGGAGCAGGTGAGGGGAGTATTATACATCACTTTTGCCAACATTTTTGTGTGTGTGTGCATGTTTGGTTGGTTGGTTGTGGTTTTTTTGGAAATACTTTCTTATACAAACTTGGACTCACATTTCACAGTCAATATGACCTAACCAGCTCTGACTGCTTAACTGTAAGAACCAAGACCTAAGTCAAAACTGTATTTCCTCATCAGAAATCTTGCTATTACACTTAGATCAAGAAAATAACAGCACACCAATGTGCTTCAGGATGGTAATATGCCATATCTTTATAGATTTTTATTGACTTAAACCAATAGTCAAAAATTGCAGAAAAACAGGCCAAATAAGCTTTCTTGAAAGAGTTCTTTTAACTTCATTGTTGTCATAATGTCCAAATGAAGACATCTGCCTTCATCTCATTCTTTTCCTCACTATAAAAATCTGTGTCTATATATAATTTCAATAAATGTTTTGTTGCGGACCTTATAGTACTTATTGTGCAACGCATGGACTACAAAGAAATTCAACATACTGTGGGAAAAGCTAGTTGCATTTCATATAAATGCATAACATGAAGCACGTAAGACATTCTACAATAAATGGAGAAAATATTTTTATATTGGAATTCCCAAAGGAATCAACACATTGTGCAAAGATATACCATGCAAAAGGAAACCACTGAGGACCACCAGAAACTGCAACTATTTCACACTAACACACAAATTTATTAATCAGCATGTGCACCAAAATCAAGTGTTTACTACTAAGCAGCAAAAGTTTCATTCTACACTATTTTTTTAATCAGAAATATGTATGTACACATAAGAAACATTTAGGTACAATATCCAAGATAAATTTTGTGTTGAAAATATTGAAGGTAATTTATCTTTATCTATGTCTAGTGACCATACATCCTCTTTGACTGGCTAGCCTGTTTGGATTTGACATCACAGTTCATGCCTTGTAATTTTAGAACACAATACACATTACCTGGATAAGTGAAAAGCTTTTCTGTATTTATTATTCAATAATTAATGGGTGTCAAATTCAGACAAATATCTGAAATATCTGAAATATCTTCATCAAATAAAAGTGTTATCTTTATTCAGAGTGCATTATTTAGGCCTTTAATTAGAATTTCCTTTGAAAAACTAATTGCCCAGTGGTTCAGTTTACTCCAAATATGCAAAAACCTGGAGTGTCTGGACAATTCCTAACTTAAGTTCCCTGACTTAGTTTTGCAAATAACTCCTGTAGAAAGTATGTGACCTACTGACATCAATCTGATCAACAAACAATTTTGGAGTATTATCCTGCAGCAGAGAAGGAATGTTTTGCAGTAGGAAAAGATTAACACATTAAACTTGAAGCAGAATTTGATTTCAACCATTCAAACCAAGTTAAACATGTTGGCATCCACTTATATTTTAAACTAGCACTTCAACCTACCTGTACCAGTGTTATTCACTTTTCATCAGAATGCCCCATTAAAAATAATGAAAAAGAACCACTTGTGTTAGAATTCTTTTTTCAAGTTTGAGGCATATAATTAAAAGATAGAAAGAATATTGCAAAAGTAAACACAGGTCTCTTGAAAAGTAAGTAGTTGACTGGAAAGATGGAGAATGTAGCTAAAACACAGCTACCTGAGCTTCTCTCACTTCCTAGGAAAACCAAACTCCAAAGGATTAAAACATATACTGCAAAGATCAAAATATCTGCTTCCCTCTTACCTGGTCAATCTGGTCCCATTCTCCTTGTTGCCTGAGAGATGGAATAGACCAGACTGTCAGTTTTCCCGAGAAATGAATAGCTGCCAGAAGAGCTCCATCAGGAGAAAGATGCATCTTAAAAACTCCATCCTGCCAAGCGTTATGTCAGCAAAGGAAGAAAGAAAAAAGTTCACACACACACACACACACACACACACAAAAAGTTCACATTGTTTTTACTCTTCCATGCCCCAACTGACATTTTTTACTGCAACTTCTAGCATGTATTTTTTTAAACTTTATAGCATATTAAATTTTCAAAATGAAGACTGTACAAACAAATGTTTTTCCTAAAATAGAAAAAACAATCTGAAAGTACTCTACCTTAATACCAGCAAAACTTTAAGAATGCTAATTTCTGTATCATGTTAACATACAACAAACTAAACTTGAAAGTATGGCAGTCCAAGGAGTATGCTGCTCCCATGCCCACCCAAGGAGGACAGCTATCCACATCACAGCATAGAACACTGCTCTTCCTCCCTGGAAACACACTTTTGGATGTGCATTATTACAATTCAAACAGAGAAAAGGATACATAGATGAAGAATTCTTGTGAGCAGCACATTATGCATTAGAGGACACTGAATTTAAGAATCTCTTTGGTAACAGAATAGACTAAGCAGCAATGCAGCAAATATCAGATTAAGGCCACATAGAAGAAATAGTTCAACAACAATAAGTAAGCTTTAATCAAAGCCCTGCATTGCTTCTCCTGGATCAATTCTTCCTTCAACTCTGGATATCTTAGAGGCAAAAATATACTTTCCTCCCCCTCTCAAACACGGGATTCCATGAACTCAAACACAATTACAATTGTGTGTGTGCATGTGTTTGTGTATACATATAAAAAAATAAAAGTTTCCATGAGATAAGACTCACTAAATATATACTCAAATTTTAAAGCCAAAGTTAGTGCCACTAGCAAAGCATAACAATTTCTTAACACACAGAAGTTGTATAAGAATCTAAATCCTATTTTCAGAAAGATCTTCAGGTTCTCAAGGAGTCTAATTTTCACTGAAATGCAGTACAATGTAGATTACCAAAATAAAATCAATATTAAGTGGAGGAGAGTCTAAAACCCCATTTTATTAGTACAGTTCCCTTTCGAAAGTTTCTAGATAAAGATTCATTCTACAGTAACATTAGACACAAAATTTAGGATTCAAAAGTTTCCAAGTCTTCAACTAATCAATTTTTAAGCCAGTCCTTCCCCTCTTGGGAAATACTTCAGCATAACTAAACTACAGAAAAGTTACTCCATAACCACAAAAAAGAACTCCATATGATAGTAAATTTTAATACAGCTTATAGAGCTTGTAACCAGCAAATATCCATTGAAGATGACAACATTCTCTTTGTTTTGTTTTTTTTAAATTATTTAAGTTGCTTTAAGTTATACCTATACTATAGAAACAATGATGATCAAGTAATCTGCTCACTGTTCTCATGCAGCAGTGGTTTGCAACTGAGAGCACTGCTTAAATCCAAGTTGAAAATGTGGGGTTTTTTGTTAAATCAAAAGGGAAAGAAATGTAAATAAGAATTTTAAAACAAGTTATGTAATTTACTAATGTAAATAATTCTTTATGTTCTCCGAATATGTTCTCAGGCACCTAGAGTACACTATTACATTCTTCAATTTGCATTGTTTGCCAAGGAACAGTGCATGGCTACTAATTGCAATTCTCTTTACAAGTCAAGTTGCATGTGCACAGGACTAAGAAAAGAGTTTTAAAGTCTTAGAAATGTATACCTAAATTATATATCCCATTCAGATAAGCCACCAATGGTATACATCACAGATCATAACAAGGGTTAAGCATTAACTCAGCAGTCAGTAACAAGTCCCACTGCTATTAAATTTGCATATTTGGTGGCCACTAACACATTCAAATTCACATCCCAAGCATTGTTATCTATAGAAATTAAACAGTCCTTTGGCAAAATAGGCAATGCTGCCTTGGTAAACAGCTTGTTACCTTAGAGGAACCGCAGAACAAGATATTGAAAGCCCCAGTAGGTTGGCACTTCCCATTTTAAAACTGTCATTTAAATTAGTAAGACTAAGAATCAAATCCCAAGTACAGCTGCTTCTAATAAAAAAAGTCCTCTAGTGGCTAAGCCAGTCATACCATCAATACTATTGTCAGTTTCTCACAAAGAATATAAAATATTCCTTACATATTTAAATCTCTGAAATGGGATTAGGACGTTCAAGGATGAATAACAGTTTTTTCTTTTCTTTGTAAATTTAGTGCAAGCGTAGTGAAGTTGAAGTTTAGTAGAGTCATATCGAGACTAACCTTCCACTAAGAAATTTGCTTCAGCTTTCTCTCTTCTGTATTTTCAATGAAAGAAAGAAAATATCCCCCTATTCCACCCTTGAGAGAGATTCAGAAAGACTTCTTTTCCCCTTCCAATCAAGCATCCAATTTCTTCTGCTAACCAGTCACCTAAACACCCCAAGAATCTACTAAGGTCATTTCCAAAATCTATATAATCTCAAAACTTCAAAAGGTTGGACACCGCTAGTAGACAGGGGATAAGAGAAGAAGATGAAGGTACTGTCTGGCTAGATCTAAGGCATACAGAAGGAAGCCAAGAGTACTCTAGGCAAAGCATCAGAGATATAGAGAATGCCTCCTGTCAGTACCTCAATGTATAGAGATTTAACACTCACTTACAGGAGAAGAGAATATAAAGACATACATGCCAAGGGTTCATTAAAAACAAGTTGTTTCTGATCAGCAGTTTTATTAGTTCCAGATGCACCCTGGTAGTAGAAGCTTGACTCAAATACTTGGAGCTATTCAGGAAAATTTTTCCACTGTACCTCATAACAGACTGTACAAATTAGAAATCTCTGTTTTCCCTACTTGAGTGACAGATGATGAATTTAAAACCACTCATTTTTATTCCCCCAAAATATGAAAACATCTGGCTATGTGGAGAGCTGTTTTGGGGGCTTTTTTGTATGCTTTCTGGTGGAGGTGGGGGACTACAGAGGGTTGGGTTTGGGGAGCTTTTACCCCCCAAGTGATAACTTTGGGTATAAACTTGAGAAACACTGTCATAATTGAACATGTGATCTTTTGGAACACATGAAATACCTAACAGGCTATGGTTATTACCAATTTATTAACTCAGCAGTAGATGGCTTTTTACAGCTACCTTTTTGAATAACAATTCACATTTAAGATTGAATTCTACATCCGTAGACCTGTTCCTGTCAGTATGTTCACACCAACATTCCTAAGAGCTTCAGCAGATAGACGAATTGGATTTAGAAATAAATAAATAAAACTAAAGTCACTATAAAGAAGAATCTACCAACAAAAAAAGACACATAAACGGCAAGCTATCTCATTTAAAGCTAAAGAAAGCCCATTATTTTATAAACTTTATAGAAGTACTAATTCTTAAGATGCATAAATTAACTCCTTTCAAATCAGACTCTCAGGAAGACATTAATAGACAATTATGTTACTGAGGACATTTCTGAGGATGACCTAGACCTTATTACCTGTTCTGTTCCCCGCCTGCTGTAAAATTTTAAATTCATAATCCTTAATAATCCTTTTCTCTGTACCTGTAAGAACAGAAAAATATCATACAATGAAAGACAATCTTATACATTGATTTATGCACCAAAAACTAAGACAAATCCAAAGCATTAAACAACTGAGAAGTAATATATTGCATTGCAGGATTCTTTATAATAGGCAACTTGACAGAATTTTAAAGTAATACAAGGGAAGTAGTAAGAGGCATCAGCTTGTTTACATTTTCCCATTTTGATGAGTAGTTATTGTTCCACAGAAAAGCACTACACATTTGCAATAAAATGAACACCTCACTTTTATACTTGGTGATATCTATGTGATAGTAAATACTGGAATTTGTTACAATATACTGTAAACCGATTTCAGTATAGCCACATGGTAGCTGTTACCAAATCAAACATTTATTTCCACTAGAAGCTGAATAAGCCAAGAGTCAAACTTAAAAGGCAACACATTTGAAATAAATATTTCAGTTTATGCAGGAATAAAAAGACAAAACTAACTAGACTTTCTCCAGCAAACTCAGGTGACACATATCCCAGTTCACAACTGAGGAGTTTGTGTATTTCTGCACTACAAACTTTTTTTCTTTTGAAAATCCACAAACGACAAATCAAGAACTTAAAAGTTCAAATCACTATAGAAAAAGTAAAAATGAACAGATAGTAAGGGAGAATAGATACCTTATTAGAAGTTCACATCATAACTTAAAAAATTTGAAAAGAATTTAATGCAGTGTTTTGCAAAGAGATCCATGCTGTTTCCAATTAGATAATTCTGACAGTGACAATATTCATCCAACAAAATGAGGACATATACTTACTGTTCTAATGTCATCTTCATAACTAATGACCAGTTTATAATGGGGAGAACCTGACAAAACTCTCCAAGCAGATAACCCACAACCAGCTGCTTTAGATACTCCATCTTCATCTGTTTCACAGCCTCCTACAAGCAAAAGTCTGCAAGACAAACAAAAGGCAGATTGTTTCATATACTACAAGACAACAGATGCTTTTTTTTTCTTAAATCAGAGCTATAGCAGCTTTGTTTTAACTGACCAAAAAGTTCAAGTATTTTAAGACACCCAACAGCCCCAGTAAGCTTTGAACTTCGCTGTGTTCATTCACAGTCAAAAGACGTAAGTGTTGATCAAGTAATATTTGTGGCATTTATCTCCATCAGTTCTCATCTCTGACTTTCCAAATAAGGCACAGTTCCCAATGATTCCCAACATTAAAACAAGATAGGGTTACAAATTTGAGATTCTCCCCCACCCTCAAAGAATGATGACAAATCATTTAAGCTTATGAAGAGCTTTGGCCATTCTGTTAAAGCATTAGGATTTTATTCATTGGCAACTGAACACAAAGTCTAAAAAACAAAAACAACAACAACAACAAAAAACACAGTAAAAGAAACTATTTCTCTATTATAAAAAAGAGTCAAACAGGTAAAGACAATTTTGTTTTTTAAAGCCACACTAACATTATTGCATGCACACTCTAATTGGCAATATTTTTCATTATTCACGCTAGACAATACTCTAAAAACTCTGAGACACAACCTTGCTAATAGTGCCAATTCCCACTGAAATGTATCAAAACATTTTTCCTTGAAATCTCCTGATACTATTAACAAGGAGTTTTATATTTAATTGATGATTATTTTGACAAAGACTTTGAGAACAGAGGCCTAAATTTGTTTGGAAGTGTCATTTAACTGAACAACCCATCAAAAAGTAAAGTCTCGGCAGAAAAGGCACAGATAGAAAGAGGCAAAAGTTCAGCCAGGAGAACACTGCTCAGTCTTCAAAGTTTGCATTACTCTTGAAATATTCTACCACCTAGTGGCTGAAGCTCATATACCTCTCATGTGTGGTTTGAGCATATTTCAAAACATACATTTCCTACAAGAGCCAAACACAGGAAAATCGATAGAATTTTTCCTTAGTGCATCTGAAGGAGAAAACCCCCTACTTATATAATGAACACTAACTTTACCACAGGAAATTATGTTGATCTGCACACTTGGTACTCTCAGAAGAATGTTCACTGTAACTTAACATTATTGTACAACAACATCTTAACCAATTTCAGCTACCCAGATAACAGAACAGTATCTGACACAGCAGTGAAGGAGCCTTCTGTACTTTTTAATGACTGACTAGTCTCCCAATCTAAATAAATCTCCTCATGCCATAACCCCCAAACAGCACTGATATTGATTTAATGGCCACATACAACATGAAATTAATATTTCTAATGGACTAAGACTAGTGCTTGCTGTGTGTTGTTGTTTGTGCTTTTTTTAAATGTGTTAACCAAAGTCCAAATATAACAGCATTTTTTTTAGTAAAACATTAAAGTCCTATGACTCTCTTTTTCCTGCAAGAAGCCAGAATTGATTAGAAGGTCTAGAAATAGTTTTGTGATAGCAGTAATTATTCAGCGCTCAGTTTAAAACACGCAAGTCTGGGGGGGACTGTTTTTTGTTATAGGTTTTGTTGTTGTTTTGTTTTTAAATAGCAGCTACTTTTTGAGGTAAACAAAAAACAAGAACTACCTCTTTATAAACACTTGGAGTGGTCCTTTGCACAGGTCTGGAAGCATATGTATTTAAGTTGCTAAAAAAAGTCCATTAACAAAGACATTCTAAACTTTTGTGGGGTTTCTTTATCTTCAAACTGGGGACTTTCCCTTTTCCCTAAAGTATCGTTACTGAAGGTATGACTGACTGAACTTTCTTATTTGCAGTTTTATTTTCTTCTTTAGCCAATCATTCTCTGGTGGAAAGGGAAGAATACAATTACCAAAGCTGCTACATAGTCTACAAGAATTAAATCTCCAAATTTTAGTTCTATTCAATCTGATATAATATTGGTAAAAGCAGACATTATAAAGCAAGCTCAGGCCTTTTAAAGAAAGGAACTAACTTAAAGATTACATGAACATAAGACTTATGATTTAAAAACATCTATTTTCAATTCTTATAGCATCAGATCAGAACTCTGTCACTGGCTGCAGCAACCACGAGATGGTGGCGTTCAGGATCCTGCAAAGGGCGAGCAGGGCAAAAAGCAGGATCACAAGCCTGGACTTCAGGAAAGCAGATTTTGGCCTGTTTGGGGACCTACTTTAAAGAATCCCATGGGATACGGCCCTGGAAGGAAGAGGGACCTAAGAGAGCTGGCTGATATTCAAGGATCACCTCCTCCAAGCTCAAGAATGGTCCATCCTAATGAGCAGGAAATCAAGCAAAGGCAGCAGGAGGCCTGCACAGATGAACGAGTAGCTCCTGACAAAACTCAAATATAAGCAGGAAGCATACAGGAGGTAGAAGTAGGAACAGGTGACCCAGGAGGAACACAGAGACACGCTCTGAGCATGCAGGGATGGGGTTAGGAGAGCTAAAGCCCACCTTGAGCTGAAACTGGCAAGGGGACAGGAATGGCAACAAGAAAGGCTTCCAGAAGTATATATGCAGCAAGAGGAAGGCTAGGGAAAACATGGGCTCACTGCTATATGGGGCAGGGGCCCAAGTGACAAAGGACACCAAAAAGGTAGAGGTACTGAATGCTTTCCTCCTCTCAGTTTTTAATGGTGAGGGTGGCCCTCAGAAATCCCAAGCTCCTGAGACTAGAGGGGGAGACTGGAGCAATGAAGACGTACATGAAGATGTTTATGGTCTGTTAAAATTTTCAGAGTTTGTTTTTTCATGGTGTAACAAGTTCTGTTTTGCTATCTCTAGATAATTCATTTTCACTATTTTCTTAAATAAAAAAAAAAAGTAGCAACAGGAGACTGTCTCCATCATAACTAATAGGAAAATGCATAATTTTGCAAAGTTCTTATATTAAAAACAGTGGGTAAAGCATACTCTTGCTGTGCTAATCATTTCTCCCTTAAGAATGTCCCATTTAACTGTAGAATAGTCATATGTAAAGCTTCTCTGACTGCGCATTCATGACATGCTTTTTTTTTTTTTTTTCTTGCAGCGAGAAAAGAATAAACCACACAGTTAAGGAACAACCTAATTTCTATCGGACTCAGCAAAATCTACCATGAACATCTGTGGATGAAGACTCCTTCAAATTCTGATAAACATCATGAATAGCGTGTGGAAGCAAACATACTTTTTGAGTAATTAACTTCACATGCTCTTTACAGCAACAGCAGATAAAAAAAAAAGCAGCCGCATAATGCACCTATAGTTTTCCAGCAGATATTTAGCAAAAGCAATTGGGTGGTGAAGATCAGCTAGTGAAGATGACTACAGTTAGCATAGCATTGTATTAGACAATTATATTACATTAGACAATCAGCGACAAAACTCCAGAGCGGATACCAAAGCAACAGGAAACTGTACTCCAGCACTGTGTGGAACACAGATGAAATTTCTGTTTAACAAGCAGTAAATAACCGTAACAGAAGGCTCCCAAATGAACACTGCAACCCTAGTGTTAAAATACAAAAGAATTTCTAGATTATATATATTCTATTTCTGAATAACAAACACAGGGTTGCACTAAGCCTTTTATGTGAAAAATTTTACATTTTAAGTGACCCTAAATTCGCTCTATGTTATTTGAATACTTTCCAATCAACACCAATTGTCTCTCTTTCACACCGGCTGTTTGTTCTGGCCAATTGACTGCACAATTCTCAGGTAATTATTTGGACAGGGAGTCAGGGGCACTTACTGAGACGCCATTTTAAACTAAAATACCGGTAAGAGTGTTTGGTTGTACAAGCCATACTAAGCAAGAGTTCCATCTCCACTCCCAGAGAGTGCCGCTAATTTTGGGACCCACAAAGAGTAAATGAGTTGGTAAAAATAAATAAATAAATAAATAAGCATAATAATCATAGAAAGGCAACTATTTACTACTGGAAAGTTTAAGCAATCTCCTACTCAAGTAACTAGCAAAGTCAGAAGCAACAAGTCTTCCTACCACTAAGTATTCAAATCAAAGAAGATGATGTAGCAAGTTTAATTTTATTCAACTCTGACATCAGCTAGATACTAGAAACTATTTGAACAGTTTGTTTCTGTTTCAAGAAAAAAGTGACTTAAACTGAGGAAGGCTTGGAGGGACGAACATCAGTCCTTCAGGGACAAGGGAAATATCAGTAATACACAAAGTACAATCAGTGAGCAGCAGCTACAATAACTCTGCAAGATATTAAAATATCAATTTTTCTGCAGGCACTTGGGAAGAGGAATTTGCAGATTTAATGCCATACAGTTAACAGTCCAATTTGTTTGTGTACATATTCTTACATTTCCCTTCTGCCTCCTTCCTGTGCCTTTGATCATTCTAGCACTGAAGCTTAATACACTGCCACTGATCAAAAAAACATAAGAACTGCCCCCCAACTCCTACAAAACAGAGCTTTCAGATATGCTGCACAATTGTTCTGAGGAAGGTCTGTTAAAAAATAAAGTTAAAAAAAAAAAAGGAAATAACAGATTTTCAAATAACCTGCAGCACATATCTCTACAAAAGAAAAACTTCTAGCAGGAACCTAGCACATCACATGAAACCCCACGTAGCAGCTCTGATAAGTATTTTGTCTAAAACCTATCTACCCTATTGTGCATGATGCAGTTTATTCTCTATTAGCTAAAATGGGCATACACTCATTTGCATGCTCACATCTGACCAGAATTTGTAGCACACAGTTTGGTATCACAGCTTAATACTCTGAAAGATGTTGGCTAGATCAATGCTACACAGATCATTACACATAAAGTGATGAATTTTCTAACTTTTTCAACACAGGAACCAAGTTTCACATGAGTCTTCTTCACAGTCTGACCAAGTATTAGCAGATTAGTGGTGCCACAACAAAACGCATTAAAAAAAAAAAAAGTTAAAATCAGCATAATGACTGCAAACAGTTACTCATGACAGCACCGCTATCAACTCCTAGTAATCAAAAATTAACCTGTAGCCTTGTCCATCCATAGGAATTTCAACTTCTTCCACAAGCTCCAACTTCCAATGAAACACATCATTGAATTAAAAATTTCAACAGCAGTGACAAAAATTCAATTACAGTTGACCATACAGTGCCAGAGATGACTAAGAGACAAATAGCAACATAAAGAGCAAGAGAAGAATTGTCAATAGTAGCAACAGCAGCAGCTCTAAAATTGCCTGAACTAGCTCTCAAATTCTCTCAAGATAAATCTTTTCACAGAAATTTTGGAAAAACTGTCACATATAGTGCAACGTATTCATAATTTAGAAGCATCTTTTAGGATACATGAAACTCAATAACAGCTGGAATTAAGATGTCATATCAATTTAGATACATGCAAAGCTCAACCTCAAGTCAAAAAAGCCACCTCTCAGGATAGCAAAAGAATTCATCATCGCAGCATGTACTTAAATTTTAAAAAGCTTTTCACAGAGAGCAAAATTCAACAGCAAAGGCAGGAACTATTAAGATGAATAGCATAACTGGTGTCAAAAGAAAATGAAAGGTATTCCTGAGAGCCTCAGCAAAGATCTGGTCTTGTTTACCAATTATTTTTTTCAGGACTAGACAGAAGATGACTCCAAAATAACAACAGTTGACAGGCAGCCTGGGAATAGCAAGAAGAGATTTTTTTTTCTGTTTACTTTTTTTTTTTTGGTGGGGGGGGTAAGTAAATAAAACAAAGTTAGTCTCAGTCTGAGGAAGAATATACCATACCACATATACAGGAGAGATATGGGCATACTGTAGCAAGTCAAGCAAAGGGCTATAAAGTTGCCGAAGGGATTGGAGCATCTGTCATACAAGGAGATGCTGAGAGAGCTGAGATTGTTTAGCCTGGAGAAGACAAGGCTCAGAGGAGATCTTAATGTTTATCAATATCTGATTCGGGGAGGGGAAAGAAGGTTAAGACGACAGAGCCAGACTCCTGTCAGTGGTGGCCAGGGACAGGACATGATGCAATGAGCACAGTTTAAACAGACAACTGTTTTTTTGTTGTTTACTGCAGATGACTGAACATTGGAACAGGTTGTCCAGAGAGACTGTGGAGTCTCCATCCTTTAAGATACTCAAAATTGAGGCGTGGGGGGGGGGGGGGGGGAAGGGTACAGTGAAAGATCTCCAAAAGGCCCCTTCCAACCTTAATGATTCTGTGATTCTGTAACTTGGGCCAGTTAATCAAAAAGCTCGGCTGCCCTTTTGCAGGGCATATTCACCCATTTTCAGAAATTTTCATGAATTTGTGCTGAAGATAACAAATATATACTGGTCTCACAGGGAGCAAGTTCAATGTAGGCTTTCAAAGAGAACTTAAGACTTTCATGCAATTCTTCTGTCATCAATTTTGCTGCAATGACAAGCAAATTCAAACTGAACCCAAACTCCTTATCTACCATAGCTATTACATTTTAGGCTCTAATACTGGACATCTGTAAAAACTGCAGATAAACCTGAAGTAAGACATTAACCTCCAGTGTAAGATACCCCAAATTAGCAAGCTATCAAACTTTGCGCTAGAGTCTGCAGAGAGCTAGACTGCCATCAACTCACCCTGAAGCAGAAACTTACATTTTGTCAACTAAAGTGTACCCTAAATTCCATTAAATATGAAGGATGGATCACATGGTAACACTAACATACAGATATCTTTTCAGCAGCAGTGAAACTCAAGATTATACTTTTCCCCAAATTATTTTAAAAGTATAAGTTCTTGAGTGCTATTTTACTGCAGTTCAATAAGAAATAAGCAATTACATAGCTACATAGAGAGCGGTAAGTCAGTGCTTACAAGCAGTAGAGATAGACCAGTTATTACTTCACCATCTAAAAGTAAAATACAAGAAAGCACAAAGTGACCAAGTTGCATATAAGATAAGTGATTAAAGATTTCATTTTCAATAGTGTGATCTGTTCACATATAATTTTCTTTACTGCACAACTTAAGAAAATTGCCTCCCTCCAAGTCCTCTTTTTTTTTTTTTTTTTTTTTTTGATAGAAAGCCTGTTCAACTTCTGTATTTGACATCAGAGAGCTCTAAAATGATGAGCAGAGTCTCTGGTTGAAGTTTTCTAACGCAGAGTAAATTCAAAATCCAGAAGAAAAAAGATTTGCCTACATGAGGGGCAATGTATCATTTCTTTCTGCTTTCCATCGCAATCCTTCTGGTATAAATTTTTCAGTTCTACTAAGCAATTCTACTGAATGCACATAACAGAAGATACTATGATCATCACATCCAATCCTATTTGAATATTCGTAATTCCATGGAATCAGCCATAATATTTGTTTTTAACCAGGAAAGAGTTCCTGAATGTGTGTTCCACAAACTTCGTGCAAACTTATTATTTCGGCAGCAGCTACAATCACGTGTTTTCATGCAAGAAAAAGGCAGTTCTCTCCATAGAAAATGAGAAATATACACAAAATAAAAAGTCTGTCAACCATAAACTTCCATAAAGTTAACTTTAATTACTAATATTTTGATTAAAATATTCTAAGCACAAAAACAACATTGTCTCCTGCTCTTTTACTTTACACTAGTATCAAATTTAAACACACAAGACTAAGATGATATAAGAATAGCAGGAGAACCAAAATTATTACTTCTCAGGAGGGAAGAGAAGAACGAGAAAATGCAAAATTTCTCGTTTCTTTCTTCTTATAAACTGCTGTGGCAAGATTTTGTCATTTGTATACACAAAGCAATGTCCTGACTACTCGGTTGGCAACTGTGCCAAACGACTTTCTATTTGTTCTCCTGTTTGTGGGTTCAGAACTGTCAAACTGTTATAGCAGATGATGTCGTTTGCCTAGAAACTCCTCCTCCAAAAAATGAAACACATCCATGTGTTATCAGAATAATTTAATAATTTGACCATACTTTGAACATTAACCAGTGTTCTTTGCAACTGTCTGAACAAGTCTCTTTCCCAACATTAGGAGCAGAAAAGATAGCTTTGGAGGCAAGTATCAAGAGACATTAACCCTAGCCTGATCAAAGGAAAGAATGAATAGGTTCTGTTACCTGTTGAGGTAGCTCTGCCAGAACTTCATAACCCTGACCTATTATCCTGAAACTCTAGATTTAGATAATGAATATGAATCGTGTGGAATTGTTAAACAGGAACAAGATAGAAAAAAAGAAATCATATTCAAAATTGATCTCTCAAGTAACAAGCTAGAAAAACATTAGTTCTCACTAATAACCATTTTTTCTTAAGATAGGACAGCTCACTTAACGTTCAAATACGAGAACAAGTTTCTAACAATAAGTTTCCTCTAGTACTCTGCAGCCAAGTCTAATTTCAGTTAAAAACATGCAGCGATTATAATAATATATTCTGTTGACAAATTCAATCTTTGTAGTTCTAATAGAAGGAAAATATCTAGAAAGAAGTTCAGTTCTTACAGTTGAAAATAAATAGAAAATAAGTTGCTGAATTTGTCTACCCCTCCCCAGTACTGAAACACATGTATTGAAAACATATAGCAAGCAGATACATATATTTTTTAATAGAAATACTTGGCAAACCAGCAAATATTCCAACTAAATCCAGTTTAAGAGCAGGCAGCCAATTAGTCCACCTTTCATGTCTGGTATCTGTGCCACACACACACACCAAAAAACATATGCCCCAGCCTTTCCCCCCTTCAAATTGACAAATGTCTTTTGAAACCAATTCTGACATTCTAAAAATCCTGTTTTTGCACGGTACTCACACAGCAAAGGATACATCCTGATTTTTTATTTTTAGAGCTGAGGGCTGTATTTGATAATAATTACTATTAGTTTGAGGCCCAAAAACCTTTTATTAAGAAAAATCTCTGAAAGTCCATGCAATATATCTCTTAATAGTTTTTACTGCCTTTAGAAAAGTAATATACAAGGCTTAATTGTAGTGCAAAGACTCTTGTAGACTTTTTAATATTAATTTAATGAAGACATTATGCACTAACCATGAAAGACAGATGTCTATAGATAGTTCTCCTAGAGTTCATAAACACACTAGATGCCATTTGTTATGTCTGTGACTGTCCCAACTTTGTCATTCAAACAACTGTATTTTATTCAGTATCTTTACACATTATTAGTCCATTAGTAAAGCAACATCGCCAACTAGGACCTCTTTCAAAAGTAAGTGATATATGACTTGTTACTTCTGAGTCACTAAATATCAGTAATAGATGGTTTTTTCCTCCTCTTCTTTAACACATGCAACACACTTTAATGTCTATTTTGCCACTATTATTCATTATTTCCATATTATTGGCAGGTAGCAAACAGAACACTTACCTGTGACCAGGATGATAAACAACAGCAGTTACTCCATGGCCATAATGGCTGCTAAAGCTGAAACTATGACTTTCTTGGAAGCTTTGATTTGTTCCAACACTATGTATGGGGAAAAAGATAAGTATATTATTTCAGATTTATATTTTTAAATAGTGGAAAGTTCTTTTAAAATTTGTGGTACCTTCTCAGAACAAGTCAAAACTTATGCTTACCTTACAAGATAACTTCTCAGTTCTCCACGATAATTAATGACAAGCAGTTCAGCTGACCATTGTGCACTTGCTTTGTATTCTAAGAAGATTAATCCAGCGATAGCATAACTAAGATCTCCTGGAAAACCTGTTGTCTTTACCCAAAAGACAGACATTGAAAGTAAGGCAGAGGAGAGGAGGAGAAGAGTGCTTCAGTTACTGAAAGAACTACAAGTCAAATTTACTCTATTCTATAAAAAGTGTATTAAAAAAAGCTAACAGAAGAAGTTGTTCATAGATTTTATTACAAAGAGAACACACATCCTTTGATCTTGATTTTAAAGAAGTTTTATTAATACAAGGTATGCTAAGAACACACTAAGGAAACATACTTTGAAAATCCCCCAAATTAGCTTAATGCAATCTTTGAATATGTAAAATATGAAGTATATTCTGTTGGGCAAGTCAACAGCAATTGTATTTTCCTCATACAAAAGAAGTCTTCTCAAATTGCTCAAGCAGCAATATTTTCTTGATTTACAACAGAATCTGCATACAAACTGCATAATAATAGGTCAACACTTCCATGAAGGAATACTGGGAAAGTTGAGGTGTCACTGCAATCATTTGCACACATTCTAAGTAGATGATACTGTAATTTCAGTATTTGATGTACCAGCAGATCTACCACAATTTTGAGGAAAAACAGAGGTGAAGATTCTGACTAGGTACAACACCAAGCTGATATGCTTTGCGCATGCGATGCATGATCTGAGTTTAATTAACTATAATATACCCATCACATGATAAACACTTCATAATATATTTCTGTTTAGTATTCATATTGTAAGGCTTTGTACCAAAGTATGCCATGATAAAAAAATAAAAAAAAAAGACAGAGTGATTACCATTTCTTACTACAAGGAGTTTTATTGCATTTAAATTTAATCAGAGAGAGTACTTACTGGTGAAATGACCAAAAGCTCACTACCCATTAGGTCAAACACTCTCACTGTTCCAGTGCTTTCAGCATAAGCGAGCAATGTACAGTCATGGCTCCACGCCACACGCCTCCACTGTGGGTTAGGATCTTTTGGTACTATAAAAAAGGAAAAAAAGTTCTTAAAAAGAGAGATAGTTTCCTGCTAACACTGTAACATGTACTTAACTGGTATTCACCTATCAATGGCCACAGTTTGAATCATGACAAAATGAATGGCATTGCACCACATAATGATCTCCAATCATCCACTGACTCTCCAACTATTAGATGTCTTTACATTGTTAGTATATTCCTTTGCACACACTTTTTATAAACATTGTATCACTTGTAGATTTTTTTTGCCCCTTTCAAACAAAGCAAGGTATAAGAGAACATAAAGCATTTTTGTACCTATAAATTTGATTTCTCGTAAAAGCTTTCTTTGTTTAACAAAGTTATTACAATACTTATTATCTGTATTAACTGAACAACATCCTGCCTCCTGGAAATAAGTGTTCAGTCTGGTTAATCAGCAAAGAGCTGGCAAGGTATTAGAAACAGCCCATTCCATTATACTTATCAGGATCCAAAGTTGTACACCAACAGGAAACAACATGTATTACAACAAAGAGAGAAACAAAAATTTAAAAGATCTACGCCTAATTTGCTGGTAAGAGCACTGTAAAGGCCATACAGGGCACCATGTATCATCATCACGAAATCACTGATAGTTATTCTAACAAACATTACAGAACCTTATCCTATCACACCAACTTCATAGCATTTGCTGTCATCCCATTGCACTTTTACAACAAGTTCCCTTTTTCAGGTTTCCACAGGATTTATAGGAAATATTTAAAAATAGTGCATGACAATTCAAATAAGCTTTAAATTAACTTTTAAAAAGTGATTTATGTGATTGGGAATCTCTAGCCCAACAACACTCATTTCCTGATAGACCCTCATTCATCTACCTGCTTTTGAAAGTTATATTTAACATGTGAGGAGGTAGCGATCAAGAGAGGAAAAAGAAACAGAATCTCAAAAAAAAAAAAAAAAGTTAATTGCATCAAGAATTGCAGGATACCTATCTTCATTTTAACACTAATGAAAGCACAACTGAATACTGTCCAAGCATAGCTTGCGGGCAGGGTTGGGCACTGACACCCAATATGGCACCAAAAACCATTAATTTAAGTATCATTTCACTTCAGATTCAAGGTCAGTATGTTAATCGCCACAAAAAGAAAAGGTGGGGAAAAATGAAACTAATCAAAGAGAAATTAGTAGATCTCCCCAATGCTTTTAAGAAGTCAGAAGGTTATCTTAAAGGGTAAGGAAACAACAATGCTTAGCAATACATGAATAATAAACAATGAAGAAACTAAGTTGTAGAGGTTACCGTATTGCATACCTTGACATTTTCCAACAGTGGATCCAAAGTCATCTTTTGCAGACCTGCAGAATAAAACTCAATTATGGATTTAGACAAAAAGCACTATTCAATTCTGAAGAACAAATAAAATACTATAAAAATACTCCAAGTGCACAATTCAAAGATTTGCATGTATTTACTTATTCAAAAAGGCAAATAGTAGCCTTCATCCTTAGGCAGCTAGTATAACTAGCAGTACCTTAAGAATTCTCCTTCCAACATATAAATAACACCATCCCCCATTTAGTAGTAATGCTGTTCAAAACACTAGTGCAGCATTCGAGTACTTCAGCAGGTAACTTTAAAAAAAAAAGTCAGAATCCTCTAGGTTACTATTTTAGCAACAATGAAAGAATACAGTTATATTTTTATAGTTGGAAAATAAAATTTATTTCATAGTCTGTAAGCTGACATTTATGGTGTTCACACCACTTCTGGCTGAACAATTTTCATATACTTGCTTCTTTTACATATAAATAGAAGGTCTGACCTTCTAGCAAATGGATTTTTGTGGAAACAAGTAAACACACTCAATCAAGATCTGCTGTACAGCTAAATGTGTTCTTGAACTAGCAAAGGAGGGCTTGCTATTAGACAGTGGTGGAGAAAAGGAAAGCACGAGTCTTAATGCAATTCATATTATTTTTAAAATCAGGTGAAGCATTACACATGTGCCAGCTGTTCTACAGAGCAGTAGAATAATAGCTTCTTGTCCCACTTCATTTGTACTCTCCCATAATGATTTTAAAGAGGAATGAAAGAGCAAAGGTTAGAAAGACCATGAATTCAGTTTAGTGCTTTAAAGCAATTTGAGTTTTTCCTCATCCATATCTTATAAAATGAAATAACACAGTTTTTTGGTTTGTTGGGGTTTTTTTTTTTAGGGGGGGGGAGGGTCATGGCAGGGGGGAAGGCCAAGAATTAAAAAGAAACCAAAGGTATCTGAGTTATAATGAATGATGATTATTCCATAGCTCACTTGTAGAATGTACATAACACTCTAAAAGAATAGAAATATCTTTAAAGTATGGTTAGTAAAACAGCAGAAATACTTTCTCAAAACTCTACAACTGTGGTTGTTAAGTGATAAGCAGTATTAAGTTACCTGATTTCTACACACTGGTCTTGAACAACTGCCAACAGTTTACCATTGCTGAAAGAGGAAAAACAAAGATGTGAAAGTTCAACTAAAGATCACTCTTGCAGACTGTGGATCAGAGTTCTATGCACTTTTCTGTAAGGATAAATTCAAGTTCTCTTTCACAAATCAAAATAAGTTGTGAAATACCAATTTTTATGCAAAAATGTGATATTAACAGAATTCCCTTCATGTCACAAACATATGCATCACTGTGTCTCTTTTCTAGCAGCACCAAGAAAACAGAAACAATGTCTAGAATCTTGTACATAAAAGGTCAGAACCAGATGTTGCATATGGAAAATTTTAAGCCAGTAGTATTTGAAACTATGTATTGTTTTATGTGCAATAAACAACTATCATACTTCAGGAAGTCAGGTGATCTCCTTCGGAGGTCTCCTCTGCTTTGTACCTAACATACAACACTGCACAACATGCCAGTTTCATCAGTGAGGACCATCGCCTCCTTCAAAGAATCATCATCTCCTCCAACAATACAGAAATCTTGCTGAACTACTGATCATATCTAGTTAAACATAATAAGTAAACATATTCCAAACTACTTTCATGTCATTGAACCATTTTCTGTATAAGTTTATGCTTATTAAAAAAAAAGCGTTGATTCAACTGATGCTGCTAAAATTACTACAAAACAGTTGCTCCTAGTCCAGGAATTCTTATTTCTCCCCTCAGCACACAATACCAACAGGTCTTGAAGGTCTCTCGAAGCACTCATTTTTCACATTTTTTAAAATATGCAGTTTTTATTACACACCCTGCAAGTTTTGAGATCAAATTCAACAGTCATGAATATGATCCCAGCAAAAGGATTACATTGCTAATCACTTTTCCTCAAAAAATTGGAAGGACATTCAGATACAAGTGAGAGGATGTATTAAGAGAAGGCAAACACTGTGGAAGTCCCTAGACAGCCTAAGGAAAGGTCAATCTGCTGCCTGTGAAAACCTCCAGTATTTCCTTTGACCAAGGAGAATAACAATACCTTCAGCATGCTATTAACTCAGCATTGTTGCCAATGAGGAAAGTAGAAGGGAAAAAAAAAAAAAATCCCACACTGGTGATAATTGGTACAACTGGAGAAAAGTTAATGATGCTAGTTCCTTTCCTATCTCAGGGAACATAGTACTGAATCTCTTTTTAGGTTTTTCCCACAGTATCCACTATATACTTGAATACAGCAGCTATGCCGCACAACCTCCTCCCAACTCAAAAAAGCTCTAGCAGATCACAGACTATATAAGACTGCGTATTTTCTTGCTTAAAAAAAAAAAAAAAAAAAGAAAAAAGAAAACACACCTTACCACCACCAAAACACCCACACACGTTAACATATTCACTATGTAGCAATCTTTTCTGTCAAAAATGGTGAAGCACAAGAGTATACAAGCTGGTTACCTTGCAAGTACTAGATGCCAGCTGATCTGCTTATTAACCAGACGAACCAGTCCAGTTGGCAGGGTAAACTTTGCAGGGCTGGAATAAAAATGTTACACTAAATTAGAATGTACACCTAACAAAAAAGCAGTAAGTGAGATATACATCTCGAATGACTTTATTTCAAAGGCAACCATCAGCCAGCTGTGAGGTTTTAGCAAACTAAACACGAGTCAGCAGTACACCTTGACAACAACAAAGGCTAACAGCATTTTGGTCTGTAGTAATGAAATCATAGTTAGATATTAAGGGAACTGATCACTTACTCAGTCTTTAGACTGGTCTGCATCCAGTTTCAGATCCCCATGCTACAAGACAGACACTGATAAACTGGAGGGCCACCAAGATTGTTAGGGGACTGGAGCACTTGCCCTACGAGAAAGAGCTGAGGGAACTATATTTGTTTAGTCCGAAGAAAGAGACAGCTTCAGAGGGACCTAATAGCAGCCCTTTGATACCTAGGAGGAGGTTACCAAGAAGATGGAGCCACTGAGGTGCATGAAAATGGAACAGTGCTCAGACTAAAACAGAGAAGTTTCCAAGCTGACATAAGGAAAAATAATTCTTCACCAAGAGGACATTCAAGCACTAACAGGCTGCCCAAAGAGGCTGTGGAACCTCCACCCCTGAAGGTTTTCAAGACCCAGATGGAGAGGGCCCTGAGCAATTGGGCCTGATTTCAGTGTTCACCCTGTTTTTCTCAGAAGGTTGGATTTGACACCTCCTGGACTCCCTTCCAAACTGAATTATGTTTTATATACAAAATGGCATATAGAATTAATTACAAAAGCTTTACCAAAAAAAAATAATAATAATAATAAAATAATAATAATCAGGTCTCCAATGCAACTACTGGGGGGTTTTGGTTGTTTTTAAAGAAGATGAAATGAACTCATTCTGTCTGCAAGTGAATCCTTGTGGGCAGACTTGTACGACTGCATGAAGCCCATTAATCAAAACAGAAGCCTCAGAACAAAAACACAAAATAAAGTGGAATACCAGCAAGGGGGGGGGGGGGGAAGGGGCATTGCCTAGAAGAGAAAGATGCTGCTGACTGTAGGATTGTTTCCCAAGAAGCCAACAACAATATACCTCTAAAGGAAGAACTGATATCTTCAGCCATGCTAAGGGTATCGACAGGGTTGTATAACCACAGACTAGGAATTCTCAAATAACATTATATTTATCCCCCAATATGTTTCTGAAAATTGTTTAAGGGACTTTTGAAACAGAAGTTATAAATGGTATGACTGTTTAAGCCTGTTGCTCAAGGTGTTATCAAGCGTTTTGTATGACAGTGTCAACTGCCAAAAAACCCCGTGTGTGTGTGTATATGTGTGTGTGTGTGTGTGTGTGTGTATATGTGTGTGTGTGTGTGTGTGTGTATATGTGTGTGTGTGTGTGTGTGTGTATATTCAAATTACGACCTAAATGGAAGCAAATACTGTCATGGTGTCAGACCTGACGGGTATGCCATTTGTTGCTCAAACAGACAAACAGCTTCATTTGCTATGTCTCTTTTGGAGCGGGGGGATAAATATGTATTTTGGGAAAGATAATGCTCCAAATGGAAGCTTATTTTAGCTACTGACAAAAGATAAGAGGGAAACCAGTATACATCTTGATTATTTTCAAGACAGGCTTCAACTGTGACCCAGGTGGTTACAATTCAAATTCAAGAGGAGAGACACATATTCTAAGTATCGTTCAGCAATATTTTAGGCAGTGTTCAGTTTTAGTGTCATTAAAAATAACTTTCCAATAAAACCAAAAAGCTACAAAAATATTACCAAATAAAAATATTAAGCATTATTCTCCTCAAACCTACCTGTACCGGATATATCGAAGCAAAAACAATGCAGGGCCTATGGGAAAAAAAAAAAAAGGCAGCAAGAATTACATTTTTGACTGTTTAAAGATAGTTCCCAGCTTACTGCACACAGAATGCAAGAAATTCCCTGGAAAGAAAGAAACATTTTAAAGCAGAGGGGAAAAACAACAACAACAACAACAACAACAAACAAAAACAACAACAAAAAACACACACTTAATTTTCTTTGGCCAATGAATCCTTATATTACCAAACTAAATGGAAATGGCAAATCAAAAGTCTCTACACATCTCTGGATATTCTAGGAGAAATGCCTGAGGGATGAAAATCCAATTCAGTTACTGTATAAATCAAGTGCTGAATATTAACATAATCAGATCATGATGTAAAGCTTCCTTACGGAATTGAGTTTGTTATTTGGGCTTTTTTAGACAAGGGCTGGTAACAAAACAAACAAACAAAAAGACAAATGAAACACAAAAAAAACCCTCAACAATATTTTGCAAAATACAACAGGGCTTCCAAACTCCTTAAATGTAAATTTTATTAGTCTGCCCCCCATAGGTTAATGGAGGCAAAAAAGCAGACAAAAATTAAAATAACTTAACAGTATTGATAATCAGAAAACAACTTTCTGAAAACCCAGCCTGTGCTCTATTTCCATTACACTAGTCACTTCATAGAACAGAAGGTGTTTGTGGTTTTTTTTTAAACAAGCAACCTACACATCATTCTTATAAGTCATAAACATAAAAACCAGTCATATTTACCTGTAATTGCTCTAGTGATGATAAATGATGCACCATGTTTTTTGCTGCCTCTTGGCTGCAATTATAACAGTAATGGTCAAACACTGCATTATACATTTTAGCTTAATTATAGTATTCATGCATATATTCAGTGAATTAATTTAAGCTGTGGGCTAGTCTACAAATTTTATGTTTACCTGCAATTACTTCCAACTTCATATTAAAAGCATAAGACAAAACAGGCTATATAACCAAATATTTTCAATAAAAGCCAAGTTCTAATAAACATAATATTACTACAGGTGTCTATTGATACAGCTTTCCCTTAGTCTTTGGTAGTAATAAAAGCCATTGACTTGTGACTATGTCCTCTTGTAACGTATTATAAATCATTCTTTCTACGGCATATAGACTAGGAATTATTCTTTCTAGGAATACAGACTGCATATGCCTACTGTAGAAAAGAGTAAGTTCAGTCCGCTTGTTTTTCCCCAGTTCTAAATGATTCTATGAGTCTTCCCCTGCAACCTTAGTCAGAGAACCACTGCCTCATTCGCTCTTTGCAATGATTAACAACTCAATAATTCTTTCTGTTCTCATCATATACCTTGGGATTCCTGAAGAGCTTGTTATATACAATCATATCACTGCAATGAGTACAGACTGCTTGATTTTCTCACCAGCCTTTTCTCTGGTTTTGTCACCTCTCTGTATGTGATCTTTACAAAAGTCTGTTAATTTCCCCAAATAAAATATTTCTCCGGAAACATAATATATGTAAATGAGAATACTAGCAAGATCTAAGATTAAAGCCAATATGGGGTCCAACTTAAGAAATGCCAGTTTTAAGTGTTTTGAATTTAACAGAACTTTAAACTCTCATCACAGGGGGAGCTTCCAATGGTTGTAATTACAGTTGGAATTGCTCAGCACTTCTGCAATCAAAACTGAATCATCCCAGATGACATACAGAAAAATAAAGAAAAGGCAATAGAGACCTGTGGGGGGTATAGTTTAAGGCCTTGTTTTGTATCCTGCAAGACTGTGTAGGTAGAAATTTAATTTGATTTCCCAGTGTAACATTCAACTTAACTTCCTTTCCCTTTCTGCAATTCCCCACCTCAGTCATTCCAAACCATTTGGTTCTATAAGAAATAAGGTGGGAATTGTTTTTGTGACTTTTTCCTGTACAGTGCACAGTGTGAACAAACCAGAGTTAGAGACTGATGTTCCAAGAGGAAAGGCACAACCACCTAAATAATATTATTGTTAAGACACTTTAAGACAAACACTCAATCACACTGACAAAATTTCTGTTTGCCTGTGTATGTCAGTGTAAAATCAATTTTCCACTAAAGCCTTAGCGCATGTTGAAAGTATCCTTGTCTTCTGACAGTCTTCAAAAAATTGTAATTCCAACAAACCACAAAACGTAACATTTCCAGGCCTTTCTAATTCTGCCATTTAAAATGGTAATTATCTTGAAGCTATAGTAAGTAAGAAAGAAATGATGAGTTTAAAATAGCCTGTAACATTTGATCAAGTTGACAAGCAGAATTCTATGTTGCTTAGAAATTCCAGTAATTGGGGTGGGTCAGAACCCTCATGCTGTGGTTCCACGATCACTTTAAACCGGCATACCCACGCTGCTGCTGAAGAGAGGTCTCACACTTCCCTCTGCTTTTACCGACACATTCCTGACTCCCTCATACCTACATGAGTGCTTGTATGACCACCCAACAGAAGCAGATAAAACAAGAAAATTCATTCTCGAACTAGTCAGTTCCATCCACTGTACAACTTCAAGAATACCAATGACAGCAGAAGAGAAAGGATGCTGGTCAGCAAAAGTTTTCCCATTTGTACAATTGTAGAACCACAGTCTCATGGGCCCCTACACCTAAGGCCTCCTTAGGATTTTCAGATATGCAAATCTTTCATCTATTACTAAAAAGAGGGGGGGGGGGAAATAGTACTGACCATCTCTCAAAACAAAGTTAAATAAAAACGGATGCAGCTGTCTATTTATCTACATGACTAATCCAATATGTTATCAATTGATAACACTGCAACTATTTTTGTCAAACACCTATTCCTATGGCAGCAACTGAGGATTTAGAATGCAAGATAAAAAAAAAACAAACATGATGTCTTTCTGGCAAACAAAAAGCTATTTATATGGGAATGGTTTTAGTAATCATGAGTAGCATTATTTTGTCTGTGATGTTTTGCCATATCCTCTGTTCAAAAGTTCCTATTAAGCATAAAACCCTGTTAAAATACTTCCATAATGTATTTTCCTAACTAAAAACACTATAACAAATGCAGTGGGCTTGAAAGCCCAGTACAAGCAATAAGACTACATTCCTTGCATCTTATATGTCCAAAGCAGACAGCAATAGAAATAGAGGCAACTAACTCAGCATATTGCTTGGAAAAGATGAAAAAGCAAACCCTTAGCATCTGAGCTTTTCCACTGACTCATGGAAAGATAGAATACAAGCAGGATCTTACAATACAGGAGTAACGTGTTCCTATCTTTAAAGCTTTGTCAGCTACCTGTGTGCCATCTACACACACAAAATGATATACCTCTTAACTCTTTTCAGCCCTCTCAAAATACAGGTATAATCAAGTAGCATTCTGTTGTAAAAGTCTGGAGGGTGAACTAATTTGTCTCATGCAAAGTAAGCTGGATAAAGGCCAAGCAGTCACGGTGCAGTTCCCATCGCTCTCAGTACAGCTGTCCCTGCAGACCGCGCCTGAAGTTTGCTACAGCCCCTCCTTGCGTCTCCTCGACAGTAAAACCTGGTACGCCTTAGTCACACCTAGAGAGCAAGAAAGCTTTCACGGAAAACCCGGTGGCACATACACGAGTGACAGTGCACGAATTAAGTGCCATCGAAACGGAGCGGGGCAGAGGCAGGACCACCACAGGGCACGGGGCTCCGTGCTTGCCCCGCTGCTCTCCCCCTCGCCGTGCCCACGCAGGGCCGGGCTGGGCAGCGCGGCAGCAGAGGCGCCTTCCCCAGAGGGAGGCTCCCTCCCAGTCCCTCGCCGGGCGGACAGCGACCTCCCGCCGCCGCAGCTGCCCGGGCAGCGAGGAACAGCCCGGCTCCCTCCCCGCCCCGCCCCGCCCCACCCCACCCGCCGACGTGGCCGGTCCCCCGCGCCGCGCCGCGGCCCGGCCGGGGCGACACTCACCTGCACCTCCGTCTCTGGTGGCCACTCGGTGTTAACGAGCAAGTCGTAGAGGATGTTCTCCTCCTCGCCGCCCTCCTCCTCCTCCTCCCCGCTGACAGCCGCCATCTCCGCCTCCGCCCCCCTTCCCCCGCGCTCCCCGGCGGCGGCCATGCTCGCCCGGGCCCAACCCACCGCCGCAGCGACTACGGCGCCCGGCACAGGCCAAACCGCTGAGGCCACGCAGCCGCGCGGGGGAGGGGGAGAAGGGCGGGGAGGGCGCGGCCCGCGCTGCCCCCTGCCGCGGCCGCTGCTGCTGCCGCCCGGGGCGGGCCGGGCCTTGGGCCGCGAGGAGGGCGGCGGGCTGGGCCCTGCCCTTGGCCGCCTCGGCAGCGGGAGCGGGCCGCTGAGCAGCCCCGCCGGCCCCCTTCCCTCGCTCCATGCCAAGGCCTGAGTGTGTTGATAAAGCCCTTACTATACGGAGAGGGGAGAAGAAAAAAACGGCTAAAAGCACGTATTTCTCACATATTATTCCTCCAACTTTAATGTAGACGCAGAAATCTGTTGCATGGAACTTAAACACTTTTGAACTTACAGGGTTAAACTATCTTGAACACACGAAGAGAAGCACGTTTATAAATCATTACAAATGAACTAAGATTTCAGCCCCTTTCCAGCAGCTTTACAAAACGTTCTTAAAACTGAAAAAAATTACCTCACACCCGGCCACTTTTGCACCTACACTCTGATTTTAGCTTGTGTTTATTAACCTCCTAATCTCATAAGCAACTGTGCAGTCTAGAATTAGATTCTGATAAAAATTAAATTCTAAAACTAAGGATTCAGGGTAATATGAAAGCTGTGTTAAATATTCAGGAAATATTTCAGGAAGAAACAACTGCTAGGAAAAAAAGATTTCTGGATAATTAATTACATTACCTAGTTGAGCTGTATTTGACAATGTAACTTGGAAGGCAACAACATATGGCATAAAACTGTGTTCATAAATTTCAGGGAAAATGCGAGATTTATAGTAAAAAACCTTTGGGATTCCAAGCCAGCAAGTAGCAAGTAGCACTACATATTGATAATTGAGGTCTGCCTGCACACGCATTTTCTCTGAATCATGGTTGAGTCTGCAGACTATTTGTATCTGTGTCTTTAAAAAATGATTTAATTCATCATTTATCCAAAGTAAGCAAAATGCTGATTGATGGATATAGCAAATAACAGTGAAAGGAAGCAATTCAGAATTAAGATAATCAAGAATTGCTAATAGATGAACAAACCGCAATGAGCTGAGCTAGACCACAGATGTAGCAGATAATGATTGAGGTCTATATTCCACATCTTTTGCATGTGTCAAGAGAAACCAGGAGAAAAGCGATCATGATGCACACAGTATGGTAACAAGTAATCTGTTGGATTTTTCTCTACATGACACCCGTTTTGTCCAGCATAAGTCAGCAGAGCTCAGCAGGCAGCGTTTAAACAACAGGGCCTGATACCAACCTCTATGACAAAAACAAGTGCTCAAGTTGCAACACAGTAGTCAAAAGAATTACATCGTCAGAGATGCCGTCACTTACTTGTCCTTAAACCAAATGCATCTCTATGCGAGGACTGCCCTAGAAAAGATGAAAGTTTTGTTGCTGAATTAAAAATAATAGGCAATGGCTGTGGATACCCTATGCTGTCCCTTCCACTTAGCTAGTATAAAGCGGACAAATTCACCACTGATATACAGTTTAAGCTGTAATTTTTCTTCCATAATCTAATTTTATTTCTACAACAACATCCCAGAGGTTGCCTTTAACTTTGCTAGAAGTTATCCTGGAAAAAAAAAATATGCAGAATTTCAGCAAACGTAAGAAACATAAACGTATGTAAGAAACGTAAAAGAATGCATTGCTACTTATATACTACTAAAAAATGAACTGGCTCTGTTATACACATGCGAAGGCATTCTTATCTACGTATAATTGAGAATACTTTCCACCAAACAGGCAATCGGCGCCGGAACCGGCGGCACCGGAACCGGCGGCGCGGCCCGCGTGCACCCGGCGCGCTGAAGCGGGCGGACCGCGGCGGCGCTTGCGCACTGCGGCTGAAGGCTCGGCCGGAGCTGCCCGCGGCGCGAAGATGGCTGCGTTTTCGGGTACGCGGTGCTGGGGCCGGCGGGGGCCGCCACGGAGCGGCCCTGGGAGCCCCTCTCGCCTTTCGGTCTGGCTGGCCCCGCGGGGGCGGGCGGGCGCTGTGAAGGCGGTGCGCGGCCCCCTGGGCCTGGTGCGGGCTCCTCCGTAGTGCTTCGTTACCCGCCACGCCGCAGGCGGGAGTCAGAGGGGCCTGTGGGGAGGGAGCTGCTTTTCCCGGCTCCTGGGGCTTGGGAGGCCTTCGGAAGTGGTTGCCAGCATGGATTTGCTGGTTTTAGTGTATACATGCACCTGGGAAATGGCACTGCTTAAAAGTACAGATTTGTCTCTCAGACTGCCTTGTTTCTGTACAGGAGACTCAATGGTAACTGTCCTGCGTATTGTGGAGCATAATAACTGTGCGTTTATAATAGGGAGTAGCTCTATTCTGTGACATGGTTTAAAATACGTGTATAAACTGCAATCTTAAACTTATTCTTGATGCTGTTAACCCTACACACACACACACATACTGAAGCACTGTAAAGTTTTAATATAATTGAGGTTTTTTTTTTTCTTTTAACTGATTTCTTCATGCCTCCTCGTTAAGGAGAATGTTGAAGCTTCTTCCACAGTTCTGGAGATGCATTTAGATGCTAGACAGCAGGATGCTTTTGGTTGTGTAACTGAGGAAAATTTCATAGTGCTGTTGTTTTGGTAATGCAGTATATTTTGCAAGGATTTAATCAATATGAACTGAAAGTATATTAAAATGGGTAGTAGGTGTTTAAGGACCTTACCACTTAAATTTCTCAATCAACGATTATTTTTGCTGGTAAGAAGAATAAATGATTGTTTTTGTTTTTTGCTTATTTTGATAATCTAAGTTTGTAGGCATACTTAGGACTTGTACTAGCACTTGAGAATGTTTAAAACTTTCTGAAATACATTACAAATAAAATAACCTGTCCTGAAATACATACATTTTTATAGCAGTCTTATTATAGTAAATCAGAGAAGTAATTACTTCAAGAAGTAATGTATGTCAACCTAGATGTATATGTCCATAATGTATATGAAACCAAGCATGTGATAGTGTGAAGACTAACATGTAAAGGCTCCCTTTAGAAAGGTGCAAGTTTATATTTAAAGAATTGAGAGTAACCCTATGTACCTGGAAAGAGAACCAGCAATTAAGATATTATGTTGATGGCAGGATATTATCATTTAAATTGGTTAGGTTCTTTCTTCTTACACTCATTAAATAGCAGGAGATGGTGTCTTACTCTATTAATAAATAAAAAGAGAGAAATTGTTTATCAAGGTGTAGACTTTACTTTATGGCTTCATATTTTCAGTCTGTGGCTGAGTTAGGATCATCAGACCTTGATACAAGTTTGCTTGAAAGGATTCCTAAGAAAATAAGTTTACAAAGTTGGATGTAATTGGTAACTTAAAAATCAAGGCACTGTCTACTTAATATACTTGTTATAATATACTTGTGTGTGGCAAGCTGTGGCCAAAGGAGACATAGGCATATCGAATTTGGGTCTGTATGTATTATTGGTGGTTCTGCTTTTTTTGGAAAGCTATTTGCATTTCAACTGTGAAAAGAGTGGTTAAGTCTGCCATATTGTTTGCATAGACGGGTCACTTAGATATGCAAACCTGAAAAATACCTGGCCCAAAAAGTTGCACTCAATTCTTACAGTGTTTGTTTTTCCATTATGTCAGCCACCAGTGTGATTTCCTCCCCCTGTCTCACCCCCTGCCATGTATGTCTGGTTCTTTCCATGGCCTTTAACACTGGGTGCAACTGTCAAAAACGGGGCGGGGGGGGGGGGTGTCTTATCTCTGTTTTGAGTTCTACAGAGAAGATAGGATACACTGTTGCCAAAAAACATGCCTTTTTATTTTTGTCAGTAGTTGGAAAAATTGTCATTTGGAAGTTTTCTGGTCTATTTTGAGGTAACTAACACTGCTTGTTGGATTTTTTTTTTTTTGTTTTCCTTTCTTCTTGTCTTACAGAAATGGGTGTTATGCCGGAGATAGCTCAAGCAGTGGAGGAGATGGACTGGCTGTAAGTAGGCATGTTTAGACCTCTGGGCCTGGCAAAATCTTAATTTTTGTCTCTTGGTGAGGTATCACGTGCTTCCTAAAATATCTGTTCTGTTTTAATGTCGCAAGCACGTGAACATGCCTTCCTTTAACCATCATTGTATCTCTTGCATTTCTTTAATGTGACTGACTGAAGAACATAACCTGTAAGTGCAGCAGTAGCACTTAAGCTTCAATAAGGAAAGTATTGCAGCTTGCATTTCAGTGTCATTTGTATGATAAAAGCCCTTGTGCTTCTGGCTTGCTTATTGTGGGATTATTGGATGAAATCCTGTCACATAATTGATGCTAGTCTAGTAAATGTTTTCCAAACTGTGATCTAAATTTCTGTGTTCTTCAAGGTTGATGCTTGAGTGTGTTATTCTGCTGCAGAAGTTATTGACTAATGTGAAATTATTTGTCTCTGTTTCTAGCTACTTGTTTGGCTAAATATTTAAAGGCTTATTTTGAACTGGAGTTCAGAATGTTATCTGTATGGACAGCTGTAGTGTATGTAACTCTTCTCTTCTCATATGAGCAGTGTTAATTAGCTGAGCTTGTTTCAAAAAGCTGGTTGCATTCAGTTAACTTGACTCTTTTCCAATTTTGAATCATAATCTTTTAAATGCGGGCTATATAAGTGGCTTTAAAAGTGAACCACACTGGAAGAAAGGCAAGCTGGGAATAAATAAGCAGTCCGTTTCTTTTCTTGCCAATACAGTGATATGGGAGATGTAGCTGTCTTGTCAGGATGCAAGTGAATCTGCTGCATCCGCTAGTTGCTTCCTGACAAGGCACACCACCTATTCCAAACTCTCCATGCAAATTTCGGCATTTTAGCTTCTTTAGCTGCCAGCCAGGAAGAATAACTTTCACCTTTTAATTAGCTTCTTGTAGATTACTGATACGTTTAAGCAGCTTTTGTGCATTCATATATAAGGGAAAATGCTTTTATCTTCTGATAACTTGTACTTGTGTTAATGTTCTTCCTGTAGTCTCCCCACAGATATTCAAGCAGAGTCTATTCCACTGATTCTAGGAGGCGGTGATGTGCTTATGGTATGTGTGCTGGATAGCCCTATTCCAAGAAAACCTTTGTTTTCTAGTTGTTGTTTGTTCAGTCAATTCCTCCTTTCCAGAATGTTCCACAGTTAGACTAGCTGTTCTGTTCTTCATTAGTTAAGAAGTATATTCGTCCCTTACAACCACTCTGAGTTCCTGGTGTGTTTCAGGATCTGTCACTTTGTAGCTTTGTGTTAACATACAAGTTGTTTATGAAAACATACTGGTTTTGCAGATTGATTTGGCTCTTTTTAGGCTTAAATTTGACTACTTCACAGACAGTGCCATGTGAAGGAGAGCTATCCAAGTTCATCTAATTTCCTTTTCTGTTGTAAATGCCTGACAGTTCTGTATGTGACATGACTGATACCGTCTCAACAAATACTTCACTGAAATAAAGAATACTAATCAGTATAGTTAGTCCAGCATACCTTCTGCAGATTTGTCTGTTCTTGATTCTGTAATCAAAACACCTCCTGCTAAAATCGGACATAAACAGATTTTTTTCTTCTGGTGGAATCTGAGAGCTTTTGTATTCCAAATCTACTGGGAAGTTTTTCAGTGTTCCTATCTGGTTTATGTGTGAAGCAATGGCATTACTCTATATCGAGATTTTCTGTGTTATGCAAAGGCCAAAGTGGATTTAGTTCATACTTTACTAAACAGAACAGTCTATAGAACAGTTGCTATAGAATAAGTTCTGACTTGTAAACTCTTTTTTCCTATAGGCTGCAGAAACAGGGAGTGGAAAAACTGGTGTAAGTAATCAGATTTAAATCTAATACAGTAGAAAGTAGAAGACCATCTGTAAGAAATACTGTGGGTGTTTGTTTTTTTTTTGTTTCGTGTGTGTGTGTGCGCACACGTGTATAGAGAGAATGTGTATGGGGGCGTGTGTATATTTAAGCAGCACTGTTAGTCTTTAAAAACACATGTTTAGGCTAGTCTTAAAGTATTTCTAACCCCTATGTACCTATGTATTGCAGCTGGAAACTAGGCTGTATAAGTATATATATATGTATAAAATGTGTGAAGCAAAATAACTTTGCATTTCAGGCTTTTAGCATTCCAGTTATCCAGATAGTTTATGAAACATTAAAGGACCAGATGGAAGGCAAGAAAGGGAAAGCAACCATTAAAACTGGTGGAGCAGGTAAGTCTTCATCCACAACTCTCCTGAAGTATGTAATATTGTTAATCCGTGTTGACTCCCTCACCCACAAAGTAAAGTTAAACAAAACCTCGTTTAATGGCAAGTTAGGCTTTTTTCTTTTTTGTGTGTGCAAGTGGTGGGGTGGGGGTGGATAATGTAAATGAAATACCCTGGATCATATGAAATTGTGAGTATAAATGTACTGGTTGAGTCATAGGGAAAAACTGGGATGCGTTTGACTACCCAGGGTCTTTTACCAATGCTTGTTGTCTTTAGCTTAGGACTGATTGATCCACGCTATGCTCTTCAGCGTTCTTTTGAAAGCCATACTAGTTTAGTGCCTTGCAAGATGTGAAGTGGTAACTGTGTCCATATTAAAAAATAATAATAAATAAAACCTTCCAGCTGCTGGGATAGATAAGACATGAGTTGTGATGCAGCTCAGTCAGCTCAGGCCTGTTACATAAGCTTGAACTAAAAGTCCTTCTAGGTGCAAAATGATTTTGTATGGCTGAATAATTCTGTACCATGTCTTTCAATTCTGCTGTGCTGAATAAAACGGTTATATTCCTTTGACACCTAGCTAGACTTTGGAAGCTGAATAACAACATCTTGCATGGCTGTGTGTTTGAACTAATAAACGTTGGATTGAGCTGGCAGTGAACAGGCCTAGAACCCACTGATACAGCATGGATTGTAGCCATGATAATATCCTTGCTGTATTTGTGTCTAGTGTACATCTATTTAAATAATCTTGCAACTTTATAACTAAAAACAATGTCCAGCCTGTGGTATTTAGTTTGAGATTTATGTAAGTAACAGTAGCTGTTGGAACATGTTGAAGATGTTGCAGCAATTCTCATTTTTCAACTTAGATATTAGCTACTGCTGCAGTGGTGACAATACAGTCAAAGAAAAAAGTTCTCCTTAAAAGAATGTAATGTGAATATATTACATAATCCTGATTGTAATGGAATCTAGTTTTACAAACAAAAAAACCCACAAACAAAAAAACCCACTTATCTTGTGGAAGCTCTTGGCTTTACTAAAACATATTATTGGCCTGTGAAGAATAAAGTCAGAAACCTGATATGCTATGTCTGTGTACCAGAGCATTTCAATAATGACATTTTAACTGATATCCTGAAAAACATCTTAATACAAATTCAGAGCAAAAATAGCAAATACATTTCAAAATTATTACTATTAATGTATTTGTGGACTTTTTTCCAGCTGAACTTGATTGTGATCATGTGGAACTTTGGTCTGTTTTTTAAGTGTCTTCATTGTTTTAAGTTGCATTTTTAAGCAACAATTTAGACATAGAATACCTTTGTGTTTATGTATCTTTGCTTCTTCAATGTATAGGCCTTCATTTTCACTTCATGGTATGAATTGTATTGGAATAAGGCTATCCCCCCATAATATTAATCTTGCTATTGTACAGCCACTGTGAAGTTTTTGTTTGAGTTCTCCAGGCATATCATGTTGATTTAATGCTTTTTTTTATTGTTGTCTTTCAAAATAGTGCTCAATAAATGGCAAATGAACCCATATGATAGAGGATCAGCTTTTGGTGAGTTATACTAACACTACTTTAACTGTTCATCATACACTTGAAATTGTTTAACTGTAATATATACCTGGAAAGAACACTCCCCCTCCCCCACTGCAGGGAAAAAATTAAGGCCTACAAGTTTTCATCAGGGAGAGTTTAGGGGGGGTTGTTTGGTTTTAGTCGGTTTGGTAGGGCTCAAAACACCTGTGTTTGGGGTTGTGTGTTTGTTTGTTTGTTTTTTATTGCTGCTGAATCTGGTGCATCTGTACTAGTCCATAGTATATGATTTAATTTAGAGATCAAATGTTTCAAATGTATTCCTTTATTGTAAGTTGTTCTTAATCATTTTTTAGAAACAATAAACAAAGTACTTATGCATGGAACAGACCAGAAGCAATCCATACAGAAGTAATTGTGTAAACACTGGTACAGAATATGAAGGAAAAGGAAATACGTACTTTATTTCAGGTTTAACAAAAAAAAGTACTTTTCTTCCTGAAGCAATGTGAATTGAGCTTGGATTATAAAGATACAATATCCTGTTCAGACACACATATACAACAAAAGTTTATCTAAAGCATTGGCATCCTCCTCTCCAGCCCTCTTCCTGCTCCCTGTTCCTCTGGCCCAGCTCTCCTTGGAAAAAGTCTCTTCCCCCCTCCATTTCCCCGTTATGAATGGAATAATTAAGACATCAGTTTTTAAACTTCACCAGAAAAATACACAGTTACTCAATCTTCATAAAGGCTTGTAAAAGGTAAAAGCTGAAAATGTATTTTAAGGCCTTGCTATCAAAGCCAAGAAAGGGGGGGGGGAGGGGGAGGGGTTGTTTTTGACAAAAGCTGAAACTCAGCAAGTGCCTCTGAGTTGAATGTGAAATTTTGGCTGCAGAACACCTTTGCTTGGGCAACCTCAAGTGATGGATGTTGATTGGTGTAAGTTTTAGAACATGTTATTTCTATGTGATGCGTATAATCTGGTTAGTATAAAATCTGTTCAGGGTTAGATAAAGGTTAAATGAGGTTTTTTTTGGGGGGGGGGGTCCCCCCCAATTAAAAATATATTGTATTTGAGCTCTAGCCATTATTATGAATTCTTGTTTCCTCTCCAATTCAAAGAAAAAGAAAAAGTAACTCTGTGAATAAAAATCATAAGCACAGAAGTAAGATTGAGCCTTCCAGACCTGTAACTGTTGTAGAGCCTGTAGTACCAAACTGTCTTAGCAGTGCATGAAACACCCCTGACCTGCTCTGGCTTACAGTTTAAAAAAGTGTCAGAAGTGTAAAACTTCATACTTTCCAACCTTATCAATAACTATTAACAACTCAACTGAAGTCTGGACTGCTTAATAGTCCTGTTAAAATGTAACCTCTTACCAGCTTTTCTTTTTCACTCCCCCTTATCCTTGCAATCAACAAAGAGTTGAAAAAGCTGTAGAATTCTCTGAGAATCCTTTAAATATTTCTAATGTTAAAGAAGATAAAATAATTAACGCTTACATAGTGTATTTCCAATGCTTTGTTATGCTGTTGCCAAAAGTAGCTGACTTCGCAGTCTGACTGGAAAATGAGAAAATTACTGTATAGTGCAAATACGCATATGTTTGGTAGCTTCCATATGTTCCCACAGCATTTCTTCCTAATAAAGGCTCTTCAGAAAGATGATTTGAGGGAACAGAAGACCAGTATATAAACTCCCTCCTTCCCCCTTCAAATACTTTGGAAGTCAGGAAAAGAAAGGATTAAAATAATCTCCAAAGCAGAGTACTGAGGATTTTTTGTTTTAATAGTACAGGTCAGACACTAGTGCCTTTGGCATTGAGAGGAAACTTCCATATAAATCTATATCCCATTCTAGTTCCATGCTTTGATTTCTAAAGCAACACTGTAACCAAATCTTTCTTTGCAGAAAGATGATGTTAAATACTGATACCTTTCTGTTCTTGAGGCCGTGAATATGCATCTGTTGTCTCTGGTATCATCTGTTGTCTGCATATTACACTTACTGCGCTTGTAAAACCTGATTATCTTAATAGTTTTTCTCCTGTGTGCTAGTCAATCTTTCCAATGAAAGACTGTAGAAAGTGCAAATGCATCTCTGTAAGCAGTTGGGGGGTAAACTCAAGTTTATCCACACAGGGCATAGATATATTTACTTCTTCAAATTGCAGAGGGTAAGCTGTTAAATAAAACTGCCCACCTGTGTTCACGTTTTTAAATAAAAGAGAATAAACTAGATTAAAATATGCACAAAAATGCTGCTTAAAGTAGAGAAGCTTTTTCTTTAACTAAAACTGTCTTGTCATCTTCAGCAATTGGATCAGACGGTCTATGTTGTCAAAGCAGAGAGGTAAAAGAATGGCATGGATGCAGAGCAACTAGAGGCGTGACTAAAGGTAGATATTAAATTATGTATTTTGGAAACTATTTCAGAAACTTCAACTAAAACATCCACTTGTCACCCATTGTTAATGTAGAGAGTTGCATTTAAAATTTATTGTCCATCTGAGCAAATGTGCTATTACTGAATTTACTCCCAGCTGAAGACTTTGGAAAGAGAAATACTTCTGCATATTTCAGTCTCCTTATGTTCTAAATCCCCTTTTCCCCCATAAGGGATCTAGTCAGAAGAGACACAGATCACAACCAGTATTCATTAGAACACGTTTTATTGACTAAGGAGGTGTTATTAATAGCAGATCACTATTCACACTGTACATTCAGTTATTTCCTCACACATTTCACACACAGGCGCACAGATGCACAAATTACCTGATTATCTGGTGTGAGCAACAGTTGAGAGGCCAACCCCAACTGTTTGCTCAGAAGCAGATGGTCATGCTGACACTCCAGTTGTTCTAGGTAGTGTTCAGAAAGTTCTTCAGGGAGTGCCTTGTTTCACTGGCTGTGCATATAACCCTGTAGTCTCTGTCTGTACATAGCAGCCACACCCTACTTGGATGTGGTTCAAGTTACAAAACCAGTTTTTGATACTAGTGCATGCTGGTGGTCTTGTACTGATTCAGCAGACTCTTGGTGTTCAAAGTTTGTCAGTTCTTGTGGAACCAACTAGAACCACTAGTCTCTGGCTAGCTTAACAGTTCTTAGAAAACTTTCACACGCTACCTCTCCACATGTACTTCTTCCATTTGGTCTGCTATCTTTTGATAACTGTCTCTACCTGCAAAGGTACCTATAGAACCCTTTCACACTAACTCAGTAGGGGGTTTTATGACACTTATGGCGAGGAGTGGGAACGTTAGACTTGCATGACATTGGAAGCAGCCAAACTGAACCACTTTGAAATTGAAATTTAGGTGTTGTTTAAGATCCTTTCTTTCTCTTTTAAAGGAAAATACTACTATGAAGTTTCCTGTCATGACCAAGGGTTGTGCAGAGTTGGCTGGTCAACTATGCAGGCTTCGTTAGACTTGGGTGAGTTTCCTCATAGAAGGACAGATTTACTGGATTCCCATAGACAGTTCTTCTATTCATGTTATAGAAGGTGGCTGGAAACCTGCTCTAGTCTTCCAGAGAATGGACTCTGGGAAAAATAGCAATGTCAGGGAGTTTAAGACTTTTTATATGAATTCTGTTCTTCTTATAAGAAAAAATCTGCTGAAAGGATATGTTTTTTAACTCCTGTTGTTTCTTGTACCTTTCTTTTGATTACTCTTCTAATGAAGATGACTGGAGACCAGTAAAATCAATAAACATACTATACTGATTCAAAAATTATTTCAGAATATGTCAAAACTGCAAATATTTGGTTGGTACAGTGTATTATTTCTTTGTTGTAACACCAGAGGTTTGAGTTGACAATATAAATGATAATGGGCAAAGTTGGGGGCAGGGAATGTAACCCATCAGACAAACAGTAAAAGGTTGTCTTACCTTCAGGCACTGATAAATTTGGCTTTGGCTTTGGTGGGACCGGCAAGAAATCTCACAACAAGCAATTTGACAGCTACGGTGAGGTAAGCTGCAGTTGTTTGTTGATAGAAGTATCACTCTTCTTTGCTAAGCTCTTCATTATTTGTATTAAAAGCTTTGCATGTGTATTATGGCAATCAAATGTCTTTTCTAATAATGCTCATCTTTATAATTGTCAGAGTGCTTGGTTTTAAACTAAACTTAAAGCAGCAGTAAGTGTTTAAATATCTAAGACAAACTTGGCATTTTCCTGAAAAGGTGTAATTGAATAAAAACATGCTATTAAAGCTGTGGTATTAGAATAAAAACCAAACTTCCTTCTCTTAAGGATAGAAGTTTAGTAGGGAGAAGTGGGAAAACTAAAAGTTGACAGAATGTAAACACTGCTTCTTAATATGCTATTCTAAAACCTGTTAATTTCACAACCTGCTTTTCATTATAGGAATTCACTATGCATGATACAATTGGATGTTATCTAGACATAGATAAAGGACAAATAAAATTTTCCAAAAATGGTAAGTTTTCTTCTTTCTTTTTTTTGAAATTTTAATTGGATGCTTGTATGGTGTGCGTGTGTGTGAAGTCTGACTGAATGAACTCTATTTTCAGGGAAAGACCTTGGCCTTGCATTTGAAATCCCACAGCACATACGGAACCAAGCACTCTTTGCTGCTTGTGTACTGAAGGTAACTTAGGAATGTCGCAGATGCATGAGATCATGAGAATTGTTCCAGGTTTTTAGTAACTACTAGTTATGTATGAAACTTGCATACCTGCCACAATTACTGTAGTCCCTCTTGAACATTGTCTTTGTTTCCTTTTGTCTACCAGTAATTTGCTACTGAAGCAGTCACTATTTGAAGAGTTCCACTCAAGTTAAATGTTGACTATTCAAACTGAAATATTTCAATTTGAACTGGAGTAAGGGTAGAATAGCACTTGTATTAGCTTGGATAACTAGTTCCTGTCTTGTCTGCATCAAACTTTTTTATGGAATGACTCAATAGATACAAGCAAATAACTAAAAATGTCAAAGTTTTTACTGATCTACCTTAACACTTAAATTTCTTGTTTCATTTATTCTCAACCCTAACTTTACAGTGGTGTGCTAGTCTTTCTGGGCTTACAATCTCTCTGTAGTGATACTTTATTGAATAATAAAGGGTTTAATAGAATTTCTGGTGGTCAGTGACAAATACAACTAATAAAATTGTTTTTTATTTTAAAGGTTGTAGCTATTCATTGAATATGAATAAAACATGCAAGTTTGAAAGAGGCTTTTATGTATCTGTAAATATTTGAATATTTTGATGTAGAAGAGAAACTTTCAGAGCTAGAAACAAGCAAAAAATGTCTTGACAGGGTTTAGACCTCTTTGACAGTGTAGGGGGAACGCTTTTTCCTGTACATACTTAGTCTACTGGCTTCTTGTGGGAAAACTAGTTATGGAATTGTTTCTCACTTTATGTGGTCTATTGAACCTGTCTATATGACATTACTTTGTTTCAATCTAGAATGCTGAATTGAAATTCAATTTTGGTGAAGAAGACTTCAAGTTTCCACCAAAAGATGGCTATATTGCCCTTTGCAAAGCTCCTGATGGTAGTGTTGTAAAATCACAACACACGGGTAAGTTAGATCTTTAAATTTCTGATGCTTTTATGTTCTAGTTTAGAGAATTTTTTCTGATTAATTGCTTCATTATTGTTATTTGGGGTCTTGCAATGATCTTAGTGGTAGTAAAATAAGTGTGATTTTCAAGTGTTTGGAATTTTTGGAATTTTCTTCATATTAAACTATGTGTAGTCTAACACTTTGAATTTAGAAGTGTATCAGATAGCCAAACTCCTTATAAGTTATTATCAAAGTTACTCAAAAGTGTCCACTTTAACACTTTTTTTTAAAGTTCTGCGATAGAAATGCATTATGCTGAACAGACAGTATACTCACTATCATGGCCAGGTTCACAGAACACTTTCAAATTTGGAATACTAACCTGAAGCTATTGTAATTGAGTGAGCCATAAAATTACCCTTTAAAGAAGCATTTTTCAGAATCATGAGGTTTTAGGTTATTAGAAGAAAATCTAAGTTTGTTCCCACCTACAAATTACAGGATAGTGATGCAGTTTGTTTTAATTGCTTTTTTTTTTTTTCCTTTAGGAAATGCACAAGTGGTTCAAACACAGAACCTTCCAAATGCTCCAAAAGCATTGATTGTAGAACCATCGAGAGAGCTGGCAGAACAAACTTTAAACAATGTGAAGCAGTTCAAAAAATATGTTGATAATCCCAAGTTAAGGTAATAATGCTTTAATATTTTCTGTTACATAGTACTATATTTATGGCACTGTCGATGTGGACAGGACAGAACTCTCAGGGGTTCACCTTTGTAGATAAGTGAATCTTAATCTGCAGTGCCATTTATATAGCCTCAGTAGCATCTGCTACAAACTAACCCTCTAACTTTTCTGCTGTGGTAACACCCCTGACCAGTTGGGGGGTTTTGATGTTTTTTCCTCTCTGGACTACTTCTTTCTGGTATGATAAATCTGTTTATTTTGTTTTTCTTCAGATTACCAAACAGGGATATTTAGTGAAGTTTTTATTTATTTACAAAGAGAAGAACATATATTCTGCTTATCATCCCTCTTCTCTCACCTCTCCCATCATTCTTTTTTTATCTATAACAAATAGTTATGTAAAAGATATGATTTGTTTACGTTCATATTCTCACAGAACAAATCTTGCTCTGATTTGCATGTAGGTGCACTTTTAAGTTGTCTACAGACTGCTTTGGTCTAAAGCTGTTTCTTTTTTGACTGCTTCTAAAGCTTAAAATATGGAGCTTCTTGTTTAAATTGTAGTCAGTTTACAAGAGTGCTTTTGTTAGGATTGCATGAGAGTAGCAATGGGGAGACGAAAGCTGTGATGTCAAAGGTATTGAATTTGCTGTTTGCTTTGCTAACTTTCAAGAACACAGGAAACTTACACAATCTCAGTATAATAACAGGTTAGTTTCAAGAAACTGATTCTTTCTTTAAGGTGAAACTGGTTTGTGTGTGTAATACAACAGCAATGAAGTAATGAAATACCACTCAGTGGCAAGATTTTCATTTCTGGAGTTCAGCTACAATGCATTACATATGAAGGGAAGAATTTTAAAATAAAACTCTTCCCTGTTCTTTTGTTTTTAAATTTACTGTTCTAAACTGTTAAACTCCAGGTATTACTAGTAACAGAATGAATCCTCAGCCAAATGTTTAGTGTCTCTCCTGAATATAACGAAAGTCAGAAAACTTCAAAATATGTTGATTGTAACTTTAATTTTAGAGAGCTGCTGATTATTGGTGGTGTTGCTGCAAGAGATCAACTCTCTGTGCTGGAACAAGGAGTAAGTTGTATTTCTGTTCATATGATGTAATAGTTTTGAGTTCTGAATAACTCAATGTCTCTAGGAAATAGTCATAATATTCTGTAACTCCTGTAAACCTGATAAAAGGAAATCATGCAGTTGATAGCAATGTCATATTGCACTGTTCTGGCATTTGTTGCTTTACTTAGTGGTGGTTGTCATAACCAATCTGTATGGTACTCAGTCAAATTCTATTGATGCCCGAGTACATCTGTAAAACTTAAAATAAAAATGTAGTTTCTGCCATTTTTCCTTAATTAACAAAACAGGTTTCTTACTAATTTGTTTTGCATTTATGCAAATAAAACTGGCCTGCAATTAGCAGGATCAGCCTACACCACAAACCAGTTCTCTCTAGAAGGAACACCTGTGTAGGGCAAAATGTATCCCATGCTGCAAAGCTAGATCCACAATCAGTTCAATCATGCTGTAGCATAATCTGAATTTTTTGTTTTTGTTCTTTTATAGTCTGAATAGCATAGTGTGTGGTAATGAGGGTTTGTTTAGTATTATTATTATTGTTAAAGACTCACTTTTGGAAGTGACACCCCATCATTATTAATATGCTTTCAGTGACTCTAGCTGCCAAACTATGAAGCTTCCCATAAACATGCTCGAACTGGGAGCTTGGTAGATGCTAATATGAATCATAAAGGCATGAGGGTGAACCTTTCTATCTGGCAAAATCTTAAGTTATTTATGTAGGTGATAGGCTTGATAGCTATACTTCCACAGGGGGGAAAAGAGTTGAACTTTAAACAGCTTTTTTTGTTTGTTTGTTTGTTTAACTTCACTTTCTGAAGCAGCTAAACAGCTTTTTGGAGAAATGGAGACAGAGAGGGAACTTCCCAAAATATTCTAGTGTGAGGCAGGTTCCAGTAATGAAATGAAATGGAAACTCGGGCTATAAAAGTGAAATGCGGGTTACTCAGAAAGGTTGTGGAATCTCTGTCCTTGAAGATAGTCAAAACTTGACTGAGCAAGGTCCTTAGTACTCTAAAGCAGCTTTGAAGTTGGCGCTGCTTTATGTGTGATATTGGGAGTGGGTACTAGACCTAAAAAAAATCCTTTCCAACCTGAATTACTCTAGGATTCTATGAAATTATAATTAACAGAAGGTAGGACATTACACTGTTAAGTATCTGACAGTCTTGAGTTTAGGCAAAGCTGGTAGTGCCTTCTACTTCAATATGTGACCAATTGATATTCTGTATTTCATAGGTGGACATAGTTGTGGGAACCCCTGGAAGACTGGATGACCTGGTCTCAACAGGAAAGCTTAACCTATCTCAAGTTAGATTCCTGGTTCTGGATGAAGCTGTACGTAGAGAACTAAGTGATATGTAGATTTTTTTCTTGTTGTTTTGAAATGCAATATAACACTTCCTAAAAAGATTCAGTGAAACGTCATTACTCTGTAACATTGCCTCTTTCTCTGATCTTAATACCAGTCGATATTTACAAAGGTAGAATACTTGGGTGGGGGGAGGGGGAGGGAAATAGCTTCTTAGCTAGAAGAAGCTGCTGAAGCACATGTTCAATTTCTTGTGAAGCACAGCAGCTGTGCTTGAAAATGCTTCAAACTTTTCCTTTTTTTTTTTCCATAGTAATAAGCCAGGCATTGACCTGTCCAGGTAATTGAGAGAACTTCTGAGACTTCAGATGTATTGTTTATGTTACTCAAATGTATAGATTGACAAATGAGAAATTGGCATTGCAGTTTTGTTGTATTTCAATACCCTCCAGGATGGGCTGCTTCTCCAAGGTTATTCAGACTTCATAAACAGGATTCACAGTCAGATTCCTCAGATAACTTCAGATGGAAAGAGACTTCAGGTATGAAGTTTGTTCTTAACTTATTTGATCTGCACTGCTTTCAGTTGTAACAAGTTGTTGACCATTACATGGCATCTCTTTCCACAAGTAACACTCCTAGCCAATAACTTGTTCACTGGGTTCAGTAGTTGCCTGTGAACATAGGTGGTATTAGGATCCTTCATCTGAAGCCTTGTATTTAGCCTTTTGGGGGTCATTTAAATATACATATATTTTAAAAAAGGAGTGACTTCTTAGACTCTGACTTCTAATGTTGTAGTTAATCTTGATTCGTTAGCTATCTGCAATTCTGCTTTTCTTGTCTTGAATGGTTGGGTCTCTGTAAGAGAATAACTGTGTAACTGTTCTTCTGTCTTGACTTTCATTAGCTTGGTAGATCCTGGGATGAGGAAAGAAAGTTTGCAGTGTGTGTGTGTTTTTTTTTCCCTTTTTTGTGTTGTGCTACAGTGTGCTGTTGCAGCTAGCATGCAATGTCCTCCCAGTTTTATTTATTTATTTTCCCAGAAGAATCTGATCTCCTGTGGTATTCATCTTTGATAGTACTCTTATTGTGGCTTTTTGCTTCTCAGGTGATTGTGTGCTCTGCAACATTGCATTCTTTTGATGTGAAAAAACTGTCTGAAAAGATCATGCATTTTCCCACCTGGGTTGACTTGAAAGGAGAAGATTCTGTCCCTGAAACTGTGCACCATGTAGTTGTGCCTGTAAATCCAAAAGCTGACAAACTCTGGGAAAGGCTTGGCAAGAATCACATAAGAGTAAGTGGTTTATAAGTGAAACATATTTAAATTCCTTTTCTGTTTTTCTCTGCCTGTATTTACTTTCTGTCTGCACAGTGATTTAACACTTGGAATTGGGGCCTAATGTTGTAAGATCTTTGCCAACTATTGAAACAGCTTAATGTGTCTGAAAGGGTTTGTCCCACCAACATTGGTCAACAGCATGATATTGGAAATGTCATAAAATTAGGACTATGAATAACTCGGTCTCACAAACGTGATTGAGGAAAGACTTGATGGAATACTATTCTGGCTTATAGTGGAGAACAGTGGTGCTGCACCATTAAGTCATTTCACAGCTAATTATCTGTAGCCTCTGAGAGGTGTAGTACCTGTCTTCTGATTGATCCGAAAGACGTAAACTTTCTAACCTTTCTGTAAAACACTTTGTCCCTAACAGCATACAGGAAATAGACAGTCTTTATGTAAATGGATTTCATCTCGGGCTGTGCTCTGAATGACCTAGAACTGTCTTTTATTCTTAGCAACTCTTGGGCAGTTAGGATCAGTGACTCTTCTTAACATCTCTTTAATTCTAGAACTTCCCTTTCTTACATTTGGTAGGGCCTTTTCATTAAGTCTTAACACTACTTCATGTCTCTTCATCTTAACTCTATATCTGATCTTGAGTCTGAGTGATTCAAGAGCAGCTGTGGTCTATGAGTTAGCTGTGATTATAATAGTACCTTGTTTTAAGGGTGTTTGTTCTTATTTTAGTTTTTTATTCAGCAGTTTGAAGGTAGTTTCTATCCAATGTCCAGACAAGGAATTTTATTGCTTACATTCTTGCATTCAAGACTAAGATTCTTTAGCCAGAAACTTGTCTGGTGGGAGAAGTGAATGCTTAAATTACTTTTCAACTCTATTTAATTTTTTGCTAATTATATGTTAATGGAGTTAAGGGTTTCCTCCATGATATGTGGACTAATAACAATTTGGTTTTGCTTAGTATGCTATTAGGCCTTACCCAGGCGAGGTTTTCTTGTCCCATAAAGCCAGAATGACTTTCAGGATCTAAGGATCTCAAAGGCAGTTACTTTTAAAGAAAACTTCTCAGTGTCTTGTCTATCCTGGAGCAAAGCACAAAATGTGTATGTTCTTCACCTCTCTGAGGTCATTATCTAAGGTGAGGCAGAATTCTAGGGCTTTTCTTGGGTTTCTTTTCCTTTTTTTCCCCCTGTTTTTTGTTTGAACAAGGCACTCTTCCTTCACAGGTATAAAACTACTTGGTTTGGTCAATTGATGATAGTTCCAAGTGGAAAAAGAAAATATGCGCGCTCGCGCACATCCCTCTCCCTCTCCCTCTCCCTCTCCCTCTCCCTCTCCCTCTCCCTCTCCCTCTCCCTCTCCCTCTCCCTCTCCCTCTCCCTCTCCCTCTCCCTCTCCCTCTCCCTCTCCCTCTCCCTCTCCCTCTCCCTCTCCCTCTCCCTCTCCCTCCTCTCCCTCTCCCTCTCCCTCTCCCTCCTCTCCCTCTCCCTCTCCCTCTCCCTCTCCCTCCTCTCCCTCTCCCTCTCCCTCTCCCTCCTCTCCCTCTCCCTCTCCCTCTCCCTCCTCTCCCTCTCCCTCTCCCTCTCCCTCCTCTCCCTCTCCCTCTCCCTCTCCCTCCTCTCCCTCTCCCTCTCCCTCTCCCTCTTGAAGAAAGCTGTTTAGGTAGTTCAGCTTTTAGCTGTACTTTTAGCTTCCAGATAACCACTGGAAGGAACCTATTTCTTAGATCACATGAAAGTCTCTCTTTACATGCAAGACGCAGGAAAGTAACTTGTTTGGTGGTCTCACCTAAACTCAATCTAAAGAGCTAGACTTTTTCCATTTTATGCATAGATTTATTCATAAAGTACTTTAGAACTTTGTAGGCTTGTCAAAATCTAGACTAACACTACTACTTGTTCCTGTATGTTTGACCAGAAATTAAAATTCATTTAGACAGCATGCATACCTAGTTCTACCTCTCAAATTCATCTTGAGGCTGTTAGCTAACAAAATAGCATTGAGTATCCATGTCATGTTTTCATGTTTTTATTGTCTTATCCATAATAAATTGTATGAAAGGATTTTTTGTTTGTTTGTTTAGTTTCAAGCTTCTTAATGCCTATGTTCTTCAGGTTATGTTCCCATGATCATTGTGTTTAACTCCTGAATGTTATTTTCACTTGAAGTTATAGTGAGAGAGAAAGATGTGAGCATGAGCTTTGGAATCCTAATTCTCTGTGTATATAATGGATTTTATTCTGTTGTCTTAAAATAGTTAGTAGTCGCTAACTTTCCTTAATTTACCAAATGAGGTTTAATATTCTAGATTACTTCTAAATAAAATAATATAGTTTGTTCTTAATAGTCTCAAGTCTTTATTTCTTAGCCAGAAGCAGTTGGAATCCATTCACAATCCTGAAATGCTAGGTAAACAACTGACTCCCCTGAAAGGAGTGGCCAAGTTACAGTTGGCCTTGGAACTGGAATTCAGTTTGTCAGGCCTCCAGATAGGCAAAATAAGAGGTTTTAGTGACTGTTGGGATTTTCCTTGCTGCAGAGGAGAGGTCCTAGAATGAGGAAAGAATCTTTGCGATTGTAGAACTTGGATGGCATGGATTTTTTTTTTTTATAAAACATTGAATAAATTCTGAATAAGTAGTTGTTAGTAGGCTTTTTTTTTTTTCTTGTTTTAATTTCTGCTACAGTAACATGGCTAAAGACTTTTTTTTTCCCCCCCCTAGACTGATGAAGTACATGCAAAAGATAATACACGACCTGGTGCTAACACTCCAGGTAACCAACATTTATTAAGTAATAGTTTGTGAAATAATACCTTTTAAATATTATTAAAGCTAAACTATAGTAGGTGTCGTTCTTGAGACATGTGCCTCCAAATCCTTATTTCTAGAATCTTGCAATTGTGACCTAATAGCAAAACAGAAGTGTGTTTCTGTATTTAGGGGAAAGAAAAACACTGGAACACATATCTTCAGATGTGTAAACAAAAATTGTTTGAGCTGTATAAATAAACTGAAACTACTAAGTAGTTTGGTCCTTTATGTAGGACATTAGCTTGGAGCATGGATTAGCTTGGAGGAGAGCACGAGTAAATAAATGAAGGGCTAACTTACCTGCTCTGCTAGTAAATGTCTACTGAAAGGCTAGAGAATCTTTAAATGCATACCATGCAAAGACTGTTCATATTTTTAAACAATTTGAGTGAAATAACTTCCTTCATTTTTCTTAGAAATGTGGTCTGAAGCTATTAAAATTCTGAAAGGAGAGTACACTGTTCGGGCGATCAAAGAACACAAGATGGACCAAGCCATTATTTTCTGTAGGACGAAAATAGATTGTGATAATATGGAGCAATACTTCATCCAACAGGGTGGAGGTGATGTTTTTACTAAAGCCTGATTCTGCTTGCTTCTGTGTTTATTTTAAAGCCTTTTATGATGGAGGTCACTTTTTTATAATGTCTGAATATCACTGTGCTTAAGTTAATGACATACTATATTGGGCATAAAGGGCAGAGTTTGGGTGGCAGGGGGCTGCAGAGGTGCTCTGTGTGGGAGGAGGCTGAACTGCCCTGGGCAGTTCACAGCCTATTCCAGCCAGCTCTGAAATGGATGAAAGCCACCCATCCGGTGCCAAAACCTCACAATCGGAGGAGCATGGGCCACCACCTTTGCTCAACTGTAAGACGGTGGTAGCTGCTGGGGCAGGACATGCAGGAGGAAACATGTTGAGGACACACAAAAGGACGGATGTAAGGAGAAACAGAACACACAAAAAGGGGGCAATTGAGAAATGTGAAGAGATGCGTTTGGGGAAGCTAAGACAGTGAGGGAGGAGAGGTCACTGGACGGAAGTAGAGCCTGGGGAAGGGAGGTGGGGAGGCGTTTCATGAGATATTTAATTCCCCCCCCCTCCCCGGTATCCCAGTATCTGAATCTGTAATTAAAAGTTTGTTAATTCATAATAAATTGAGATTCCCTAATGAAGACTGTTTTGTCTGTGGCAAATATTTTTTCAGCGTCTCTGTATGGTGCTGTGTCGTACCCTACATCTGATACTAATGCATAGCAACTTTTTCCTGATAGGCCCTGATAGGAAGGGACATCAGTTCTCATGTGTCTGTCTGCATGGTGACAGAAAACCTCAAGAAAGAAAGCAAAACTTGGAAAGATTTAAGGTGATACAGTAAGCTTTTTAAAGCTTTTTTTCTCATTTCCCAGTATCTGAAAACATATGTTAATCTGTGTTGCCAGTCCTTCAGTGTATGATCATGCACATTAAATTGGGTTAGTATGTTCAATGACTTCTCACAGAATTTAGGAATTGAGATGCTATTTCTGTAAGTGGAAATCTATATTGTCAGTTAACCTGACCTTCAAGCATTTTCATAAATAAGATAGATGAGGGGTTTTTTTTAAATATAAATTTAAGCTCTGTAATCTTTTACCCTGTTTTTCAAACTTCTTGGTTCTTGAGTATCCAAAAGCAAATCAAACATTAGTTTAAATAGTACAAGTTTTGTTTGTGTGTTTTGATTTAAGCCATTCATTTATACTTCAGGAAGAAGTAAATTGGAAGGACTGTTTCATTGCTTGGGTTTTGGTTTAGTTTATTTAGCACAATTATTCATGTGACTATGTGTTTTCATAGAGAGGAGATGTCCGTTTCTTGATCTGCACAGATGTTGCTGCTAGAGGAATCGATATTCATGGTGTTCCATATGGTAAGACATAAATTTTAAACTGATCTATTGAATTTGCTTAAAGCTTTAATATGCTTTTAGGCCCATCAGCTAGTGAAAACAAGTGTATGTATGGCTTATAGCTTTATTTTAAGAAAACAGGTTTGCAGATATTAAGCACTTAAATTAGATAATTTTTAATTTGTTTTTTCAAGTACAATTTCTGTAATACTTTCTCAAATACCTAATCATCTGGATTATAGGGATTCTTCTGGTGCAAGTAATGACACCTGTAGTTGCTGTGTTAAACACAAAGTTGAAGTTTGAGTGTGTGTATATGGGGCTAAGGAGAGGGTTTGCAGCAGTTGAAATCATATTTATTTTAATGTGTGGTCTGTGACCTTACCTCATGCAAAAACAGAAAAACTATTTTCTCTGTGGGTTCTGTGTATTTTATGCAGTTATCAACGTCACACTCCCTGATGAAAAACAGAACTATGTTCATCGAATTGGGAGAGTAGGCAGAGCTGAAAGGTATGTCTGTGTTCAGAGCAGTCACCATGTTTTACCTTATTTTATAATGCTCAATAATAATTATTGAAATACACTTTTCTTTTTTCCCTCTCTCCTCTTCCCCCCTCCCCCCCCCAAAAAAAAAAAATTTCAGGATGGGTCTGGCAATCTCCCTTGTGGCAAAAGAAAAAGAAAAGGTAATTATATTCCAAAGCATAAACTTTGGATAAAATTGAATAGAGATTATTTACTGAAGTTCCATTCACAGCTGATATCTGGTTTTAATATCCTGCATTGGAAAACTACTTCTGTTTTCCTTAATTGATTGGTATTTTAAATAGAAATCTGACTTCTTATTCATGATAGAATTAATAAAAATAAGTGTACTAAATTATTTCACAAAGTTTAAAAGTTATTTTTCTTTCTTTCTAGGTTTGGTATCATGTATGCAGTAGCCGTGGAAAAGGATGTTATAACACTAGACTGAAGGAAGAAGGAGGCTGTACCATTTGGTACAATGAGATGCAGGTGAACTTTTTACTTGATCAGAGTTTTCTAATTTCTCTAAAAGACTGTATGGGGTATAGTTATTGTCTGGCTTTGTAGTTGAAGTAAAAATTAATTTTTGGGGTGTTTAGTTCTATTTGAAGAAGAATTAGTAATTAGAAAACACTGTTGCAAATTTATACTTTCTATAAGCTTTTTAAGTTAAAAAATAATTTGTTTTAATATTCCCAACCACTTCCGTTGCTTCCTGTTGCTTTAGCATAGTTCTTAATGAATACATAAATGCTTTAATTTAACACACGTGCACAAAAAATACATGAAATCAGAGTATAGTATGTAAAAACAAAAGAAAAACACCTGTCTGAAAGTGCATAAGATCAAAATCATTTCTATGTCTTTTGTCAGGAGCTTTAATGCAGTAACATTGTATTTCTGACTTGAAATTAATTATTAGCTGATGTTGTCATGCTTCCCCCTGAACTCTTATTTTAGCTTCCTTATGGCCTTTCTAGTGAAATGCTGTGTAGAGTTATATGTAGGATGTTAATGAAGCATTTTTGTTTAGATGGTTTCTTGCAAAGCTATAAGTAGCTTTACAGGTTAGAGGTTCAACAGTTAATAGTGTCACCTAAGTTCATTTTCATTGAGGTGTGTATGAATGCTTGTTAAACTCGCAGCACTTTCTTACCATGTTTAATAAGGGTGAATAATATCTTATCTCTAGTAAAATAAGCTCAGACTATGAGCTTTTTTTCTGTAAAGCAGCCCCATACATGTAAGTACAGTATTACGCAAAGTGAAGGTTTTTGACTAAGTAGAGTAGAAATATACTGAGATTGGAAGTGAACTTGTATAGTTGGCTTGAGCAAAAATGTATTAGTCTTAGATTTCTTAAGACCAAATTGGTTTGTGTATACAGCTTCTGTTGAAACTATTGAATGTGTTCCATTGGTTTAGAAAACTGTATGCTAACTGATGTCTTGTGACCACAAAATTCTTAATTTTTTTTTCTTTAGTTGCTGGGGGAGATTGAAGAACACTTAAACTGCACTATTGCCCAGGTTGAACCAGACATAAAAGTACCAGTGGATGATTTTGATGGGAAGGTTACTTATGGGCAAAAAAGAGCTCTGGGTGGTAAGCGATAAACTACTCTTGAGTTACCTGTTATGTTCTGTTCAGTTTCCCAGGTGTTTGCTGCATAACTGCAGTTTCATAGATAAAAACCTATTAGTTCTTTACCACATTTGTTACATATACCTTATGGGTTGCAACTGGCCATAGTGTGTGTGTGTACATACGTATGTATGTATGTATATTTATCAAGTTAGCAAAGTTTTCCTAACTTTCTCAATGACTGTGGTTGAGCATTAGTTCTGCTGACAAATGATGTTGAACATGGTATTTAGATCTGGTCTGTTTTGGCAGGTGGACTCTATAAAGGCCACGTGGATATCTTGGCACCTACGGTACAAGAGTTGGCTGCCCTTGAAAAGGAAGCTCAGACTTCTTTCTTGCATCTTGGCTACCTTCCTAACCAGCTCTTCAGAACATTCTGATTGTGCCATCCTTAAGACAAGGCTCAAGTTAACAAATGCCCTACTCTGAGAATATGAAAATCCTTTACTGTCTCTAAGTAGTAGTAGTTACAGAAGTACTAAAATTGAATATGCTTCTTGCACGATGAAGAGTGTGTTCAGCATTGTTAACTCTGTATTAGCTGTTGACCTAATAAAACAAATCAAAGATGGACTGTTTCTTTTACTTTTCTCAGGCCCACCTTGAGAGTTTAATTTACAGAATCATTCTTTACATAGCTTTTGATTTATTGAAAATACAAAGTAGTTAATTAAATCTAGAAGAAGGAGGGTATAATTCTTTTCTTTATCAGCACAGTGTATGTAAAACAATTTCACCAACTGTATATTGTAATTCTTAATACTTGGCTTCTTAATGATGCTTGCGTATTAAGACAACTGCCTATATTTAAGATACTGAAGAAAGAACCCTTAACTTGAAATATAAATTTGAAGCTCTGAGTTATCCCAAAGTCTAGGCTCTTTGAGAACTGAATTTTTATTTGTTTTTATTTCTCTAAGTTGATGTGCCTCACACTTCTTTGGATGCAAGATCAACTGTATTCTACAGTACCCTGAGCACATAGGAAAGTATGCACTACTATCAAAGTTCATAAATCTTCAGGAAAATCTTTGTCCTGCAGAGCTATAGCTTAAAGTACTTGATCCCTCTCAAACAGCTTTCAGGCAGGTTGTTTTTGTTCAGATGAAGTTAGAATATCTAGTACTGTCTGATTTGGATTGTTTTTATCTTTAAACTTCTTTCTCCTTTTTTCTTTTTTTCTTTGCTTTGTGACTCCCTTACTGATACTTCAAAAATTGCAGTGACTTAACCTGCAACTTGTCTGATGTCACTTAAAATATCAAAGGTTTTTGGGGATGCTTGACAATGCAGACTGAAAGTGACCCCTTGCCTTCCTCATGAATCCTTCTAATCACAAACCATGCAGTCTGCTTGCAGGAAACTGTGAAACTCAAATTCAAGTTGAGTAAAGAACTAATTTCTGCTGTAGGGTGTTACCTGGAGAAGACAGACTAAGAGTCCTCTGTAGGAGCATAATAAAATACATCATTACAGTAAACTTAAGCAAATTTAAATATTAATGAGAAATCAGTGTTGTGTCATCTATTTCTAAACTAGTAATGGTGAAATCCTTCCTTTAGTGCCTTGCATGCTTAAATATTTTAGAATTTGAACTTGAGAGGAAAAGCTCTAACACTTAAGTGTATTGGCCTTCTCTTGTCAGACCAGTGTAATGAAATCTATTGACCATAAAAGCCAACTATTGTGGTGTCTAAAATACTTATAAATACAGGAGAAAACAGATCATACCTAAATGGAATGACTAGGATGGCCTGATGCATATTTCAAGAGGCATTTGCTGGGATGACCCAAACATATGCCTTCAAGGTCTGCAACATAAGGGAGGTATAGGGGAAGAGTTTCCTGCTGAGAAGCTTTAAAGGTGGAGTGAGATGTCAAGAACTTTTTTGTATTGATGTTCAGCACAAGATACAGTTAGAACATGAGCTTTCTAGGAAAATACCAAATTTCCTCAGAATGCAAGTAAAGTTATAAAATTTAGAAAGCTAAATGGAATTATACTAAATTAAATGCAGACATTTGCCCTGGCATTAGGAAGGGTTTGTTGGGGGGGGGGGGGTTGGTTGGTTGGTTGGTGGTTCTCTCTCTCTCCAGAATATGCCGGAACGCCCGGAAGAAGTGGCAGGTGATTGTTGTGGGGGACTCCCTGCTGCAGGGGACAGAGGCATCTATCTGCCGACCTGACCTCATTTCTAGAGAGGTTTGTGGCCTGCCGGGGGCTCGTGTGAGAGATGTCATGGAAAGACTGCCAAGGCTTGTCCACGCTTCGGACTATTACCCGCTGCTGCTCTTCCATGTGGGCGCCAATGACACCAAGGGCAAACTGGAGACCATCAAGCAGGATTTCAGAGCTCTGGGGATGGTGGTCAAGGGTCTGGGAGCCCAGGTCATCTTCTCCTCAATCCTGCCAGTGAGGGGGATGGATGAGAGGAGGAGGAGACGGACTTTCCAAGTTAACGACTGGCTGCGCCACTGGTGTTGGCAACAGGGTTTTGGTTTCTATGACCATAGGACCCTGTTTGAAGACCGATAACTGATGGTGAGAGATGGGATCCACCTCACTAAGCGGGGCACGCGGGTCTTTGCCAACAGGTTGGCCAAGCTGGTAAGGAGGGCTTTAAACTAGGAAAGACGGGGGAAGGGGAGAGTTATAGTGCCAGGGTAGCTGGCAAAAGACAGCTCAAGTCAGGATGCCTCCAACAGGTGAATGCAGCCAGGGAAGTGCGCATGGGATGTGGCTATGGAGGACCCTCTCTTACCCCTCCTGGGAAACCTGCATGCTCGATCACCTCTCTGAAATGCCTGTACACCAATGCACGCAGCTTGGGGAACAAACAGGAAGAACTAGAGATCTGTGTGCAGTCGCAGGGCCATGATCTCATTGCCATTACAGAGACATGGTGGGATAGCTCGCATGACTGGAGTGCTGTCATGGATGGCTACGTGCTTTTTAGGAAAGACAGGCCAGGAAAGCGAGGTGGTGCAGTTGCTCTTTATGTGAGAGAGCAACTGGAATGTATTGAGCTGTGCCTAGGGGTGGATGAAGAGCGAGTCGAGAGCTTATGGGTAAGGATCAAAGGGCAGGCTAGCATGGGTGACACTGTTGTGGGTGTTTACTACAGGCCACCTGATCAGGAAGAGGAAGTCGATGAGGCCTTCTACAGACAGCTGGAAGTAGCCTCACAATCACAGGCCCTGGTTCTCATGGGGGACTTCAACCACCCTGATATCTGCTGGAAAGACAACACAGCTAGGCACAAACAGTCCTGGAGGTTCTTCCTGCAGAGCATTGGTGACAATTTCTTGACACAGGTGGTGGAGGAGCCAACAAGGAGAGGTGTGCTGCTGGACCTCGTACTAACAAACAAAGAAGGACTGGTTGGAGATGTGAAGGTTGGGGGCAGCCTTGGCTGCAGTGACCATGAGATGGTGGAGTTCAGGATCCTGCGAGGAGGCAGCAGGGCACTAAGTAGGATCGCAATGCTGGACTTCAGGAGAGCAAACTTTGGCCTCTTCAGGGACCTACTTGGAGGAATCCCATGGGTTAGGGCCCTAGAAGGAAGGGGTGTTCAAGAGAGCTGGTTAATATTCAAGCATCACCTCCTCCAGGCTCAAGAGCGGTGCATCCCTATGAGTAGGAAGTCAAGCAAAGGAGGCAGGAGACCTGCATGGATGAGCAAGGAGCTCCTGGCAAAACTCAACCAGAAGAAGGAGGTATACAGAAAGTGGAAAGGGGGACAGGCCACTTGGGAGGAATACAGGAACGTTGTCAGAGTATGCAGGGATGTGACGAGGAAGGCTAAGGCCCGTTTGGAATTAAATCTGGCGAGAGATGTCAAGGACAGCAAAAAGGGCTTCTTCAAATACATCAGTAGCAAGAGGAAGACTAGGGAAAATGTGGGCCCTTTGCTGAATGGGGTGGGTGCCCTGGTGACGAAGGATGCAGAGAAGGCAGAGTTACTGAATGCCTTCTTTGCCTCAGTCTTTACTGCTCAGGCCAGCCCTCAGGAACCCCAGACCCTGGAGGCAAGAGGGAAAGTCTGGAGAAAGGAAGACTTTCCCTTGGTTGAGGAGGAGTGGGTTAGAGATCATTTAAGCAAACCTGACACCCACAAATCCATGGGCCCTGATGGGATGCACCCACGAGTGCGGAGGGAGCTGGCGGACGTTATTGCTAAGCCACTCTCCATCATCTTTGAAAGGTCATGGAGAACAGGAGAGGTGCCTGAAGACTGGAAGAAAGCCAATGTCACCCCAGCCTTCCAAAAGGGCAAGAAGGAGGACCCAGGGAACTACAGGCCAGTCAGCCTCACCTCCATCCCTGGAAAGGTGATGCAGCAGCTCATGCTGGAGGCCATCTCCAAGCATGTGGAGGACAAGAAGGTGATCAGGAGTAGTCAGCATGGCTTCACCAAGGGGAAATCATGCCTAACCAATCTGATAGCCTTCTCTGATGGAATGACTGGCTGGGGAGATGAGGGGAGAGCAGTGGATGTTGTCTACCTAGACTTCAGCAAGGCTTTTGACACTGTCTCCCATAACATCCTCATAGGCAAGCTCAGGAAGTGTGGGTTAGATGAGTGGACAGTGAGGTGGGTTGAGAACTGGCTGAATGGCAGAGCTCAGAGAGTTGTGATCAGAGGCGCAGAGTCTAGTTGGAGGCCTGTAGCTAGCAGTGTCCCCCAGGGGTCAGTACTGGGTCCAGTCTTGTTCAACTTCTTCATCAATGACCTGGATGAAGGGATAGAGTGCACCCTCAGCAAGTTTGCTGAGGATACAAAACTGGGAGGAGTGGCTGATACCCCAGAGGGCTGTGCTGCCATTCAGAGAGACCTGGACAGGCTGGAGAGGTGGGCGGAGAGGAACCTCATGAAGTTCAACAAAGGCAAGTGCAGGGTCCTGCACCTGGGGAGGAATAACCCCATGCACCAGTACAGGTTGGGGGTTGACCTGCTGGAAAGCAGCTCTGCTGAGAAGGACCTGGGAGTGCTGGTGGACACCAAGTTAAGCATGAGGCAGCAATGTGCCCTTGTGGCCAAGAAGGCCAATGGTATGCTGGGGTGCATCAGGAAGAGTGTTGCCAGCAGGTCGAGGGAGGTGATTCTCCCCCTCTACTCAGCCCTGGTGAGGCCCCATCTGGAGTACTGCGTCCAGTTCTGGGCTCCCCAGTACAAGAGGGATGTGGCACTACTGGAGCAAGTCCAGCGAAGGGCTACAAAGATGATTAGGGGACTGGAGCATCTACCCTATGAGGAAAGACTGTGAGAGAGCTGGGCCTGTTTAGCCTGGAGAAGAGAAGGCTGAGAGGAGATCTTATCAACGTGTACAAGTATCTGAAGGGAGGGTGTCAAGAGGATGGAGCCAGACTTTTCTCAGTGGTGTCCAGCAACAGGACACGAGGCAACAGGCACAAACTGAAACACAGACGCTTCCATCTGAACATGAGGAAAAACTTTTTCACTGTGAGGGTGACAGAGCACTGGCACAGGTTGCCCAGAGAGGTGGTGGAGTTTCCTTCTCTGGAGATATTCAAAACGTGCCTGGACGCGATCCTGTGCAACGTGCTCTAGGTGCCCCTGCTTGAGCAGGGGGGTTGGACTAGATGATCTCCAGAGGTCCCTTCCAACCTCAACCATTCTGTGATTCTGTGATTCTGTAATATATTATGGCTTTGCACCTAATTAACAATGACTGGTGCTACCGTGATAAGCCATTCAGAGCTATATCAGCATGACTCCAATTAAAATTTTAACTACCTTTTTTGAGCCAACCACTGACTTGCTTTTACATGCACAGTCAAGAGAATATGAAAGTGTCTTCACATTGGAAGTTAAAGTCATTGGAAGAACAACATCACTTGATTTTCAAGAAATTCCATTCTTGTACATCTTGCGGTCAGGAATCTATCAACAGTGATGAGTGGGGAAAAAAAAAAAAAAGGTCTAAAGTATGTACCAATTACTTGTTTGTTAAAATGGAGTATCTAATTGTGTTTGTCTCTATACACTTAAATATATCTATCCTCTAGATTTTTTTTTGGTTTTCTTAGTGCTTCTTTGCTACTCTGTTAATAACTAGTTATTAACTGCCTCTTGGTGGTGCTAGTGTTTCACACATAACTAGAGAAGCAGGGACCCTACCAGCCTACTACTTCCAATTAGGTCAATTATACATGTATATACATGCATACATATATATATTTCCCTCTTACAAAGAAATAAACTCCTAAACAAAAAAAGAACTTAAAGCTATTTGAACTGTTTGTATGGAGCACAAACTCACAATGCGGGGCCCTTGCTTCATTGACTGACTTCTTGTTTCAGCTTGAATAAACATGCAGTTTAAGCTGTTAGCATGGCTAATCTGCTAACTTCTGTTTTAAATAGCTTGTTCCTTGTCTGCATACAACACTAATTCTTGCTACTGTACATGTCAAAACTATGTTTATTTTTCTTTTTAGTGTTGATTTCTAGAGCTGGCTAACTAAAAACACCATGAGAAGACAGACTTTCGTAAGTGCCCTGTGAAAGTATTTATCACAATTTACTAGCTTTAAAACAGTGTGAGCAAATCATATGTAAGCCTGCTTTGCCCTGCTTCTGCTTTTTCTGACCAGAGGGGGGAAACAAAAGTAGGAAATTCAAAATTAGCCTGAGTAATATGAGCAAAAATGGGTAGTCTTAAAGCTCTTCCTAGGTAAATTTTAATAATAGCTATAAAGTGGGGGACAGAATGAGATTTCTGTTTGTCTTTTTTAATTTATCGTTATTGCTTTTTGGAGCACCCTTGTTCAATAGCTTTGAATTTTGAACTAATTTGCTTTAGTACAATGTCTTGAGAGAATTCACATTCTTATTGGATGATTAATTCTTCATTTGAGTATTTATAACTACTGGTAGTAATCTCTCTTTGTTTTCCTTTGCACTCCTATAAAGGTTCCTTTTATGGAAGGGAAAAGGATACAGATGGTGTTTGCCACTCAGCATCTAAACTGCTGAGCTTGGGGCCCCCTTTTAGTATACTCTGAAGGCAGGAGTTCACTGGTCTCTTGCGCTTTAAGTACGCTTCTATTTTGCTACTGTGAAAACAGACAAAATTGCTTCTGGCAATACAAACTTCTGCTCCAGTGTTCTCATGTTTATGGAATCACACATACAAATAAATGTGCCTAGTCTATTTGAAGACGTAATTGGCCTGTGGTCACTTCCATATGTGAATATCCATATAATGTAATAAGCTAGGCTCTTATTTAAGCCAGTTAGCAAAATAACTACATCTCAAGGAGATTAGATAAATATAAAGAAGGGGGAAAAATTGGGTGGTGAGTTCAAAGCGTTACTCCTTACTGAAGAGTGCATACCTTGCTGCATTGCACTTCCTTTTGTGGATAGGGAAAAGTGTAAAAGCTGGGAACATTTAAAACAAATCCTTTATAACTGTAGGTAACTGCAATTTCACCAATACTTGCTAGTAGACAAAATGATTATATGCAAGGGGTGTGGGAAAAGAAAGCCTATGGTTTGTATATGGAATCCTCTTAAGAGTAAAACTTCTTTAACAACTGCATGAAAGAAAAGTTGCCACAATGCAGATGCCAACTTATTCTCTGAATGATGAGTGAACTTTCAATTGCTTTTTACTAAGATATTTTCAAAAAAATACCTTGCAACTTGTAGTGCTTTTTATGTATAGTTCCTGGCCTCATACAAAGGTGGCCAAATTCACAAACAGAGAAACTGAGGTAAACTGATACAGTTACCTGCTGGATGTCAGCAGAAGTTGTCAAGCATTTGCATAATTTATTTGCAGTAATATATTGGACTGTTTTGTGGTGTTCAGCTCACGAACTAAATAGTCTTTCAATATGGCTGTTATCATTGGAGAACGTAAAAGGTGTATTTGTGAAGTGTATTTTGTGCCTGCTGAGCACTCCTGCTTACTGAAGTACCTAGGGTATACAGCAGAATATTTCTCTTCTGAAGAGACTTGCTTGATCTAGTGTTTTGGAAAAAAATTAAAAGAACAAATAGATAACTGATATGTGGAAAACATATTGGTTGGAATTCAGTTGATTCTAGTTGACATTGAGCTGTCTAGTACCATATTAGGTGCCTTAGGATATGTTGCCACTCCAGAAAGGCACAAGTCTCCCTCCTGTAGCTACTATGTTGTATCTGCAAGTGCTGTGCCTGTATCTTGGGTAGCCTGAGGCATATAAATGACATCAAGAGCAACTTGTACGATTCTGTATATTTAACAAGAAGTTTAATTTTAAAAAATCTAGTATGTATGGAAATGTCATACTACTCGTAATTCATAAAGTGTCTTGCCACTGCAATCTCACTATTTGCAGTCTTCTGACCCGGTAAAAGCACAGAAGTACTGCAAAATCATCTAGTGTTGACTTTCTTCTGTTTGGTGCTAATTGTTGCAATACACAAAAGTAAAAAGGAATGGTTTGGAAGGTATCAGTTAAAGCCATTTTTCTGCAGATCTCTTTTTTTTGAGAACCCACATCCTTTAGGCAGAGCTGTGACTGTGTTAGTATCAATTGCATTATTGTATGAGTTACTAAGAACGTGAAAGATAGTAAATAACAAATAGAAATTGCATCCAAATTGCTTTTTCTGGCATTTGTAAGTATCTGGCATGTTATCAGCATTACATGTCATATCTGTATTGTGGATTTTACAGACTTAAGCAATGTATTCTATTGTAATCATATTTAACTCATAGTTGTGAGTTTGGGGTTATGAAATTTAGTTTCTCTGCACAATAATAGTATTTTTAAACTAAGCGTTTCAAAACAGGAAACAAAAAATTAGTTAACATATGATGGTATTATATAGTTATGCTTCAAGCAGACCTGCACCAACTAAGCACAATAATAGTTTAGCTCTTTGTATTGTTTCACAAGTTTTTCATAAAAGCACTTCAAAAATTGCTTTTTGCTCCTCCTTAAATAAGAGTTCAAGGAGGATTTTGGTTGAAATGGTTTAAAAAAGTTTTACAAAAAGAATGTCTGTTCACCTGTAAGCACTGATCTCTTACTGGTGATATTTATAACATCCTAAAACAATAAGAAGAAAATTTAAATTTAGTAAAAGTTTTGTAAAATGAACTTAAGTCACCTGAAGCTTCCTGTCAGCAGCCCAAACTGGTTAAGTGTTTTGGTAACAGCTGTTGTTGCAATGTGTGCTTTTACACTAGCGTCTTCATTTAGTGCAAGTTTCTAAAACACAGTACTGCTTAATATATGGCAGATACACCTAATCTTCTGTAGTTTCTTACTCAGCTTTATTTTTTTTGATATGTATGTATGTACAAGCAACTTCTCCTGATGACTTAAAAAATAGTCTTTATAACTGAAGATGAAAAAAGTTTCTTGTTAATGTTTTCCTACTAAACTAGTCTCTTTTCATATAATACCTATGATGTCAGAGGCATCCTGCATGTATTTTACTTAACTCACTTGATCTTATAGGTAACTTATGTGAAGGCTATGCTCTAGGATATGGCTCCTTAATAAAACAGGAAATCCCTGGGAAACTGTCCAAATAAACACTGCACAGGCTACCAAAACAATCAGAAATACGGGTTTGTATATGAAATGTTTTCATCAAGCCTATATAATACCCCCTTAAAGGTATTCTTTTTTTTGAAAAGAGATCCAGTAAAGTGACCTTTCTAGTCGTCAGACCGTTCAGTTGCCTATCCTGTTACTCTACTGATGAAAAGTGAGTTAACTTCTATTCCTGTATGAACAGAACTGTTTGCATGGTTTCTTTTCGTTTAGAGCTATTGAAAGTCAGGCAGGGGGTGGGGAGAAAACGTATAATGGTAAGATGAGTAAGAAATGTATGCTTCCTAAAATTAAAAGAAGGAAGAAAAATCAAATCCTGACTGCAACTTAGATTGCCAGTTTGAAAATAATCTTCTAACTAAGTGTTTCCATAAGTGACATGACTTGGGGTAATTAAGTTTTTGATGTCCAACTAAGCTGTGGTTTTAAGGTTATGAGCTTCAGAGAACCAACAGTCAGTGCCTTCTGGGGGGTATGGGGAGATGCAGGGAAACTGTCCTATTAAGTTTCTTAGATCAGAGTCTTACAATCTTAAATGTGTATGATAATCTTGACTATGGAAACTGATATGCAACAAATATAATTTTTCTTTACTCTCTTGTATACTGCTATTGTCTTGAGCAAATTAAAATAACCTGTTTTGATACGCTGTGATGAAAAATCCTCTCTCTGAAGCATCTGTAGCTCAGCAAGAAGTCTCTACAGCTCGTTCAAAAATCCCAACCTCAGCTATGTTCTGGTTCGGATTACCTTCGTATTGAAGAAAATAAACTGTAACAAACATAAGTAGGAAGTGATTTCCCCCAAAATAATAAAATGAAGCTGTGCCAGTTTTTGTTTGTGTTTAAATAGAATGCTTAACAAATTGCCTGCTCAGGTAGGACTTGTGGTATCTTTTTCTTATTATCTCTCCTTTAGTAGGGTGATGTTGCACTGTGCAGTGCCTTGCATCCAACAGGGATACTGTCTTGGAGAATATTTACCAAACTGTAGTCTCTACCTCATTCATTTAAAGAAGAAGTCCCAAACTTTGCTGGACTATTTCCCGCATTAGTCTAATTAACCTTCACATGGAAATTAGGTCTTGCAAAGGTTGTGTTCCCAAGGAGTGGAGCCCACCACACTCCCAACAATTGTCTGATGCAGTGAAAGTGTTTAAGAAGAATGAATTAGTTTATTAAGGTGCTGCTGAGGCAAGGAACAACTTCCAGGACTACAAGGGCTCTTTACCTGGCTTTACTAAATAGTAAGATACTTTTGTTATGTGAGCAGCAAGTGCCTGTGTTATGTTTGCAAGTCAAATTTTATAAAGCCTTTGCAGAAGAAAGCCTTTTAGCAAAAAAAAGTATTATTGATGTATCATTTTTAGGAATTCAATCAGTTCCCTTAAAAAGGGGGAGGAGGAGTGTGTAGCAGTGGGCAAGGCTAACCCAGCTAAAACTGAGTCTAATACAGTGATGTGAAATAAAGTTTTCCATCGGAGTAACGTCTACGGGGTCCCAAACTGTGTTTAATAGGTGTGAAAGTCCCTCTTTCTCCAGTACGAGCCTGTTAAAGGTTGGATTCCCTCCCTCGGGTAATGCGCATTTCTGCACCGCCATTTTCTCTTGCGCGGCGGCACGGGGGACAGCACAGGGGACCTGTCCGGGGAAGCGGGTCCTGGGGGCGGCGAGCGAAGGCCCGGCGGGAGAGCACCCCGCTGGGGGCATGGCTCATGGGAGATCTAATGAAGGGGCAAAACCGAGAGCAGCTGCAGACTTTTCTGAGCCATTTTGAAACTGATGTGGGCAAAAAAGGAGGGAATAACTCCATGTAATCTCTTTTATTCTTCTACGGTTCCTGTATTATCACTGTGAGTGCTTTCCTGAAGCTACCTAAGTGATAACTTCTAATATATGTCAAAAATGAGTCATTCTTTTTTCTCATTAGCTCTCCGAGGAGCGAATTATACAAGCTCTTGGCTCAAAAACATTCTTTTAAATGAACAAACAGGCAGCTTGAATTAGAAAAGCAGAGTTTAATGAAGAAAGTAATGCAGTTAAAGATGGTCCTAGATATCTCTGAGCAGTCACTCTATGCAACCCAAAATCTATGCCTATAGAAATTATTTTTGTGCAAGAAATTTATACTATGTCAGAAGGAGAGAGAGATGTTTTGTTTTCCATGCAGAGAAAACTGTCCTTTAGCACTTGGTTATGACCCTTGAGTCCTTTGAGAAACCAAGGAATGGACCAAGATATCAAATATGACTACTTTTACACAGAGCACCTAAGGTAAAGAGAAGGGAATGAGATCTGTATGTTAGAATTAATCTGTGCGTTTGATAAAACATGCTTAATTTAGGATTTGTTGGAAGTGGGTATAAATGGATTTGATGCCCTGAGAGGTAGTTCCTGAATGGAGGCAAAGGTGTAATTATTGCTAAATTTACCAGCATAAATTGAAGTCCTGTGGTAAATTAGAGGTGATAACACTACTTGTGCATGCAGACAAGGACTTGTGGGAATTCCTGAATTACGGACCTAGTTGACTAGTTATGTGTAGAGTTTCAGCCAAAGGACACTGGTGTGAAAGGCTCACGAAATCTCCTCTTGTGCTAAGGAGTGATCTGCCACGCAACCAGGGATGAACCCAGGCACTGTATTTTGATTTATGTCTTCTCTTACAGCAAAGGTCAGATCTGCACAGTTTGTATGTTGTAAGGGTCTAGAAAAAAGTTGCAAGGTTGATTGTCTTTTTTTTAATTTATTTTTTTGTTTTCTCCAAACACACTTGTGTTGCTAAGTGCATAACTTTGGGAGTAAACACATGAATAATAAGGGAGAGAAGTTATTTTGAAATGTCTTCACACTTGAATTTTTCAGACATCTTATGACTTTTTTTTTCCCAGTAGATGTTGGTGTTGCCACTATGTTGATGGCAAAAATGTGTTTTCTATTCCTTCCCCCTGGCTAGGGTTTAATTATAATACGCAGGTATCATGGAAAAAGTGAGCATATAAGAACCAAAGGAAAAAATACTTTCAAGGTCAGACTCTGAATAAAATTTTCAAGATCAGCTTTGATTCATAAAACGTTTTAGCCCTGAATTGAACCTTATTACAGTTCAAGTGCTGAAGCAGAGTTCAAAACAAGAAGTTGCAGGCAACTGCATTCAAAACCTGATTGCTTTGACTCAAACTCTGGCTGGCATTGCCATTCTAGTAAATATATTTCAGACACTTACTGATGATTTTCACACTTTCCATTGGTCTCTGGTTCAAATTGAATAGCTGAGTATGGAATGAACTGACATGTTTTGTTTTATACCCAGACTGATAGACTAGGACCAAGAGATCTGCCTGGATTGGACTGAGCTAGATCATGCTTCATGTTGAATAAAAAATCTTCTGGACATTTTGTAAGGGATGAATTTGAAGGAATGCTGATTTTTCCTAACTAAATGAACTTTGATATGTCCTTAAAGAAGAGTGGGAGGATGTAGCATGTTTGTATGGCCTCTAGGACTCTCAGCTAGGTTATAGCCTTGTTTGCTGACGTGTGTTAGCTGGGAGTGACCTTGTCTATCTGTGAGAGGATGTCTCCGTTTTCTGCTGTTTTCTGGATTTGGCTTTTAACAATAGTCATATATATTTGATACTATTTTTAAATTGGCCAATTCCAAAAATTGTCTTTGGAAGTGGACAGTTTGGTTGGCCCTCAGCATTGATTTGCTGTCATTTTATTTGAAACATAAATAAGAAATTGTAACCAAACAAGACCCAAGTCCAGTTGATATGCTGAAAGAAAGCAGTTAAGCAATAGGAGTATTGGAATCCGGTTGCTGTTCTGGATATGCACTGGAGAAAAATACAAGAATAACTCTAAAAGCATTTCAAAGGATGAGATATGGCCTGGAAGTTCACTTTTTAAAAAGTCTGTGTGACCAAAAGTGGCCATTCTTCAAATTAAATTGCTTGCTCTGTTGCTAAACAACTATCTAAAAAGCTGTATTCTATAACATGAAATGCAGCTTTCTGAAACACCACAAGACCAAGGTCTCAAGTTTAAAAATCAAATGCTAACATTAAAAGAAAAAAAAAAATCACTGCTGCAAGCATTACTCTTTAATGATCTCCACCTTGAAATTTAATTTGCAAAAGGTGATAGTGGGACCACACACACCTCTGGCTTCTATGTTAAGCTCCTGTGAGTTTGAAACTGAGTGAAGGATTTTCCCTATCTATAAATTTAGTCTTTCCATGAAATGTGAGTTCATAGAATACAGAAAAATCCAATTCATATATATTAATCCTCTTGTATGTCAAGGAAGCTATTACTTTCATTTGCTTTTATGCCTCTCACACTGTAGGATAATGAAGCTGTATATATTAAAGCTTAAATATTTTATAGATGCAATCAAAAATACATTTAAATAAAGTTAAGGGTCTGTCTAAAATGTAAAAGCAAAGAAATTTAAAGCTCAGGTAGGAAGTTCTAGTGTAATTATATTCTTCAGGATTTTCAAAAGCGCTATCGATCACTACTGAGTAGGCTGCATTGCCCAGTTTTGTATTGGCACAGGAAGAACCACATGAAATTTCCTTTTGGAATGTGAATTTTTATTTTTTTAAAGAGAAAAATGGAAATATACATTGAAACCTTGTATTCTGAGGTTTACAGGAAGCTGCCTACAAGACAAGCATATATTTATCTAAGGAGTCAAAATCACTGATCATTGTATTACTTTATGGTTATTACATGCCTTTTTTTAACCATATGCCTATCAGAAGAGCCAATATTCAAACCTATATGAAAAATACATATTCTTATTGTATCAAATTTCTTTTCTTCCAAGTACACCTCTGACTTGATTGCAAGGTGTGAATTGTGCCTATGATAGATCAGAAAGGATTCTGGACTATATCTAGAACAGCAGTGAAGTGCATGAGATTAATTAGGTGCAGCTTAATTTTGAAGCTAAGTTCCTAATGTCGTGAAAAATATTTTTCAGGTGCTGACCGAATCCAGGGTTGCCTTGGTTCCACAAATAATTTCAGTAACAAACTATAAGGTTTCCAGGAGCATGAGGTCCTGCTTCAGTAACCAGAGGTAGATCAGTATGACAGTGGAAAGGTTGAAGACTGTTTGGTGCCTATTAAGGAGCCACAAACTAAGTATTTCTCAATTTTCTGCCTAAATTTCCTGCAGAAATAACTATAGACAACACCGGTCACCATCAAATGTAGCAACAAGCTTTGTCTTCTCTTCTTGGCATTGTCACCAATGTCGCCTTTTGTCCTATGGTGGACTGGTTGCAGCATTAGCCAAGGTATAAGGGAACAAATGGCAAATCCTCTCTTCTGTGTAGAAGGGTCAAAGTCCTTATCTTTTATGTCTCAGAAGACTACATCACTTAATTGTCTTTAGGCTATTTTGGGGTGGGAACAGTTTTCCCTCTATGTACAACTGTGCAGAACAGAGTTCAAGATTCATTGATCTGAGGGAGATGCCAGAGAAGAGAGGAAGAAGGACTCTATAGCCAATAAGTTACTCTAACTGTAAGTTATTTTTTCAGCTTTGGCTTATTGCTAGCTTAACCTTTCCAGCTAAAACCTTTACAAATGGGGGCCTGTTAAATCTTCTTCATCTAGACTGAAGAGCCCTCTATTATTATTTTGTTCCTTAAACAGGTACATAAAGAATATGATATGATCATGTCCTTGCTTTCTTTTCCATAAATTGAATTCTTGAGTTCCTCAAATAAGAAGTAAGTTTTCTAATTCTCCCATCATTTTTGTGACTTCTCTTCAAGCTCCTGTAATTCCCCAGGACGGTTCTTTGCTTCTGGATACCAGAACTGGGCAGCGTTCCAAATTCAGTAGTGCAATTTCCCAGCACAGAGATAATGCAACCTCCCTTTTCTACCTGAACATGCTCTTTCTTTATCCAGTGATTGCATTTGCCCTTCTGGGTAGAGAATCACACTGGAAGCTTGAGCGCAGCTGGTAATTCACTGATACTTTTTTCTCCCTCTTTTTTTCTTTTTTTCCTTCAGACAATGTCTGAGGAAGCGTTTTAGGAATATTCTTTATTCTTAGAAGTACTTCTTCATATTTGGCTGTATTTAAGATCAAAGTACTTGTTTATGGCTAGGTTATGAGGTAGCTTGTACCTCTTTGCAGTCTTCATTAATTACTAGCCCTGATGGATACATATGTATATGTGAGTGTGGGTATACAGGTAGCAAGAAAGTAAGTATTTTTTTCAGGTTATTGATACAAATATTAAACAGGAGCAAGAACTTGTGGGGATTCAAATAGGAACAAGCATGCTGGATGATGAATTTCCGTTTGCAATGATATTTTGAGACCTGTCAGTCCAGTAGTATTATTGATAAGCGCTACACTGAATTTATATCACCCTAATTTCTCAGTTAAAAAAAACAAATCAAATGCCTTGAAGAGGTGTAAATATATGAATTCTCTATTGTTTCTTCTTAACTAAACTTGTAATTTCATCATAAAAGATATCAGTTTAGCTTGATGCAAGCCCAAGCTGATTGGCATTAATTATATTACCCTTCTTTAATTTATTAATCAAGTCCTGTATCAGCCAGCTATTTTGCTTGGGATCAATGTCAGTCTGACAGGCCTATAATTACCCAGGTCGTCTTATTTGCCCTTTTAAAATATTGGCACAACATTAGATGTCTTTCAGCTCTCTGGAATGTCTCTAGTGTTCCGCGATGTATTGAAAATCAACATTAATGGCCCAGAGAGTTCCTTTGCAAGCTGTCTCTAAAACCTTTGAATGTAAGTTATTTGGACACACCAATTTAAAAATGTCTGCTTTTAGTAGCCAGTTCTTAATATCTTTCTGAGTTACTATTAAAATGGAAAGTATTTTGTCATCATTGTCAACTGAATACACTGGGAAGATTTTTAATTAATGTATATTGGAAATATTTATGAAACACTTCTGCCTTTTCACTATCGTTATTGACACCCCTGCCATTCCCAGCTAATAATCTTCTTGTTGCACAATTGAGAGAGAATTTTTTCTGAACTCTACTAGGGGCAACTTTTGTGCCCTTTTGTCAAAGCTGACTCTGAAATCCTACATCGCGTTGCAAAAAATATTCTTAAGATGCTTGCAGTGAACAAGTACATGCAGGCTACGTCTGTGCACTCGTGACCAGCAGAGCGACACCAGCCCTCAGGCGCCACGCAGCTCACCCGTCTCTGCGTGTTTCCCAGCTGCAACAGAGAGGCGCAGGCTCTGTCTAACCCAGCTGCCATCAGATCCTGCTTCAGACCGCTTCTGCTTCAGATCACGCTGTATCATGTGTGCAGTTAGACCAAATTTCTGGCTCTACTTGAAGTTTTCAGTATTAGATTAATTGCACATACATTTGCAAGAAAGGTTTTCAGATACCCACTCCCCCCCCCCCCCCCAATAGCAAAGGGAGAAAGGCAAGGAGAAAACTACTGCTTTCCATTGATTTTCAAAAGAAACTTATTTATATTTGGACAAAATTTGTCACATCTCTAAATGATTACAGTGTTGCACTTTTTAAAAAATCTGTAAAAAGACCTCTTGAGCTGTTCTATTGATTGCTCTTTTCATACCACACAGGGCTATTTTTCAGGTTGATTCTGATGCTATAACAGATTTTTTTTTTTAATCTTTTGATAAATGTTTTCTCATTCCCAGTCTCACTTCCTCACAGGATCAAGCAAAGTTCGTAACTGTGTAATGAAAAGAATCCTCACTTATTTCATGATGAGGTGCATTCTTTCTTATAATGGGCTAAATGCAGCTGGGAGAGGTCAAAGGAGAGATTTCTTACTCTGGTAATAAAATCTCCAAAGGCTATGGTACTTACATGGCTTCTGTTCACATTAATCATCATGGAAAGCTCAATTCCAGTACTGGAAAAAATATTATTTATATAGTGCTTTTCATGAAGTTAAAATACATTGTAAAGCATAGAGAAATGAAGGATTAGAGCATAGAGAGCATAGACAAATGAGACATGATGAGGGAAGGACCTTATGAGGGTCTGTCTGAGCAAAAACAACATTTTTATGAAACTGTTGAACTCACTTTTTAAGATTTTAAACTCCCAGTATTTGCATACCTTTCAGCTCACACAAATCTCTAAAGGATGCAAAAGTTTAATATAGAAATAATAGATCAGAAACATCTTATTTCTGCGTCTTTAACTCAGGAATAAAATGACCTTCACTGAAAATAAAATGACGAATTTAGCTACATTGTGTCCTACTTATGGATAAAAGCCTGCTGTACTAGGTAGTGTACAAATCCCAAACAGAGAGTCAGGTCCAGGTACATAAAGTTTTAATGTAACTGTAAGATGACAAAAATGTAAAACAGGTAAAAATCAAAGAAAGAGTTGTAGAGTGTTAGCAGGGTTAATAGCAGGTGGGCAGTCTAGTTGTTGCTACTGACATTAGATTGTGGAGTTTATCATCACAGAAAATAGAGGAATATTCAAGAGAATATAGAGAGAATATATATATATATATATATATATATATATATGAGAATAAAGAGAATAAGGATATACAGGATATCTGTATAAAGATAATAAACATACATCCAGTAATGTGGTTGTTAATAATAGCAAAAATTTTTGTGATGGGTATAAAATTAACTGTTTTCTATTGGACTAGAGGGGTCTCTGGTTTGACTGTAGAAGGCAGTGACTCATATTCATGCCACTGTGGAAAAGGGATTGCTCATTTTGGGAAGCTGATGAAAAAGCAGTCCTGAGCTGATAGGACTGTTGTATGTTGCTTGCAAAGGCTTAAAAGAGAAAGGTAATGAAAGGAAAAGGAAACACAGGAAAACATACAGCAAGAAAGGCATCTGACTGCCAATGAACTTCTGTATACAGTTTAGGTTGCTGGTTTTCATTCACGAAGCCCTAAATCTAGTCTTTCCTTCCCCTAGTCTGCCTCTCGTGTGTGTTATCACCACGTTTGCAAATACCAGTGAGGCTTAAATTGTAACCTTAATATGAAAGGGAGTAAATTTCCAAAACTTTGTACTGAATAGTCTGTTAAATATCAGGGCATGTTACAGAGCACATCTGTTTCTCTGGACTTCTGGGAGGAGATGGGTGAGAGAATATGGGATAGATAGGATTTTGGATAGAGTGGACTACTAGTATTTGTTAGTAACAGATAAATATTTTAAAATCATAAGATTATGACAGTTTATATAAAGTCAGCCTCAGACTTTTATGTTTTGGTATTGAAATAAGTAATAACCATTGCCAATTTTTTCCATCTTGTTATTGGAGTTCTGACTAATAAACCCACACAGTTCCTCCGTCAACTGTTTCCACAGACTTTCCCCCAAATGACTGACACTTGTTTATTTTCTTCCAAGTTCTTAAGTCCAATAAGAAACTAGCAATTTTCATGTGCTTTTGCAAGTTTATGAACTGTAAAACCATGGTTAGCACTTCACTGATTTGAAATCAGCCATTTGGCTTCTAAGGCTAGAAGTACTTAATTTAATCCTTTCATTAGTAATATATCCCTGTTCTGCGAACCACAGAAACACAGTGCTCTGTACTTGGGGATGCATGGGGAGTCACTGCTGGAACTCAGGTTATTCAGCTCCAAAACCATATGCCACTAATATCTTGAAATTTCCTCATGATAACAATAGTAGTCATATTGTTATATGTAACTTATTTTGTTCTTTAACTTTGTTTTATAATAATATCAACATTTGATCTGATGACTTGTATCTGATATTTCTTTATTCACTTTCTTCTTCACATAGGACATAAGAGGAGCTCATTGATCTGATGACCAGATTTTCCCTCCCCCTTCAAACAGGCAAGCAAGAGTTATAAATAGTTATTTTGTTCATGAATAGTATAAACTATCTGGTAGTACTCATTTTGCTCCTTGTTAAGTTTATGTCCCTTTCCAGACATGGCAGATAATTGCCCAATAGTAAATTGTTTATCCTCAAAAGTATGATACTGCAACTGATACACTATAAATAAGAACACAGTGCAGACCTGATTTACCTAACATGAAGAAAAGCACGTGAAAAATAAGATGCTGAGATCGTTTAAGCTAATTGATACAAAAAAGCTAAAAACCGAATCTGCAAAATAGTATAAAGAGTGGAAATCCTATACTGATACCTGCGATACTAAATCTGACTTCTTCCTGAAAGTATGCTAGTATAATTCATTTGGAAATACCTTTGTCCCTAGGTTCAAGAGCTTGGACTTTTACGTGCTGGCGATACAATACGAGGCTGGCATAGTGAGGCCATTTTAGAAATGCCCTTTCACTGCGGTGAGGGTAAGTGGAGTCCCATTAATGTTTTGGTAAGTTTTGAAAATGCGTTGAAAGCCTCAGCAACTATTTGGCCTTCATGCCCTAGCTCAATAACCTGGATTTTAATATCCAAGGTTTCATGGCTTATTGTTGGACGCTTAATCCACACTCTGATTACCAGTGTACTTCACGTTGCCAGAACTGTGGTTAGCAATTTTGAGTGGCTTAGATTATAACCTTGAATTTTGTTTTCCACACTGGTTAAAAAAAACAAGGAAGTAGGAAGCAAATTCTCTCTAACAGCATGATTGGTGTTTCCTGAACTAGGAGATAATGATACCAATTAACATCTTTTTTTTTTTTTCTTTTCTTCCCACTTTAAAGTATCCAAATGCACAAACAGGAGTCATGCCAGGTTAACCGACTGGCTGTTAACGAAACCTCCGTGTGAATACCCTCCCTAATCTACTCAACCCTCCAGAGATCAAACAGAAAGTTAACAGAGCAGAGCAGGTTGTATGTAATGGATGTGTGTGTATAAATCACTTCCTCAAAGCTAAATTGTTCCAATTCACTCACTGGCAACAAACTGCAAAGGTTCTCACAGACGTATAACACTCCCTCCTCCTCCTCTGTAAAGATTATTGGCTGAGATTTAGAAAACTCCTGGGAATCCAGCTAATATAGTAACAGAGTAGAAAGCAGCAAGTCAAGTAGGGAATAAAAGCAAGTATGTAAAAGAAATAATCATGGTCCTTGTCTTCTGATAAGAATTTTGTTGGCCCCGAGGGAATCATTCCTTTAAATTTTGGTGTTCTGCAGACAGCTTTTCTCGGATATTCTTAGAGAAGATAATGTTAAAAGAGAACAAAATGGCAAAAGAAGAATAAATCATGACTCTTTAAGAAATGACTTGTAAAAGTATGGAATAAAATTCACCAGTGAAACACAAGCTCCAAAAGGACACTTCTGTGAACTACCACCAGCAATCTACAGTCTTCCTGGTGTGTTCTTGTTATTCTGATAAAGTAAATTTTTGGAATTTGATGAAGTGAAGAACAGTTGTCTTTGTATTTATTAATGTGTGTGCCTGTGCCTGCCTTTTCAGATACCCTTTTAGAATCTAATTTAAAGCTCCTGCAAAATAAAAGTTTATTTCTTGTAGATTGGGCTGAGACCAGAATAATCTCATTTAGTTACAGGAGGCAATATTCTGCTCTCCATAGTTGCTTCACTGGTTTCAGTAGATCCCATTAATATAAGCAAGAGCTGGATTTCATTCTAGGAAAATTTTAAATGATTTCACAATTAAAAATGAGTCAAATATATTTACCTACTTTGTATGTTTCCCATTTAAAATTATTCATGCCATGTGCATTACTTGTGTCTCTCACTGCTTTTTACTGCACTGGATTACCACTATGTGCATTTTCTTCCTTTTCCTAATGTTCCATTCTCAGTTCTCTTTGGCTTTCTCAATGCTCAAGGAAAAGCCCCCTGACAATAAACAATTTGCTTATCATTTTTTTCTTATCAAAGCATTAATATTCACTTGCTTCCAATTTGGTCTCCTTTAGGAGTTTCTTCCACATATGTGTTAAAAAATAAAGTAAGGTTGAATGGCTCATGTGTGTAAATATTTGGATGGTTAGTTTTGGAAAAGTAAGTTTTAAAAAATGAGTACAGGAGTGAGAGGCTCAGTTTCTCACCTGTATTCTATATTTTAAGCTTATTATCCCAGTTAAGGCAATTCAGCTGAAAATGCACATGTGCTTTCAAGACCATTGTCATAGGTCCAAATGTGGTAAGTTCCATCTTTGCCCAGAGAGAGAGTATTTGTAGATGGGATTAATGGAGACAAATTCATTGACTATGAAAAGCAAAGTCAATAACAAATGGAAAATTTTCCTAAACAGGTCGTTATTAGGATAAAAGGAGTAGTACCTTCAGAGCATTAAGCTTCAGGTGCTTCCAGTCTACTACTTCTCTGCTATGAAAACAGACATGGAGGGGTGTTAAAATTCATCTTTAGTTACTATATCTTAATCATCTTTAACTCCTTTCTTACAGCTACTGTTATGTGTGCCTATGGCCTGCTTCATCTCATCCTATAGTTGATGTCTTTGGGTTAAAATGAATCCCACCTCTTGTCTTCTTTGGCTATGTAGGGAATGTGCTTGATTGAAATGTTGATGCCTACATTACAGGCATATATGTTTGTTCAGATAAATCCTGCCCAAAGCAACATATTCATTAGTCCCACCTTTTCCCCCATAGCCACCCTCATCTACATTTCTAAAGACAGTCAAAGTATGAGAAAGTTTCAATTACAGAACAGCATGTACAACCCTTGAGACTTTAGTCAAATGTTATTTGTAACAGCTGAGCATAGCAACAAAAAGCCCCAGTCCTGATTTTATAATGGACATACTGACAAATCCTCTGTGTTATAATAAGCGTATGGATGAACACGATAAATTACAAATGAAATACAGCCCATGTCATATTCTTCCCCACCCTGTCGAAAACATAAGTGTGCCTTTGTACATGAGACAAGAATTGTTTTGCCTCAATTTATTGTGTGGGTAAGTCCAAATCTTTAATCAAATCCCTGCTTAGTCTTAATGCCAACTTTTGCTCCTAACTTTGAAGATTTCAATCCAGAGGTTCAGACAAGTCAGTCTAGAGTGCCATGTACTTCTCACACTTGATCAGCTGGGTCATCTAGATCTAGGGGAGAGGGTGCGGGTGGGGAGTCAAACAACAGCACAAAATAATTGCTCTTTTTCTTTTTATATAAGAAAAAGGAATTTTGTTGAAATGGCTAAGTCTTCAAAAGGCCATTTTGCAAAGCAGAAATACACTTAAAAGCATATAATCTTTAGCTGGAGGCCAGACAGAGTATGTTTCTGATTATGCTAGTGACCCTCACCCTAAAATCCCTTTGTAGAAATGCCTTTACTCTAGACAACATACTGACTAGCAAATGATCTAACAGATTTCACAGCACATAAATTAAGACCTAATAAATTATTTCAAATTCAGACTCCCTAATTACAGAATCAGTGAAGCATTCCATTTACAATTGCAAATATCTAAACAATTAATAAATACAAGTAAAATGAGGCTTCATTGAAAATTATTTGATAGCTATTTACTACAGGAAAAGGTTAAAATTTTAAGGACCAGTTAAAACTGTTAAGGACTGGTTAAACCTATTATCCATGGTTGGTCTAGATGCCAGAATAAGAATGTTTCATTACATTAGCTTAGCTGCATGTAAATGCTTAAATATTAATCTTTGTTACTGATTATTTTTTACACTTAATTATTTGAAAATGTTAAATTCTTCTACTAGTTTTATAATGTAGTAGTGTACTCAACTTAAAAACAAAGGATTTGGAAATATATAATATGTAATATAGATATATAATTCTGGTATCTATCTTGGAATTTATAGATATAAAAAGAACAATTGGACAATTAAGATATGTACTTTGATTATAAATACAGCTACATTTCTATGTAGATGGCTCCAACATATTGTGAATGTGAAGGTTATACATACATGTTCTTTTCTTTCCTATATAAATCTAATAGTGGGAATGCACATCACCTAAAGACTAAAGAACAGCTCTCCCTTCACACATAACAGTATGTACAAAAGAACCCCTCCTTTTGTCTCTGTTTTCCCCATGCACAGTAACAAAGATCAAACAGAGCAAAAAGCTAAGGAAATGTAAATTGCTGCTATCAATTAATTTCTTTCAGATGTTGAGATATCTCCAATGAGAAAATTAAGACAGGCTATAAACAAATGACAATAGGATCTATATTGCTTGCTTGTATAAGGTCCTTCTGCCCCAGTATTGTGTGTTGTCTCATATTATGTTAATGAAGAATAAGAACACTGCTGCCCCAGAAATCTGTGCCTCATTGATTGCTTAGGATTTCATTGCATCCAGTGCAGTGCTACTTCATTTATGTCTGCAATGCCATCAGGACAAAATACATTAAGAAGCTGAAATGTGGTAGTCTTTTGGCAGGAGAGATTCCTGCTGCTTACCTGTGACCCGGGGTAGCAGAAGGCTGTTCATCAGAGATGAGACTTGAATGCTACCATCTTCTTAATGATCATGCCAAGAAAAGGGAAGTTAGGAATGAAAATATAACCGCTGCTTTTTGTTGGGTGCCAAGCGTGGAAATCTTCAGAGTCAGTTGATGCATCCATTTGAGAAGGTGCTGTGACCACAGAAATCATGGGACTAGTTGTTCTGCTATCAGATATGGTTAGGCTTTATTTTAGAGGCTTTAGGAGCTCTCAGAACTTCTGTGGCTTCTGTTCAAATAATGGACTCAAGCTCCATCAAGGAAATAACTCTCTTTAGACCATCAAAATCATTGTCTAATGGCTCTGAATTAGAAGAAAGTTCTTAAATTCTGTTATTTTTTATTGGCTAATGGGAAAAGTCAGTCCTCTCCTAAAGGTGTGGCTGAAGGTTGAGATGACATGCAAGCACTGTGGATTGATTATGGGTTTATTACAGAGTTTGTAGTCAGAGTTTACTTAAGGAACCCGGACTGGTGAGGAAGGTTCTTCTAGCTTTCTCTGTGGTTGCTGTATGTAGGTTTAAAGAAGCCCTTGTGGACTAGGACAGTCCAGGATTTTATATGATAAAAATCAGGCTTCCATCTTTTGCTTGCATTTGGTACAACTGACTGGATAGCAATGTGGAATGTTGCTGTGAGGAAACACAGCTAGATGCTAAATGTAAACTTCTGACGAATGTTCCAGAAAGTTGTTAATGGCTTCCTTTTTTTCAGACATGCCATTCTTCTTTCCAAGACTCTTGGGATTTTCTGAGATCACAAGCTTCTGGTAGTAGAGTGATAAAGTAATCCATTCAGCTGACCAAAATACTACAAACGGATCTCTGTTTTAAATTGGTGGTGTCCAGCAATGTAATCTTCCATATCTGAAATATAGCATTCTTGTTCATGGAAAGGCTGTATGTTTTCATAGGAATTGCTCCATACAAAACCCTGAAATTAAAATATGTCATTTGTACCCATAAACAGCATATAAAACTTTGTATCCTTGACATGGTCCCTAACTATGTTAAGCCTTCTTGCTATGCAGCAACCGCCTCTGAAAGATCCTATAAGAATAAAAGAAATCTACTGTTCAGACTAATGGCTCACATAGCCCAGTATTCTGCCTCTGACAGTGGCAATAGGACGTGCTATTCAGGGACTGCACACGAGCCTGAAGTCTGTGGTCCTTTGCTCTTGTATTCTCCCAGGCTGGCTCACATAACCTAGGGAAGAAGATGTAAATGCAGACTATGCAGAGTAAATAGAGATCAAGATATTACAAATACTTTTGAAGTTACACAGTCAGGAAGAGATGGCAGCCAAGTGTCTTCCTGAACATCAGATGTGTCCATCCATCTTCTCTTCATCAGCCATCCCAGATTCCCTCCAGCCACTTTCCTTCTAGCAATGGTGGATTTCTCTTATTGGTGAATTTAGCACTGCTTATTGCAAGAGGAGAAAAAAATCTACGGAGCATTTACTGGAAAAGGATTTAGAAAAGTGAATTTTGCAGCAAAACCACTTCTCTGATGAAAAAAAAAAAGTTAACATTAGAGTTTTCTTGAAGATAATATGTACTTAAAAATTCACTTGATTCAATGCATTTAAGTAGTGCTTTCCCTCACGTAGCTGTACATATTTTTTATTCCACTTAATACCAAATCCTAATCATACCATCTCTTTCTAGAGTCAAATCCTGCAATCCTTACTGAGCCAAAACTTCCTCTTGGAATGAATGGAACTTTAGACTAGGTAATAATAGAGTAGTTTGGAGGTTTGTCCTTTAATAAAGTAATTTGTAGCTTTTCACATATTGCTGTAATATACATTCCTTCCTCCCCCCCCCCCCTTAGACTACACTGAAAGCAGTTTATTTATTTTATGGAATGCCAAGAAAACAATCACAAATCATCTATTAACAATTGGATTATAGAGTCTTCTGAAGCTGGTTTGAATTTCTTTGCCAAATATACTCTACTTCTTTTAATTCAGCTTTCTAGAAAAAAAGAACCGCAAGCTGCTATACATGTTGCCTTTTCGTTCTACTTGCTGGCCCTTTGTAGTGAATGCACACAGGTCCTAATTTGCACAAAGAACTTAGTGTACATTAATTTCCAACATCAAACTCCATATCTTGGTGGAAATTATATTTGCAATAATAATTGTGTCCGAAAATTGCAGTGTATAATTTATTATATGCTCTTAATAATCTTATTATTCAGTTGATGAGCTCTGTTTTAGCAGGCTGAAACAGAAAGAGAAACACTCATAAAAATCAAGGACAATCAGGGTTATTGGGCAGGGAGAATTCCTCCTGAGTTTTACCTGAGGAAAAGGAAAGGAAACCTCACTCTTGACAGAATCCAAAAAACTTTCCTGAATAGGCTAATACCTGTAGGAGGAGTGGCTATTCAGCACCTCAGAAAAGTGAGCCCCAAAACTGCCAGTTATTAACTCAGTACCGATGCACCAAAAAATTGGTTGCCACATCTGGAAATGTAGGCCTTTGGGAGTAACTTGAGCTGCATGGATACTTCCACCAGTGGATAGCTGAAATTGGTAGAGCTGCAACACAAAGCTGCTCCTTTGGGAGTCAGCAATTTCTCTGAAAGATTGGCCATTGCTATTTTAATCCAGGATCATTTGTGAAAAGGAAACAAAAATGCAATGTCTTTCATTCCTGTTGTCAGAAAATTATGTTGAGTAGGACATATTATTATTGTCTCTTTCATACCAATTAAAAGCTTAAGACTTGTTCCTGCTACAGTAGCTACTCATGGCCTCCAAGAAGTATAATCTAGTTTTCAGCAAACATGCACAGGAACTGTAGAAAATAAGAGAAAATCAAAATCAATCTCAGGAAAGTCTTCTGCCTGAATTACTCAGCAATCTTGTAAACTGTTTGGGTAAGAAAATGGAAGAAGTTTGGCCTAAAAGCCAAACTCCTGATCTAAACTCTCTGAATTTTCTGTTTTAGGCTCTTTACTTGAAGTTTGCATCTCAGTTTTATTCAAGTAGTACGTGCTATGAACCAGATGCTGGCTCTGAACCTAAAGGATTTGAAAGGCAGAAGAAGGGGAGCTATTTAGAAACATATTTAGTCAAGCATAGGAACAGATTAACGTGTTGAATATGGAGGTATATTTGTTTTGAAAAAGTAACAGCTAAATCTACTTTGCCAGTAGATTGCTTACAGTATTGCTTACACAACAATGTAATTGAATAGTAAAGTTTATCCATTAAAAAACAGTATCTCTGCTGGAAAAATTATAAGTGCTTAGACTGACTGTGCCTTTAACTGTTCCATGACTGACGGAGTGTGTTGTCTTGTTCTAAAATGGCATTCACAGACATGATTATAATTTTGATTTTAAGGATCTGATCTTACATTCCTCACACGTCTGAAACACCCAGTGAAAACAGCAAGAGCTTTGTATTTGCAAGGAATGCAGGAACCAAGACTTTGTTGTTGTTTCTGTTGTTCTTTTTATGTTAAAAATGTGTATTAATATCATTGCTTTACCATCAGCTGACTTTATGATTTATATGTATTCTTTTTCACTGAAGGCTTCTGTATTAGAATAATAAAAATGCTCAGATAAAGACATTCTTTGCATTAACCTCACTGTCCTTAACAGAGTTAAACAAGGAAGAAAATTGAGTATAGATTTTCTTTTTAATCAGACTTTAGACTGACATGATGATAGAAAACAAAGCAAATCTAAAGTAAGTCACCAAAAATATCTAACATAAAATTTGATCTTCCGCTGATGTTATTTTGCTTCAATTCACGATAAAGTAACATTTCTGTTTCACTAGCACCTGTTGTGTATCACTCCAAATGATTATCTATAGCGGTGCAGATGTCTTGAGGAAAGGAGAGTATACTCTTCAGAGTATACAAAGTGCCATATCTGAATTTACGAATATCATATTTCCTTCTGAAAAATAGAAACAAATAATCCAAAACAATTTTAATCTACAAAGCATATTGTCTTCCCCCAGAAAATTACATTTTATATACTTTTTCCTGGCTGACGTCACTGGCGATTGGTCAAAAATGGTATTCAAAGAGAAGAGAAGAGAACTTTGTTTTTTGTACAGAAATTGAAGGAAAAGTAGCTCTGGTACCCAGCTAGAAAGTACTTGAAAACCAGTCTGAAAAGAAAATAAACCTACCACAGGGTATAGATTAAGGTTAATCTCAAACTCGTTCAAACTCTTGTATGTGATGTTTGTCTCCAGTCACTCTTCAATCAAGACGCTAAGAATAGATGGTTTCACATCTGCATTTTGACAGAGATTTATTAATGGTGCAAGGAACCCAGCTAAGTAGCTCAGTGCCTCAGAAGTGCCATGCATAAAATCTATGGTAAAGAAAATGTCTTCCTTGAGATGCCTCCTGCAGCCCCCTGTATTCCTGCAGGGTCAGTCTGGGAACCTGCTGCAGACTGGAATAGATCGCAGTCATGCTCTGTTCGAAAAAAATGCATTTACCCAACCAATATAGGCTCCTCAAAGTCCTGTCCCTACAGGCAGTGGGCTTATTGCTATTGCCCAGTTTGCCTCCTAAACATCTCATGAAGGAAAATAACCAAGAATTGCGTTTTGCCTTTGAGGAAGAAAAGAGATGGTGAGTGATCACTATAAGAATATCCAGAAAACCCACATAGGTATGTCATCGCTTATTGCTGCTTCTTCTAATATCTTGGCACTTGCTCCAGGAGAACAATTTACCAACCCTGCTTAGACTGTCGAGTTCAAAGTAGAGTGAACAGGAGGAGCTAGGTTTCAACACCCAGCACACCAAACTGGACAGTGTCCTGCGAACTCGTTGTTCTGTTGGCAGTTAACCGTTGACAACTAAGCCAGCTGAGAAATGTCAAAAAAGAGACATGCCTGTGAAATTTGATGTCTCATCTTGGGCTTAGATGCAAACCTGCAGCCTTGAGTTAGATGTCTCTGAGGACTGGATCCAAACTGCTAAAGTCCTGCAATAGGACACCTCCTGGAGTACAGGCAGCTAATTTATATTTTCTTAGGGCACAGCCGGAGGAAGCGGAGCTGCTTGCCTTTCGCACAAGAGCTCAGTGGTTACTGAACTTGCTCAGGCTTCGAGATGGCTGGCTATACATGCTGTGGGACAAATGGGGTGGGAGCAAGAGGCAGGTTAGCTCTGCAAGCTATCAGTTAGATTACTCCACTGAGGGGATAAACATTTGGGGTCCTATTTGTTCCCTCAGTATTTCTGGTTTTATCCAATACTTGCTTAGTGTGAAATACATAAATGACCAAAGGTACCTGCAAGCTTTTATATGATTAAGGGCTTACATGGGAATTTTGTGGTTCACTTACCTAAACTGCTGTTTTCAGGTATTACACTTTGTGCCTGGAAGAGCTCTTTTTTAGTGTACATCTGTCTCCAACTTACTGTGCGTAATAACAGTAAGACTTTCATAAAGCTTCTGTATGGGATACTTAGCTCATAGAGTCACGACCAATACTTGTAGGCATGGTTGTAAAAATCTACGAACAACCCCAAAACTAAATGTGTTAGTATGTTCAGGTATGTTTTATTCTGCGTCTGTCCTGGCAGCACTTTCCTGAGCCGTTAGCACTTCTCCTGCCCAAAGGTAGCAAAGCTAATTATTCTGCTTATTTCAATGCCTGGAAATCAGCAATGGGTTCTGCTGAATCAGCCTGCTGCAGGCATTGCCCATGAGAGACCATCTCTTGTGAGAGTCAGGAGGTTCATTTCTCTCACCTCCCAGGCTCTTGTGAGGCTTCAAGCAAGCACCATCTGTTGTTCCATGGTACAAGCAGGATTCATTTCACCTTTAGAAGTCCATGGTATAGATGGTTACCTCTGAGCTACTCTTGCTGGCTCTTTTTATAGTCAATATAGACAGGCATTTCCAGTAGGCAATTCATTGCTTTCCAATCCTTGGATGAATCACACCCTGAAAGTGCCTGTTTTATTATCCGACTAGCTCAGGTGTAAATGTCTCTGTTTCACCAGAGGGTTCCCATCCCTTGTGCCTATCTATCTGAAGTGAGAACTTCAAATGACTGCTCAGTAAACGACTGCTATAAGCAGATGCACATTTGGAGGGAGAGGTGGTAAAGAGAACAAGGTTGTGGGCACTTGCATCTCCATCAACACCCTCAGGTGCTACTTGCATGCTCAGGAACATTTGTTAACAGCAAAGTGCAGCCCTCTCATCCAAATATCATCTGGAGCCATATCATCACATTTGCAACTGTTATGCCATATGAAAAATACACAGAATACTATTTTTGAGTTGTTCTGAGATGCTCTGAAGCTATCTGTATCTTTGTAACTTTTGATGCCCAGTGATCACCCTTCACAGCTGTGGCTTATTCTGTATCCAATTCCAGGGGGTTTTTTGTGCACCAAGAATCTTTTTGTGTGGGTTATAAACATGGCAAATCTCACCAAAAAGGAATATTGGAGAGAAAACTCAAACACAGAACACGTTTCTGAGTCACCTTCTCCAAACACTTCTAAAGCTTTCTCTGAATGAGTTATTCTGTTCTGGAATATTGAGGTCTCTTATCCCATACCAGCTGGTGTCTGTAGTGCTCCTGGAGTATTCGTGTGTGTGTGTGTATGTATTTTGAGAGTAAGGGAAATATCTAAATGGTTCTGGAATGGCATTAGTTAAAACAGTTGCTTGAATTTCTCTCTACCCACTTCTGTTTGATTGAAGTGCAATATTGATGTTGTAATTTAATATTAGAAAGTCACACCAGCAGCTGGATAGAGTTCATTACAAATAATGGTACTGTTTGAAAAAGTGACCCTTTTTATCTACATAGATTGTTTTCTGCTATGATATCTTTTTATTGCAAAACCAAATAATTTTTCCTCAACATTTTTTAAACAATGGGTTACTCCTAACGTGAAATTACCAAAGGCAAATATTTATATATAGCCTCTCTTTAAAATCACATAACTAATGGTTATAACTGCAACTTTATCCTGACCTTTTCCATTTTTCTAAATTAAACTACCATAATTACATGATTTGAAGCACTTTCTTTAAATTGCAGCTTGTTACCTATCATCGGCAACAACATGATTTTAAATTATAATGATATGTTTATGCTTTTAAATCTGATAGTCTCCCCTCTGCTAGCACATGCTAGATGTCAGTGGCATTCCATGCAGGCACAGGAATCTCCACTAATGAACCTAAAGCAGATGAGGGTCATCATTAATGTTTGACTGTGTATTTACAGAGGGTGGTTTGATGGGGAGCATGAGCAAAAGTAATAGATCTCCCACCTTGCTTCCTTAGACATAAATAGTGCGTGAGAACAAGTGGCTTGTGTTTGGGCATACACTTATTTAGATGGATTGCAATCAAGCCAATGACCCAGTTTCACTGAATTTCCACAGGCACATGAAATATTAAAAAAAAAGTGGGTTTTTTTCCTTTTTTCCCTGAATAATATTTTGTTTGAAACTGATGCAACACGAATCAGGTCACAAATGTATCACACACTGGCTGCGGAAAAGGTGCACCTTCCACAGGTAGGTAAAAGGTAAAAAAACTCGTGTGAAGTCTGTGACAGGGCAGGAACAGAGCAGCCACCCACGCAAGGAGTCACCTGACTCAAAAAGCTACAGCACTGCCGTCTCAAACATGTATCCACACCAACTGGTTTCAAAGTGCAGGGAATTAAACAGGGAATCAATCTATTGACTTTGGCTGGCTTTAGACCAATTCCATCTCCTTGCTACAAAGCAATGAAACCACTAAGAGAGGTTTTAAAACATTTTGCTGGCTATCCCGTTCCCACATCCTCCAGAAGGGAAATTATTTGGCAAAGCAATTGTCAGTTTAGTATTATTGCTGTAAAATGCTGTTCTCCTTGGCTTTGGTGCCCTTTATTGTTTGTCTTATATCATTCTTATAATAAGGGTGGTATAAAGATATTCAGTGGAATTGCTGCTAGAGCTACTGGAGGCAAACGTCTTCTAAGACATTAGAAGGACTTGTATTTTTTTCCTACCGACTCTTATTACTTATAAAATTAGGCCTTATTTATGCTGGAGAAAATCACACATGCCACGGAGTGCTGAGTTAAACAGCAAGGTGCTAAAAGTGCTTGAATCCCCTCTCTGCTTTATTTTTCATTGGGAATGCCAGTTCAGTCGGATGATGGAGAACTGTGTCAGCGTAGATACCGGCACAGACAATTTGCAAATGAAGGCTTTGGTTTCATGTGTGGTGATCCCTGAGCGGAGGGTGAGGGGGAGAGCATATGACTGTGTGTGTTCAGGGGGTTGGAAGGGCCATCATGTTTCACAGATTCCAAACAGCAAATTCTGACAAGTGAAAAATGTTTGATTTTAAAAAGTCACACAGCTAGCCTTTTTTAAACACTTTCAGTATTTATTTAACCTAGTAAATAGGTTTATTAGCAAAGTTCCATTCTTTGTAGTTTAGGTAATGGATTTACCATATGTTTATGCTTTAAGGACTTGTGTAAGACTGCTAACACCTATTTCTCCACCTCCTGTCTCAGGGGTTAAGACCTTGGTGCGTTGCCAGTTTACTGCTGTGGTCCCTTCCCCTTGTATAATTACAGTCATTCCCAGAGCGAAGGAAATTCCCTGAGCTTTTGCTCTAACTAGCCGCAATGTTTCACTACAAAACGGCACTTCTTTAAAAGAAGAAAAGTAATAAAACTTTCACATTATTAACTTTTTCCCTTTTAAAAGAAGCTGAAAAATGCCATTGTACCACATTAAAGACCTTTCCGTAAGACTCACCATTGGCTAATGAGCCTTGTTGTACATTCTGCCACATGCAACTGCCTTCAAGTGCTGCTTTTAACTTAACCTTGATGTAGTGCCAGGAATGTGCAAAGGATATACTTTGATGGTGGGGGCAGTCTACTTTTTTTTTTTTCCTCTCTCCTTTTTCATATTGATACACTTCGAAGTATGTGTAAGATTTAAATTTTACTGCTGTTCAACATAGTAATTAGATTACACTCCATAACTGAGGTATGAGGAATTATCTGTCCTATAGAAACAAGCAAGCAGATCAGTTATTTATAATACAAATGCTAATAAGCTGTTGATACTTTGTATTTATACAGTAATTTTCTTCCTGCAGATTCAAAGCACTTCATAAGCATCCTCACAACTGCCCTGTGAAGAAAGTGTCATAATCTCTGCTTTATCATTAAGAAAACTAGTTCAGTGACTTTCCAGAGATGACACAGAATATCAGTACCAGAAGCAGGATCTGAAGAATTTTTACTTTCAGCTCCTCTTTGATTATGACTCATTCCATCCCATCACTAGAGTGAATTATTTTGGTAATAGTGCTACTGGAATTTGTTTAAATTTCATTTTATGACCAGATGTGTTCTCCATAGAAATAAGTATTTGATTGATATAATAATATTTATATCACAGGTAATATTCTGGAGATAATTTTGGAGGAACCTATTTGACATTACTCTTTTCTTGAGTAAAATGAGTGTGATGCTGAAATTGACTCCCAAATTTTCCTTGAAGACTACGGAAATTTACATTTTCTTGAGCCTCACAGACCTGATTGATTGACTTAAATTTTTTTCTGTTATTTCCTTGATTGTATACTGAAAAAGTATACAAGCAGTTATCTTAAAGTTTTCATTTTCCATCCCTTTGTTTTTCTAAAATTTAATTTACCTAAAATATACTGTCTCTTGTAATCTCGTGAAGTCATTATAATTTTGGAGGGGAAAAAGGTGTGATCTTACATTATTGAAATTCAGGAGGGTGAATTCAAAACACAAACTTATCTGAAGATGAGTGGTGAGAGTAGATAGATTTTGACAATGGAAAGAGTGTCCGATGTTCTTGAAGCAAGACATGCAAGGTCATTCATAAATTCATTCAGGGGTGAAGGAGCATGGAGAAAATGAATAACAGGGGACCAACACTAACTTTGTTATATGCATTCCAAAAGTCTAGACAAAAAATATTTCCTTGACTTGAATATGAGGATCTTGGAAAGTCTTCAGGACACAACTCAGCGGAATTCAGAGTTCAGCGGAAACAGAAATTAAAAGTCCTTTTCTTTTCTGTCATGCTTCTTGTGCTATTCTTGTGCCATTGTGAAATGCCAGGCAATTTACCATTTTCCTTAGAACTGAACAAAAAAAATATGAAGTGGTATTTTGAATAAGAGGAGTCTTAATAGGAGCAAAATTGGGACCATGCTTATGGCTTCTGAAAATCCCACTGTAAGTGACCAAAAGTAATCAGAAATGTCTAGGAAACCATGCAGTTTTCCAGAATGTTTAATTGTGATCTTCTCCAAGAGTAGGCTATGGATTTTCAAATTAACAGGACAGGATGACAGATAGGGTTGCTAAAACTGATAATGAATTGCCTCCTTTAAGTAATGACTGAATTGAATCTTTCAAAAACCTTAAAAGTGATTAAAAATGAGGTTTCCATTCCATCCTCTTCAAAGTCGGTCAAAGTATTTTCCTCGTGCCAGCTGTGACACAGTGAGTGGAGAACTGGCACTCAATTTTGCAAATTACCAGGTAGCATGAGTGAAATAACACAGTTGAGTCAAATTAAAATGAAAAACAAAGGATTGCAAAAGGGCATTTATATCTCTTTTTTTGTTTCCTTTTTATTACTACACATAGCCACTCATTGTCATTATCTTGAGCTTTTGCCAATCCAGTTCTCTCTCTTTCTTTCTAGAATAACTTTCTAAAGGATAAAATTTCATTTTCCAAATGTAATTTTTATTCTTTCTTTTAAAAATTGCCAGTAATTATGAACAATTTTGACCAGTTCACAATATGTATGACATACGAGATTGCTGAGAAAGGGTTGAGATACAGTTCAGATATGTTAAGGTTTTCTTCAACAAATATGTTGATATACTTTCATTTCACAATTTAAAAAGAAATGTCATTTCAAGTTTTGAAAATACTTATGAAATATTTTCTGAAAAATTTAAGCTATGCCTTTTTAATGAAAATCATCAGAACATGGTTTTATTTCCTGTCAGTCAGTTCTTTTTGCTTCCTTTAAAAAAGCACAAAAGAAGAAAAAAGACAAACATTAAAAAAAACCAGTTTTTACAAAAATGCTGTGTTTTATTTCATATTTTGAAAGAAAAAATCAATCAAGTTAAAAATAGCAAAAAAGTACTGCTATGTGAGACCTTGTGACTTAAAACTGAGGATTTTCAGTCAATGGATGATTATAGCAGATATAAAGTGAAAGTTATAAACATGGTAGGGGCATGAGACAAGCACATTCAGGCCGAAGGGAGAGCTAGATGGGTAAGGGCAAAAGCTGAGAAGCCTACGACTCAGACAGGACCGGACTTAAAAAGTACAAAATGAACAATTTCCCTGACCAATTTGTCTTCACCCTGGATAGAATTTTTTACAGTGCCATTACAAACACCTGGGCAGTTTCAATAATTGTGGAAGAGAGTTATGCAGAAAGCAAACAATCTGATCTCCTTAGAAGAAGAGACCCTTAGAGACACAGATATACAAATATGTCAGAGAGACCAGCACTGACATTCCCCGCAGAATTACCTCTAAGTGTATGAAGTGTGATTTGGACCAGGATTTGAATAAGAAGCCATATGAGTTCTGTTTAACTGTGTTGCATACAGTCTGCTTATACAGGCAAAATTGTTCTATTTTCTCTGGTTGTCCCCAAAGTGGGGGACATCTGTAACATCTTTCACTGCATGATGTTTGCTAATTAACTCAGCAAACACTGGCATGAGTTAGAGATCAGTCAAACACAATTTGTTTTGATAATGTTATATGGAGAAGAGATTAGACATTTCTCTGTATTCATGTTATCTTTCTGATACAGTATTTCATATCATTCAGTTGGTGATGTATCTATAATAAAGATATTTCCTTACTGACTGAGGTATTCTGGGATTCCCCAGAATCCTGTGATCTTCAGTGGGCTACAGTTAAATAACAGAGATGTTGATCTTGCTTTGCAAGGCACAGCTTTGCAATCACAAATTACTGGCCTTGCTTTGCAGGGAAAAAAAGATATACAAATTACTACTGCTCTTACCTCCACCTAAGGGAACAGAAACCTCCAGTGAAGTGCAGCTATACAGTTGATTTGACAGCATAGCTGCAGGCAGGGAGGAACAAGTGGTAGGATGTACATGAGGATAACTTTATACAGTGGCAATAAAAATGTCAACCAATTATTATTTCTGAGAAAAAAACCAACACATGTATTTGGTTACTATCTAATAACCTATGCAGGTTATTACTGCTCTCCTCCAGCCAACACGGCTTGTGGATTTATGGATGAAGAGCACTTTAACAAAATCTAGGTACTCTCTTATTTTGTTTTAGTGGTGTTTGTAGGAGTGGCTGTAACTCCACAGGCTCCTGCAACTCTCAGTTTGGTATCAAGGCCTTGGAGCTATGTGTTCTGAACTTATTCAAGTTGCATCAGCGATAAACTGTGATGTAGTAAACAATTTGCCTGGAAAGCACGTTACCGCTAAATGCATGGAAACACTGGAGACTTGTGAATAATTAACAGCAGAACTTCTTTTCTTAGGGGACACTTTTCTTGTATAAGGAGTCTCAGGCTGAAAAGATGGACAAAAATAGGCTGGAACTTGGATAGTAAAGGTGATTCTAGATATCAAATTCCAAAGCTGATCTGTTTGGTCACTAAAACTACTTTGCTTTATCTGTAAACTTCTTCCTTATAAACTCTTCCATGATTCTATTAAAACAAAACATTAAAGATGACACAACTTTAAATTCTGCATTAGTGTCTAGTGGCCTTCTACCTTTGTGGTGCATTGCTTTGCAAATGTAATTCTGAAAAGACTGTCTTACCTTTGCACAGTATTATAGAGTACTTCTCTAGTGCACTATGACTGTAAATGGTAATGTGAAAAACAATGGAAAATAGGCAAAGTCTGTGATATGGTGTATAAGCATCATAAGGAGCAGTACAGAAGACTGAAAAGAATTGCTGAGGTTGGAAGGAACCTCTGGAGATCATCCAGTCCAACCCCCTGCTCAAGTAGGGCCAGCTAGAACAGGTTGCTCAGGGCTGTGTCCAGTCAGGTTTTGAATATCTCCAAGGATAAAAATCCACAACCTCTCTGGGCAACCTGCTCCAGTTTTTGACCACCCTCAGAGTAAAAAGTTGTTCTCTTATGTCTATATGGAATTTCTTGTATTTCAATTTGTGCCCATTGCCTCTTGTCTTGTCACTGGACATCTCTAAGAAGAGTCTCCTCTTCTGCTCTGTCTCCTTTACTCCCCCTTCCTCCCATCAGGTGTTATGCACATTGATGAGATCCCCCTGAGCCTTCTCTTCTCCATGCTAAACAGCCTCAGCTCTCTCAGCCCCTTCTTGTATGATAGATGCTCCAGTCCCTCAACCATCTTTGTGGCCCTTTGCTGGACTCCAGTATGTCTATGTCTTGTACCGGGGAGCTCATCAGTGGACACAGCACTCCAGCTGTGGCCTCACCAGGGAAAGATCACCTCCCTTGACCCGCTGGCAATGCTCTGCCTAATGCAACCCAGGACGCTGTTGGTATTCTGTGCTGCGAGGGAGTGTTACTGGCCCATGTTCAGCTTGGTGTACACCAGCACTCCCAGGTCCTTCTCTGCAGAACTGCTTTCCAACAGGTCAGCCCCAAGCCTGGTCTGGTGCATGGGGTTATTCCTCTGCAGGTGGAGGATTTGGCACTTGCCTTTGTCCAACTTTCTGAGTTTCCTCTCTGCCTTTTTCTTCAATCTGTCGAGCATGACCAACTGGTGTATCAACCACTTCTCCCAGTTTTGTATCATCACAAGCTTGCTGAGGGTACACTCTGTCCTGTCATCCAGCTGATGTTAAACAGTATTGGAAACACCCACTGTAAGTACCAAATTTGAAAGAAAGAATTCTTGTATGGTGGGCATAGAGAAAAAAGGGAAAAAGACTTTAAAATGCCAACCATCCTCTCTGTAATGACAGTTTAATGCTGAAATATTTTGACAGCATCCTGAAAGTATGTTCATGATCTATAGGCAATCACAGACGTCTTTGGAGTTAATGGGCGTGCTTGTCACATTAGGTGGGAATAAATCATGGAACAATTAAATATTCATTGGACTGTATGGGAAGTAGTTATTGAGAACAAACTAAGAGAGAACAGAAGGGCTGTCCTGGGAGATGATTCACTGTCCTGGATATGCACTGGTATAACTGTGCATGACTGGCTATGACAGAAGGATGTGACCTGAATTTCAGGAGAAGGGACAGTATACAAGGAACTAGGAGGAAACGGAGAGTGGAAGAGGGGCTTTTCTTGGGGAAAAGTGGGTAGGAGGGAGTGGGACTGTCTAGAAAGTGAGTATAAGTTTTTGAATGAGGAAATTGTATCGTGTTATTTGTTATATATATTCTGGGATTCAGGAACTGTCTATTTTTCTACAGACAAGTTTGCATCCAGTATTATAATCTGGTCTTGGACAAAAAGGCCAACTATATGCTTACTTGCAGTGAATTATTCAGCAGCTGGGTCTCACTGTGTGCTGTGTAGACTGCCTGACAGGATACAGTCCCTGCTAAATGAAGCAGAAACATGCACATTCCCTTTTACTAAGAAGTTCCTTGTCTCACCAGTTGGTTGCAGTTATATCTCTAGTTTTTGCTCATCTGGGAAGAAAGACAGGAAAAGCAGTGTAGCAATGAATCTTAAGTTCTGGTGTCTTCCAAAACAAATCTTCACTCACCCCTTTATACTACTGTGTAAAGAATATCAGTAGAGGTGGAGTGCATACTATGCAGAAAATGGCTTGTGAACTGGAATTTTACTCTGTGTCTTTGGCAATTTTGCCGATTGCTTGCACTGTCAAGTGCTCTTCCCTGGACAGAATGGAGGGGTGGCATCATGTTTGTCACACAATCTCACTGGATTTTGTCTCCTCCTGTCTTGGAAATTCTAGGTTTTGGCACAAGTAAGGACCGTTCACTGTTGGCAGAAAGTCACCAGGTCTCAGAGGAAAATGAGGTTCAGTTTATGCGCTTGGAACAGAGCACAAAGACAAACTGGACCTTGAGTTTTATAGCGTGTCTTCGGACTCTAAGGACAAACTGCTGAGAGCTACTGAACTTCCACCACCCTTAGAGCCTTTGGGGATAAAAGCCTGGATGAGAATCCACATTAAAAACTGTATCACTGCAATGTCCGTAGTGTCAGGATTACTTCAATAATTCATGTCCTTATACTCTGTATCCCATTATAAATATCAAAGAAATCCATTTAATCCCATGTTTACCTTTTGCTTTAGCTTTCTCCTTTTGTGATCATTCTGTGAATTAATGTTCACACAGTTGTCTTGTGTGCACAAGCTCCCTAGATTTTCTATTATGCACAAGGATAGCTTGTTTACACAGAGATTTCCAATTCATTTTTACACCATGTCAGCAGACTGAGTGGCAATCTCTTGGCTCATGCCAGCAGAATGGGAATTTAATTAGCAGACACAAAGTAAAGGTGCAGTGATTTTGTATCTCTCTACTTTTGGGCCACCAAGGAGGATGAGGAAGATTCCATACACCTTTTCAGTCTGCCAGACTGTCTGCTCAAATGTGATTTTACAGATAATGACAGCAATAGCTCCCCCAGCACATTTGTATCTATGTTTAAGAGCTATCTAAAGCAGCAGTTTCAGCTGTTACACAAAGCCAAATGCTCCTTATCCCACAGTTTCCTCCACTGTAATCTAAACTCTTCAGGTTTTTGCAGTAACAGGGTAAAAATGACTGTGACTAGGCATTGAGGCAGCAGGGGCCAATCTCTTACATGCTGAAGACAAATTAACCAGAGAAATTACTTGCTTAATGCTTTCTATGTCCTTTTCCATTTTTGTCGTTGTCTGAATCTCAGACTTGGCAACTGTTGTCAGCCAGGTTACCCTGGGATTTGCATATCGCTTCTCAATTCACTGGCGAACAGTGTTCAGTAAAAGGCCTTCGGCTGATCTTTTCGCATTCCCCATAGCACTCCTATACCTTTTGCATGCTGTGTGATATAGATGTTATTTCTGTCTTGGTATTTTAGCTCATAATACCAGATAGCAGCAGAGCTTTTGAGATTCATGATGACAAGACAGTTTCAGAGATCTTGAACATGGTGACTCCAGGTAGCTCCCTGAAGAGCTTAGCACAAAGCATGCTTGAGAAATTTTGAAATGCTGTTCAAGAATGGATTTTGGGGAAAAATTAATTTGCCGTATCTACTTCTGCCTTACATAATGGATCTTGTAGCTAAGTCCTATCTCCTCTTATAATATACAAGACTCAAACTCCATTTTACATTAAAGCACAGTGCTATAAGGCAGATGGTGGGAGACAGAATGAGTGTATGAAAGTTTTGAAAGGGATTGTACTTCAGAGGGTCACACTTCTCTCTCAGCTCACTGAGGGATTTGAAATTATTCTGTAAGTGTAATATTAATAGCAAGTATTGTTCATACAGATTTTGATGTTCCTCTTCATGCTTTCTAGCTATTGTGCTACTTAAAGCATTATGGGTGAACAGTAGTTGGAAATACTTCAAATAGCAGCTATTTCACACCATTTTCAACTGACAGTCAAAGAAAAATGTCTTGCAAAAGTATCCTGGCAACAGAGCTTATAGCATCAGAGTAATTCTTGTACATGTATTAACATGCTGTGGAGCATCAGTGTGTTCAGAGAGAAGAACTGCAAATACATTTTTTATCCCAAAGTGGCAGTTTTCCTGAACTGGAGCAGTAACGATTAACTAACCGTCCCAATCAGGGCATTTGGGTGGCAAAGACAAAAAAAGTCAAATGCACTGAGGTTACGTAAGCACCTTGTAAGATGTTACCATTATTTGCATTATAAAGCATTCTTCCATTTTAGAATCAGCTGTTCTTGACCATGTAGCTGTTAATCTGACCTCTCTGAATCCAGGTATTTATACGATGCTACAAATCTTTAAAACGCTAATGAGTGATTTGGAAGCACTTACGAGAAACATTCAGTAGTGAAACCTCTGAAGTTTGAGAGACAGATGGTAATTTTCACAAAGCCCTTCCGTTGGAAAAAAATAATATTTTGAGCCCAACTAATAGAACCTATTTAGACACGGACAAAGTAAACAGGAGCCTGCAGTGGCAGACTGCCTGAGGCGGCAGGTGAGGACCTGCAGTGCACTGGCTGAATAGCCGGTGTCTGCCTCTTCTCCCCTCAGCCTTCTGCTCTTTTGGTGCTGTCACTGAGCAAGTGGTCATGGTGTGGTTTTCTTTCTTTTTTTTTTTTCCCCAGCAGCAAGAGAAAAGAGGTGGGAGTAGCAAGCTTAACTTGTCTGGGTTTTTCCCACATTTCTGGCCTGGCCCTGTACCTTCCCTTCCAAAGCATCTCATCCTCACTTCTGCAGTCAAAAGGCTCAGTTTTGTGTACACTGTCAGGAAGCCTTGAAACCAAGGAAGAAAATGCCCCAAGGGTGGAATGGATTCCAAAAATAGAGTGTCGGGGAATGACATGGAGTCTGTTAAGGATGCTCCTGAATTTCAAATAGAAAAGGTTCAGTTGCAATGGTGATGAGTAGTGATATGAAACATAGAAAAAGGTAAGACAGTGGATTTGTCCATGCACGTCTTACATGCATGTATGTTTCTGTAGACAGCCAAACTTCAATGGGCCCCAAGTTTGTGATATAATTCAGAATTTGGGGAAGAAGAAGAAGAAGAAGAAGAAGAAGAAGAAGAAGAAGAAGAAGAAGAAGAAGAAGAAGAAAAAAAAGTGTGATATGTTTTATAGGGACTCCAGTAACTATGTGATATACGTGAAATAGAATTTCTGGAAGTGTTGAACCAACCAAACAATTTCTTTGTCATTAATTTCATTAATTTTTGCAGGGATACTGTCCCAGATCAAGTACAATCTACACATGCCTCTTACTTCAAGCACATCAAGTATCACCTGTCTTCGCATACCCAACATAAAACAAATGTAAAAATGATATCAGGTACATTGGCTAACTCAGCAGAGGAGTAATTCTGTGCTCATGCTTGATCCAAGTTGGACTGGTACTGCATGTGATCTGGAAGTGATTGGATCCAGTATTAATAAATGTAGGACCACAAGAAAATCAGAAAACTTGAGATATGTGGGCTACTTGATCAAAACCTCAGACTTGTTGGGCAGAGTTAAGGAACTTGAATAACATCTTCCATTAAGTGTTTTGGTGCTTTAACTTATCAATCAAAAAAATCACTTCCTACTCACATACAATATCTGATGATAACTTCTCTGTGCTGTTATATCTAACGACAGTCGATGTTATGATAAGGAGGATGATGGACTGTGAAAAATCTTGGACTTCAGAAACTCCGTTAAGCTTTTAGTTTCCTGCTGACTTTCTGTATTGCTTGAGCATGTCTCTGAATTTCTGTTCTCCCTCAGTAAAATAGGGGTAATTATATTTTCCTGAATCATAAGGATACAAATGCTTATGAAACACTTGAACATGAAAATGTCTGAGCTTGCATAGATATGCAGAAAGCATTAGAAATGTATAGGTTCTTGGTACTTCCACCCAATGTAGGAGTAACAGAATTTACTGAGCAAAAAAGCATGTATATAGGGCTACTTGGCAGCTATTGGTGCAGGTGACCAACAACATGAATACTTTGAGCCCTTGCCATTAATTAGCCCTGAGTATTTTATTTATGATAACCTTGTAAAGTTTCAGGTGGGGTAAATATGTTTTAGCTCTTTAAAATCCCATCCGGCCCTATAATAACATGTAATTTTAAATAGTTGGAGCACAGTGCACTATAGGTGGGGACTGCATTTCAGTGACAGATGAACTACTGAGCTGGATCCTCAGGTTAGTCAGAGCATCCGATGACTTGAGGCCTTTGGAGGTTCATTTCCCACTGCATTTTGGCAGGATTGTTGTATGCGTGTGAATGCTTGAAGAAGAAACAGGTAGCAAAGAGTGATTTATGCTGGCTTTATGAATGGACTCTCCATGCATTTCTATGCTGTAGCTGTGAATGAGAAAGGGAAAGAATACTATAGGGTTAAGGATCTAATGTTTGCTTCACAAAATACTTTAAGATGTCTCCTGATGCCGAATGGTAATATTAATTTCATATATCATACCAGCTAATTTTAGCCACAGTTTTACCTGTTTCAATGAAAGCTGCAAATTGCTTTTTACTTAAAAAACAGATGCTTAAAAACATAGTTCTGTTTGGCTCAATCTAATGCTAAAAGCAAGAACTAAAGACACTGGAGGAGACTTTTAAAGGGAAAAATAATAGTTAGGCAATGGGATTTAGGTGTACAAATGTACATTTATGCTTTTTAAAGTATTTTTTGTTTTTCTGTTTTCTGGATCACTAAAAACTAATCCAGATAAAATTCTTAATAACATAAAGGGAAGACATACTACTCGGCAAACTGAGCGACTGCTGTCACGCCTCACCCTTCTGGTGTGTTACTGTGATGACTCGGTGATAAGGGACAAAAGAAGCTGTCAACAAATAGATGTATTCCCACTAAATATCTGAAACACCTTTTATGAAGACAAAGACGTATGAAAGAAGGAAACGGAAGAAGGCCAGGAAGAGAGCTTTGCTGAAACCCTTCTTGAAACAAGATGAAATGTGTGAGAAAGAAGTATCAGAGGGGAAGATGGAAAATGAGAATTGTCATCAGCAGGTCGACTTGCTTTGAGATCTTTCATGCTCTAAAGATGACTGCAGGAATTTTTCTAGGGGACAGAGGTAGCAAAATATTGAAAGGCAATTAGAGCTGCTCTAAGTGGGCAGAGCTCCTCCAGGCCTACAGGAATTACGTCTTTGAGGCTGAAGCAGAAGCAGTGAGGGAAGAAACAGGAAGATCTTTGCCAAGAGTTTTGATATTTTGCCAAGGATAACAGTGACCCCAGAGAAAGGGACAGATGGTTACTCAATTCATGATTTTAGGAAATTAATAGGAGTGACATGCTCATAAAGTTGACTTGTGCTATGAGGAAGGTTTTGGGATAAGCAGCAAGATTTTTAATCATTTTCATTAGTGTTGTGCACATATTCTTATGCTTCCTAGAATGCAGGATGGACTAGGTAAACTCTTGGTATTTTCTAAAGTCCTGTATTTCTAACTTCTCTTTAATAAGATTTTAAATAACTTGCCAATGCCAACTGTACCATGAGAAAGAAAAATTAATTTAAAAATGAGGAGAAGTTTTCTTCATCCTGCTATAGATATGGACTTATAAAACAACTCCATTATGGGGGAAAAAAATCTAAAAGATAAAGATGATGTGACATCTGTGAGTTATCACACTGCATATAGCAAAGACAAGATAATAGTGTATTTGAAATCATTCAGATGGACTCTGAAGCATGTTGGGAGGCAGAGAAGACCAGCAGTCTGACATTTTCTACACATTTCCTTACTAGTGTTGCTTCTTTTGTTTTTCTGTTTTCAAAGGCATCTAACAAGGTATTTAACTTCTACAGAAATCATTACTCCCTCAGACCCAGATGATACAGCCTAGTTTATATTCTGGTATTTAGCAGCACTAAAATGAATTCAGGACAGGATAGGAGAATTCTATAAAAATTCTATAAAAACCTCTTCTTGTCAAAGAAATTACTCTCAAGTACCAATTAAGACTTCTTTCACTTAATAGAATGAAATATTTCATTCATTGTGTCTGACAAATCATGCTGTAAAAAGTGCTTCTGAAGATTGTGTTTGATCACTTTATCTCTTTTTTACCCTCCAACGAAAGAAGAAACAGACTTGAAAAAGAAGGTCTAACAAGTAAAAATGTAGTATAAAAATAGCTTTTATTGACTGGTCAAATGTGAATGTTACAACTCACAAAATATTACACTTCCCAAAATACTTTTCCATGTACAGTCTTATACTTCAGCTATGGACAATTGATTTTCAGTAATTATTTTTTAAAAGCTTATTAGGAAGGTCTCATAAAAATGAGGAAGCAGTAAAATATAGTGGACTTTATCCTTCTACATTAATACACAGTGAGGTTATTTACTGCTGTGAGGTAGATGATGAATGTTCTCACAGGAAGGAAAATAATACTTCACAGCTGTTTTTTTTTTACTTATTTTCTTTTTTTTTTTTTTTGACGACATGTCATAACCATGTTGATGTATCAAGTCATTCATGCTAAACATGCTAATTTCCAGAATTTCTTTACTTTTCTAAGGAAAAAAAAAAAAGCTAAACTTGCTTTCTTTTCTAGACAGTGGCCTAATTTTGCCAAGAAAGTTGCAGAATATCATTTCTACCCAGTAAAGTGTTAGAATAACTGTTTCTTTCCAGGAGGAAGCTACCTACTGAGGTGGAAGCTATAAATTTGGAACTTCTCAGGTCAAGAAGAACAGAATCTGGCTGTTGCATTTTCTCTTGTCTGAATACTATAATAACCTTTTTGTTCCAGAAAAACTGGATAGCAGCACCTCTTCTGGTCATGCTTTAAAGGGAAAGCTACAACTGTGATCAGTTATTTTAGCTGGTACCTGGTATTGCTTGGGAGAGAATTCTTGTCTTTGGTTTCAGGTGTATAGAGGGGTATCCTGGAGCTGGCCTAAAGTATTCAAAATAGTCTGGAATATCAAAAAGTGGGATTTCTAAGTAGCTTCTTGCTCAGCATTTGAGGTTTCTTACTACCATTCTGAGGTGTGTGACTCCTACGAGGCATTAAATCTAGTCCTGTGTCCTTAATTCATCAAATTAGATAGTGTAATGACTGCTTTCTGTCATTCTAAGTTTCTTTTATTTGCATTATACTTTAGCTGTCAAAAATACATGAAATCTGTTATGAATAAAAACTCTCTAAGCTGTTGGATCAATAATTGAAACAATCAGTGCTCCAGGCTTTGTAATACTCCAAGCTTTTGTAATTCTGTCAGCAGTCTATTTCCAAGAGTCCTCAAAGCACAGAATAAGCAGGGATGGTTCTTTCTCATGCCTCCATCTTTGTAAGATTCTTGCTTGCCTCATTGCATGAATTTAAGCATAGGGTCTGTCTTCTTTGTAATAAAATTGCCTAAAAAAAAACAGAAAAAGAAAGTTAAAATTTTAGTGAAATCGCCAAGTTGGCACATTAGCATTGGCTCTCCGTTGAAAATAAGAGGATGTTGAATGCAGGTATTTCATCATTCAAACTCTTTATCTGGTGCTTGCAACCTTGAGATCACTTGCCTGTCCCCGACTGGACAGAATTCAAATCCAATTTGTAACAATAAACTTTGACTTTGAATTGATCAAACACAATTGATTCTCTTTGTTACTTTAATTGAACTACCTTGCAATTACTGAAGTATTTATTTTTAATTATCAGTTATCATTTGTTCTAAATGACTGTATTCTGCTTCATTCCTCCAAGAACAATTTAGAAATACAATTTGGAAACCTCAAAAGCTTCCATTGTGGAAAAAATAATAATGAATTTAGGAAGTGAATAAAGGATAATGATCATTCCAGAGATATAGCTGTTAAAATACCAGGGAAAATAGTAGTTCCAAAGTAAAGCATTACTTTTCACCCTTTAATAAAAGTGTCGTTATCACATCATGAATATCCCTATGGGTATTAATGCACCAAGGCTGTCACCTGGCTTTATCTGTCCTTCTGAGTTTAGGCAAATACACCACTCTGTGCCCAACCTGACAGCAAAGCTCTCTCATTCCTCTGAAAATATAGGTCAGGGACTATTTCAGAAATGAGTCAGTTATCCATTCCATTTAAGTTGCACTAACATTTTTACTGTTAGTTTAATGAAAAGAGAGAGGGAAATACACCGGATAGGCACTGCAATAAAAGTACAAGATATTATGAGTTTAGCTGAATTTACAATGTGGAAAACTTGTCTAATCTTTTACCACAGCTCAGAATATGTTCCTGACCATCCACTTTCCAAGCAAAGAAATAAGTCTGTCTAGAAGAAAAGTCCTTTCCCAAGAGAGGAAGTAGCGATATATGGATCTCCTCCACCTCCACTTTTGTGGAAATGCCTGTCACTAGACAGAATGGTTTACTCCTCTGAAAGGTGTTCACGATGAATGGGAGAACAGAGATGTTTTCAGATGTTATTCTCTGCTGAGCAGTGTCTTTTCAAAGGTCATTTGAGATGCTATAGCCTGCCTCAAAGCATTCAGTTTCCCAAAGCTGTATGTTCATGCATGTTAGCTACTTGGCTAAAATCACTGATAATATTTATAATGTAGCATCTGGAGGGAAGCGTGGGCACCAGCAGTTGCAACGCTCTTGCAGATCTGGTGTGTCTACTTCTGTCACTGATTTAAATTAGACATCAGGAGGCTCCATATGAAATATTAGAAGGACCAGTATGGGAGGAAAAAATACTGCTGCGTTTTTCTTTCATCCAATTTTCTGCCTGTGGAAATTGCCAGGGCACCTCTCTGAAGGGCTGATATGTCACTCTCGACTATTCCACTTCTTTCATCAAAATGGGGGAAAAGTAAATACATTGTGACTCTGTACTCGTTCATGATATTTCTTTGCTTTGGGATTTTTGAAGACAACACATTTCACAGCATACATTCTCACATTATGAGACTGATTTCTTAATTTTTGATTCATTTTTACAGGGACCTAAATTAAAGCTGTGGTTTTTGTAATGCTCCGAAGTTCCAAACTGTGGCCACTGTGAAACAGGCTAAGCTGCAGAGGAATACTCCGCCGTCTTGGAGGAGCCATGAGTGCTACCTCTTTGCCTTCCCTCTGTCGCAGCTAAGTGCACAAATACCAGTCCATGCATTTTCTGAACAGAGGAAACAGTTCTCCTTCTGGCTAAGATGCACATCAGGAAAATATTTCTTGACAGTCATGGTAATTAGTTGCCAGTGATGAAGCTGTGAAAGCATTTGATTCACTGTCACTAAGGGTTCCTAAGTGTAGATTACATGCAAAGCATGAGAGACAAATGTAGGTCCAATCCCTCTGTCCTGCAGAGGGCAGAGAGAGATGATCTAAGTCCAGCAGGTCTTTGCCATTGCTATTATGTCTAATTAATTCAGGAAAATAATTTTCCTCCCCTCCACAGCTAACTTGTGTTCTGGAGGCCCTGTGTTTGCCTTTCTCTCATTTAGGTCATTAACTGTTTATTTTCCCTTCCCTATGTACACATTTAAATTCCATTGATGCTAATGGAAAATACATGTGCAGAGGATAATAAACATCTAAATATTTGGATTCTGCTAGCACTTCTCCTTAGGGCATAACAGTAAAAGTGTTATAGGAAAATACATTTCTGCAAAAGCACCAAAAGCAAAAAAGGGGCAAATTTGATGTGCCTCCTTTTTCCCACCATACTGAGTTAAAGAACCAGTAGAAAGTATCTCTTAGTTCAGAGTCCAGATAAATCAGACTCACTGTGTTCTAAAAATTAGAAAATTTGGTTTCTATATCTCCAGCAACTGGGCTTGAGGAGCATGGCTTAGCTCTGCCAGGCAGGAACAGATATGATATTGGTGCATTTGTTAGCTTTTTGGAAGGAGGGAAATGCTCTTTGTCAAAAGCCTGGCAGAATGAGCATGCACAAAGATGTGGATGCAAGCACCTTACTGAGTAAGCTAAATTGAGCGAATGGCCACTTTTTGCTTCATATATCATCAGTGATAAACAAGATAATCATTACTTTGGGGCAACTGAGGTCACAAGTGACATGAATCCTGGCTGGGGAGGGATCTTAAAAACTATTAACAAGCGTATGATTTTTTGCTTCTATAGATAGCATAATTCTGCTACTGTGCCACAACACTTAAATGATATCACTGATGTTTCAAATTTTGGCCATGTTTTTCTACTTTTATTGCACTAGGATTGGAATGGACCATGTATGTCAACTAGTCCTCACCTTAACAACTATAGGAAACCATGCATAAGATGGCTTAGTTAGGAAGATCCATAGCATATCTTACACCATATGTGTCTGCACACTATTCTCCAGCAACCTATAACAGATGCTCAAGATCCATATTAAGAGACCAAAAACTGCAATGATGATGTGGCGCAGGAAGCAGAGATTAACTGGAGACTGTTAGTGCCTAGAAGGTTAACCTGAGAAGGTACCTGTTAAGGTACTCATTAAAATTGCTAGATGATCCTAGAAAGTTGATTGTGAAGCACTCAAAGAAAGGTGAAAAAAAAACCAAACAAAAAACAAGCACACATCTGTCCTTGCTAATATGACCTGGGAAACCAAATACCCACCCAGATCTGGTGATCTCTTAGCTTTGAGGATGTAAGCAAGCTACACAAACGAAGCCACACAACCACTGGAGAGAATGTAATGCCCCAGGGATCATCAGTGCCATCTGCCTAGCTCTGGCCAGTCTTCTGCATCTCAGGAGAAGGCAAACCTGTCATCATACTCCTCATCACCATCTCTGAAACCAAATTAGGGAGCTAGTGGAGGCCCAGAAGTGTAGAATTAGGAGAGTGTAAATAAAGTGACAGCAAGCGATCTCCTTTCAAACTCCAAAAATACACACCAAAACAATAGATATCCGAGGTTTCACTAAGGTAGACAACCCAAAGGCAGACTCTTTCTTGCCTTGTGGGTTACTTGGGAAGAGGGTTTGCATATGTGGGTCAGGGGAACGCAGGGGATTTGTCAAGGGCAGGAGACATATGGCCACGTTCTGCCACACTAATCTCCCAATAGCGCCGTGGCTGTTAAGGAGCCGACCCAGCTCGTGCCCATCTGGCAGTCGCTCTTCGGTGCCTCCGGGCTAACCGGCCAGCACTGGGCTCCGGAGAGCCGCACGGAGCTCTCGGCCCTCCCAGCCCCCTGCCTCCGGGGCGGCAGCGCCCTGACGCGGGGGAATCCAGCCCTCCTTCCCTCACTACGTGCAGAAGAGCAGAAATCAGCCTTTTTCTTAGAAATCTGGTAGGACTACATTTTTTGTTGGGGAAATTCAAGCTAGCGTGAATCTAAAGATTTGTAGCAGCATGTAACACATTTGTTTTGCATCCCCTGAAGCCTCTGCGGTACCTAGCTGAGCCAGGCACAAGCAGATTTCTTCAAATCCGGGGATCTTTTACATGGCCAAGGCTCTAACTACCACTACGCCTGTCTCCCCTAGGCCTAGCTACTGGCAGCAAAACTACAAAAACAAGGTAACTTTTCACTCCCTTTTATCATTTCCCTAACCCCACCCTCCTGCAAACCAGCCAGTCGGGAGAGGAAAGTCCTAACACTCCTTTTTCCTGAAAGTACAAAAACAAGACTAGGAAATAGCTGTGCAGCTTTGTGCCCCTTTGGGGACAGTGCTTCCCAGCATATGCATGGTTATTGTCATGGTCATAAATAAGCTATGAGTGTTCACATTTCAACTCCTGTTCTGATAAGTTGATACTGTATTTTTAATTAAATTTGTAAATATTTTTTTCTCCTAGGAAAGTGACAAATGTGTGAAATTGGGAACAAACCAATTGAAAATTGCAGAATATTTTTATCAGCAAGGAAATTCAGACAGCTACATAAATGATAAACAGCTTCCTGGAGAATATTATTTAAATTCCTTCAATAGCATCCCATCCCTTTTGAGGAAGGGTCACAGGGCACTGTGAGTTGCCCAAATTATTACTACCACTACTATTATTGTTATGGACTCACATGATTTTAAAATGCTCTTACTGGCTTTTAAAATATATCTTACATAATCTTACACAGTAAACTTAAGAAAATAATAAACAGTGGTGAATGCAATCCCAAAGCAGGAAAAAAAAGGGGGGATGAATAGCATATTTGAATATTCATAGTAAGAATCCTAATGATTAAAGGCATAATTTCCAGTATTCTCTTTATTGGTATGTCTTCGGTCTGTGTGTACTTAAAAAAAAAAAAAAAAAAAAAATCACAATGCCCACCTAGAAACTGTGCCTGATTTTCTTGAAATAAAAGTTCACTAAGTATGTTTTATGGGGTAAGAACTTGAGGCAAGCAGGAAGTCTATATACAAGCTTCTTGACCCAGCACATCCATAAAGACTGAAGATACAACCAGTTATTTATTTCTACTGAAAAAGTTCACTGCTAAAGCAAGCAAATAAAAAACACTTTTTGTCAGTATTTTCCAATTAAAAAAAAACACAAAAAAATGAAAACTACCCGTTCCAAGTCCCTCCCCAAAACCCTTGCTTTTGTTGACAAAGTCAGTTTTTGTTGTGGGAGAGGGAACTGAGAGGGTTGGAGAGGGTTGGTAAAAGGTTAATAAAGCCCAGATAAAACATGCTTTTCACACAGAAAACAAGATTTTTGTCAAAATATTTCCTCTCCTCAAAAAGTATCTTCCATAGCAAGTTTTGAACCTTCTTAATTATAATACATATACGAAGACAAACTGCTTGTGCATATGGATCTCTTTTCCAAGCTGCTCTTGTTGGTTAGTGTAATTCTTTCTGGCTTTTAGTAAGCCTAATCTTCTTTAACTGTGAGCCTTCCTTAATGAAGACTATTCTTGAAACTGTCATTTCAAATAAGTCATTAATTGCTGTCCGCCCCCCATTAGATGTAATAGGAAGTTATACCATTAATTCCGTCACTCCTAAGTCCCCACATTGCCAGATGCTGAAGCAGAATGGGACTATGGATTGCAAAACATATGGATTTATTTACACTAGGTAACTTCTTTATTAAAATATCTTAACAGAGTCATTACAGAGACTTCTTTCCCAAGCCCCTGCTGTCACACTCCGCTCTGCGCAGGAACACACACCACATCTGCTTTTCACATATGCTCTCCAGCCCCAGTCCACCCACATGGGCCCCATTCACAACAGTGTGTGCCCCCCCCCCCCCCAAGCCTTGTGCACAAACGTGCTGTGGAGCTGGAGCATTAAAGTAAGAACGGTAGGTTTGAATCCTCCTTGGCTGGTATGGAGAATTTCCCTCGACTGTACCTGTTCCTGCTTATAGGCTGCATACCTGGTCTTCAGCAGCAGGCTCTTCAGCCCATACTGAGTGGCCAGGACCTTCTGCGGTAGCAGCACTCCCCAGAAGCAATGCCGTTTATCCAGCATAAAACTGCTGAGAACCTGAGGCAGACTTTTCACTGGTGATCCCATGGCAAGGCACTCTCAGGGGTTCCCAACCCATTAAAAGAAAATAAAAACAATCCCACACCTTCCTCTTTCCTTTGCTTTAAGCCACCAAACTGAAAACTAATGCTAAACACAGTCTCCTGCTATTGGGAGTCAGAAAAAGGAAAGACCTTGGAATGAACTGCCTGTTTCTCTTCCTTCGAAAGTTGCTCAGACACCTTTGCTAGCAGGGTAGGATGCCTGCTTGACCAGACAGATAGATTATTCTGAAGCTTTCAGTCTGTGTTTTGTTTGCACAGATCTAATTTTCTAACTGCGAGAGCTTTGGAGCAGGAGTGCCCTCCCCCCTCCCCATGTGAGTTTGTTCTAATTCTGCAGATAGATAACCAGGAAAACCTGGAAACTGTTCTTAAAATGTGGTCTCTTTGTTTCCTACTTGCCTCCTCTTTCCTTAGTTACAGACTGCCTTTTCCCTATGGGCAGCATGCTTTTGCCTGCCTTTCTAATTCTCCACTCCTTCTGTGCCTTTTTTTTTTTTCTTCCCCAGGTGATCATCTTTGAGCCAGAAATGTGCGACCTCCTTTTTTATTAGCAGAAAACGTATATTCTAACAAAGGACTTTTAAAACTGCCTCCATAGCAACAAAAGCTGCATTATAAAAGAGGATGTTTAAGATCTCCTCATTGCTTAACAACGTGTTGCAAACCACAGCAGCTGTTCTAATGAGTTACATTTACAGGGCACACCTCATCCTTGGCACCCCCACATTAAAACACTACAGATGCAAAGTCATGCACTCTAAAATTAGGAAATAGACAATTAAGATTGTTTCCTCAGGCCAGTCTATTTTTCCTCCCCACCTTTAACCTCTTCTGAGTGGCACCAGCTTCCTTGGCTCACTCCCGTTTCCGTATCTGAGCTGCCAGCATTAATTTCTGCTCCTTGATGCACCTCTTCTGATATTTTTGCCCAGCCATTTCCACATGGCCAGGGTACACCCGTTCTCACTTCCTGCTCATGAACTCTCCACTGAACTTTGTCTCAAACCAAGCCTTCACCAGGTTCCCAGCCTAATCTGGGATTTAAACCTGGCTCTTCCTCCGATCCCGGTCTAGTCTTATACCTTGTCCTTATCTAACTCTATTCTCTGTCTTCTTTGCCTCCCAATTTAGTCTTAGTTTTCTCTTTTCCACCACCCCTCGAGCCTTGCTCCCATTCCTTGCTGCCTTATCCTGTCCTGGTTCCTGAGCTACCCCCAGCCTTTGCTCTTTTGCCTCCCCTTGCCTAGTTCCAGCCTCCCTCTCTTTTTCTTTGTCCAGTCAATTCCAGTGTTAATGATGGAAAATTTTTCCAGCTCCTTACCTGAGCTTTTTCTTCCCTTGTTCCTGGTCTCCTTTGTCCTGTCAGGCTTTCACCCCAGCCTCTTTTTACTTAAGCAGTCCAATCCTTTTGTTTTACCAATTAAGTTTAGTGTTGCTTGAAATATAAAAACATTCTTATTAAATTATATCATTTTTAACATCACCAACATGGATTCCAATGCAGTTTTATTTACAAGTATCTGGCAGATCACAGTTCATCCGTTGTTACCCTAATAAATAGAAAATGTATTTATTTATTTTGTATGCAAAATCTAGCAGAAGCCAGAAGGAGACAGAGGAGAACCAGTGACAATTAGTGGCTCAAACAGAGGCTCAAATAGTGGACCTTCCAAATACAGGCATTACGGGCAAGTGCTTGAACTTAGGCAGTGTGGATATTTCTTCTCTCCTCACTCCCTTCACTTTTTGGTGTGGATCACAAGGCTTGTTTTCATAAGGTGTTTTTTTTAGGGGTGATGGTGGAGAGGGTTAGGGTCCTCTTTTTATGTACTACTGTTACCACATCTCGGCAGATTTGAGCAAAAAATGTATGTATAAACCATGATGGCATGCTTGAAATGGGAATGTTTAAGACCACCAAGCAGGGCTTAAACAAGAAAGTAGATATTAATGATGTGGGTCTTTACAAGCCCTACCAACATGATGAAATAAGTGGAAGTAATACTAATGAGTTACTACAAAATAAATGTGCTTTACGTACATCAAAACAAAGCTTTGCAGAACACACAGGTAATATCAATAAATTGCCAACAGTAGCAATGTCCAAAAATATTGACTGAGAATTAGAATTAACATCTAACACAGACCAGATGTTAGCCCACAAGAGCATTGGACATATTAACATCAATAGTCTTCCGCATGCAACAGTAACCATTTTTCATTAACAACAAAGTAAGTTGTCACTGAGCTGTGCTTACGGTGCTAACTGATACTTCCACATTGGGCCTTCTTCATAGGGGGTTAAAGCAGGATACAGGATACAACAGATTTCCAGAGGAAATTAATTAATTCAAACCATTTACAGCATGTTGATGAGGTTAGGTTTACAATGTGGTCACTCAGCTTAGATAAAAGCACACACAGGTTTGGCTGATCCCAGGATTTAGGAAAGGAGGGAGGAAAAACAAGAATTAAAGACCCTCTAATGCCTTTAATTCTTTTTTTTCCCCCCCATAGCAAGTAAACACTTTGTTCTCCTCCACGCACATATGGTTGAAGATTACCAAGTTTCAGAGCATCTTTTGCAAATCTTCTTGAAAGCAGGTTCAAAACAGCCCAAATTATCCTGTGAGGAACTAACAAGTACTTATATCATTCCACAAAGAATTAGAATCTTTGAATTCTGCATCCTACATTTGACTTCTTAAGTAAACCTCAGTGAAGACAATCTCATGCCATATGAAAAGCCATTTCAGCTGGTGGGAAGAAGGCAGTACGAGTTATGTCACCACATGGCTTGTGCCATTCAGATAGTTAATGAGAGTGCTGTAAGAATGGAAGTGTCTTTTCCTTTTCAATATCTTCGAGATGATTTAAAGGGGTGCTTTGACTTTTCTGATGGCAGAAACGGAAATTAACAACATTCCCTGAATGTCACATGCTGTCTGAACAGCAATATGTGTTCCTCTAAGACAGAAACTATACGTACAGGTAGGTGCACGTTCTGCTATCTTCATTGGGTGAAAGAAGTCCTCAGTACATCTTCTCTTGGGCCAGAACTGCACATACCTAGGACATACCTGAGCAGTGGCTACAAGACCATATTGGCAAAGTTAATGGCTATTGTTTCTTCTCTCATGCTGTCTGTGAAAGCTTTTGATTTGATTTATTCACAGTAACAAAGCTTTTAATCTTTTCCCTGTGCACTCTTTTTCCTTGCCATGATGTCCATTATTTCTGCCTTTGTGCCAGGCTAAATATTCAGCTGTATTTCTCTGTGTACATAGAGATTAATTTCTTTCCATTACTATGGCATCTAAACAAATAGCAATTGTGAAATAATTATTGAAGTTTGTAGAGACCCTGTTCAAACTGAAGAAATGAACTTCCATGTGAGGGAAAAATCATGAATGAGCAATTTTTCTGACTTGCAAGTGTCAAGTAAAAGCTGTTAAGAAGAGAAGTTTTGTGTTTTCCTCAGCTTCTCATCTTCCACCCTAATCAGAGATGTCTTTATTGTCAGCTATCATCTTTTTTCCTAGAATTCAGGAGTAGCACAGCTATTGGTATGGTACATGGAGCTAAGAACCAACACATTTTGAGGATGAAGGCCATCATTTTGTCATGAAGCCTTGGAACTGGTGAGGTTGAATGTGCCCATAGCAGTTGAGTCAGGAAAAAGACAAGTAGCTGTTTAAAGATGCTGGAGTACATTCATTGTTTCTTCAGTGAAATGCAATGAGAGATCATGAGGTGCGGTAAGGCAGTCTGGATGGATATAATGCAGTCATTCACTGTCAAATTTAATTAGGAGAAATATGGTGCCCTAGGAAGCTAGAGATGAAGGAAAAGAAATGAGAAAAGGAATTTTGGAAGCTGATCACAGCTGTGTACTCTCTTCTCTCTTTGGATAGATAAATATTGCATTCAGGCTGATCTTTAAAAGTCTCCATAATGATCTTCAGCTGGATTTTCAGGAACTTTGGTCTACAGCTCTCTGCCACTAAAATTCAGAAAAGGGTTGTCATCTGGTATGGGAGAATCTAAATTATGGAATATCTAAGAGACAAGTGGAAGTGCTGCAAGGAACATAGGTTTGGAAAATACCAGGATCGTAAAGACTTTAACATGTATGTGGAGATCTCCAGCAGCAAGGTAGTCAATTAGGGAAAACTGCAGCAGCTTCAGCAATAAAGAAATGATTAGCTGCTCTATAAAGACTGATGGTCTCTATTTGAGGCAGAGGCTCTACCTTCCTGCAATGTCCTGGCACCAGCATGCTGTCCAGAGAGTGAATGAAGAATAATACCAGTGGTGAAGGAGCAAGAGGTCATGAGATGCAGTACAGCACTGCAAAGATGAAATGAAAGACAGAATTATTTAGTAGCTGGGTCCTGAGAGAGTTGGAGTGATCCATCCAGTCACTCGACTTGATATCCTGTGAGATATGTATCCTGCCAGCACTCCAAATCCAAGATGATATGGAAAGGTTGCTGAAGTTTGTCTGGCCCACTGGCTACTACTTCATGCTGCTCATCTGTGTAGGAAGTAATGATACTGCCAGGAATAACACTGAATAGATTAGAAATGATTATCTGCTTCTGGGAAGGAGGATGAAAGAGGACTCAGATGGTATTTAGATCAGACCTCCTGGGTGAGGGTAAAAGCCTGGGGAAAGCACAGATATATCCTGGAGATGAAGACACTGCTGAGCATATAGTGTCATTGGGAGGGTTTTGGTGTTAGCTTCCCTAAGCAAGAGGAGACAATCCCAGGGAAAGATCTGTTTTGTAGAGGTGGGAGCCACTTCACAGAGAGTTGAAAGTACGGTTTCAGATACAACCTCATTAACCCAGTGAGGAGGGATCTGAAGGAGGATGAAGGCACAGGGTGACAGAAGTCTACTGATAAGTCCAACAATGATGGAGATATTATGAAGATAGGACTATTCACAGAAATAAAATTCATAAGGGAAACAATTGGGAGGACAATAGCCCAATATGCTAATACCTAGGATGTCTGTTTACTGTTTACTGACATCAATAAATGTCAGAAGTATAGTGAATAAATAGGCAGACTTAAATTCTTGGTACATTGAAGATTATAATTTACAAATAATCGAGAATTAGTGTAATAGTTCACATGGCTTTTCATCATTCTTACCAATAGTACTACTACATAGTATAATAGATGTGTAGAGTTGGTCCAGGAAACACAAATATGGGGAACAAGGGAAGACACTGCTTTCTGGAATAAGGTGAATTAGTTCACTATGTAATGAGACTGCTGATGCTGAGAAGATAGGAGTATTTAATCCATTTTCTTGCTTCAGTCTTCCATAAAGATATAGCTAAAGTAAGGTGATAAATGCAATGAACACAAATGATAAAATGATTAACTCTCTTTGTCGCACAAAGGTTGGAGAGTCAGAGGCTACATCTATGCTAGTAGTTTTATCAGTGCCATGACCAAAGGGCATGATCTGGCCATGTCCATACTATTAAACTCTTCAGATTTCCAAAACCATGATGGTCACAAGCAAATGGCCTCCTGTAAGGTAGTCATCTCTGTCTCATACTAGTTCCTGAGAAAACTTTGGGAAAGTACTGCTTGTCCTAAAAACTTAACAGCTGAGGCAGTACTAGTGCCCAAGTATATGCCTTGACACTATCTAATTTACTAACAAAGATGTAGACAGATAAGACTCAGATGAATTGAGATTTTTTTGTTTTCAGATAATCTGTGATTGATAAAATTAGTCATGAGGTACCTGAAGAACTGCCTGAAGGAATCTCAGACCTCTCAGAGTTATGCCTGAGAACTTGTAACAAATGGGGAGGGTGATGAAGCTACTATTACATGGCAGTTACCCAGTTGGTGAGTATTTTAGCAGTGGTTAACAGTCAATATAGAAGAACATATTCAGTATTAGACTCAGGGATGTGTCTTGAATTTGAAACTATGCAATGTTTTCATAATAATTGGAAAGAAAGAACAGAGTAGGCTTATTAAAGTTGCAGATGACACCAAGCTGAGAGAGCTGAAGTACACTGAAGGACAGAAGTCAGATTCAAAATGATCTCAGAAAATCAGAGAATCATAGAATGATTTAGGTTGAAAGGGACCTCAGGAGGTCATCTGGTCCAACCTCTGGCTCCTTACAGGGCTAACTTAGGTCAAACTGATCAGGGCCCTGCAAAAATTACTTTAACAAAAAAAAAGAGGCAGTTCTACAAGGACACACACATAAAAATTCTTTTCTTCTCTGCTGGCTAAACAAAAAGATCTGAGAGTTACTGTGGATCACAAGCTGGACACGAGTCAAGAATGTTATGCTTTTCTGAAAAAAATAAATAGGAGTGTTATCTTTAATTCAGCTGAAATATTTGCTGTATTTGGCACTAGTAAGGTGTCAGCTGGAGTACTAATGTCTGATTATGTGTACCACAGTTCAAGAGGGATGTGGACTGACTGAATAATGTATTGTGATTAGAACAAGGGTTTCTAATTAGCACAAGGCAGATTAGATCAGATGACAGGAAAAACCTTCTAACAGAAAGGTTAGTGAAGCACTGGAAGGCATTGCCCGGGCAGGTTGTAGAGTTTCGGTCACTGGAGGTTACTAAAAAAACAGGTTGGACGAGAACCTGTCAGGAATGACACAGAAATATCTGATCTTATCTTTGGGCATAGGAAGGGAAAAGATGGCCTCTTAAGATCTCCTCCAGGCCTTCTATCTGTAGTTTCTAAACTTGTCACCCAAATTTAGTGAAAAATCAAAGTCTGTGACACTGCATTGCTTAGATATATGCCTTGGAGACAACATCCAGGTTGTTTCTCTCTGATCCACTTCAGTTTCCCCAGTTTCGCCTGGATCCAGTTGCTGCTCATATGTGGATGCTGTCTGTTCTGCTTAAGCCCTAATGAGCTGGATTTGCCAAGATCCATTATTCAAAATATTTCAGTGCAACCCCCTCACTTTAGAAGATACAAGACGGTCGCGTGAACATCTCTGCAAGCAGATTAAAGTGGGGCAATAACTTCTGAAAAAGGGACAGTAATGACCAGCTGGATGTAAACTAATATATGGCAACCTTTTTTTTATGGCATATCTGAACAGTGCACATTTGTATATATTCTTAACGATTGCTTGCAGCTCTTAGGTACACTTCAACACACTGCAGCAAAGTAATTTGGTGTCCTGTAATGAATAAAGTATTCATCCTTTCTCAATAGTAGGTACATTTTCCTTCATTAAAAAACAAACATCAGTAAAGTATTATAACATTCAGCGCATGAGAACTAGATTTAGGACTGAAATGTAACTGTGGGTAGATTATGTTGCAGGGACTAGAACATAGCAGAAAACACAATAAACAAAAAAAAAAATACAGAACACACTTCCTCAGTTTTACAGCACAAAATAAAGCATTTCATTCTGGGATTTAGAATCTCATGATTCTTTTTCTTGTTTAATTTCCTTTAAACTTTGTGTGAAGAAACAATGCTTTCTAATGTTTGGCACGATGCTTGAGAACTGGGAATTCAGGGTTCTATTCCAGGGGCAGTCGCTGACTTAATCTGGGATTTGGGCCAAGTGACCTAATATCTCTTTGCCTTTTCCACAGCTTTAAAATCTTCAATACACTTTATTCTTTCAGAGGAAGGATGATAGGAGTTAACTGACAAAGCAGATGCCACATATGCTATTTTCCTGCTCAAAAGCAGCAGTAAATACTTCTTACTAAAACCCTAATTCTAGTTTACCAGCACCCTCCACCATCTCCACCCATACTGCTATCCCAGTCTCCTAGACCACCACTAAAGCAGTTTTGTTATTTGTTTAGAAACTCACCCTCAATTAGTGAATACAAATGAAATTCCTTCCACTGATTTCAGCTGTTTCACTTAGTTTCTATGACCTGAAGCTACCTGTATGTGTAGGCTGAATTTGGAAAATACTTGGAAAAACAAAGGATAATTGTAAAGGAAAAAGAGAAAATCAGTATGGATGACAGTAATATGAATGAGACCATGCTAGTATATATGGCTAGTTATTATTGTTACTGTTATTATTATATGACTATCATTGCTATCAAAAGTATTAATAACATTTTCATTGCTGTTACTCTTAACACCTATAACCAGACCTAGGAAACATATTGACAGTAGCAGTGAAAGAAATTTTACTTAAGTTTTATTGATCTGACTGTTTGTTAAAAGATAGTCTTAAAATGGTCTCTACAGTCATAAATGACATTAGTTTCCTGAATTTATTCATTTTCATAAAAAGTAACTTTAATCCTCATTAAACATAAATAAGCAAAACAATGTTTACAAAAAATTATCTTAAATAAAGCACATAGAATCAGTTCCATGACATACTGCAGATGTTTAATATTTACAGTCTAGTCTATTCAGCTTTACGGAGGTTAAGGTCTATTTGTCCCAAGAACAAAGATGGAGTGTTATCATCTAGTGAATGAAAATATGTTTCAATAAAGAAAAATATGGGACAAGTCCCGATGCAAACAAACAGAAACAACACAAGCAGCTCTCCCTTCTCTTTTCATATTATGATAAAATATAAGTATGAATAAGCTACATCCAACATTCAATCCCAGTAAAATTGCAACTCTAAATGAACAAACAGTACTTTTTCCATTATAGTGAAAAATAATGCTAAAATATATTAACAACTTTTCGTAATAACAATGACCAATGAATGCATGCATTTAATATAATGAAAGTAAACACATTGCCAGTATTCATACTTTTGAAAGTTTTCGAAAAGCTTCTCTTCTTACATGAACAAGCAGAATTTCTTTTGCCAATGCCTCCCGTGTCTTCAGGCATAGGGCTGGAAAAACGTAGTGGGTCATAAAGCCCTGTTCCCTGTTGTTATAGGCAACTGAAGCTTGTTTATAAATGTTGTAAGACTCATTATAAAATGGGCTAAGATTTCTCACTCCCTATTTCTAGCACCCCCTGCTAGAAGGCTGTTCCTGAGCTCATTCTTCTTGTTATTAGAAATCTTCTAACTTCCAGTTTAAAAGTATTCATGACCATTTTACACATTTTTATTACTGTGCCAAAAGTATCTTTTTACTTTATAGCTTTTTTTTTTCCTCCCTGATGGTTTTTACCATATGTGCTTACAGACATTTATGATTTTTCATATATATTATCTCCACCTTTATTTTACAGGTCTGTGTAAAGGTCATTCTCCAAATTTGTTCTAGTTTAAATTCACAGTTCTTGAACATGGACTGTATCCAGTATTACAGAGAATTTTCTAGCACCTTATATAACGACACCAGCACTTCCTTATTTCTATCACTTTGGTTGAAACATGATAGGATTATTTTTCCATGTTTATAATCATGTGACACAACTTGACTGGATAAGGATATTCAGGTCTTATTTGTCTTCTGCTATTTCCAATTGATGTAAACTCACTTCACAGAAGAAATTTTTCTGCAACTGAGGATATCTGAGGTGACCTGTGTGACACAGATTTCCTCCTTACTGTGTCATGAAGAACCACCTAATTCAAAAAAAACCATTGGTTTCCATAGATAGGCCAAGCTGGTCTTTTAGTCATTCACCTAAACTATTTTTATGTAGAATAAATAAAAACAGGCATAGAATGGGACTTTAAGGAACTATGTTATGAATCTCATGCCATCTCAAAATTTCTTTTAACCAGTACTTCTTTCTCTTTCTGACAGCTCTTTGTCTACCTTCAATACTTCCACCAATTTCCATGTTCTCCCACAATAATTTCAGATATTATGCCATACAGAAGGTTAATTTCCTCAGCCTAGACATATCCTGAAAATCAGGTTCATTTTGTGGCTTAGACACAAGGTTGCACATTTTGTGCATCTTCTTAAATGAGTTAAGGAGGGATATATGCCTATACTGACAATTTGACCTAAACTGGGGTGTTTCTGAATATATGCAGTGCCGTGGTGAATATATGCTATTTGAGACTTCTGGTGTGGGAGACATATCAGCTAATTTTAGTTATCTAGGATGTAGACATCTATATTTCAGCTAGTCGTCTTTACTCCCTTCGTAGTCCCTGGAAAGAAACTGGCACACTCTTAGGGTGTTTAATCTCAGTGTAAACTAGACTTTAAAATAGATCAGATGACTCACCCTTACATCTCTCCATTGACTATAAAGTGGAACTAGATAACTAGCTCAGATATAATGTCTCCACTTTTTGCTTAGAACTCATGGAGATGAGCCTTACTCTACACATCTAGGATTTCTCAGACATCTAAACAGGTTAGGTAAAGCTTTCATGAATTGTTCTTCTGAATAGCATCTCCTAAATTCCTCCAAAAGGATACCTTAAAGATAGTTTTATAATACTGAGTAATGGTACTGTTTGAGAGAATGATTAAGAAAAAAAAATTGGAAAAATTCAAGGTGATGATGGATTATAAAATTATTTTCACATAATCAATTGTATCCTTGATTAAAAGGTGGAATAGACTGTCCTTGCACATAACTCTGTCTTTACACTCAACTGATGTATTAATAATATATGTCTACATGTGTAAGTATATAAAAAGAGAGAGTGTTAATTAATGTCTCCAAACAATGAAAAGGAAAGAGATGATGCTAGAGCCTCACTCTTAAATGTGTTTTGTATCTCCCCTGAAATCCACAGATTCACATTAATGTAAGATGGGTGTAGCAGTGATTAGCTCCTCTGTCATTTGCAGCTTGTTATGTGATGATTATCAAATAATTTATCATCAGGTTTTACTCTGCACTTGCAAGTAAGTGAGAAGCAGCTTGGGAATTATAAAGAAAAATTAAGGATTTTTATATAATAAAAGCTGAGGTTTTTTGAAGCATGAAAGGCTGTAGAATGAGTTCAATAATAAACAGTTAGAAACTGAATTTTGCAAATATATCAAATTAAGCTAAGACCTTAGATATTGATTTCATAGCTTTTAAACTTAATCTGGCTGACATTCTGGAGGTATATTTTTCTGTGTTCTTATAGGATGTCAAGAAAATAAAAACAGACTGAAAGAGATACACACTGGGCCACACATGCACCTGTGGGTATTGGATGTTGGAGTCTTATAAAACATTTCATTAGGTTCATAGAAACTAGCTGGCAGTTGTTTCATTTTTTGGCCAGTATTGACATAGCTGATATGGCATTCACTAATGCTCCATGTGTTCTAGATTTAAATTATCTAAGAAAATAACCTTCTCCACTTCACACAATATGTCTCAGCCCTGTGAGCTGATCATATCCTGTTTTTTTTTGCTGAAAGAATAAATAATATTTTTGTACTGATCTCATCTTGAACTTGTCAGAGGTACATAAAGTGGGTGAAGTTCTTACTTAAGTGTTCTTCAGATGGGAAGCTTTTCATTGCAGAAATATTTTACATATTTGACATAGTTCATCTGTTATGTAACACAGTATTAATATTCTTAATTCTACCTGAATTTTTGTTCAAGATGAATTGCCTTTTTGAAAGAGTATAATTACTTCTTGCATTCTTTTACATCAGTGTAGAAAACTGCCAGGTACATGAATTAAATGAGTGTTATCCATTCTTAGCCACAGAACAGAGAGATGATATCTTACTGGCTTTAGAAGTTTGAATCTGAGAGCTGACTTTTTAAACTAGGAAAAACAAGCTAAGAAACAAAGAGTAAAAAAAGTAAATCACACAGATTCCAGCCCTTCCTCACTAGCAAGTGTACTAAATTACAGGAAACAAATTCTGGATTATATTTTCTTCTTTTTTTCTTTTTTCCTTTTTTTTTTTTTGTCACTCTTTATTAGGATTATTCAATTAAACAGAGCAGAAAGCAGCAGTGTAGAATAGAACGTGTTAATAACTGAAAACTGGTCCAGAATGTACTTTTGATATCCTGTTTTATGCTCTCAAATTGAATACTTCAGCACTTTCTTCACTGAAAAGTTACAGTCTATACAACTGGTCTTCCAGCCATTTAACAAGCATAGTCATATACTCGATATATATATATAGCCATATACTTGAGACCCAAAGACTACATCCACTTATAGTAGCCAGCCAAACAGTTCAAGGCCCATTGCCTGGACTGAGGCCAGCTGGCACAATCTGGTCATGTCCACACTGTTAAACTCTTTTTGCTTTTAGAGCAGAGTAGCTTCATCCAAAATGCTTACCAGGAATAATCCTTGGCATGTGGTAACCCCAAGCTGTGCCTGGGAATCATTTGGCAGCATTTTAGCTGACCAAAACCATGTGAGGGACTATTCTAGCAATAAAGAAAATATAGATGATTGGGTTCCAGTGTCTGTACCTGTGCTGTGATACTGCTTAGTGAGGGAAACGTAGCTAGAAAGTAAGTTATTTGTGAGAACAACTTTTAAACATAACAGGACTTTCACTTAGACATCCTCAGACTTTCAACAGAGATGAGAAAGGGACTTTCCTTGTGGTGAGAGCAATGACTTTCCATAAGTAATTTCAGCAAGTCTGAAAGAAAGTAATATTCACTATAGTGTAAAGACTTTTAAAAGTGTAGCTGATGTGTCATTTCACATTTCAGCCACCCCTAAGTATTGCTGTATGACATTCCAGGTAGTGGAGCAGGTACAAAGTGTTTTCCTGGAGGATGAAATTATCCCTTCCTTTTCAGTGGGTCATCCTATTTACATCCTCCAAATAGGATGTAATTATGGTGCGAATGGTACATAGACTTTATTCCAGCCTTTTGCACAAGGACAAGAATTATTGGTACCCTCCCCAAAAAAGGGAAGAAGGAACATAATTTCCTGAATATGAAGCAGTGATCCCTGTTTTCTTCTGATAAAAGCACAAATGAGTTGATTGATTAAGACTAAAACTGGCTCAGCTACAGAAGGAAAGTCAAAAGCTACCAACCACTATAACACATCTAACTTATAAGGTCTAGCAGATTAGAGAAAAATGGGACTATTTAGCTCAAACTAAATAGAGTGTGAGGTGAGGTGGAGCTCAGGAGACTGTAGGCCCTCCTACTAGACCAGCCTGCTTTGCTGCTGGTCCTCAGGGTCAAGTGAAATGGTAGTGGCCACTGCAGATGGGCAAGCTCTCCCTCCTCTCTCCTCCACCTCACTCCTTTCTACATCTGCACCTACATCCTGTCTTGCTTCAAATGAACACCACCATTTTTATTCAAACTAACTAAAAGGATTCAGTCCCACACATTTTTCTTCATTAACTGACAGAGAATTAAATATTCACTAGTGGGAATAGTCCTGTTCTGACATGTGAAACAAAGGATGTCTGATTATCTACTGTGTTACTTTCTAGGGAGTGATATGGAATAACAGCATCAAAGAAGTGGTAAACTTTATTACTTTGGACATAGAAAGTGTTGTGTGAGACCAAAGAAAAAAATCATATTAGATATTCCTGATTTGGCAAGGGGACAAACCCTGAACTTTAATAGCAGGTTTTATCTTTAACATCCATGTTTTTAACTAAATTATTATCTAAATTTTTCAACGCTGGGTGCCTAAATATCAATAAAGCATCTACTTAGAAAGAAAGGCAGTCTTGAAATTAGATCTACAGCAATACTTAAAATACCTGGGTTTAATCCTTCTCTCTCCTACCGGACTTTTGACTTTCTTTATGTCTTTATGTTTCAGTTCTTCCTTACCCCACTGAATTGCTAATGAAAAGGAAATCATGAAACTTGCTCATGTTATCAATATAGATAAAACTATTTTGATGAAAGTTGTCAGAAAATGTTCAAGAAAAGAATTCCATTTCTGTAAAAAAAAAAAGTTTTTTAAATGAAAGGAAAGAATTATTGCACTGTATGCACAGACAAATATGTACATACAGGTCTTCTGGCAAAATTCAGGAAAAAAAATGATGACATGAAATATTTTTCATTTTAGCCTCAATGGAAGAAAAACAATGTTATTGGCTGTAATATATGTGTATATAGGAGTATGAAATAGTATGTCTGAAAATCAGGCAATGAATTTAGGTTAAATTTTTGTGTCTAAAGTTTGGCTACTGAGATTTGACAGTCTGGGGAGCTTTAAGGCTCTTTTTGTTGCCAAAAGTTCAGTGTGGCATGAACTGTGTCAGATAGCCCCCGCACATAAGCAGCAGCAAGGAAAGAAAACAACCACATGCAAAGAAGGACAAATCTCGCAAGTGGTAAAACTGTCATCTGTATTCCATTTTACGCGTGATTCAGCTGAATGACTTAGTGTGACAAGTACTACAGGTTATAACGATCTGCCTGCACCAGGCTGTCTAACAAACAATAGGATGCAAGGAGCAGAACAGACCAAAATAAAGCAGTTTGTAGCCCTCATGGGACTGTGTCTCTGGGAAGAGTACCTTAATTAACCACGCATGTACTTTTGACTGCCTCTACTTCAGTCCAACATAAGATTACACATTTGTTATTTTCTCTTTCTCTCTCCCTCTCCCCCTCGTTTTACATGCACAAACACGCACACACCATGAGCCAAGGCACATGTAAGCTGCCTGGGTAATTACGAAAGCTTTTTCAGATTAAATGATTTCACTCATAGATCAATGTGATTTTGCTTATAGATCCCTTTTATGTTTTTTTTAAATTTATTTTATTAATTGAATGATGGCACAGGCAATCGCACAATCTTTGTCTGTAAAACTAGTTAAATGAGACAGTGAAAAGAAAGAAAATAAGGAAGAAACAAAGCAGGGTTTCATAATTATGAACCAGTGCTTGGATACAAAGCCTCAAGGACTGGATGGAGCTCATATTGGAAAATGATTGTAGTTACAAACTGAGGCAAGGATTTTTTGAATTGGATTATAAAGAAATAAAAGTCTGTGCAGAGTGATATTCTTGCAGCTCCTATGAAGAATTTTTGCCTGATCCAAGAAAGACCCTAAATAGAAATCCAAGTGAAAATCTGTAATACTCAGGAAAGGAATTACTGGAAAGAAGTCTTTCCATGCAAAATGGCCATTTAGTATTATGTCTTTGGAAGTCCATGTTACCACCAGCAATATATCAGGCCTCAGGCAGACTGGAGAATTTGTGTGGATTCTCAATGTGGAGAAGTGACAGACCTCTAATGATACAGCCTTCCCTCCCGTCCTGCTTCTGCCTGGAGTTTCAGGGGCTGCGCTCCTGCCTTGTGTGAGGAGCTGTCAGCAACTGGCATTCAATGCATAGAGGCACAGAGCTGTAATCTGGACTCACCCACCGCCCCACCACTGAGCTCTTGTTGGCCACCATAAAGGATCTGACCCACCAGATCAATATTCTATGAGTATTCATCCAGATAAAGATATTAAAATAATATAAATAGGTTCAGTTCCCAAGCTCAGGTGAGTCAATAGTTCTTTTCATTGCCTGTGGGTTTTGGATATGATCTCTCCAGTGAAAGTGTAGCCACTTTGTTCGAGTGCAGGACTGACTTTTCACTCTATCATTTGCCCCCTATGTGAGCCTAGGCAAAATATTTTACCCTTTTGGTCTGTCCCCCAAAAGAGGGGAAAATAACACTTGATTCCTTCACATGTATAACATGTATAAGTTATTTATCAATAACTTTTAAGCTGCTTTGGATTTGCCTTTGCAAAGTATGCCAACATTCTGCAGAGATAATAAAAGAAATACTGTAAAGAACTTAATATTTTTAACTGCAGAATGGTAGCGCACATGAGATCAATGTTGAGAAAGAAAATCATGAATGTCACTCTTCAGTATCACATATGTTACAAGCATACAGGGATGACTATACTAGGACATGGGAAATGCCACTGCCAGACTGGTCAAATACCTAGTTCAGTAATATATGACCCAAAATAGCCAGTTCTAACAAATTCAGCACATCAAAGAAACTACCAAGTAGTTTGATCTAGGATAATCTGTCTCCTTATAAGAGTCCCATAGTCCCTGATGGGTTTAAATGGAGAAGCATAAGGTTTCAAATTGTACTTCCATACTGCCATCTTCTCATTTATGTTTTAGTCTAGACTACATCAAATAAAACCAGAAGCTATTGCCATGACTTAAAGCACTGTTTGATATCCATGTAAAACTTAAAAGTATTCTCAACTCTGTCTCTAATAAACGGAAGCCCATGTTATAGGTCTTATTATACAATGAGATTCTCTGCTAGACAAAGGCTTTTAGGTATGGAAACTGCAATATACTCCATCTCCTAAATGTGGCTGGGAGACAAAAAATGTGCAGGGGATTAGCATGAGAGGCGCTGGCTGTAGGTGCACAGTGAACTTCTGTTACAGGGTTATTGCTTGGCACCTTTCATGAATAACAGATCTATAAAAACTACGTTAAAGGGATCCTGCATATGAAAAATATCTCAGGCCTCGCAAAGAAAATTCTCTGTAGCCTCAACAACCCCTCTTCAAATTCTGTAATAAAATTTTGCTAATTATTCATTTAAAAATGTAGGTGGAACATATCCATTCTAAGTTTCATATTTCAAAGGAAAAAATAATTAAGTTTTAAAGTAAAGTATAATACATCTCGCATAACATGGACAAGAGAAGAAGAAAAGCTCAGATCTTAAATTGTCCAGAAATTATATCAGACATCCCCATAATAGTTTATTTTTGCAAAAGGTATTATTTTCAGGCTTTGTTTATTGATTTCCACAGACAAAAGGTGTCAAAAAGATTAGATGGAAAGATATCAGATTGGTGTCTGGGGTGTGTGTGGGGGGAGAATCAGTCTTCTGAATTGCTGCCCAAAAAATTGCTAAAGGATGTCAAATTGGTCCCCAAAATAAAACACAGCCTTTCAGCTGCTGTTCCGATTCTCCATACTGAGCATATACAAATGAAGTGTAAATAATATTTTTATTTTTTAGAACTGGGAGAGCTGAATCTGTACAAATGAGGAAAAAGCACTTGGGAACAAAAGTGTTAAGACCTGGCAGAAAGTGGGCATAGGAGGAGCCCTATGGAAGCATATGATCCCATCAATTTCCAGGTTACTTGTTCCATTATAGACTACATCTTGCAAAGCTTATTTCAAAATTTTGAATAGCAGATGTTTATGTTATGCTTAGGAATTAGCACAGCTGATGTAACTAGAGAGACTGGAATGATTCAGAAGAGAAGAGTGAAGACACTTGAGCAGAAAAATGCCCCAAATTGAAACGAGTTGTGGAATATCCCAAGGCAAGAATATACGTGGTGGGGGGAAGTAAGGACAAAGGCAGGGGATTCTTCAGGGAACCAAAAGGAGAACATGCTCTGGTTCCTTCCACTGTCCGTCCAGACCCTTTCTTCTGAGCTTAAGAATTTTCAGAGGAGACACAAATTTAGAAGAGAACATGAACACCAATAAAGAGATACTGGACTTTTGGGACTGGCCTAGCTGAGGAAAGGAAAGAATCGCGGCTCCCCGTGCAACCTCAGGCTGTGTTTTCATGAGCATGTGTGCGATGCTGATGGAGTACACTTTCTATAAAGGGCTGGGCACTCATGCATTTGTCCTTCTCCCAGATGTTTCCCTCCTTTTTCCCAGCTCCTGGCTTCATTACCCAGTGCACTTCTTTGTACTGACCAAGCCACTTTTTGAACTCTTCCATAAACAATTCTACTTCTTAAACCAATTGAAAAAAAATTTCCTGCATTGATTTTCTGGTAAGTTGGTGAGTTATTTCAGCTCAGAACTGGCACCAACTGGGCTTGTGTGGTCGGGTGCAGGTAGAGGAGGAGATGCTGAGGAAGGTGCCTGAGCTCCCTGTTTCAGGGAACGTGAGTAGTTAGACCAGATCACCACCTCTCTTGAAACTGCAGCCTCAGTACGTGGCGCTGTCACTGACATAACAGGGTTCGCTTCAAGTACGTCCTTGCATTTCCAGACAGTGGAAAGACTGATAATATGTCTGAGTACTGACTTAGAGTCTAGTCTGTGTATGTATCTCTTCAAGGTTGAGCTATAATAATTTTTCTTTCCAGTAATTAGAGATAGCTTTGAGCTAACTTCTGCTTATCAGCATTTTACATATAACAGCCCTTAGGTTTACTTATAGGCTGGTCTGTACAAGCAACTAATAGGAAATTTAGTATCAATAGCTGGGGTGTGAATTTAAAGCCTAATCTACTTTCAATATCTATATGGATCCTATATTTTATACAAAAAATGCCATTACCAATAAGGATTTATTTTACTCAAGGGCATTACCGTATAAAGTAAAAGTATTCTTGCAGGATATTGATATTGATATTCAATAACAGTAAAGCTGCTGCCAACATGATGGTCGAAGTGAAGTGAAGTGACATTGTCAAGACACTTAACATAAGAAGAACTTTCATGCATATACATTGTTTACATGAAAAGCCCCAAAGCTGTACTGTTTTTTTCCAAATGTGTCAGGTGATACTACCTCTCCTGACAAACCTTGCCTAAGTGTTATGGACTTTTTCCCTCATTTTGAGGCAATCCTCAGTAAAGTTATGAAGAGCAGAACTATGCTCTGTGCAAATAGTTAAGCTTAGAGGCAGAAACATGGTGACACATTAAAATTATATATTATGTTGTCTTGGCATTTCTTTGGCTTGACGGACAATAAGAGTCTGTGATGATTCAGCAACCTTTTGCTTTTTAGTTGGGATGTCACTTGTTTTAAGGAAAAGACGACTGAAACATTCTAGCAATCTTGGAGATACCTTGCAACAAGAGCTTGGAATTAAAGAAATCTCATCAGACTAGGAGGCATTAAATGTGCTGTTCCACTGTGGTCAAAACTCAATGTGTTCTCCCAGACATCCATTTTAAACCCAAAGTATAGGAATATCAGCTAAGGCCCCAGGGGAGAGGAGAGATTAATTGGTGTCAAGTAGGGACTAGCAAAGGATCAGCTGATGTTAGAAGAATTAGGCTGCAGGAAACATTTTATAGTTGTCTTTCCCACTGAAAGCATGGTATTGTTCAACAGTCTAGTGCCTTTCCTTCTGTCAGATTCTGTGAAGCTTTTAGCTGGGGAAAAAAGTGGATAATTAGCATTCCATTTGGATGCCTGCAAACCAACAGTCCAGAATATTAAATAGCTGTGCAAAACAGAGATTGTTTGAAACAATTTTTTTTTTATCTAAGGTGTCTGAAATCCAGGTTTCTTTAAAAAACAAAAACAAAATAAAACCCAAAAAACTTTGCTCATAACCCTATATCTGCTTTTGACGTTTGAAACTAATCTTCTTGATATTTGACAACAAATTCCTAAACTGGAGGTGTGGAGGGAGGAGATGATAAAAGTGCTTCTGCACATGTTATAACAAGTATCTCATGTCATTTGGGATATATCTAAATATTGTGCCAAAGGTATGGAAATACAGTATATTAGTAATGCCAAGAATCAAGTGTGTGTTGACAATAGCAGATTTCCTGGTCTGATTTTACGTTTTATGGATGGGCACAATACTCCATTTAAAGGATTTGTCCTTCCGTTTAAAGATTTTGTTTCTAACCACATTTCTCTCCTCATCCTGAGGGCATGTAAGTCCTGGGTATATGGCTTATTTATTCATTTTATGATATCTCCTACCTCAAAAACTTTATCTTTATGTCAAGTGATGAGTTCTATGGGCCATATAAAAATATACAATCTTTATTGGAAGCATTGCTCTCTGAAAGCAGAAGGGTTAGGAAATGGAGCTCACCAAGGACAAATTAAGCAAATGGCTGCCTAGCATGCCTAGTTCAAGGTGTCTGCCAAAACCAAGTTTTGGAGAACTAGTACCAAAGTCCTCTTTTTTTCTCTCTGCGGAACTGAATTGCAAGTGGGGGGAGAAAAAAGATGGGGAAAGTAGGATGACTATTTCCTTTGTTTTTCTTTCTGAGAGGTGCGCACACATGGAAAGCATGAGGGTGATTTGAATGATTGTTTTCGGAGATGGGTGTGAAACTTTGTGGGATCAGCACATACAACTCTCTGCCACTCTGCTCTCTGTCCACATGGGCTACTGAGGGATCAGGTACAGCACGGGCCCCCGATCCCCACTCTGTCCCTGTCCCTGTCCCCATACCCACAGTGGTGCCCAATGCCCCTCGGGGCGGGGGAACAGGCCCTGGCGGCCAGTCCCAGCCTAGCCCCACCAGCAGCCCCCAACACCGTCCCCAGGGAACCCCTGACCCACATGGTGCCCTGACACCTCTTTCAAATTACCAGGAAAATGTCTTTTCTTTATACCTCCAGGTCCTTTTGTCAAGTGACACTTGGTATGGGCAGCTGAATAATCAAAATCCCCCATTAGTCTGCATTTATCCCCATGAAGGTCAAACTTGAAAAGAAACAGTTTTGTCATAGAAGCTATTATCTCTTGTCTGGTGGCTTGGTTAAATCCACAAACATCCTGGTTTAATGACCCTTCCTTTCTTTTGCAGTAGTAGGTAGCATACTTTCTCCTTTCATCTGTGATGGAGAACAGTAACGTAGAAAGGGCAGGTACCCTTTACCCCCACCCCCTGTTCAGTCCGGTGCAGAGTCATGCAGAGGGTAACCAATACAACAGGGAATTTATAAGGAAACACAGAAAGACTTCTCAATCTGTCATGACTTACTGTTGGCAAATGATCTACTGTAATCCTTATACTATTTGTATGCAACCCCTGGGAAGATGATGAAGCATATCCTCCTGGAAGCCATGTTCAGGCACATGAAGGACAAGGAGACTGGGAAAAGCCAGCATGGATTTACTAAGAGAAAATCATGCCTGACCAGTCTAATTGAATAAGTGGACTACTAGGTGAATAGAAAATTGCCTGGACCACGAGTCTCAAAGGACTGTGATCAATGGTATGAAGTCCAGCTGACAGCCAGTTAACTTTCCTCAGGAGTTAAAACAGAGGCCAGTACTTTCTAACATCTTCATTAGTGACCTGGGCAATGGGAGGGAGTGCACCCTCATTAAGTCCACTGATGTGGAAGAAACAGTGAATATACTGGAGGGTAGGGCTGCAATTCAGGAGGACCTCGGCAGGCTGAAGAAATGGACTGACATAAACCTCATGAAATTCAACAAAGGTGAGTATGAAGTCCTTTGTCTGGGATAGAATAATCCCATGCAGCAGTACAGGCTAGAAAGCAGATTTTCAAAAAAGGACTGGAACACTTTCCCCTTTTCTGCACTTCTGAGACCACACCTGAAGTGCTGTGTCTGATTCTGGGTTGCTGGCTACAAGGAAGACATGGACACACTGCAGTGAATGAGTCCAGTTGAAGATGACAAGGGGGCTGGAGGCTAAGAGAGGCTGAGAGAACTGGGTTTGTTGAGCCTGAAGAAAAGGCGGCCAAAGGGGGTGGATCCTATTGCTGTCTTAAACTGCGTAATGGGTGGTATAGAAGAGATGACATCAGACTCTTCTTGGAGGTGCACAATTAAAGGATAAGAAAAAGGGGCAACAAAAGAAATTCCTTTTATATATTCAGATGAAAGTTTTCACCATAAAAGTGGTCAGACACTGGAGGAGGTTGCCCAGAAAGGGTGTGGAATTTCCATTCTTGCAGGTATTGAACTCCACTGGACAAGAAAATGAGCAACCTAAGCTAGTTGGACCCGCTTTGAGGAGAGGGTTGGACTAGATGACCTCCTGAGGTCTCTTCCAACCTGAATTAATCTATGATTCTATAATATGATACATTTCACAATTTCAGGAGTCTCCAGTGTAGATGTTCACATGTAACCTACCCAACCTGTGCCCTCTGTACAGAAAAAAAAAGGAAAATAGTAAAGTTAAAAACATTATTCAGCTGACCTGTTGGGGACATTTAATTGAAGATAAACTGACTCACGCTATATAAAGTTCCTATTTTTCTTCTTTAGGCATCTAGAATGCAGAAGTTGGTATTTGGTCAAGTGTGATAGATTTGGTCACGTGATAGAAAACAGCTTTTTTGCATCTAAAATACTGGCATGGCTGTGGATACTAAAATAATTTGAGCTACAGTCCTGCAGGACTTGTGAAATGGCTGGCATCCACCTTGACCGTCCCATCAGCAGCCACACTCGTTCCGAGGCTCCTGCAGTCTAATGGTGCTGCCTCTACTCTCAGACTCACTGAGACGATGAAGTCTGGCTCTTAAAATGTCCCTCTAGAGTCTCTGGACATTAGAACTTATTAGAAATATCCTGCACCTGCTTTTAAGACAAACAGCAAAACCCAACACTTGCTCTGGCTTTTAGAGAACAGTCAGTTAAAAGGTTAGTACAAGAGCGAAGGATTTTTATTGTTTATCTCCCGTCTGGAAATTGTTAGCAGTTTTAGTTGAACTGGAAGGAATTGTGTATTATAATACTCGTTTTTAAAAATACTGTCACAGGTGCCTACAACCATGGACTTGCCTTCCCCAGTCATCTTCTGTATTTAAAAGAAAATAAATAAAGATAAATAAGTTATAAAGAGGGAAGTGAAGAGCTAGAGGACCTGTTTCATTCCAGTTTTGCAAATATACTTTATGATGTCTAGACAAGTAGAAAATGTATATTCACCTTTCCTTTTTCCTGCTCTACCATCCATGTTTGGAGAGGGACATCCTGACATTTTTTTTTCAAAGTGAAATGTGAAAACACTGCACAGAGCCTTTTGAAAGAGGCTAGAAACAGGCTTTTTATCATTCAGAGCTCCCGAAAGGGACCATTTGAGCATAGTCTTCCTGTCCAGAGAGGAAATAGCCATGTCTGTGACTCGAATGGACTCTGATTTCCAATACTTTTCCAGCATGGTAAACTATGATTCAGTTTCCATTTATAAAGTGAAATGAGTGCTTAAATAATCAACAGTAAAGAGCCAGAAGTAGGAAATGAGCCATCCTTCAAAACAATTCTGCTCTGTTTAGTTTGGACTTCATTCCATTGTTAAAGGATTTCCTTATGTGCAAGGTGTTAGAGATTGGCAGGCTAAAGCCATTCTAGGCACAATTGTTTCATTTTATACTGTGTGTGAATATACAGTAACTGTTGGTATAACTTTAAAAGACATCTGCTACAGATACTAGCTCTTCCAGTGCGTTAACATTGCAAGAATTTCAGAGGCAGTGGAAGGCAGTTGCAAATCAGTATAAATAGAGCAGCCATTAAATTGCTGTAGTTTACACCAAGTGTTAAAGCAGCCTGGCTTATTCTGCATATTTGTCTAGTTGAGGCCAAATTAGAAATTTATTGTTTACTGGATGAATTGCCCTCAGCAAGTTTCAGTATTAACTCATATTGTCAACTGCAAGAGTAAATGAGACTCACCAAGGTAATATGAATGTTAGAAGCTGTGTCTCTGAAGACATGTGAAGATGAATATGATGACATATTGGGCCATTTTGCTGGTTTAGGTAGTATGGAAACACATTTTGTGGGGGTTAGATATCCCATCACAGTCAAGGGGGGGCACAGAAAGTACACTTAGGCACATTGCACATTGCTGGTTCCTCGTGTTTCCGGACCTGAAACTTTGCTACCACTTCTCAGCAATGGATGCGTACAAAGGATTGCCCTTGGCTGCTGAATAAAATGACTGATATAAAGCCTTGTCAGTGATAGCACTGAGTTTGCTTCCTTTCTCCCATACCCTCCCACTCAGTCTTAATTATACTTCAATACAAATCAGTGGTGAATACAGAGCAAAATCTTGGATCTGGAAACCTCCAATTTTAGAATCTGAACTAGGACACAAATTCAAATTTATGAGCTAGCTCATATTTCTTCAAAAATCTCAAACTATAACTTCTATCAGATCTCCCTAGATCACTGAAGTACCCAGATCTGAAGTACTGCCAAATTAACTGATAAGCAAGGTTCATAAAATAGTGAATTTGCCTTAAAAAATCTTTTTTTTTTTAATGAATGTTGCATTCTTTCTTCTTCATTTCTGGTTTCCAAGTAATTTGCATTGTTCATTTCGCAATTTCAGGCTACTCACTCTCTAGGGTGTCAAAAAACCTCTTTTTAAAGAAAAGTTGAAATTATTCTGCTTTCTCTTGATTTTAGCAGCTGGGGTTTTAAGAAAAATACCAAATATTCAGAGAGTTGGCAACTCTAAACTGGAAATGGAATTTTGACATTCAGCCTCATTTCTTCTGTATTTGTTCCACAAACTTATTTGCAAAGCCATTATTATTTTATATCATAGCCTGAATCTTGGATGAAGGACAAGCTGAGTGTTTTATAAGGCAACCCAGACATAAAATACAGGTATGAATACAGAGTCCATTCCAGCCACACTAAAAGTTAACTTCTAGGACATCCCATCTGCTCTTTTTGTTTTTTGTTTTTATCTATCCTATGTGTCGCTTTATTTAAAAAAAAATATTAACTAATCATGAAATATTCAGGAGCAGTAGGAGAAAGATTTTGTTCTTCTTCACAGATGTGGATGAACTAAGCTATGTCAAAAAAATTGTTGTCCAGGTGGACAGAGAATTTTAGATGTTTTTTGAACTTCTTCCCAAACCAGTTGGCTATTGCTTCAGTGATAATGATTCATACAATAAACAGAGTTCAGAGTGTTCATTAAGTTGCTTTGTCTGTTTCTCCTCTAGACAGTTATTTACCTTCACTTACAATAAGCAATTGTCCATCAAGATGAACTCTCTTAATTCGATTGGCTGTGCCAGGCTACTTTTCTGCTATTTTTCCTTTTGGCAAAAGTTTTTCCAGCTTATTCTTTAACTGTCATTTGCCTTCTCCTCTATTTTAAATCTATCATGCTTCATGACAGACAGACTTGTAATTTGGACTCTAATCATTTCTGATTCTCATGTTTTGACAGACAGAGACTTGTCTTTCTGCACCTCCTTCCACACTTCCCCCCTTTATTCTGCCTTCACTTGTGGTACACAATACTCTCTACTTAACCCTTTCTTTTTTGTCTTCTACTTTTATATAACACAGAGAGTATAAGTGGATCTGATTTAAATTATGGTTGTGTCAAAGAAACTTCCAAAAATTACTCTGCTGAACTAAATATGATGCTGTCTGAAACGATGGACAGGCATATTTATTTATTTCATTATCTAAGATTCCAGATGACTCAGTTTGAAATAGCTTTAAATAGAGTTGATTTAATTGTCTAAAACCCTTCTTTTTTTCTGTCTTCTTACCTTGAACGTTTTGATATGAAATTTTATTTTTGAGAAAGTCTCTTCTGCTTTTGTAAACCTTGTTATGACCACAACAGCATTATCTCAGGAACAGACAAATTTGAATTTGAATACATTGCTGTTTCATTTTACCTTGGAATAACAAGACCAAACCAACTAACAACAACAAAACAGCTGCACTGGAGGTATCAGGTTATGTGCTGCTGGGAAAGTGGTGTTCCCTTCCAGAGGAGACACCACAGGACAAATGTTGTCTCTGTTTTCATGGGAAATCCCATACCACAACAGCAGCCGTGCCTCTTTGAAGAGGTGAAAAAATGCTTTTGCTTGGATTCAGTCAAAGCCATTCTTTTCTGCGACAGCGCTTAAGACCATGATCATATTTTTGGAGTTGTGACTTTGCAGAAATTCACTCCATTGGCAGCTTGTGCTTGGAACAGTGCCTTTCTGCCACATCTAGGATAGGCAGAGGTGAAGAATTGTTGAGTATCCTGTTCCCATCCTTTCTGTCAGGCTAGTCCACAGAAAGTATTTTTTTAAATGAGACAAATATTCTTAACTTGTATTTTTAGTATTTTCTGCAGTTTTTTATGCCTCCATATATTTTAAATATATACATATGTGAATACAGACACACAGGATGAGTGCATGATCTTTTAACTACTCATGTCCGACCAATCTGATAGCCTTCGACAATTAGATGACTGGCTTGGTGGATGAGGGGAGATGTTGCTTATCTTTACTTTAGTAAGGCTTTCAACATGGTCTCCCCTAACATCCTCATTGACAAACTAGTGAAGTATGGGCTAGATGAGTGGATGGTGAGGAGAACTGAAAACTGGCTGAACTGGCAGGGTCAAAGGGTTGTGATTGGCAACAAAAAGTCCACTTGGAGGTCAGTCACCAGCGGTGTACCCCAGGGGTCAATACTAGGGCCAACACTGTTTAACTTCTGCACCCTCAGCAAGTTTGTAGCTGCTACAAAACTGGGAGGAGTGGCTGGCACACCAGAGGGCTGGGCTGCCATTCAGAGAGACCTGGACAGGCTGGAGAGCTGGGTGGAGAGGAACCTCATGAAGTTCAGCAAAGAGAAGTGCAGAGTCCTGCACCTGGGGAGGAATAACCCCATTCACCAGTACAGGCTGAGGGGTGACCTGCTGGAAAGCAGCTTTGCAGAAAGGGACCTAGGGCTCTTGGTGGACGACCAAGTTGGCCATGAGCCAGCAATGTGTCCTTGCAACAGAGAAGGCCAACAGCTCCCTGGGCTGCATTAGGCAGACTGTTGCCAACAGGTTGAGAGAGGTGATCCTTCCCCTCTACTCAGCCCTGGTGAGGCCACATCTGGAATGCTGTGTCCAGGGCTGGGCTCCTCACTACAAGAGAGACATGGAGATACTGGAGCAAGTCCAGCAAAGGGTCCTGAAGATAGTTAAGGTACTGGAGCATCTGACATACGAGAAGAGACTGGGACTGTTTAGCCTGCAGAAGAGATGGGTCAGGGGGTGTTATCAATGTGTATAAATATCTGATGGGAGAATGTAAAGAGGATGAAGCAGACTCTTTTCTGGTATCCTGTGAATGGACAAGTAGCAACTGAAATACAAGAAATTCCATTTAATCCTAAGAAAAAAACTTTTTTACTGTAAGCGTGATCAAACACTGGAACAGGTTGCCCAGAGAGGCTGCGGAGTCTCCATCCTTGGAGATATTCAAAAGCCAACTGGACACAGCCCTGAGCACCCTGCTCTAGGAGAACCTGCTTTGAGTAGAGGGTTGGACTAGATAATCTCCAAAGATCCCTTCTAACCTCAACCATTCTGTGATTGTGACTCCACTTCTATTTTCATCTCACCACACCCTTTCTAAGGACTGATACTGCAAGCAGAGGCAGTCTCTGCAGGACCTCCTCACATGTGCACAGTTTAGCAATGCGTGGAAGTTCTTACAGTATTGGGGCTTAAGAGTAGACTTTTAGAAGCTTCTCTCTGTTTTTTACCTATACAACTGAAATGGTGTGAAGACCTTCTCCTACCCTGGCAAACTTGAAAGAAACTATTCTGGAGACACACTATCTAAGCTGTAGATGATGGCTGAAATTGTTCCCCTTTGTCCTGGGCTGATCATCATCTTATTGCACTAATTTTTCTGTGTCAAGCTTAGAAACCAGTTTTGCAGAGCACACTGTGTGCAAGAAAGATGAAACTGAGCAGAGACAATATAGAATAAAAAAAAAGAACAGAATTATCGTGCTGGTACTGTCTTTGCAAAAGAAGAGTGAGCAGGAAGAAATAATTTCATTATCCCTTCATAAGGCACATTAATTGAAACCCATAGAAGTGTACAGTGAATTATAACTACAATGAGTTTGGCATGTAAGTTCAAGGGAAAAGAGGTGACAGCAGAAGCTACAGGAGGGACTGTGCAATCTGCCAAAACATTCTGAAGAAGGAAGAGAAGAAATAAAAATACTGAGATGTCACTGCCTGGAAAAAAAAAAAATCCTTATCCTTATTACCCTTCAGATCCTCTAGAGAGTATTGTCCTTTTCAAGGTTATCTTCCTACATGGAAAGGATTGTTCTTTGTTAGCAGCATAGCAAATGCTAGCAAATGTACAGATGGGAAGAAAAAGCCTTTTTCTTCATTTTCAATAAATGCTTTTATGGCTGTATAAACCCAATATTGCATGCCTGTCTCTGATAACGGCGCGTACATACCCACCCCCATCATATTTAAACACTTACCCAATAAAATTAAAAGCAATAGCAGAATATTTACTAGATTGCTAGTACTATATCTGAACTGTGGGACACAGGAATATTCCCCAACACTTGCATCTGGATGGACATCTTTCCTGCCCTCTGCCCTGTTGAATCCAAAGCAAGTCGACTGAACGACAGGTGAGGTGTGTCCTGGCCAGCTCCACCAGACTCCAGGAGATGTCACGGCATATACATGCAGCACAGCCTAGATGTCACTAGAGAGTCTCTAGCATTTTTCTCTTGTGCGGGAACAAGATTTTCCTTGAGAAAGAGGGCTTTTGTTTTTAATTTTAGCAATTTCCTCTTTTTTATTAGCTGTTAGAGATATAAGGATAGATGGGGGGTTGGGAGTATGACTCAGTAGTCCAGTGTTTCCCTTCTTGTAACCTGCAGGTTATCTGTAAAAAGATCTGCAGGTTATCGGCAAGGCAGGTTATTTACATGAGAGGGTATTATGAGGGGAAACTTGCTGCAAAATTCCTTCTCCCGCTGTAGTTAGCCTGCTTTCCACGGGTGTTACAGATCTGCATGGGGGCCACTGTCAGTAACCTTTTTCTTCATAACCCATGGATCTGCAGAACAGAAGTTGAAAATCACTCAACCTCTATAATCCCTGTCTCTGTTTCCCCACTGTCTCTGTCTTGATTTTGCCTGTTTTATCTGATGGGACAAGAGGCATTTCCAAGGCACAATTAGAAAGGAAGCAGGTTGTTTGGGTGCTGGCCATACTGTTAGATGCATAAAAATATGATAACCATGTTTAGCCACATACAATTATGTTGAAAATATAGTAGGTAATTTCTCACGCTTAGCCTCTGCTTTATAGGCAGCTGGGTTTACATGTAAGTTATGTAGTTACGTAACAAATATTACATACAAATATTTTGAGTCTACTTGTCCCTGCCAATCTAACATGACGACTCTGGAATAACTCCAACAATTAAATTTCTGTGTGTGCAAAGTTGAGCAAACCTTTGATTCTTAGGTCTCTGTACAAATTATTGAAACTCAGGGGACGTAAACTCCACTGTGTTCTCCCCAGATAAAATAATCTTCATAAAAATTGAGGGAAAGAGCACTGCTCTGGGAGAGAAGATTTTGGAGAAGACTTCTTAAGGCTGTATAGTCACTGTTAGAAATGCTTAAGCTGAAGAAGGAGCAGCTATGTATTTTTTTTTTTAACTTTAATAAAAAGCTAGTTCAATAAGATTTGAATTATCTTATGCTTTCACCCAGCTCATGGTACATTAAACACTTCAAGTCCTTGGTTTTGTTCTTTCTTGTTTTGTGATTCCCTCGGTTTAAAATAAATGCAATTTTAGATAAAGACTTTCTGTTCTCTTTCTGCCTGTGAGGAAATGTAACAATAGATGCCATAAAATTACTATAATTAAATAATGAGCAACTGGAAAAGTATGGGACAGTAAGAAGAATAGTTCCTGGCTTTTTTTTTTTTTTTTTTTTTGGTGAGGAAATGCACTTTTTCATCTTGGCCTTCAGGAGATTTAGATACTTTTTAAACTGTTTTTTTTTTCTTTTTTTCTTTCTTTTTTTTTCTTTCTTTCCTTCTCATGCAGTGCAACACTCAAGAGACCAGCTGCCAAACATACGTGATGGATGAAATCTATTCTGGGGAATGTGCTGTTGTACTTACTTGCTTTACTGGTCATTTTTATTTCAGTGTTTTGCATGCAGTATTTTAAACAATGTCTGCCTTACCCAAGTACATAATTCGGAAACCATGTAACAACCTTTGTAGCAGTTGGCCACATTCCCGGTTTGAGTTCCTCAAAAGCCTTGGCTATGGGCCCCAGATGAAAGGAAAGCAAAAGCAGCAAGATGGCTTAAAACGTGGTCTACTCTCAATTGTGGCGAAGTAACAAAGGCACTTCTTCCTCCAGATCTGCTCCCTATGTGCATTTGGATTAATACCTGCTGGCTTTAGTGACTAAACAAGCTTTTTACTCCATGATTCTCCTATTTGCTGCGTGGAGCCTGCACAGATACTAGAGCTAGATTTTGTTCTGTCTCACGTTGCATTTACAGCTTTGTTTCCTACAGGAGAAGTGGTTGCACCAAGGCAAGTTCTTTGAAAGAGCTGCACAGATATTATTCACAGTTGGCTGTGAATATATAAGCTGGCATACCTTACCTCTTCCAAATTAGTGTCTTTCTCCCACTGTCTCATCATTGCAATGGTCACTGCCACTCCCCTGGTGGTAGTGACAAAGAACAAGAAAAGGCAGAAAATGAAGGGTTTTACACACAGTATTATTATGCCAGTGCAGAGACCTGTTTGAATTTGAGCAAGCAGGAGTGACACTTTAATCCATCAGATCTCTCATATAGAAAGCAACAGTGACATTTTTTAGTTAAAAAAGATTATCTGGTTCTTACACAGCAAAGGTGCACAAGCAGTGACAATGCTCTCCTCATTTGGGGAAGGCTCAAAATGAGTTACACAAGGTAGAATATTTTATTTTCTTTGAAACAGCAGAAATTCTTGCAGAGATCAAACATAGTGCCTTCTTTCAGTGAAAATTAAAGAAAGAGCTCTTCCTTATGTGACAGCTATTAGTAGTGATCAGAATATGACAGTACTCAGAGGAAGAGAATCCAGACTTGGAAGAAGTGCCTTGCAGTGGCACCTTGCCTAGAGATACTGGAGGCTAAGAGTGATCATTTGTGACAAACATCCAACCTTGGGTGAACATGCCTTGCAATTTAGGAGAGGAAATCAGAATAGTGCATTTATGTTTCATGCAATTTTATATATATGTATAACGAATGAAGAGCTGATTGAGAGGTAGATTGATAACCAGGACCAGGCTGGAAACAGAAGATACTGAAAGTCAGTGGATTAAGATACTTTTTTGCTGATAATTAGACTAAAAATGGTTGGGAATATGCTAAGTGTTTTGGAGGTCTAAGTACTACATGTGTATTGTGCCTCAATACATTAAAGTTCAACTTTGATAAACAAAGTATGTAGATATATGCTTAACTTTAAGCACATGAATAAATCTCAAAATTAGACACACATATTTAAAACTAAACATGTGGTTAAGTGTTTAACCAGATCAGGGTCTGAATACTTAGTTTAAGGCCATTTACATTGGTTACCTCTTCTTTCCATCTGGTTTTAAGGGAAAAGTTTATTGATGATCCAAAGGAGAATATGGAATGAATCAAACACAACCTTTCATCAAACATATTCTCCAAAAATATCTTAAAAGAACATAGAGAACAATACAGCTGTATACTCTGAACTCACTGATCCAAAGGAATACCCTGTCTACACATTGAATTTGTTATTGAATAATGCTGTACTTACTCTGCAATTTTGCCCATTTCCCTTCAACCCTTCCTGTTGTATTAAGGAATATTCTTGGCACCAATAGCCTATATAAAGGATGTTGTTTCTGATGTGTAATTGGAATGGTGTAATTCATCATTTAGTACTTCATTTACATTCACATTCACACTGCATGGCTTATTATCAGCTGCAACAGAATATGTATGTAAACCAAAGTTATGTAATGCTGTTTAACAAAAGCTGTCTGTTTATTTTGATTGTGCATTTTTACCATATAGAGTCTTTCTTTCAACTTAGTTAGCTAACTTCTAAAGAGACTTCCAGATACATGAAATGTTTGACAATTTTAATGTGGGTATTTTATTTTCTGTGGAATTTGTCAGCTGATGATGTCAGAGTGCTTTACAAGTGCTAATTGATTGGAATTTCACAAGATCCAGGTGAGTCAGTTAGATGCTGTCTCTCCTTCTGATGAGACACAGAATGAGAAACACTGAACTGTGCTGAGCTCAGCCTTCGGTGTTCAGGCATTGCTGATCCAGCATTGCACAGCTTAAATCTCAGATGCCTCAAGATCCTTAAAGGCAGTCAGCCAGCATTATAGGTACCTCCAAGTGACTTTCCTACATGTCTCTTGCCTATCAGTTAATACTTGAATGGTTTCCTTGAGGAGATATGATATTTGGGTCCCCTAAACACTAGGAAGTCATTTTTAAGGCACAGGGTTTTGTTTCAGTGTTGGCTCGGAACATGTTACAGCTGGATAGGCCCATGCTTACCTTTCATAACAGGAAAGATGTTTTCAAAGTACATCACTCTGAATCACACTTTCCCTCACAAAATATTCTTATTCAGAAGTCACCCCAGATGTGGGCTTTCTCTCCTCTCCCCTTCCTCCTCCCACCACTTTTCAAAAGTCACGTCCTCAGGAATTTAGTAAGTTTGCTAATACATATTATACACCAATATTTAAATAGCCTCTGAATCTGATATATTATTGGAAAGAATTTATTGTAGATTATCTCAAAATGTCTCCTCTGAAAAAAGAAACAAAATCATGTGTAGTTACAATTGTATTTTGGGGACACAGGATAGTGCGAAAGACAAGGCTTAACAAATGATTTTAGTGAGTGCAAGTGTACAAATTGGCACTGACTCCAGATGATGCAGAAGAGAGGTGGCTTTTCCCATGGAATAGTGGGATCCATCTCCAGCTCGGCAAAATCAGAGTCTTTTTCCCTCTTGCTCTAAGGACACATAATGCACATGGTAGTACCAAGCCGGCACCACAGCAGTCTGAAATAGGAAGTAAAATGTGTTATTTCTCAGTTATTTGTCAGACAATAAAAATGATGCTACTCAGATCCAGAAAAGAAAGATAAAAGATTTCAACTGATGCTAGTATAATGTAACTGAAGTAAATTTCTTTCTTCTCTGTTTTATAAGTGAGCTTTTTTCTAGTCTGTGTTAAATTAAAATGTAACTTAAATGGTTCACATTCACTTTTTGGAAAAGATTTCTTAACTCCATTTCAGGTGTTCCTAAATCTGAATTTTTGAAACATTTTTATTGTTTGTAAAACAATGAATGATGTTTGTAGATAGATTAATAGACATATGATAAATTTTCATGAAAAATAATATTTAATTGAAACAATGTTGTTCAGTTCTATGGATGAAAGATTTCTGATGTGTTCTTGTTGACAATGATTATAAAAGAAGTTGCAATGTGCCTGCTTATATAGGAGCAAAATGATTTAATATCTATTGAAACAGGATATTTTGCTCTTGTTGCATATCTTCTTTACATCTTCACATATACTTTTTATTCTTCATATTATTTTAAAATCATATTTGATAAATGGCAGTAACTTCTTTTGAAATGACAATGCAAGAAAGGGTTTTTTTTAATTTGAAATATTAGGAAAAAAATTAAACCCAAAATGACAGAAGAGTCTTGAGTATAAACTACCTGAGAAATAAAATATATAGAAATATTGCATTTGTACCTACACTAAATAAACATTTCATACTGGATTGAGATAGGGGATTGTATGGATATCATATTTGAGGCATAATATGCGCCAGTTTCAACTGTCTTTTGCAGTAACCATGAATCGGTTCATAACTTCTCAAAATCATCTTGCTCAGGACATTTAGAAATTCACACAAATGGTCTCATTTTTCAGTTGTGGCTACTGATAGAACTGTAAAGAGGCCTGTTGCCTACTTGAAGGTAGCTTGACTACTTAGAAGGCTACTTTGTAGACCTGTAGATCTTTAAGTAGGTAACTGAAATGGGATATTATGGTATGTCATGTGTGCGATAGAGAAGCACAAGAAATATAAAAAAGAGCAGGTAGTCTGGTTGGGTCCCAGATTTGAGAACATCTGGAATGATTTCTTGCCTTTCGGAAGATCTTATACTGAGATTTTAGACCAGAACACTAGGCAAAACACAGGAGAAGCAGCACGAAGTGCATTCACAGAAGCACAATAGAAAGAAACTAGCAAACTGCATACTTATATTGCAGTACCTTGAAAATCTCTCTCAAATATTTTGCAAGTTGTGGAGCAAAATAATTCTCCTTTTATGTTGGAAAAAGGCAAAAGGAGAAGGAAAGGATAGGAAGATCTGGGCTATACAGCACGTAAGTCACGAAAACACACACCTCCTTGCTGAATATGCATCTGCTCTGATCCTGTCTTCTAACAGTCCGCCTGTCTCCTTTTGTCCTCTGTCAAGCCACTCTTTCTTTCTGAAAAATAGATGAAAACCAGTGGACAACCAGCTTTCTAATGATAATCTTGCATTTAATACAAATATGAGTCTGATAGCCCATTATAAATCAATCTGACAGAAGATGAAAACAGTAGTAATGGATCACCAGCTAAACTGAAGCCTATATGTTGATGCATACACTAGCAAAATACTTAAACAGAACTTAAGGAATGGATAATAGAAATTAGAAATCAGACAAAAGAGATAAAAAATTTCTCTAGAACAGTAAGAAAGGTATAATATGGTTCTAAAATACGAGAAAACTGTGAACAAATGAAGAAAGTTCAAAGAGGAAAAGCATGAATGGTTGTGCATATAAAAATGTTATTTAAGAAAGAAAAATCTTACCAATGGAATATAGCTACTTGGATAAATAGTAACTAAAATGGTATTTTCTAGCTCTCCATAAGTATTTGAGGACAAGATACTGGAGATAAGTAAGTGCTAAGAATA